>NW_003852420.1:13944736-14043100 GCF_000181295.1 Otolemur garnettii
TGTAGTCTCATATGGGTCATGTACTTAATTACTATACAATAATGCCTCTAGATCTTAAGATCAGTAGATAGAGTTGCTGTACAGTAACCCTTTTATAGTGACAAATAGCCTTCAGATATCTCCAATTTTTTGTTGTTGTTGTTGTTGCAGTTTGGCTGAGGCTGGGTTTGAACCCTCCACCCTTGGATGGGGCCAGCGCCCTACCCACTGAGCCACAGGCACTGCCCAATATCCCCAAACTTCTCAAAATAGTTAAGTTGTTTAAATTGATACCCAAATAAGGTCTACATTGTACATTTGTTTGATAAATCTCTAAATCTCTTTTAATCTATAGGCTCTTTTCACATTTTATTTGTTAAACAAAGTGGATTGTCCTATAGATTACCTGTAATCTAGATTTTGCTGGTTACATTCCCATGGTGTTTAACATGTTCTTCTATTGCTTGTATTTCCTATAAATGAGTAGTTAGATCTAGAGACTTGATTAAATTCTGGTTGGCTATTTTAGGGGATGGGAAGGAGAGTATTTTGTAGGTAAAATTGTGTAATTCCTAATGAATTACATCTGGAGGCATAAAATACCTAGTTTATTTTTTGATGTTAAGGTAAGCTTTAAAATTATTTTAAAGATACTTTCTAGTTCTTAGTGGATTCAGATATTGCCAGACTGCTGTATTCATTTAAAGTTTGTATGAGGGATTTTAACTAAGGCTTATATTAAATCATTTGCTGTCTTTATTGACAAGCAGATCAAAAACTCTGGAATTTAAATTACTGAGGTGGTAGTTGTAGAAAGTTGTATATAGTTACTTATCTGACAGACTTTCTTTCTAATAGCTGGAGGAAGAACTGAAACAACAGAAGGAAGCAGCTTGTTTCAAGGCTCGTCCAAACACCGTCATCTCCCAGGAGCCCTTTGTTCCCAAGAAAGAAAAAAAATCAGTTACTGGTATAGTATTATGTACTCTTAAGAGATTGGGGCAGAATTGTCTGACTTCCTAGGGGTGTACTGGGACTCAGTGTGTCAGTACAAAGCTGTGTTACCCAGAAGCATTTAACTATAGAAAGTGGTGGCTTTTCTTTCCCTAGATCCAGTCTTTTGAATTTGTTGAACCTAGCAGCTGTGCTGAGTTGCACAATTAGTTATGGCCAGATTCATTTAACATGATCCCTGGCAGAAGCATCTAGTATTTCAACAAAAGTTATAGGCTTTTCCCACCTATAACTGAGGGTGGGAGAGCCAGGATGTCTTTCTTAAGTTTATTCTGAAGGAAGCCTTAGATACAAAGCATTTGATTCCTTAACCACTGGGCAATGTGTTAGAAAATTTGCATTCATTCCTGTATCTGTCTCAGGATCAGTCTAGTTTTGAGCAAAGTGCTTCATCTCTCCAGGTCTTGGTTTTTTCCCAGTTACTCTAAATGACTTCCAGGGGTCATTCTAACTCTTAAAATTCCGGGACTTTTTATATGCATTTTATTCTAATTCTCTCTTTCTCTGAGTGGGGCTTTTTTAGAGCTCAGCCCTATTGTTCCCATGCATATCTGTACCACTTGCTCAATTCAAGGGGGGTAGCTTTCTGTTAATTCCTGCTTGTGTATCAGTATTCTCTCTGTTTCTGTATTCAGAGGGCCTTTCTGGTTCTCTAGTTCAGGAACCTTTTCAGCTAGCTACTGAGAAGAGAGCCAAGGAGCGGCAGGAGTTAGAGAAGAGAATGGTTGAGATTGAAGCCCAGAGAGCCCAGCAGTTGGAGGAAGCCAGGCAACAGGAGGAAGAACAGCAGAAGGAAGAGCTAGCCAGGCTACGGAAAGAACTGGTAACTGGGCAACTTGAACACTGACTAACCTAGAGTAGTCCTTGTTTTGTTTTATCTGTATCTTACCTTATTACAGACAATCTAAGGTGACCTACAAGGATATATCAAAGACTAGTGAAAGGCGGGAATCAACAAACTCTGGGTGGTAATAAAGCTGAGATGTGAACAAGGCTAAAGACATGTAAATTATGATCTAAGTATGAGCCATAATTTGGGCCCATTTTAGGAAACAGCCTGTTGGGTACAAAACTTACAATGTTTGTAAGACGTAAACAAGTTGGGTAGCGCCTGTGGCTGAAGTAGTTGGGCACCGACCCCATATGCCGAGGGTGGTGAGTTCAAACCAGCCGCGGCTGAAAAAATGAAAAAAAAAAAAAAGACATAAACAAGTCAACTGTTCAAAAAAATATATTTGCCCTTTATTGAATCTAGACCAGATTTTTTCCAGGTGGTCTTCTTAAGGAGGACATCATGTGGTATAACTGTGCACAGTGATGCATTTCTTAGGACTCTTCTTTATTTGTTTATTTGATTTATTTAATTAATTTTATTATTTCCTTCTGGGCTTAAAAAATACTTACTAATACTAAGGCTCAGTGCCTATAGCTCAAGCAGCTAAGGTACCAGCCACATACACCAGAGCTGGTGGTTTGAATCTAGCCCAGGCCTGCCAAACAACAATGACAACTACAACCAAAAAATAGCTGGGTGTTGTGGTGGCCGCCTGTAGTCCTAGCTACTTGGGAGGCTGAGGCAAGAGAATCGCTTAAGCTCAAGAATTTGAGGTTGCTGTGAGCTGTGATGCCACAGCACTTTACCCAGGGCGACAGCTTAAAGGCTTTGTCTCAAAAAAAAAAAAAAAATTTAATTAAGTTTTACAAGTAGACAAGAATACATAAGAAAGGACATGGTGTCACATAGTGTGATAATTGTATTTTTGTTCCCCTCTTAATATTTGGTCCAGACACTTTGGAGAGTCATCCATGCTAACACTAGTATAATGATTTAGATATTAGTTATTCAAAAAGAAGTCTTAATTCATTTTTATTTTCCTCTTAATATTTGGTCCAGATACTTTGGAGTGTCTTCCATGCTAACACTAGTTAATGATTTTAGACATTAGTTATTCAAAAAGAAGTCTTAATTTACATTAAAGACCACTTTGTTTTGAGAATAGCAGGTAATGTTACCTGCATTAATGAGGAAGAAGTTTTAGATGGAACTTCTTATAATTAATAAAAGGATGAATATAGAAATAGAAGTAGGGGCGATAAGGAGATGTTGGTCAAAAGATAAAGAATTACAGTTATATAGGAGGAATAAGTTTCAAGAGCTCTATCATATAGCAGGGTGACTATAGTTGATGATGATATATTCTTGAAAAATGTAATGAGAGTGGATGTTATGTGCTCTTACCAAAAAATAACTATGTGAGGTAATGCCTTTATTAATTAGCTAGATTTAACCATTCCACAATGAATATATATACTTCAAAACATTAGGTGGTATACAATAAAAACATACAATGTTATCTGTCAATTAAAGAAATATGGGCTTGGCACCTGTGGCTCAAGCGGCTAAGGTGCCAGCCACATACACCTGAGCTGGCAGGTTCAAATCCAGCCTGGGCCCACCAAACAACAGTGATGGCTGCAACCAAAAAATAGCCAGGCATTGTGGCGGGCGCCTGTAGTCCCAGCTACTTGGGAGGCAGGAGAATTGCTTGAGCCTAGGAGCTGGAGGTTGCTGTGAGTTGTGATGCCATGGCACTCTACCCAGGGCCAATCCAGCTACACTTATAAAACACTCTTTTTTTTTCTGGCCTCAACTTTTTTGATTTTTCTTCAACACTTTGTATATTCCTCTTGTGTGTGCCCCCATCATAGAGCTGTTTCTTATAGCAGTTTCCAATAGCAACATTTTAAAGCACAATTCAGTCAATGCTAGCTAGCTCTCTTAATCTGGTTTGATTTGGGGTCAATTTCAGACTACACAAAAGGATGGATGGGATTATGCCTTCTCAAACAACCCTTTCTTGTTAGGTTATTTTCCCTCTCTATTTTTTTCATTCAGGCTTTTGTGAATATTAAGAGTCAGTTATTATTGCAAAGTCAAATGTTAAAAGTTTAAAAATTAAGTAAAATAAAAAAGAATTAAGTTTAGGATTATACTCTAGAAAATTCTTAATTTATAAGTCTTCTCTGCTACAATTAGTACAGTCCCGTTATAATGTAGTAAATCCCACTGGAAAGAAGTAAGACATTCTTTAGTGAAAACTGAGGGACCCAATAAAAGCTGAAAAGAAATCTATTGGGCTCCAAAGATCATGCACTTTTCCATCACACTGTGTTGCTTCCCCTCACTTGCCCCTTGCCTTTAAATTAGTGTCCAGAATCTATAAAACTATATAAATGTTTTCTCAAAAAGAAAAAATAAACTATATGCATAGTTCTCTAACATCTCAGCGTTAACTTTATTTTCTTTACTCTGCAGGTGCATAAGGCAAATCCAATACGCAAGTACCAGGGTGTGGAGGTAAAGTCAAGTGACCAGCCTTTGACTGTGCCTGTATCTCCCAAGTTCTCTACTCGATTCCACTGCTAAACTCAGCTGTGAGCTGCAGACAGCACCTGGCAACAGACCTGCTCCTGCATCAAACTAGAACCCATCTTTGTCACTGGGAATGGAGAGCACCCATTTCTTCAGACTTTTACCTACTGGTGATTGGGAATGGAGAGCACCCATTTCTTCAGACTTTTACCTACTGGTGCCTGAGACAACATACTTGACAACCAACGACTCCAGTTTTATTGCCAGGTGTTTTCTTACATTATTGAGGCTCGATTATACTCTGTGTAGTTATTTCCTTTTAGCCTTCAGTTGGCATTTAATATGACTCTTAACTATGACTAGAATTTAAAGTCTTGATGTCAACACAGTGTAATCTCTCTTGCATCTTACCCCTTTCCTTTTGTAAAATTTTAATAGAAAATAAAGATAGTTTAATCCTGAGATAGGGATTAAGTCATGGTTTAAATGAGGAACAATCAATATATCAGATTCTTTCCTCTTTACTGCACATAGTGATTTTATAGATAAGGAGCCATTTGCTATGAGGGTAGAAAACCTCATTGACTAACACCAGTGAGGAAGAAGACTACCTGGACTTATGGGGACCCTCATAGCAGCTATTTGGCAACCTTTAGACATATTCTTCTTCTTTTTTTGATATTGATGATAACAAGGAACAGTGCAGCATACATTTTAAGACTTGGCCTGGAGTAAACATGTTTTGTCTTCCCCTCCCTGATTTTATTATTTGATAAGTTTGTTGTTGTTTGTTTGCTGCCTCAGGCTACAGTGCCCTGGTGTCACAGCGCACAGCAATTTCAAACTTCTAGGCTCAAACAATACTCCTGCCTCAGCCTCCCAAGTAGCTAGGAATATAGGTGCCCCCATGATGGCTAGTTTTTTCTATTTTTAGTAGAGACAGGGTCTTGCTCTGGCTTGGGCTGGTCTCAAACTCCTGATCTCAAGCAATCCACCCATCTCCCAGAGTGCTAGAATTACAAGCAGGAGCTACCATGCCTGGCCTGATGATTTTAAATTTGTCAAGACCTTTTTGGAAGTTACATCTCATTAGGGGAATGGATAGTTTGAAAGGTAGTTCCAAGAACTTTAAAAAGCATAGGCTCTTTCCTTAAAAGAAAGTACTTTGTACCTTTTTTCTATCTTATGTCAAAATACCTTTTCATATTTTGTTAACTCCCTCTTAGTAACCACCTAGTGATATATGTTATGCCTTTGTTTTCCCTAAATGAGTTTTTTCTCATCTGGAAAATTCTTCCATATAAGACTTAGTTTAAAAAAAAAAATCGTTTTAGAAATCTTTCTTTGACCATCTGACCTCCTTAGGTAAGGATGATCACTTCCTTCTTTGTGCCTCCTAAATGTTTCTTGTATAAGATCCAGTAGAGCAATTATACCAAATCTGAGTTATTTAAACTTATTTATAAATTAATAAAGATGCAGGTATATAAGTTCCTTGATGATAAGGATTATTGTGGTCATTTCTGTGTTCCTCACAGGTGACACAGAATTGGCTTAGGTCCATGTTAAATAATATGTTTTCTTTCAGACTCCACATTATATTTGAATATCTGCCCTATCAATCATCTAACTATTCTTGTGCTAGAAAATACAAAAGCATCTGTGTTCTGCCCAGCCCAGCCCCAGGTATTATCTATGACATGAGGCTTATTTTATATTTATTTATTTTTATTCAGTGAGCATTTGTGGATCTCTTATTATATATAAGCCATTGTGATTCAATAGTAGGTGACAAAGCTAGATGATATTTCTCACAGTATAATTTACAGATCCCTGGTCCTCTTGAGTCCTACAAATGGATGCCAAATACATTTATTTCTTAGAGGTATGTGATACACAGTTTCATAACCAATTTTTAAGTTCATTTAACAAATACTTGCTTGGTGCTAATGCAACAGCTCTTCATGTCGGTGGGTTTCATATCCATGGATCAATCTTGGGTAGAAAATATTTGGGGAGAAAAAAAGAGGTTTATGTCTGTACTAGACATGTACATACCTTTTTTTCTTGTCATTATTCCCTAAACAATACAGCATAACAACTATTTACATAGCATTTACATTGTATTAGGTATTATAAATCATCTAGAGATGGTTAAAGTATATAGGAGGATGTGTGTAGGTTATATACAAATACTATGACATTTTATCTATCTAAAAGACTTGAGCATCTACAGATTTTGATATCTGAGATTCTGGAACCAATCCCTCACAGATACTGAGCAATGACTATATATACTTTGGCTCTGTTCTAAACAATGACATTATAGCAATGAGCAACAAAAGAAGACTTCACTTTCCTAGAGCTTATATTTTAGTAGGGGAGATAGACAATAAGCCTTCTGTCAGGAGATAAATGTTGATCTGACTGCTATGTGGAGACTAATCAGGTTTGAGGGGGAACATGAGGTTGTAATTGGGAAGGTGAGGAGGTTCTTGGCTAATGCCCAGGTAGAGCTGGTAGTGGCTCTGGCTAGGGTGGTAGCAGTGGGGGTTGTGAGAAATGGTTGGATTCTGAAGGTATTTTGAGATTGTACCTGCAAGACTTGCTAACAGTTTGGAGGTGGAGAGTGAGAGAAGGAAAGTTATGGAGGACACCCAAGTATCAGCTCCAGAGACCAGGTCCATCCCTTGTACTTTGAGAAATACAGTTCAACATTGGTCCTTATATTTCTTGTGGGTTCATAGGGCTTTCATTTTTTTCTGATCACCTCTTAATGTTGTTTTTTTTTCACTTAAATGCATCTCTTGGTCCCATCTCTGTCCAGTGTAGCTTTTTTTGTCTACTGGTATCAGCAGGCCCCTCTAACAGTTCACTATCATTTGTGTATTTCCATCTAGTATCATTTTTTCATAGATCTTATTTTTGTTTGTGGTTGTTTCAAGTAGGAGAATAAATCTGTCCCTGAAATTCAAGTTTTGGAAAGCGTGTTACTGAGAATTAGGATGTAAAGGATCCTTCCACCCCATTTGCTCCATTCTGGATTATCCCCCTCATACATACCTGTGTCAGAGTGGTAATATGTTATAGTCTTTGAACAGCAGCAGTGGGAGGTTGCATTACTTCAGAGCAAATAACTTAAAATTAAGACATAAATTTCCAGCACATCTTGCTTCCCAGAATTACTCAATTTCTCAGTGACTGTTTCTCTATAGTACAGTCTCTAGTATTGAATCTAGACCTTTCTGGACCACCTAACACCATTTTCCTAGAAACTCAAACTTTCCTCTTTAATTTTACAGAGAAATTCATGCTTTTTTAAATCTCTTCAAGTCATGTCCTAGAATCTAGGCTCTAGATGGAGCTTCATCTTTCTATACTCAGAAGTCACTTAGGAATTTTCCTAAATAAAGAACATGTCCTGAGATAAGAATTTACTGAATTTTAAGGAATTTGGCTGCTACTGTCTGTTGGCTTGGCAGTTGGCGAAGTTCCTAACACATATGCACATGCAGATTATTGAAATTCCTACCATTTGTGGGAAGGATGCTATGTTTTCAGTGGATTTTTAACTTGGTCATGGTTTCTCATTGCTAATATTCTTGCACAAATTACTATAAGATTACTGTTCACACTTTGGTTGATTGATTGATCCTTGTGTCATTGCTTGGTTGCCATTTTGGTTGCTGTTTTTTCCTTCTTTGTTCTTTTTCTGTATTTTAGTCTCTGGAAAGTGGACCCAGAGTGGGGCAGATTGTAGTTGCAGTTGCTCCAGCATTCAACAGAGATGAGACCTGGACACAAATAATTGTAACACAAGATGGGATGTGATTCAGTAACATGAGACAGAGTGCTGTGAGAGCTTAGGGATCTTGTTGGAAATGAGGTTGCAGCTTGTGAAGACTTTTTTTCTTTTTTAAAGCAAAAATTGCAAAAGTAGCATTACCTTTTGGGGAAAAAAATACAAACTGTATAAAATAAAACATGAAAGTCTCTTACTCCTATTTCCTAGGAGTTGCTCATAGTTCACAATTGAGTATTCTTGAGTATTCCTTCAGGATGTTTTCTTTAAGTGTACACATTTATAGAGCATTTTTTTGTATTTTTTTAATATGACTAACATTCTGCATTTTAAATATTTTAAAATTTGTGCTTTGAAAGGTTATGTATTCATATGATTCAAAAGTTGAAAGTAAAGTCTGCTTTCCACCTTTTCCTCCTAATTGCTTAGTTCCCCTCCTCAGAGATAGTGCCAGTTCCTCCCAGAGAGGTTTTTTGCATATATATTCCTACCTTCCCTCCTCCTTTTTATTTTATTTTATTTTTTTTAACACAAATGTGTTAGACATTTGAATGATGTAGTTCAGGTGCTACCCCAGCCATATCTTGGCTTCTTTTATGACTGAAGTATGAAGCCTTTTTTGAGAATCTAGTGACACAGATGTGGACCTCTGCAAGATGTTCTGGGCTCATGACCTGAGGTCCCAAGGACTCAAGAGCAGGGCAGTAACACTTGGCCCTTATCTCCTCCTGGCTTGGTTAAGCTGTGGAGGCTGCTTCTTGACTTGAGTATCTGATTGAACCTCTGTATCTGTTGGATCAATCTTGATACTGCTTTCTTTTCGGTTCTCTTGAAGAAGGCCATCTCACTGAATCTTGTCTGCAGAGAACGTTCCTCACTGCTGAGAGTAGCAGTTAAAAAAGCTGTTAGCCACGTGGCTGGGCTCCTATTTCTGCACAGGCAGGCTGAGTTACAGCTTGGTGGTATGGATCCAGGTAGGAATTGGTCAACATTCTGAATCCTGAGCTGTTATCTGCCTTGCAGCCTGCTGGGATGTTCAGTTTAGACCACATATAAAGTTTCCTGGATTCAGGACAAACCCTGGCCTATGGAAAGAGCAGGAAGGTTAAATGTGTGGTACTTTGAGCAGTGACGAAGGCATAACCAGGGAGCTGGCATATTTGCTCCAATGCCAAGAATTCCAGGACAATTTGTTATCCAGCTGAAGCCAGTATAGTTGCTACAAAAGCCTGAGGACAAAAAACATTTGTGTTTCTTGTTTCCTTTGTCTCCTTGCATACCCACTTTATTTTCTAGTGCTGTAGTAAAGGTTTCTGACATTGGAAATGTCATTGTGTTCTTTTTCTTATAAAAGAATAAGAGGCTGGGTTTAGACTGAACCCTGGCTCTTAAGTGCTGAAAGTATCAGCTTCCTGAAAGAGCTTTACAAATGCTGGCATTTCACTTGGAGAAACCATATTTGGAGGGTTAGGGGTAAAAAGCTTAAGGAAATTCTAGGTTTTATCACGAAGGAATGATTTCACCTAAGCCTGGCCTAAAGGCATCAGTTGCCTTTCTTCCCTTAAAAAAATATGTTGTATTGGACAGAGAAGAAATAAAAACCTGGCCTGTCAGATGGGAAGAAACCCATGGAGTTAAGGACTGGAACCCCAGAACATCACAGGCAGGTATATGAATGTGGAGAATTGTATCCAAGTGCTGTTGCCCAGCTTGTTTGGTACTGATGGTATTCTCAGGTTTCCTTTCAGAAGCAAGAGTGAGACAAGTCTTTGGTGGGTCAAGATACTAAATAGTCAGTGGTCATAACCTGTACTGTGAGAAGCAGTTTGGGGCAGCCTTATTTCAGGTTGCTTGGTGATAAGAAGAGGTAAAAGTCTAGCCTTATCCTGAGGTATCTCCCTCACTGGCGCTTGTGCATACACTATCACACACGAGTGATTTTTTTGTGTGCGTAAAGCATTTGTCTGTTTTTATACATAGTAGAGTTTTTCTGTGCATATACTTTTTTTGTATTCTGCTTTTGTCACTTAGCATATAGTAACTCAAGTACTTTTCCTATATTATTGTATATTTGTAAATAACAATTTTAACAGCAGGATACTATTCAATTTTTATGAGTTTGCTTCACATTGAAAATGCTTGTTTTGCAAAGGATTTTTCTGGACTCTAATATTTATAGGAGAGAATTATCTCTACTTGCTTCCCCCTAACGTATGATGCCTGTGTCTAAACTTTAAGTGATTGTTTTCAAAACACTTGCTAGTCAGATGTCTGTAATTAAAATATAAGCTCAATAGGAAATAGAAGCCCCTCTTGAAAGCATAGCTAATGACATTATTCTGGCATACATGTGTGCTAAATGGAAAGCTCTTTTTGGCTGATGTGATAAGGATGCTACTGGCACTCATGCTCAGCAAAAAAGTTTACTGGCACTTAGCAACCAGCCTTTCTGGAGATAATTCTGGTTGTTATTTTAAAGTCTTAGAACTTTACATCTTCAAATAGATGTACAAAGTTGAGTAATCTCTAGGCCTTGAGATCAGATTGGAAAGGAGAAAGCTCTTTGTCTTAACTCTAGCAGAGGCTGTGATGTGTCTTTTGTGAAGAGAGGATGGAGATTATAATCTCAATCACTACAAGAGGGCACTTCTAGCAAGCTCTACTGTCTCTGGATTTCCATGTGTACTTTGATTACGTATGTTGGAGACCAATGTGCTATCTTGTTATCTTGTTTAGGACTTTTCCAAGGGTTGTTCTAGAAGCAGAAATCTAGCCCAGATCACTCCAGGGGGCTAATCCCTGAATAATGTTGTCCTCTGACATGCACACATATTTTCTAATGTTTCTCTTGACATTGGAACTAGTTGAAAGCTGCACAGAAGTTCAATGAATTCTGCAAAGCAGGCCTTTCCAATGCAAGATGTGATTTTTTTCCCCCAAAGATCTAGTTTATTTGGGAAGTAGTCCTTTTATGTTGGAGGCAATTTAAGGACATCACAGTAAAACTAGTATCTTGCCTTGCTCTGTTTCTGTTTTTCTCCACTGCAATTCAGTTTTTGCAGTATTTGTGGACAAAGAGACCTGGATCATTTTTGGATAATTGGCACAGGGTTCAGGAGGAATACTAAATTGTTCAGTGGAATAGACCCTTGATTGGGAGTTGGGAGAGCTGTTCTGTGACCTTGAGCATGCCATTCAAATTCTCTGGGCCTCAATCTCCTCATAGAAGTTAGAATGATGTTTCTAGAAAGGACCCTTCCTCCAACTCAGTGAATAAAAATCTGGCCCCCGCTGAGAAATGACCCAGTGGCACTCTGGGCAGCGATGGTGAGTCAGTGCAATCATGCTTAAGTCACATATTCAGTATTATGAGTGGGCCTGTGATACCAGAGGCTGTCAGAAGTCATTGCTATATACCCACAGCTAACAGCCTGACAGGACAGGATCAGAGGGAGACTTCTGTGCAGGGAGAAGGCTCATGAGAGTTTGTGTAAGCAAGTGGTGAAGGATGAATTTGAGTTGAACTTAATCTCCCTGGTGGTTGATGTCTACACTGAAGGCTCACTGAGCTTAGGATAGCCGCCTCCTTGGGGGTTTTCTTATTATTTGTACATTAGTCTTTTCTATCTGTAGTTTGTTTTTGCAGCAATAGAAAACTACTGCAGAAAGCAACACAGCGAGCAGGCAGATCAGAGTTGGGAGCGGCTGCCAGGACTAACCCCCTTCACTAAATAGCTTAACTTTTTGTTTATCATCTGTCTCTTTGAAACATTGCCTGCACTAATAGTTGGATCTTAGTGTTTCTGTGTCTTAGACCCTCCCACCCCACAATACTGCTATTGCCTCCTTCCCAGAGGCCTCATGTAAATGAGTTGGAACTGGAAGCTCAGCATCTTGGGCTGTGGGACTTTTGTTCTCAAGGACAGTGGTCTTCAGAGTGTGGTCTATGGACCAGCAGTATCTGTATCACCCAGAACTAGAAATGCAAATTCTCTGCCCCTGCTCTAGATGTACTCAGTCAAACTCTTTGGGCATGGGGCCTAGCAACGTGTATTTTAACCAGCTCTCCAGCTGAGAGCCGAGACAGCGATACATACCTCAGTGTGAGGACTGTTGTGCCAGGAGAGGAACCTGAAAGTCCTGATAGACAACAGCTTTCCCAGCTCATGTCCCCACAGGCCAGGGAGCTGGCAGCTGCTCTCTCCTAACACCTCCATGCTCAGGCCAGTCAGGAGCCTGTCTGAGGGCGAGAACAGGTTCTCCATAGTTCCCTGGGAGTCACCTTTGTGTAGGCTGATGATGTTACACAGGAGAGCTGCTGAGTTTCTTGAGCAGATACTTATCTCCTTAGCCAAGACTCCATTTCCAGAATGAAGATGGAGGGAAGAATGCTCTTCCAGGCTGGGTGCAGTGGCTCACGCCTGTAATCTTAGCACTCTGGGAAGCCGAGCTAGATAAGCTTGAGATCAGAAGTTTGAGACCAGCCTGAGCAAGAGTGAGACCCCATCTCTACTAAAAGTAGACAAACTAGCCAGGCATTGTGGCATGCACCTGTAGTCCCAGCTACTTGGGAGGCTGAGGCAGGAGGATTGCTTGAGACCAAGAGTTTGAGGCTGCTGTGAGCTAGGCTGATGCCATGCCACTCTAGTCTGGGCAATAGAGTGAGACTCTGTCTCAAAAAAAAATTTCTCTTCCATATGTTATTTCAACAAGTCATGTGATAGGTGAGGAAACTGAGGCTTGGAGTTTAAATTGCTTACCCAAACTCATACTGCCAATAAGTGACTGGGTCAGAATTTGTACCCAGGCCTGTCTGTTCTCAAGGGCAGACAGACCTCTCTTTGTTTTTGTTTTTTTTGGGTTTTTTGGCCGGGGCTGGGTTTGAACCCACCACTTCTGACATATGGGGCCGGCACCCTACTCCTTTGAGCCACAGGCACTGCCCTGACAGGCCTCTCTTTACACCACTCCAGCCTGTATCTCTTGAGCTTAGCCAGCACTAGGGAATGGGCATTTATAGGAACACCAAGATGATAAGGCCTGGCTGTTTTGGATTTGATTTGATTTGTTTTTGGAGCCTTCACTGAACTCTTGACTTTGCTGTGGGAACCTCTTGCTAAGCTTCCCAGATGCTGGAAGGCAGGTCCTCTCTCTTCACTTCACCCCATCAGCACAAGCATCTTGGATTGTCAGGGATGGACTGTGCTGGATCCTGTCAGGGATGTGGCAGCTGCCAGTCACTTACGTCACGAGCCTCAGCAGGCCTGAATGATTACCAAGGTGGTCAAGCTGCCAAGCGGACTGCCTTGGGACTATAGCCATGCCTTGCCCCAGCCCACTTGTCATCTGTCATCTGCCCCTTACCACCCCAGGCAGGGTCCTCTTCCCCTAGAAGCTGCTTAGAGCTTGCCAGGCACCCCCAGTACTTATGGTAACCCAGTTTAGCAAATGGACCTGGAGTTTTATAAATAGCACAATGGCAGGCTAGTAAGCTGTCCTGTGCAACAGGACAGAACATGCATTCCCTGTTTCTTGAGCCATTTCCTAGAATCACGTGATAGGAATGACTTCCAGTGCAGATAAATTTGAATTACTCTTAACTCCTGGGTCTATGCTTTATACTTGGTCTATCTTCTACTCTTTGCCTGTGTTTGTCCCCTGCTGCCTCTGTCTGCATGTGGTGGTGCTTCCAAATCTGTTCCTGGGACGTTTCCTTTTCTTGGAACAGCTGTACCAGCCTGGGGTACCCTCTTGCTACTTGATCCTATAGGGAGGTATCCAGTGGCTGAGGGCAATTTTCAGACGACCTTGTTCCTCTGACGTCATTAGATAGTTATTTTTGGCTTTGCTGTTTATGCTGCAGAAGTTGGGCTGGGATAGGAGAGAAGGAGTAGTGAAGGAGGGGCCGGTCTTGCTTTCTCATTGTCCCAGGGCCTACCAAAGCAGGGGCATTTATTCTTCCAGTATTTATAGAGAGCCTACTGAAAGTCAGGACCTGGGGTAACCAAACTGATGACACAGTCCGAGTATTACTTATGAATTTAATTTTCAGTGGGCATTACTTTGTGGCATGGAGTAGTAATTAAGTGAGACAGCTCTGGAGCCAGTTTGGATTTAATTTCTGGCCTACCATTTACTTCCTCTGTGCCTCAGTTTCCTCTTGAAAATGGGGGTGATTGTACTATTTACCTTATAAGATTGCTCTGAAGATTAAAGGAGTTAATATCTGTGTCTGTCACATGGTAAATATGAGTAAGTGTTAGCAGCTATTACTGTTAACCACACTACCGCCACTTCTTATTGTACTAGGTACCTGAATGTGGCATGGTCCCTGTCTGTTCTGTGCTAGCATCTGGACTCCCAGAGTCTCAGATACTGGGATGGTACATGCAGTCAACACAAGTCAGAAGGAATGCCTGCCATGTGCACCACTTTATCCTAACTTGTGGGGGCATTCAAGGGAAACAGAAGATGGAGTACCTGTCTGGGAAAGCCTCAGAGCAATGGCTCTCAACCCTGAATGCACATCCGAATTTTCTGGAGAGATTTAGTAAACACAATATTCTGGGTCCCACCTCCAAATATTCTGATTTAACTGGTCTGAGCTCAGGATGGGTTTCTTCACAGGTTGCCTAGCATACTTCAGAGCTGGGAAGCATGGCCCCAGTCTATAGGCACATGTGTCCTTGAAGCTTTCCATTAACTGTACCAGTGTGACTCCCTGGAGAGTGCCTTAGAGCCAGTCCTCTTTTGGAGCTCTTGGGGTGTTTTCCAGTGAAGTGGTTGTCTGACTTGGTGGTTCCCCAACTTGGGTGTATGTGAAAAATTACCTAAAATGCTGGGGGCTTATTCCAAAAAAACTTCATTTTAAACAAACCACTGGGGCTCAGGCACGGAGAAAACCCTGTAATGGCTGAATCATGAGTCCTCTGAGGCCCTGAGCCACCCCTGATCCCAGTCTCAAAGACTCTGTCCACAGTGTTTTGTATTTCATTATAACTCTTATCATCTTCTGCCTTGAATTAAAGACTCTGTGTCCATATTGATATATTTTGAATTATTAACCTAGTAAGAGTTACAAAGGGTCATTTTAAAAAATTGGAAAATCCAGACAAAAAATAATCTCCATTCCCACACCTTTTAATATGTCCATTTAATAACCCTCCAGTCATATTCTCTGTAAATATTTTGAATAAAAAGGATCCCACACCATGGATCATTTTGGTGATTTTTTTTTCACCTAAAATGCAATATGTGGTGATTCTATAGCTTTCTCCCAACTTCATCTCTGTGTCTCCAAAGTGACCAGTTTACTCTTTGCCACAGAATAGAGCACTCAGTAAATAATCTTAGCTATAGAATTCTATAATTCTGGGATGACAGTGTGTTGACTGGTTTTCCAGAGAAATCTATGTTCAATTTGCTACTTGGAGTGCCCATAGGTTGCTGGCTGACCACCCTGGCCGGAAAGACAAGGTATGCTGTAGGGACAGCAACCTTACCTAGGGCTTTTCCAGAGGCCAGAGAGGTACTGCCAAGGCTCTGGGCTCAAGAGGTCCAAGGAGGGAGAGAGCAAGAAAAAACAACTTGTTAATGAGAGCCCTGAGTGGCTCCCAAATCAGGAGCAGAGGGAATGTTGTGAGGGGAGTTGGCTGCCCTCTTTGGAGTCAGAAATGTCGTTGCTCAACTCCTTGGATTTTCCATCACAGCTGAGCAGGGAAAGGGTCAGTCTGGGCATGTATCCTCTGAGCAGGTCCTTTTAAAGCCTGTTGGCTGGGCTGATACTCTCTCCAGAGCCAAGGAAACAGTGCCTGGGTAGAGTTAACCTCTTCACTTCCAACAAATTCTCCCGGAGGTAGGTGAGCCTGGAAGCCTAAGCTGGAAGGCAGGGCTACTCAGGGCAAGAGGCCTAAGGAGCCGTGAACTCTGGCTGGAGAAACCTTCTCTCTGGCCTTGTTAAATCCAACAGGCATAATTGCATCCTGCTGACCTTAATTCCCCTGGCAAGTTTAATTGGTCCTGGCATTGCCCCACTTCCTGTTCTGCCTCTGTAGAGGCAAAGAGCGTTTCTGCACAGCTGGTGCAGAGTAGGGGAAGCCCCTTCTTTC
This sequence comes from Otolemur garnettii, assembly GCF_000181295.1. Taxonomy (NCBI): domain Eukaryota; kingdom Metazoa; phylum Chordata; class Mammalia; order Primates; family Galagidae; genus Otolemur; species Otolemur garnettii. The sequence continues at coordinate 13,961,013 of NW_003852420.1, forward strand.
TCAAGGGTGAGCAGAGGCTCTGGCAGCTTCTAGGTGAGTGGAGGGTTTCCCTCTGCCCCACCCCTGTGCCTCCACCGGAGCTGAGAAGCTTGGGGACTCCCAGGGAGCAGCTGACTGGAGCAGGCAATCCTGTGGATCTGGAACCAGGCCAGCCTGTCTTCCCAGTGGGAGGCTCTGGAGGGGAGCTGGCAGTAACAGCTGAGCCCTCTCTACCTGGGGTGTCTACAACATTACTGAGCCCCCCACAGTGCTGCGGGTACTGTGCGAAGCACTCTATATGTGTGTGCTGGCTAAGTGCTCCCTGCTGCCCTGTGAGAGGGAAACAATAGGTCAGATGGTTATGAGCAGAGCCTTGGCTTAGTTAGATGGGTCCAATCTTAACTCTGAGACTGCCCTGTGTCTCAGTTTTCTTGTTATGTCTGAAATGGGAATAAAATGGCTGGAATTTACACACCACTTGCTATGAACCCATGCACTATTCTAAATGCTTGACATGCCCCCTGCTGTGAGGCAGGCGCTGTTCTTAGAGATAAAGAAACAAGAAGAGGCACTGGCAGCAATTGGTGGTGGAGTTTCACCAATCCATCTCCTAATCATTACGTGGTAGAGCTGCAAGGATTGGAGGAAGAACAATCGTGAAGTTGTTTATCCCAGTGCCTGGTCCATTTCAGTAAAAGTTTATTAAGCATTAGTGGCCAACACTGCCCTGTAAGTTGTCCCAGTCTGGATATGGTCTCATCAGGAGGTGGCTCTGCCTTTGAAACTGGGCAGCTTAAAGCCACTCACTAGCTGTGTGACTAACCCTCTGAGCATCAGTTTCCACACCTCTAAAATGGTCCAAGGCTTGTGCCTAGAGTCCCTTGTGAGGATCCAGTGAGCTGGATCTTTGGGATAGTCCTGGCCCTTCATGTGTATTCATGCAATAAAGTGATTGGTATTGCTAACCACAGTAATAACATGGTGATGTCTGCAAGGGCCATTGTGGTGAAGTAATCCCCCAAGCTCCAATCAGAGCCTTGTGAGTTAGTCACTTACTCATCAAACACTGATTGGCAAGGACACTGTGCTGGGGACACATATGAGTGTGATACAGCCCCTGCCATAAGGGGCTCCCCAGATGGTGTCAGCCAATGGTGAGATCAGCCTGGGGCCCTGTTGGAGGCTGGGGATTGAAGGAGCAAACTTTCTTTCTTCTTTTTTTGTTGTCGTTGCAGTTTTTGGCCGGGGCTGGGTTTGAACCCACCACCTCCGGTATATGGGGCCTGCGCCCTACTCTTTGAGCCACAGGCGCCGCCTGGGAGCAAACTTTCAAACTAAACTAGAATGTGATGTGGAGACAACCAAATGGAGGGCCAGGAGGTCCCAATAATAGGCATGGACACGAAGCATTTCAGCCTTTTGAGAGCTGCAAGATCCTTGAAGGGCTTACCCAGCAGGGAGAAAGGGGTGAAACGCAGGCTGGGAGATTTTAGAGCAGAAAGAGGACTTTGGACTTTGAAGGACACCCCAGGTCCAACTTCTTCCTTGTTTGGTGACTTTGGGCAAGCTACTCTCCATCCTTATGCAGAAAATGGGATGACCATGCCCCACAGAGTGATTACCAAGGTAGATAAAGCTAACAGCCAGGCACTCACCAAATGGGAGCTCCCTTCCTTAGGAGAACCTGGGTTCAGATCTCAGTTTAACCCCTTACAAACTGTATGGCTTTGAGTAAGTTCCTTAACCTCCCCAGCCTGTTCATGAAGGTCATGTGAGCGGACCTACATAAAAGCACGTAGATGGAGGCTGGGTTTGGCCCTACACAGGCTTCCTGTAAGAGGCAACTTGTCAACTGGACCTTGAAGAAGAGAAACAAGGGGCAGGTCTGGACTGGGGGAGAGCAAAGGTAGTCAGGATTGGGGAAGGAGCCCAACTCTGGTTTTTGCTAGCTTGTACATGTACTGCAAACTCTCTATATTAGTTCACTTTTAAAAAATCACTCATTGACTAGTAATCCATTCATGTAGTTCATGGTTCAAATAGAAAAGTAAGAGGGTATGCAGTGATGACTTCCTCTCACCCCGGTCCCTAGTTTCGTATTTATTCTGCCAGAGAAGCTTTTTTTTTTTTTTGAGACAGAGTCTCATTATATTGCCCTTGGTAGAGTGTTGAGGCATCACAGCTCACAGCAACCTCCAACTCTTGGGCTTAAGCGATTCTCTTGCCTCAGCCTCCCAAGTAGCTGGGACTATAGTCACCCAGCTATTTTTGGTTGTAGTTTTCATTGTTGTTTGGTAGGCCTGGGCTGGGTTTGAACCTGCCAGTTCCGGTGTATGTGGCTGACGTCCTAGCCTCTGAGCTATAGGCACTGAGCCAGCCTGCCAGAGAAGTTCTTATGTGTGTAAAGTAAAAGATCTATATTATTTCCCCCTCTTTTGCACAAATGATAGCATGCTTTATCTCCACCTTGCTTTTTTTTTTTTTTTTTTTTGGTAGTTTTAGGCCAGGGCCAGGTTTGAACCCACCACCTCCAGTATAGGGGGCCAGCACCCTACGTCTTTGAGCCATAGGTGCTGCCCATCCTTGCTTTTTTTTTTTTACACTTCGGAGGTTGCTTCATATCGGTTCATTAATAGCTTCCTCCATCTTTTTTTTACGGCTACCTATTTCCCCATTGCATGAGACCACTTGTTATTGCATTCTGCCTCCTTTCTCTCATCTGAGGGCAGTGAGAGGAGTGGAAGCCATGGGACTGGAATGGATAGTTTGCTGCATCGGGACCTGAACCCAGATGCCAACTCCATAGCTTCTTCCAGGCACTTGGCTCTGACTAGTTCTTAGCAGCCACCCACCCCAGGAAGGCTCTGGGCACAGCTCCTGGGGATGGAAAGCCTCCCGGATCATCTCTCTTTCTCCCCCATCTTATCTCAGCTTAAACATCTCAGGCTGGAGTGCCTCTCGGGTCATGACTGTAGTGGTGGGTCCTCAAAAAAGTTCTCTACCAGCCCCTTTCTCTGGGTGGGCTTGGGAAAGAACTGGTCAGCTCAGGGGAAGGGTGCAGTGCACTTTCCATCTCCTACAAACACTTGGGGCAGCCTCCATCTGTCCAGGAGCCCAAGAAGAAGACAGCAACAACAACAAAAAGTTTTCAGGCCTATGGACTTGTTGAGCCAGTGCCCCTGAGACCATTTGTTATCCAAAGACAATCCAAGTAGGTCTGCATACCCTGGGGGACAAAACTGGGCACTGGGGTCGGGTGGTGACTCTAACCAGGTTCTGGAGGGCCCAGGAGATGTGACATGCAGGTGGACAAAGCCAGGGCCCGGCCTGGGCACAATCCTGGCCTTCAACCCTAGCTCAGAGCCTTCTCCTTCCAGGCCCCATGTCTGATCCCATCAACATCAGGAATACTCGGTAAGACCTGGGAAAAAGACTGCTCCCCCGGGCTCCGGGGCCCCCTCCCTTTGCTCTTCCTGCTTATTCCAACACCATTCTCCCCCCCCCCCCAGTTGGGCCGTGGGAAGAATGCTGTGTCCTCTGAACAGGGGCCAAGAGTGACAGGTGGTGGCAGTCTGAGCTACATGGCCCCTGGTGTAAGAGATCCTCTCCTCCGTCCCCGCCTCCACTGCCTGCACCCCTGCCTCCACCTCTGCCCACCCTGCGGCCCAGTCCCTTAACAACTGCCCCAGGACTGCTCCTGAGCAGCCGCTGAGACAGACGGCCACCAGGTTGCCCCTCTGCTCCAGGTACCTCTCTCTTCTTAGGCAGCTGGGCTGGGCCTCTTTTCTCTCCACAGCCAGGCAGGAGGAGGACTCCGACAGCCTGACACACCCTATTCTTTCTGCAGCTAGAGAGACTTGAGTTAGACAAGCAGAAGCTCACACCTCTCTACCTCATGGCAACAGAAAACGGAGCAGCGGAGCTGGGAATCCAGAGCCCGACAGCAGGTGCCAAGCTGGGGCAGGAGGTGAAGGGAGGAGCTTAGAAAGGGGTGTTTGAATCTGGGCTTGGGCTGGATCTTCAGTGAGAATTCCGTGCTTGAGGCTTCTTTGCACAGTGCTTGGGAACCCAGAAATCAGAAAGCTGTCTGGCTCAGGTTGGACTGGGTCTGGGGCCTGTATGAAGCTCTCCCTGGAGAGACTAGGAAGGTGGGAAGCCTCTATGGGTGGCTGTTGGGGGTGTACCTAAACACTCTGGGATGGTTGGGAGCCACCAAGGCCCACCCAAAGAGCTAGGAGCCTCATATACAGAGCTTCCAAGGCCCCAGTAGCCCATCTTTAGGGCCCATCAAGTGGCCCCAGAGGTTCAGTGGGAAAAGCATTTGCAAGCTGTTGCCTGGGTAGGGACCTGGGTCTAGAGCTGGTCTCTGCCCAGCCTGGCTGGGGAGTGTGGGGGAATATACCTGGACCCTGATGGGTGACTCACCTCCTTTGCAGATAAGACACCTAAAGGTGCCTCAGGCGAAGGACCATTGGCTGCAGATAAAGTCCCTGAACTTCCAGATCCAAAGAAAGTCCTTGGTCCCCCAGATCCAAAGAAAGATCCTGGCCCCCCAGACCAAAAGAAAGATCCTGATCCATTCAACCTGAAGAAAGATGCCAAAGCTCCTGCCCCAGAGGGATGGCCAGAGAACCATCCCTTAACTAGCAGCCAGGGCCCCAAGGGAGAGGGTGACAAGGGTGGGGGTCCTGCGGAGGGCAGTGCTGGGCAGCCAGCAGCCCTGCCCCAGCAGACTGCAACAGCCGAGGCCAGTGACAAGAAGCCCAGTGCTGAGCAGGCAACATCAGGCAACAAGGACCCTGGAGAGCCCAAGGTGGGCAAGAAGGCCACAGGGGGTCAAGCAGCAGCCAGGAGGGGCTCACCTGCCTTTCTGCATAGCCCCAGTTGCCCTGCCATTATCTGGAGGTAAATGCCCCCTGCTTGGGAGTTTGGCGGGGTGGCGCTATCCCCAGGGGTTATGCTTATTGCCCCTGTCTTAGGCATCATCACATTTAGTGCTGAGGAGTGTCATTCTGATGTTCAGCTCCCTCTGTCCTGGGCATTCGCTCTCCTGCAGAAACCAGGAGTTTGCGTTCATTGTGGCCTGGAATGTCAGCAGGAGAGGTTCTCAAAGACTGCCTAAGCTGAGCTTCTCTTCTCCAGGCATCTGGGGTCCAGAGTTCCCCTTACTCCGTGGACTTGAGTCTAGCCAAGGGCAGGACTGAGACATCAGGCAGAAAGGATAACCCTTCTTCTTAATATAATTATTGGTATAATATGAAAAGATGACTAATAACCAGATTGATGGATCATTACTAATACTTTCCTAACCATAATACAGCACAAGCCTTATGAAGCAATCAGTTATGTTTACCTGGATGCTAATGAAGTCATTAATGATATATTGGAAGTCACAATAATAACACTTCCTGTATCAACTTGATAATTACATATTAATATCAGTTATATCACCACAGCTTTTGTGAATCAAGAGCTACATAACTCCCTAGTTGTATCCACATCATGATTAATATATTAATAATTCTATTTACAGCTATTAATGACCTATTAGTGTGTTGATACTCAAGATAATGACCACAGCCATTAATATCCCTTGGTTTTGCACAGAGTGAATTTGGATATATTACCTTGTGTGTTTGGGGCTGGGTTATATTCGCTCTGGATTGCAGATGAGGCTCTGGAGATTGAGACTTGCTCAGGCCTTGAGGCTCTGGCTGCTGAGGGCTTCACCTTTGTGTTCTCACTATCTAGCTCTGAGAAGCTGTTGGCCAAGAAGCCCCTGAATGAAGCATCAGAGCTCACCTTTGAAGGGGTGCCCGAGACCCCGAGGCCCATGGATCCCAGCCCAGCCAAGGTAGAAGGAGGAAAGAACACCCCGGCAGGGAGCCAGAAGGAAGCAGGAGAGAAAGCCCCAGGCCAGGCTGGCCAGGCTAAGGTGCAAGGGGACACCTCGAGGGGGATCGAGTTCCAGGCTGTTCCCTCAGAGAGACCGGAGGTGGAGCAGGCCCTCTGTCTCACAGCCAGGGAGGAGGACTGCTTCCAGATTTTGGGTAGGCCAGGGGCAGGTGGGGTCTGGGGATGCCCTGAGACCAGGGGGAAGGAGGGGGGGTTTCAATTCCCAGTCTCCCTGTTCAGAGGGCTGAACTGCCCTGAGCCATGGCCAACCTAGGCCCATTCAACTAAGTGTCATCCAATTCCAAAAAACCCTCCCTTTTAAATTGCTGTTTAGTAATTTGGTATTTATTTATTTATTTAAACTGAGGTCTTGGTATATTGTCCAGGATGGGCTCAGGTGATCCTCCTGCCTCAGCCTCCAGAGGAGCTAGGACTACAGCAACCTGCTACCATACATGGCTGTTTTTCAACCTTATTTTAAAAAGATTTATATTTTTTGTTTAGTACTCCCATTTGGTAGAAAGGGAAAAGAAGCCTCAGAAGCGAAGTGCAACCTAATAGACAGTGAAGACAGGATTCTATTGTCAGGACAGCTAGGCTCCAGAGTCTGATTTTGTTTTTCTTCTACTTTGGCTAAAATGGGGTAAAAGAAAAATTGGTCAGATTATTGGAGCAACATGAACTGACTGGATGGAGAAATTTGGAGTCCACCTGTAGAAGGGCTCTAGGCCAGAGTTTAGTGCTTAAACTACATGGAGGTGGAGGGGCATGGGAGCCATAGAGGGTTGATGAGCTGAGAAGCACAGGTGTCCAGTGTGGGAGCAGTGACCAAGGAAGCTGGCTGGGCATGTGAGACTAGGCAGGACTGTGGACTGGTCTTCACTGATGATCAGACAAGGGGCCGGTGGCTTATGCCTCAGACAGCAGAGAGCCTTGAGCATGAGTGAGCTTGGCCACCAGGTGAATAGAGAAAGGGCATGGGCAGGGGTGGGGTGAGATGGGGTCAGGAGAGCCCAGAGTGTCCCTACACCGCCCCTCCAGGCTGAGGAGCCCTGGGAGACCCGCCAACCTGCCTGGTGAGCGGCACAAGGCCATCCAGACAGGGTGGGAGGACCTGGCGGCTGGGCGGCCGCCAGAAGCCCTGCCTCCGCCCCCAGCAGCGGCAGAGTCCGCCACCCCGCCCCGAGAGCACTTTCTGGGGTGACGGGATCTGAGCCATCTCTAAGGTCCATCTGATTAATCACCCGCCCGGTTTCCCTGCCACCTTTTGCTATTTATAAAGAGGTTTCCATTCCGGATGACTCAGCCTGCGGGCCTTCAGGATCCGCTGTTCTTCATACTTGCCGCTAGGTGGCGGCATCTCACCACCAAACGCGTCTGCCTTGGTCGCGCAGCACCAGGCCGCACCGTTAGTCTGGCAGGCTCCGGGTGGCGTTAAAGCGGATGGTAGGAGGCAGGTCCCATCGCCTACAGCATCATTCTCCTCCAAACAGCAACATAGCCACTCCGCTGTCTGTCATTCCACTTCATATCTACTGTTTTTTTTTTTGCAGTTTTTTTTTGTTATTAAATCATAGCTGTGTACATTAATGCAATCATGGGGTACAATGTGCTGGTTTTATATACTATTTGAAAACTACTGTTTGTTTTTAATGGAAATGCAGATATGGTGGGATGGAGTCCTCATGCCTTATGATGGGGGAGAGGTCAAGAACCCAATCACCCATCCTGGTTGTTCTGCTGAGAGAATCTGGGGCCCCTCTAACAGGAGCAGAGGCCTCCCAAGGTCATTTTGTGTGTGGGTGGCAGAACTGAAATTGGAAACTGGACCCCAAAGTCCCTATCCTGCAGCCAACTGTCCCCCAGATGTCACTTTGTGCATTTAACTTCCCTGGATTGGGGCATGGCTAGGCAGAAGGGGATGGAGCCAAGGTGAGTCCCCAGCATCCCCTGGACTGACTTTGAGCCTTCTGCTCTGCCCCTCTAGATGACTGCCCACCACCCCCAGCCCCCTTTCCCCATCGCATCGTGGAGCTGAGAACTGGAAACGTCAACAGTGAATTCAGCATGAACTCCAAGGAGGCGCTGGGAGGGTGAGAGCTGGGAACCCAGCCTGGGACCCCTCAGCCTGAGGTTTTCCCTATGCAAGACCTACTTATACCCAACTTACACATGGCCCATGTGGACACCATCACCTCTGTGTGGTTACACATGTCATGCACAGCTATCACATGCTGATGTGCACTCAGTGTCACTGTCAACGCAGGCACATCCTTCAGTGCTTCTATAGGAAATGCACAGTATTTTCCTGTCTGTCTCCAGTCCAGGCACCACACCCACCCTCTCCCAGTGTGGTGATTCCTACCTTGCAAAAAGCCCAGACTTGGTCTGATATCCCAACAGATCCTTCCTCCCTCTGCCTGAGGGTCCCTAGGGCCTAGGGCCCTTGCCTGGTCTAGACCTCTATGTGTCACATCCCTGGGCCATTTTGCCCCCCTGTGTACATGGTTTGTGTGGTTCAAAGAACTTGTCTCCAGCTGTTGTCTTGCCATAGAGCTCACAGCTTGAGGGGGTGGTCAGGGTGGGCTGGGGTGAGAGCTCCCATCTCTCAGGGGGAGGATCCAGAGTCATCCTCAGGTCTGGGACTGAGATGGGAACAGAGTACAGTCCCCTCACTCCAAACCTCTTTTCTTTCCAGAGGCAAGTTTGGAGCAGTCTGTACCTGCACAGAAAGAGCCACAGGCCTCAAGCTGGCAGCCAAGGTCATCAAGAAACAGACCCCCAAAGATAAGGTACTGTAGGGGGTTTTGGCTGCTCAAGAGGGGGAGGGGATCCTTGGAATGGGCACCTTTCACCTCCCTCCATGCACATTGCTCAGCCAGGGGTCTGGTGTGGGAGGCTTTTTGCATTGAGGATCCCACACAGACAGACAAGACAGCCAGCCAGCCCTGCTGCAGGGGTCCGATGCCCCTAACCATAAACCAGACCCCCCAGTTAGTGAACTTATCTGGGGACTTCCCCTTCTAGGCACGGGATATTCATGCCCTCTGGTTCAATTCAACAAACACTGATGAGTGTGGGCTCTGGGCAGGCCCTGTGCTGGGCTCTGGGGGTCCTGGAGTGAAGTGGACGTGGTCCCCGCCCTCAGGGAGCTGACACCAAGGTAAACAAGCCCTGTCTAGAGCATTGCCTCTAGCACCCAGCTGGGCCGTGTTCAGAGGAGGCAGTGAGCAGGGTTTGTGCAAGGAAAGAACGGATGCTTGCAGGCTGAGGCCACATGGACTGAGAGAGTCTGGAGTGTGAGGAGGTGAAGACAACCTGGCAACCTAGTATAATCGGAGCTGTAACTCAGGACCAAGGGACCAGGGAAGGCTTCTGACTCAGCCCAAGGGCTCAGGGAAGCTTCTTGGATCAGCTTCTCCCTGAGTAAAAGCTTTGAAAAATGAAATGTTTCAGGAAAGAAAGCAGGAACAGAGTTTCAGGCAGCGGGCACTATGAGAGGAAAGCTGTGAGAGCCAGAAACAGCAGGGGGTGCTGAGGAGTGAGGTTATGGGCACCCCAGGCAAAGGCAGTCATGTGTGCAAAAGTCCTGAGCGCCTCCCAGCTCTAAGCACATTTGGGGGGAATGTCCTTTCTATGTGACTATAACCTTCTCTGTCTCTGCCACTCCACAGGGCCTGGACTCATATTCTTAGCCACTGGGTCCCAGGCCTCTATCCCACAACCTGGTCCAACATAGATGCTTAATTCCTATGTGCTGTGTCAATTAACCCGAACCAGCTATTGATTAATTACTTTTTTTTGATTTTTTTATTAATTAATTATTGAGTACTTTTTCTTTGCTACTTGCTGGGCCAGGTGCTTGGGAAAAGTCAGGGAACTGAACACGCCCCTGCCCTCATGGGGCTGACATTTTAGAGTGGAGGGACAGACAAGTAAAACGTAAAGCAAAACAAAAAGCATGGCGTGAAGTCCTGAGAAGCACTAGGAAGAAAAAGAAAGCCAAGTAAGGTATAGATACCACGAAGATTATGAGTAGATGTGAGCCCCCTTAGATGGGGGAATGAGATTAGACTTTTTAAAAGGGTGTTATGTGAGGTGGGGCCTGAATGAAGGAGTAGAATAAGGGAAAAGAAGGCCAATTTGGCAGTGATTCCATGCTTAGTGTTTAACAACTGGCTCTGGGCAGAGCAGGTAGGGGAGAGGCCTGATTTATAGCTTCTGCCAATTTCCATGGTGTAAATATTCCTACCACAGCTGATATATCAACCTACCAATGTGACAACTGGCTTGCAAACTTTCTGAAAATGACAAATAATGGTGGTTTAGGCTAGGAAGGCAGCAGAGGAAGTGAGAAATGAGTGGATTTATGGTGTAACCTGAAGGTGGACTAAGCTGAAAGGTTTACTGACAGGTTGGATGTGGGGTGTGAGGAATTGAGAGGAAGAGAGGAAGCTTTTGACTTTTCATCCTGCACCCTTGGGTGAAGCATAGTGTACCCATACTTTTGCTGCCAGGCAGGCTGAGGATGCCTCATTTGTTGGGAAAGGGGTGTATGATATCTAAAGATTAATTCCGGACACGATAGATTGGATGTCTAACAGACAAGGGAAATGGCTTGTATTGGAGTCTGGGGCTCACGGGAGTGAGCTAAGAGGCTAAGATATGTATGTGGGCATCAACTTCATTTGGAGGAAATGTAGAATCATGGGACTTGGTGAGAACGTCTGGGGAGAGAGCAGGGGGAGGGGAGAGATGGGGAAGGATGCAGCCCCCAGGAAGGCCAATATCCAGCCAGGAGGCAGAGGAGGAGAGCCAGTGGGAGTGACTAGGAGTGGTGAGGACAGCAGACATGGGCTGGGGGAGAGAAGGGAGGCAAGGAGGCCAACGAGGAGGCTGGGCAGTGGTCCAGGAAAGGCCAGGCCAGGTCAAGGGTGCGGATGCAAAGGGTGGAGGCAGGGAGAGATGGTGCTTGGCTGGTACCCTTGCCTTTTCTGGCCCCCAGGAAATGGTGAAGCTCGAGATCGAGGTCATGAACCAGCTGAATCACCGCAATCTGATCCAGCTCTATGCAGCCATCGAGACCGCGCATGAGATCGTCCTGTTCATGGAGTAGTGAGTGGTGGCAGTGGGGGTGGGGGCCAGTGGGGGTGCCAGCAGGCCCAGAGCAAGCCTGTGGAGGGGTCTGTGCACACAGCATCGAGGGCGGCGAGCTCTTCGAGAGGATTGTGGATGAGGACTACCACCTGACCGAGGTGGACACCATGGTGTTTGTCAGGCAGATCTGCGACGGGATCCTCTTCATGCACAAGATGAGGGTTCTGCACCTGGACCTCAAGGTACCGGGGCTGGGGTTTCCAGGGAGGGGACGGGAGCAGCATCCAACCCCCGAGATCAGTGTTGTGCCAGCCAGCCCCCATCCTCCCATCCCTCCTTCTCTACCACCATCTATCCTTCCTTCCATAGATTGAAAAAAAGGTTTATTGAGTACTTACCAAGTGCCAGGAGGGAAGGATAAAACAGAAAGGAAAGCAACAATATAGTCCCAGCTTTCATGGAAATTCCTTTCTAGTCCTCAGTATCGTGGGAAGGGTCTTTTGCAGTCCTGTGAGTGCTCAGCCCCAAGCTCCGTGTCTCACACAATCTCACACAGACAAGGGGCAAGTATTGCAAAAGCACCTATCTCACTGTTGTCCTAAAATAGGTACTGTGAATGTTTGTTCATTTATTCAAAATCAGCAAATATTTGCTGAGGGACTACTATATGCCAAGCAGCATTCTAATTTTTTTTTTTTTTTGAAGCTGTCTCATTCTTTCTCTCTGGTTAGAATGTTGTGGCATCATTGTAGCTCACAGCAACCTCAAATTCTTGAGCTCAAGCGATCCTCTTCCCTCAGTCTCCCAAGAACCTGGGACTACAGGCACCCACCATGACACCTTGCTGGTTTTTCTATTTTTAGTAGAAACAAAGGTCTTGCTCTTGCTCAGACTGATCTCAAACTCCTGGCTCAAGCAATTCACCTACCTCGGCCTCCCAGAGTGCTAGGATTACAGACATGAGCCACCATGCCAGCCTCAGGCAGTGTTCTAGGTGGTGGAGATCCAGTGATGAGCCAAATACAGAGGGTACCAAAAAAGTATACACATTTTAAGAAAGGAAAAAGCTGTATTAAAATTGTAATACTTAACATATACCAATAACAAAAGATGAATACAGGTCACATTGAACACCTCTTATAATGGCAGAAATCAAATACGACTTGAGTATTACCTTAACACTTCTTTCATTAAAATGTGTATACTTTGGGGTGGTGCCTGTGGCTCAAAGGAGTAGGGCCATATGCCGGAGGTGGCGGGTTCAAACCCAGCCCTGGCCAAAAACTGCAAAAAATAAAAAATAAAAAAATAAATGTGTATACATTTTTGGCACCCTCTTTAGATAATCCCTGCATTTGTGGAGCTTACAAATAAGTACAGTGTTAGTACAGCAATATACACGAGGGGGGTGCTAACAAAACCATTTAATGAAGGATAATTTATATTCTCCTTTGGATGTCGACCAGTACGGTACACCTGGGAGGTTGGGAAGAGCAAATAGATGTTATGTATGTCGCCTCAGCTCCCATCAGCTGGCCAGGGAAGCAGGACAGCCAAATGTTGGCTGTCCTGAGGTCAGGCGTTCCTGCTTATGGGCTAAGTGGCAAGGTAGTGGAGGAGAGGAAATCTCAACCCTGAGGTGAGTGGGCACCCATCAGCCAGGTGGATAGTACTTTCAGTCACTTATTTGCTAGACACCTACTGAGTACCTGCTGTGGAAGGGCCTGTGCTAGACATGGGGGCTACGCGGGACGTAGGATATGGGCCCTGTCTCGTGGATCCTCCAGGTTAGTGGGGGAAACAGATATTCATTAAATAGGACTAAGTAGGTCATTTTAAGCCACTGAAAGTGATATGAGAAAGCACTTTGAGAGCCAGGTGCGGTATAATCCTAGCACCCTGGGAGGCTGAGGCAGGTGGATCCCTTGAGCTCAGGAGTTTGAGACCAGCCTGAGCAAGAGTGAGACCCCATTTCTACCAAAAATAGAAAAGCTAGCTGGGTGTCATGGCAGGTGCCTGTAGTCCCAGGTGCTTGGGAGGTTGAGGCAAGAGGATCACTTGAGCCCAAGGATTTGAGGTTGCTGTGAGCTGTAATGATGTTGTGGCACTCTACCCAGGGTAATGGAGTGAGACTCTGTCTCAAAAAAACAAAAGAACTTGAGAGTAATGAGGAAGTGTAAATGGTGAAAGTGACAAGTAGGCCCAGCCAGAGCACTGGGGTCTGAAGCAAAGTGGGGAAAGGGTGCTGCTGCACCCCACACCTCGCCTCTGCATGTGGGGTATCAGTAGCTGTTCTGAGTGAGCACATGAACTTCCCAACAGCCCACTGATGGCAGGTGGCTGAGGAGGTAGGTTTCAGTGGTGCTAAATAGAAGCAGAGGCCTTAGAGACTATGAGCCAGGGGAGAGCTGATAGGGCTTGAGACAGAGTGGCAGTAGGGGAGAGGAGGGCAAGTGGCCAGATGGCGGCTACATTTGGGAATGAGGACCAATCTGATCTGTTGCTGGTTTGCATGTGCGGAGCTTAGGGAAAGGAAAGGGTCAAGGGTGAATTCCTGAGTTACCGGGCAGATGGTGGCTGCTTCACTGTGCTGGGGGCAGGTGGTACCCGCACAGTGACACTGGAGGCCTGTCTTTCCCTCATGAAAGCTAATTTCGCTGGGGTAGGCCAGGGTCCCCAATTAAAATGCGATGCTCAAGGAGGAAGCTCGTTAAGCTTCCATATCCTAAAATGTGCTTTTGCAGGGAGCAATCAGAAAATCAAGGTTCTGGGGCTTCTGAGGCCCTCTCATGTGCAGGCCGAGAATCTCTGAAAAAGATCTGAGTCTGCCTTATTTCCCCAAATGTTTGTGCGCTGGGAACTTTCTTTTCTTCCCTTGTTTTGGTGGAACGACAGGCTGAGCTACTAACGTCATTAGTGTCCTGCTCTGTGTGAATTTATCAATTCTAAAAGGGCCTTCAGAAAATGTTTCGTGAGGGACCTTGAATCAAACGCTTACAGAGCCCAGACAAATAGCAAAAATGTGTTGTTTGAGCCAGGCCAGGGGGGTGGAGACCACAGGGGAGCTGGAGGACTTTTGTCATATCTTGGGGATCAGTGGCAACTCACTGCCAGGAGTGTGGCCTAGGTGGCCCAGCCTTTCAGTTTTTCAGGACGGGCTAGAAATCAGAGTTTTGGGAAAAAACTCTTGCTTTTGAACCACTGTTCAAAAACTTTAACATGTTTATACCCTGCAACCTCAGATTAGTCCTGGGTCCTAGTGTTGCAGGAAGAGGAAGTGGAGGCCCAGACTTCGCCTGACATTAACTTCACTCACATGTTTTCTTGTGCTGGGGTTTCCTCTGGGACCTGGCTTACTACCTCCTGGGTACCTTTGTTAGACATTGAGGGTGGGGACCAAGGAGGCCAGAAGAGAGTCCCTGCCCTGGAAGAACAAGCCCAGTAGCACCGTGTCTGCTCCAGCTCCCACCTCGTGGAAAGCACTGAGGGTTTTTTTTAGCCAGTGGGTGCAGAGGGACATGGGGAGGCCAGTGCTGGAGCCAGTCCTGGATTCAAATTCTGGCTCTGTTGCTGGGCAACTGTGGCCAAGTCACTGCTGTGTCTGAGCCTCAGTTTTCTCAACTGCAAAATGAGAGCCAATGGTCACACTATCTCAGTGTAACAGTGCCTGTTGGAGGACTGATGAACTAAAGCGTGGAGAGTGACTGGGCCTGACCTTGTAGTTTTGTAGCTCATTGTCGTCATTACTAACTGAGGGTCAAGGCCAACTGGGGAGACGTGAGTAACACTGGTGCAGAGCCCTGTGCTGGTATTTTTTCTCTCTGTCTTTCTCTATCTGGGGGTGACATTGCACTGGCCTCCCAGCCCAGGGCACACGTCTCCTCCTCTGCACGTTTCAGTTTCCCCATGCGTAGAATTACTAGAATGTTTCTTTACTGCCTTAAATGGAGGGAAATCACACCTGAACCCACCCAAAGGGTCTCATGCAAGTCCCTCCCAGGGCCTCAGGATCCTTCTCCATGTCCAGGGCAGGCAGGTCGGGGGGTGCTCTGATGGCTGCTCACCCTGGCAGTGTGGGCCTTTGCCTCAGGAAGCCTGGATGTGGGTGGACCTGATGGGAGAGAGAGAGAGAGCTGAGTCGTAAGCCAATCCAGGCCACCCCCTTTCTCCTCAGCCAGAGAACATCCTATGTGTCAACACTACAGGTCATTTGGTGAAGATCATTGACTTCGGCCTGGCACGGAGGTACCACCTGCATGGGCAGGGAGGGTGGGGCTCACCTCTGAGGCTGGCAGGGGCAGGGGTGGGGTAGAGAGTGTCCAGGAGCAAACCTGGAGTTGTGCTCTGAGCTCTTGGTTTCATCCCCAGGTATAACCCCAATGAGAAGCTGAAGGTGAACTTTGGGACCCCGGAGTTCCTGTCACCTGAAGTGGTGAATTATGACCAGATCTCTGACAAGACGGACATGTGGAGCCTGGGTGTTATCACCTACATGCTGTGAGCCAAGGGAGGGTGGCATGCAGGGGTGGGTGGGGCACACAGGTGGGTAGCCCAGGCCAGTCTTGGCCTTGGGATCTTGGTGAGGTGGACCCACCTTTGTGATCCCTCAGTCATGGGATCACTGGGGGCAGGAGTGCTAGAGAGAAGAGGATAGGAGAAGGTTATATCCATTTCATAGGTGGAAAAGCCAAGGCCCCTAAAGGCATAGCATCCCAGCCCAGGCAGAGGGGTAGAAGACCTTTTTGTGTGCTTGCCACATATCTCACACTTAACATTCCTCATCTTCACTGTGACCCTGGGAAGCTAGGATGATTATGCCCATTTTACAGATGAGAAGAGTGAGGCTCAGAGAGGGGAAGTGACTTGCCCACAGTCACCCAGCCAGATTCAAACCCAGGTCTGTCCCACTCAAAAGGCTGGGGGTCTTTTCAGCACAAGGTGCTTCTTCCTAGGATCTGTTCCTGTCCCCTCCCCCATGAAGGTGTTTTGGCCTCTCCATTCTCACCCCCCCACCCCTGCTATCCTTGCCTCTAGGCTGAGTGGCCTTTCCCCCTTCCTGGGAGATGATGACACAGAAACCCTAAACAACGTTCTGTCTGGCAACTGGTACTTTGATGAGGAGACTTTCGAGGCTGTATCAGATGAGGCCAAGGACTTTGTCTCCAATCTCATCGTCAAGGACCAGAGGTGAGGATTGTGCCAGGAAGAGGGCTCTTGCTGTGTAAGCTTAGTGCAAGTCCGGGCCTGCAGGGCGGGAACTGAGTGCAGGCTGCTGGGCCCTGGTGCCCATGGGCATGCACCCACCTTACCTCGCTGCTCTGCCCAGGGCCCGGATGAGCGCTGCTGAGTGTCTTGACCACCCCTGGCTCAACAACCTAGCTGAGAAAGCCAAGCGCTGTAACAGACGCCTCAAGTCCCAGATCTTGCTTAAGAAATATCTCATGAAGAGGCGCTGGAAGGTACTACTAGATCCAGGGAGGGGACAAGGGAGGGACTATAGGGCAGGAAAAGGTACTGATGCCAGGCCCCAGGCCCCACCAGCCCTGTCTTGGCAGGTTCTGTTGACCAGACCCAGCCCTGTCTGGAAAACAGGGTTGGCTTTTCTGTCTTTGCCCTGGGCTGGCCCCTGTCCTGGAGTGGAGACCTCCACCCACCCCTCCACTCTGGGGATGGGCGGCCATCTGGGGCTTGGGCTCAGGGGAAAGTCTCTGACCCCATCATAGGGTCCTTTCCTTCATTTTCCAAATATTTATTGAACGACCACTACTTCTAGGCACCAGGATACAGCAATGGACAAAAGAGCCAAGGGTCTCAGTCTTTAAGAACTTATTCTTAGGGGGTGATGGGGTGTTATTAGGCAGGGTTAGGACAGGGCTCTAGAAAAACATAAAGACTGTCAGCCTGGGGAGAGGTTGCACTTGCATGTGGGGGTCAGGGAGGATGAAGCATGTGAACAAGAGGTCAGGGCTGAGCCATGCCAGTACGAGGGGAGAGAATTCCAGGCAGAGGGGGAGGCAGTGCAAAGACCCGGAGACAGAAGCACCCTGGGAAGCTTGAGGAACAGGTAGGAGGCTATAGTAGGTGGAGTGGAGTTAGCAAGTGACTAGGAGTGAAGTCAGACCAGAACAGGGGGGCGAGATGTGGAGGGACTCATGGGCCATGGTGAGGGTTTGTCTTTTACTTGGAGCAAAATTGGAGCCATTGGAGTGTTTTGAGGAGAGGGCAGTCAGTTCTGGTCTGTTGAGTGAAGGCAGGAATCATGACGCCTCCTATGGCCATTTTGGGCACTGCACCCTCCCTGGCCTCTGGGCCTCTTGGAATGGGAGGGACCTTAGGAGGATGCTTGTCCACCCCCACAGCTTCTGCCCTGCCCTGGTGTTGACTGGGACTTCTCCCTTTTCCTCCAGAAAAACTTCATTGCTGTCAGTGCTGCCAACCGCTTCAAGAAGATTAGCAGCTCGGGAGCACTGATGGCTCTGGGGGTCTGAGCCCCAAGAGCAGCTAAGGCCTGGATGCAGCCGCATAGTGGATGGGGCTGAGGCCACACAGCCCAGAAGGCCAAAGAAGGCAGCCAGAACCCCAGGCTGGGCTGGCCAGGACAAGGCTGCGCCAGGCTGGGAGGCTCGGGGCTCCCCATGCCCCCGTGCAGTGACCGCTTCCCCGACATGAGCCGCCCGGAGTGTGGCCTGGACCCATCCTGCTAGTGCCTCCCCAGACAGGGCTGCTGCCTGTCAGCCACAACCTAGATGCCACGGCCCATTGAGGCCACTCCCTGTTCCCTCCTCAGCTCTCCTCTTTGAATGGCTGCTTCGATGACCCTGCTTTGCCCCTACTGGGGCATCCCAGCCTGGGCTTGCTCCTAGCTGGGGTGGGATGGCTGGGGGTCTTCATATACAGGACTCCTTTGGTTGTGGGTGGGAGGTTGCAGGGAGGCAGCAATGCCGATTCTTGAGGCCCAGCTGCCAGGGAGACAGAGCAGGCTTTGTGAAAGAGGACCTCTGTGCCCCACCGCCTCCCTATCCCAGCAGATAAGGCCTAGCCCACACCATCTGGCCAGGGCTGAGCCCCACCCATCTTCTTGCGACCACCAACACACAGGAACTCTGTGTGAGAGAGAGGACGCCCAGCCCAGGCCTGGCGGAGGGGTAGGGGAAAAGCCTGGGGCCACAGGAGACCACCCCCGAGCTTGCCTCAGAGCTAGGCTGGCCCAACCCGGCCACTTGTGGCCCCATCTCTGGGGCACTTATGGCCTAGAGGATGGGGTCAGCAGGCCCAGGAGGAGTGGGAAGGCAATTGGGCAGCCCCTGCTCTCAGCTTGTGGCTTGTAAATAAATGTACAGGTTGGATGTGACCTCCTGCCTTCCATGTGTGTACTCGTGTGAGATTCCAGATGACTATAGTTGGTTGAGCTCCTACTGTGGCCAGGTACTTGAGTAAAGCCTATCAGCTTGAATGAGGTGGTTCCACGTGATGTCATGGCCAGTGGCTTCCCCACGTTGTGCCTCAGTAACCCCACCTGTGAGAGGAAGGCACCACAATGGCCAGCATGGGTGATGAATGCGTGCCTGGCTTTATTTAAAGTACTTGTGCATATGTGAACTCATTTGCCCCTCACAGCAGGTTGTGAGGTAAATGTTACTATTTACAGAGGGGGATACTGAGCCAGAGATAGTGGCAGTGACAGGACCTGCTTCATGGGGTGGGGTGATGGTTGCACCAGTCAGACTGAGGTGGAGAGCTCAGGGCTTGGCTTGGCATGGGAGAGTGCCCAGGGAGCACCAGGGTTCTCATTCTTGCTTAACACTGAGGCTGAGAACGGGGAAAGAACTTGAATGCTGCTCAGCAAGTTAGGGGTTGGAGCTGGAGCTGGAAATGAACTTTCCTCTCTCCCAGAGCAAGGCTGTGCCCTGAGGTCACAATGCTCCCACCAGAACAAGTGGTAAGCAGGAAGCAGGAAGCAGGGGCTCCAGGTAGAGGTCAGGTTGGGCAGGCCCAAGATGCCTCTGCTGGGTCTGCAATGAGGGCCTCCCAGGCATCCTCAGGGGAGAGGGGTCTTCTCTGCTCTTTACCACTGGCCATAGCCCACCTCACCCCAGGCCAGCAACGCAGGGCAGGGGGCTCCACTGCTAGAGGGGATGGTCTAGAGGGCAAGAGAGTTGAACTCTGATAAGGTGAGCCTTTCTGGCTATGAGGACTACAGAGTCAGAAGTGGGGCTGGCCTGCTGGGAGCATAGAGGTTCTGGTAGGAATAGCAGAGATTGCCGTGACATGCATTGAGCCCCTGCTGGGTGCGGAGCCTGACCCAGGCCCATGTTCACCAGCATATCAGCTGCTCACAGTGACCCTGAGTGTTGTGTCCATTTCTCAGAAGAGGAAGACAAGCCTCAGGAAGGTTCAGCCACTTGTTCAGGGCCACACAGCTAATCAGGGCAGAGCCAGGATTTGGACCCAGATAGCTTCTACCCAGAACCCCTGCTCTAAACCCCTTTACTTCCAGCCTCCTGACCTCCTAAGAAACCTTGGACTTGCTCTCAGACAGAAACCTGGACAGTTCATCCTATTCCTCTCCTTCCTCCAAGGTCATTGGCCTGGAGGGGGAGGCCAGAGGGTGGGTACGGGGGGGGCTGTTGCAGCAGGTACCACATGGGGTGGGCTGTGGGTAACTCTGGGGCCCAGGCCTTATCCTTGCAATCAAGAGCTCAAACGCCTGGAGAGTCCAGCTTGTGCTCTTACTGGGAGGTGTGCCATGGATCCCTGCCTGCCTGCCCACCCGCCCGCCACCTGCCAGCTGGGCCAGGCCTGTAGTTTCCTCTGAATGGTTCTTGGCCTTGCTGGCCCCCACCCAGGCTGAGCCTCGGCCACACAGCATGATGATGAGGGATGAGTCACTACTGTGGGGGGAGGGGAGGAGAGGAGGTCCAGGCTGAGCAGACATCAGGGCCTGGATCCAGCTGGGGAAACCAAGGCCAAAACAGGGAAGGCCTGTAAAGACAGTAACACCTGGGACTAGAACCAGGGACTAGAACCCTGCCTCCCAGGACAAGCCTCAGTTTCCTTCTTCATAAGGAAAAGGTAAGTTTCCTTTTCTTGGTCTTCTTCAACCTCAGCTCTTGTCTGCCACTCCTAGGGCCACGTGACAGTAGACGGATGAGATGGGGTGCTCATGCGCCATATTTTACAAGGGAAGAAACAGAGGGAAAGTGACTTGCTTAAGGCCACACAGAAAATTAACATGTCCTAGGCAAGAAGCCCACCCAGAACTGTGGAGCAGGGCTGATCACTGCCCTCAGACCCAACCCTCCCCAGGAGCACCTTTGAGAAAGCTCTTTTTGATTCATCTGTGTCTCTCCCAGTCCCTGGAGGCAGAGAATACAGCCTTGACAGTATGGATGAAGAACTGGGGACTCAAAAGGTTCTTGTTCCCTCTGAGGGCCACAGAGTGCACTCAGGGAAAAGCTGGATCCAGCTCTCTGCAGACCTGGGTTCCAGCCCCATTGCTTTGAGAAGAGCTCTCATCTCTAGCAGTTGCAGGAACAAAGACTTTCCTCCCTATGACTATGCTGATGTAGAGAGAGAGGGTCTATTGTTGGTTTGAGACTGCTAAGCTGGAGCCAGTACTGAGCAAGATCAGGACCAAGGCTCTGGGTCTGGGGTCCTACAGCTCCCAGCTGTGAGCTTCCATGCCCCTAGCATAGCTTGTTCTGGCCCCACAGTACCAGGGGGCATGGGCCCCTCCTGCTCAGTGTCCATCACACTGCTGACACTGTGATCTTCCCCTGCAAGGTGCTTTGTGCCTCCACTGTGCCAAGGCCATGAACTTCCCCTGCACAGGGTCTTGGGCCCTGGGTGAGCTAAGAAGGGTTAACACCCTCGGTGGGACTGCTCCTCCCAGTTGGTCCCAGCCCAGAGCACTTTCCTCCAAGACCATTTCCTGCCTCTGGGCCTTAGCCAGGCCCACAGTGACCACCCCTATGGGTCTGGAAGCCACTGAGGCCACATCTGGTTTGGATTACATCAGGGCTGGTGACTCTGCCTTTTCCTGTCTGGGTCCAGTGGCCTCAAATTCCACCAGCCACCTTGGACCCAACAGGGAAGTGGTGGGAAAAGATTTAGGCAGTGACAAGGTTACCCCGAGGGAGTGGAGCAACCAGGGTGGTCCTGAAGGATGTGCCCACCTGGACCAAGCTCCTACCTGTGAGGCTGCCCGTGCACCTGTTCCTTTCCTTCCTTCACACTAAGGGGTAATATTTATTGAGCACCAGACTTGGTACCAGGAGATTTTCAGGTGTTAATTCATTTCACTTATACCCTATAAATAGGTATTTTCATTGCCAGCATTTCACAGATGAGGAAACCGAGGCACAGGA
The DNA here is from genome assembly GCF_000181295.1 of Otolemur garnettii. Taxonomy (NCBI): domain Eukaryota; kingdom Metazoa; phylum Chordata; class Mammalia; order Primates; family Galagidae; genus Otolemur; species Otolemur garnettii. The sequence continues at coordinate 13,982,351 of NW_003852420.1, forward strand.
CATGTATGGACAAGTCCCTGGGCTCCTGGCCAGCATGCAGTGGGGTCAAAGAGCAAGGCAGGTGGTCTGACTCCTTACAACTGATGACTTCACGTTTGCCGAGTCCTGCGTGGGGCCTTGCGCCAAAGGAGAGCTTGGAGATAAATTAATATGATCCTTGTCCTCAGGGAGCTCCCACCCTGGTGAGAGGGTGGAGATCAGGGTGAAGCCGGAAGGAAACTCACAAAACCATGACGATATGAAGGAGACACTAACCCCTCTTCTTCTCTCCAGTGGGAGTGACAGACACACTGAGGGCAAATAAGGAGCAGGGCTTTTCCAGGTAGAGAGTGAAGAGAGTGTTCCAGGCAGGAGCAGGGCTTTTCCAGGTAGAGAGTGAAGAGGGTATTCCAGGCAGGAGCAGTGCTGTCCAGAGACTAGGAGCTGAGGACAAGCTTGGAGCATTCTAGTAAGGCTTTTGCATGAGATGAAGCAGGAAGTAAGTCGGGAGAAGTTAGCAGGAGCCTCGAATGGCAGGCTGACTCTGGACAATAGGGCGCCACAGAAGAGTTTTGAGCAAAGGAGAGACATGGTCTGTGATTTGGAAGGATCTCTACAGCCAGGGAGGTCAGTGAATGGTGGGGAGAGACTGGAGGAAGGGAGCCCAGGTGAGGGTGGGCCATGTGTGCTTAAGAGGTTGTAAGAACTGTGGGAACAAGAGGAAAGGGCACACCACTTAGATGGCTCTAGGAAGACAGAGAGATTGGGTTCCAAGTTAGACAGAATGGGGTTCACATGTACTTATTTACTGTCTCTGAGCCTCAGTTTCTCATGTGCAAAATGTGGTAATAATAGTACCTAAGACATGTAGGGAGAGCCCAGTATAGGCTGCTGAGCTTATATTTCTTTCACAACTGTGTCTCAGACCTCTACTGTGTTCCCGAGACTGTTCTGGGTGCTGGAGACAAGCAGTGAATAGACAAAACTCCCTGGTCTTACAAAGCTTCCTTCCAATGGGAGAGACGGATACTGAATGGCAATAATGAATTTAAAATGTGTTGATTGGGGGGCAGGTAGGGAATGTGGTGGCCAGGGAGGGCTTCTCTGAGGATGTTTGGACAGAGACCAAAGGATGTGAGGGTGTGAACCCTGTGGGTATCAGCAGAAGGCTGGCCCAGGCAGAGGGATGAGTAAGCATAAAGGCTGCTTACTTGAGAGAAAGGAAAGCCAGACGAGGGGCAGCCAGGTCCCAGGGGCCCTTGCTGAAAAGGACCTAGGCTTTTGCTCTGGGTGAGAGAGCGAACCTCTGGGGATTCTTTGAGATTCTGTCCATGGTGAATGGATGAGCGGAGGACCTTGGCTCCATCCATCCACTTAGGATCTCTTTGATGGCCTCCTATGTGCTGGTCTTCAGGTTAGGGCAGTAGATGAATAAGGAGGGCCTGAAGTGTGCATTCTAAGGCAGAGACACAATGAAAACCGAGTGCACATACACACGCGTGATTCCGCGTTGCTGCAGGTGCCATGTGGGGGAAACAAACAGGATGCAGAGAGGGAGAGTAATCTAGAGGCCTCTGATTAGATAAGAGAGCGATGTTTTGACATGGATGCTGGGTGTTGAGCAGCCAGCGAGGAGACAGCATTCCAGGCAGAGGGAATAGCCAGTGCAAAGGCCCAGAGATGGAAAGAAACTCACCCGGGAGTCAGCTGTCTCAGGGAGCAGCCGCTCTTGTTTGCATCCAAGTAAGTTCAGGTGGCCCTGAGGCCTATGGTCAGGAGGGGGCAGTCCTGGCCTCCTTACCGGCACCAGGCCAGGTTCTCGTTGACCTCATGATTAAATGAAACTTTGGCCCCTTTTTGGCCATGAAAGTGCTTCTTTCTGTCCCAGCATCTGCCTCCTTGAGTCTCTCTTCCCAGTCACCAAGAGGGTGGGAACAGGGGTTTAGGCAGGTCTGGGCCTGTGGGATGTGGGTTTAGCCATGTGCAAAGGGAGGAGAATAGAGGATAGGGCTGAGGGTTTGAGGCCCTCTGGTGGGGTTGTTTTATACTTCAATCTCATTCCTGTTGACAGAATTGTACACATAATGTATGTGTAGGGTACATTCCTACAGGTTGGAATCATTACCATTTTACAGATGATGAAACTGAGACTCAGAGAGGTGAATGCACTTGCTCAAGGTCACCCAGCAGGGAAGCAGAGACGCCAGGAATTAAGCCCAAAACCTTGTCTGTGTAACAGTTCTTCCTCCCCCTACACACTCCCCCCAGAGTAGCTAGACATTTCTCATGTGAAAGGGAACATTCCCAGCACCCAGTGCCTCTTTATCTTGCTTAACAAACACTTACATTGCTGTTGGCACATGCCAGACCCTGTTCTAAGCACACTGCAAATAATAACTCATGTAATCCTCAAATAGCCCCATGAAGGTAGATACTGTTAGTGTCCACATTTTATAGAGGAGGAAAACACAGAGAGGGGAAGCCACTTGCCCAAGGTCACACAGTGAAGAAGTGGGAGAGCTGGGATGTGAACCCAGTCTGTCAGTCTCCAGGAGCTCCCACAGCCTCTGTGGGGGGGACTAGTCTGTGTGGGGAAGGGAGGTTTTTTGGCTGAGGCCTAGACGCTTGGGTTTTGCATACTGTGGCAGGTGGACGTGCCAGGCTGGCCACACAACCGCCTCCTTCTTCCTTAGCACCATGGCAGCCTCTGGGAGCCCTGCCCTCCAAGGGAGAGGGTCTCCCTACCCTCAGCCAAAGCACTGTCTGGGTGTGGGGAGGAGTGTCTAACTCCGGGCTGTGGAATGCTGTAGACCAGGGAAGGAAGCGGGTGGGCGGGAGAGCAGTCCAGAGATAAGATGTGGGGGTGGATGGGCCTCTGAGGAAGGCCAGCCCTGTGGGTGGGGGTGGCCTCCTTGGGGGCAGGGAGTCCTCCCCTCCCTTAGGAGAGCACAGACCAAGGGCCCAGCAGGTGAAGAACTTTCTGATGGTTCTTCAGCGCTGCCAAATTTTGGTGGGAAGGGGCTGCCTGTGAGGGCAATGGGCTCCCCTTTCCCAGAACCCCACGAAATGTCCAACACTTGATGTCATAGAGAGGATTTAGAAATTGGGCCAGAGACGCCCTTCCAACTCTGATATTCCAAGAATCTGAACTGCTGTGATTAAAAACTCTGGAATATTCTGAAATACCACTGATTTTACCATTTTAGAATTTGATTTAGCATAACCCTGCAAGGCATCTTGGTATCCCTTTTTGCTCTATCTAACCTGCTGAGGAGGAGAATGGTGACTAGGAGCCCCTCCTGGAGACAGACAAACCACCAGCAAAGAATGTCTTTGAGGCAGTGTCAGATGTGATGGCCCTGTCCTCCCACAATTACACAGTTAAGGCAGTAGAAGAAGGTATGATGGATGGGTTGGGAAGACACCTCTGCTCCTGCCTTCCTATGTGACCTTGGGCATTCACTTACCTCCTCTGGCCTTGGTCTCTCCATCTGTGCCCAGGGGTTCTCTCTGGGTCAACCCAGATGAGGCTTTTGCCAACCTCCTCCCCCACTCTAGGAGGAAGTGGTCAGGCAGGAGCCAGAGGTATCTGTTGACCTCTGTCAATGGGTAAAAGCAAGAGGCCCGGTGGGTGGGGGTCTGAGGCTGGGCAGCTAGCAGAGGAATGGGACCTCCTCCAAGCTATCCCCCAGGTCAGACCCTCTTCTAGCACCCAGACCCAAAGAGTCAGGCTGCCCATGCCCCCATCTGCTGGGTGAAACCCAGAGAGGTAGATGCTGAGCCCAGGGTCCTCCTTGGGGATAGGGGTGGAGGGGTTTATCTTCACTTCCTGACAGGGGGGCAGATGGAGGTGTGCAGAGGGGGGTCTCCATGCACCCACCTATGCCCTTTCTCATGATCCACCATGGCAAAGGGTGAGGAGAGGGCTGAAATAGTCAGAGGTTAACCCTCCTCATGGGATGAGCAGAGCAGGAGGGGCCTGGGTCTCCCAGCCTGGCCAGTCTCTATTCAACTAGTTCAGGACACAGGCTAGGAAGGGACTGAGATCATCAGGGCTCCACAGGAATGCACGACAGGGAATGGTGCCCAGCAGAGGCCTTCCCGGGCCCAAGTGAGAAGAGCCTCCTCCCTTTAAATCTGTCTCTGTCTCTGTGTGGCCCAGCTTGTACACACACACACACACACACACACACACACACACACAGAGCCCGAGGCACGTTGACCCATACAGTCACATACTGGGCTTCACATAAGAGCCTCCTTCCACTTCTCACCCAAGCCCCTCACTCTTGGAGGGTCTTCCCCCTCTCTTTTGACCCACAGAACTGCCCACATGGGACAGGACAGACCCTTGCTTCTTCTTCCCTCCATCTGATGGGTTCTGGACTGGGGTTCAGTGGACAGGATGGGGAGGAGCCCACAGCTGGCCAGGCATTTTCCCAGCCCCTCTTACCCCACAAGTCCCTCCACCCCCCACTATAGCTCTGAGTCTGTGGGAACCAGACAGTTCAGGCTGTCCAGCCAGGCTCACTTCCTCCCAGGCCCCAGGGGACCTGCTGAGGGAAGAGGGAGCCGCAGGGACTGAAGCCAGCATGGCTGCCTGCTCAAAGAAGGTCCTCTGGAGGAACTGGGCTGTCTGCCCAAGAGGGGTCTCCAACCCCCTGGGTGTCATCTCTTAGGACATAAGATGCTCCAGGCCCTATCCCAAAGACCAGAATGCAGGTGCCCTGAGCACCCTGGCTCTCTTCTCTCTCCCTATACCTACGATCGAGATGGAAGGCCTGAGGCTTGGGGGAAGAAGCCATTTGCCTCTACTCCTCCAGCACTGTGAGGACAGTGGGGTTTCAGGTTCTATGTCTATTCCTCTGATGGGGACCATGAATGCTCCCATTCCTCCTGCTTCCATGCAAGGGGGTAGCTAGAGAAGGTCAAAGGTCAGGGCTCAGTCACTTCTGATCTGTGCCCAGGACAGCTATGGACCTTGTCCCTGTCCCAAGAGAAATGCTTTCTGCAAGAGTCACCAGGAGGCCTTGGAGAGCTGGAACTCAAGGGAGGTCCCCCATTGGTGTGGGAAATGCAAAGAAGAGGACAAGTACCGCCCCTCAGATTTTGGGTTCCCAGCCTGCACAGTGGAAAGGGGTGCTCCAACCGTGTTCACCCCCTTCATCCTCATACAAACTGCAGGTCGGGGGCTAGAGGGCACAGCCACACATACCTGGTCTGATGTCCTCTTTGCATTTACTTGCCAGCTGGAGCTGGGGCTAGTGTGCCCCGAATTCTCTGGGCCTCAGTTTCCACTGCTGAAAACAGCTAACTTTCCACATCACACATTTCACATCATACATCAAAATAACCGTGACCATTTACAGATTAAATGCTGCAAATGGTTACAGTTATTTTGACTGCCATCTCAGCTTTTGAGGCAGCAGAGTCACCCTCAGGCCAGCCCAGCCTCACCCCTGCCGGTCTGTCTCAGTTGCATTCCTCCTCTCCCTGCTCCCATCCCCTGCCTCCCCCTCCTCTGCTGTCCTGGGAAACTCCCTGTGAAAGTCCCCAGCAGGAGAAAGCCCCATGTGAGACATTCCCACCGAGGGTGCCTACCTCTGCTGTACAACCCCAAACCACAGCCACTCCACACAGAGCCAGGCGTCCCGGCCTTGGCCCCGGACCATCCAGCAAGCCGTGCCTCATCATCACACTGCCTTTATTGGCCTTGAGAGCCACAGAGTCACTCCCAAGGGGCCCCTCTTCCCCTCACCCCAGATTTGTGCGGAGGCCCCAGAGGCTTGGCTGATTGCTCGCTGCTTTAATCCTGGCTTTCTGTCCTGGTTGTCCTTAGCTTGCCAGGGATGGTTCCTTCGCGAGCTCTCCAGGTCCTAGAGCCAGGCTCAGCCTGGAGGATGCAGTTAGTGGAAGCCCTGCAGGGACCGCCCGAATTGAGGCTGCCTTCACTCAAAGAAGAACATTCCTGGAGTCCGGTATAAGCAGGGGGTCAGCCCCAGTGGATAGCTGGAGCCTCCCTGCACAGGGAAGCCACCTGCAACCCAGGGTTCCTTGGGGTCAGCTGGAAGGGGCAGTGGGGCCCGGAGTGAGGCTGGAGGAGTGAGGGGTGCAGGGGAGGGGGCTGCTGAGGCCAAAAGGTGCTCCAAGCCTGGGTCAGTCCCCATGCTGAAATTCAGCGCCTGCAAACGGCATTGGTAGCTGCTCCCAGTGCCTGCCTCAGAGGTCAAGGCAGGTGTGGGGGCCTTGTTAAAGCCCTCAGCTTGGCAGAAGCCAGCAGGAAAGCCAAATGCTGGGCACGGGGAAGATGAGGTGGCCACAGGGTGCTCCCCTGGGCCTGCAGGCTTGGGCATAGAAATCTCTTTGGGCTCAATGGATGGCCGAGGCTTGGCATCAGTGGTTGCTGGGCACATGCTGGCTGGCAAGGCCCCCAACAGACCCCCAAAGCTTGTGTCTTTGGGGCCTGGTAGCTCTGGTGAGAATGGGCACTGCCTGCTGGTTGTGGTGTTGGGGACCCTTGGGTCCTGGCTGGTCACTCTAAGGGATCCACGACGTGCCCTGGCAGGGCCCTTGGTCCCCTCGGCACCTGTCCGCCGGGTGAATCGGCGGCGGCGGCGCAGGAAGCTGCCATGCTCGAACATGTCGTGACAGTCGGGGTCCAGTGTCCAGTAGCTGCCTTTGCCTGGCTTGCGGTCATCACGGGGAACCTTGACAAAGCACTCGTTGAGTGACAGGTTGTGACGGATGCTGTTCTGCCAGCCAGGTCGGTTGTGGCGGTAGAAGGCGAAGCGGCCCATGATGTAGCGGTAGATGCCACTGAGTGTGGCCCGCTGCCCAGGTGAGCTCTGGATGGCCATGGCAATAAGGGCTATGTAGCTGTAGGGGGGCTTGGTCGGCTCGGCTGCAGGGGCCTGGGGCCCAGGCAGGGGCTGCTGCTGCATGCTGGCCAGGCTGGCCAGGCTGCTGGGACCAGAGGGGCCAGGCTTGGCGTCCAGGGCTGGTGTCTGGAACAGCCAGCCCGGCCAGCCTGAGCTGCTTAAGAGGCCCACTGGCCCAGCCTCCCAGCCTGGAAAGGCAAAAAGGGGTGGGCCCGCCAGGCGGCCCTCCCTTCCTCCCTCACCCTACTCCCCCAAGGCCCAGGAGAGATGGGCAGGAGAGGCCAGGACTGGGAAGCTGAGTACCTGCCGGGGGTGAGGAGGTGGGAGGGAAGAGACCCTCATCTCTCATGTGCTGGGGGATGACAGCCGGGGAGGGACAGGATGTGAAAGTGAGTGGGTCAGAGACAAAAACCAGAAGAGATAGAAGGAGAAAGGTAAAGAAACAGGGATGGGGGAAAAGACAGAGACAGAGAGGCAGAGACCTAAAGAGAGAAACAAAAATAAGGCAGAGACAAGCAAAGTGGACAGAGACACATAGAGCCTGAGAGAGACACATACACACACCGACAGCTAATGTTCAGGGAAAGTCAGACCCACTGGGAGGTAGAAACAAAGGCATCCACAGAGAGACAGAGAGAACGGCGATAAAGAGAGACAGGGACAGGGTGGCACCTGTGACTCAAGGAGTAGGGTGCTGGCCCCATATACCTGGGGTGGCACATTCAAGTCTGGCCCTGCAAAAAAAAAATAAAAAGAGAGAGAGAGAGACAGACAGACACCAGGGGGAAGAGGCAGAGTCTGAGCCGAGTCCCCATAGAGTGAGAAAAGCCCCAGGTTCTCTAATCCCCCTGTCTCTTCTCCTCCCAGGCCTTGGGGCTACACTGCTCCCTGCCCTCCCAGCATTGGGGGGGTCTGCTGGGAGGGGCACCTGGAATGGTAATGGCTTGTAAAATCTAGTTCTACTGAGACCCTGCCGCCCCCTAGTGACTGGCATAGGGAGGACAGCCGTTTGGATAGAAACATTCCCCCCTCCCAAGAGGCTGCTTAAGTCCTTGGCTGAGCCTCAGTTTCCGCAACTCTAAAATGGAGCTGGTAATAGAACTATTATATTATTTCTTTAAAAAAAAAATAAAAAAAAAATGGAGCTGGCAACTCTTTGGCTGTTCAGGTCATGGTGAGAAGGCAGCAGGTTCCCTATCACAGAATCCAGGGCCCCCCCCCCCCGGAGAGCTCAGCACAGAGTAGAGCTTTGACTGTAGCTGTGGTTTGTCACCCTGAACCGAGGCTACCCTGGCTGCAGCCTTGGACTGGGAAGTACAGCAAAGCCCAGAACAGTCAGGCCTTCTGAAGGACAGGGCAGCATCCTCCCTACTTTCCCACTCCCAAGTCGTGGTCACCTACTCTATGCCCAGCCAGCTCACTACCTCCCATCCCCCCCATTTACTCCCCTAACCAACCCTGCTTTGGGGATCGTTCTAGTTTCTTTTGAATAGATGAGGACTTTGAGGCTCAGAGTAACTTGCCTGAGGTCCCGTAGCTAGCTAGTGACAAAGCTGAGGTTGGAACCCAGGGTTCTGTGATTCATTAACACCCCTTCTGTGAGGAGCACGGGTGGGACAGTCACTGGATCCTCACTGGAAAACAGAATGTGAACTCCAAGAGTGTAGAAACCATGTTGTTTTGCTCTATCTCCAGGGCCCAGCACTGGACACTGGAACAGAGCCCTGGAACAGTGGAGTTGTTTAACAATGTCTGTTAAATGACCAAAAAAGAATCCCAGCAATTGACTGACTTCTGTCCTTTGTTGAATTATACTGTTTCCCCACCCCATATAAACAGTTCATTAATGTATCACTAAAGGAGATTTATTATGTTGGCATCTGTATAAGGATTCTCATAAATAAAGTCAGAAAATGAAAAAAGGTCTGATATCTGGGGTGAAAAACAGGTACTTTACTCACAAGCAGGGAGAACCAGCTATATGCTTGTAGCCACCTCTCTCACAGCAATCTGCAAAGATTCGCCACCACTTATAGTGAATCCCACAAAGTTCAGTGGGGTTTGGAGAGGGGATAGAATGTCATCTCAGGCATCTGTCTCTGTTTCTCTAAAGACAGTGGTGCTTGTGGTTCAATGGTTAGCATCCAAAGTCCACGGTTAGTACCAAGTCCTCAGTTTTGGGGCCCTCCCTAGTCTTCCAAATAAAGAACCAGGATTAGTGGCAGGAAACAAAGGGCTTGGAAACTTAGAGCCCCTCCAAAGCCAGGCAATCTTGTTACTGGTTGGCCCCATTCTGAACAACCCTGAGGACTAATTGTGTGTACACTTAGCTCTAAGCAAATGTTATAGTGTACTCAATTACCAGTTAAGGCCAGATCTAAGTAAACCATTATTGGCATGTGGGCCTCTCAACAGGGAGGAAGTCTTGTTTCTGCCTACTCACCAGTCCAGGTGGCAGAGAGGTTGAGGCATGATCCAGTGGCTTCCCCTGTCCCATCAACCTGGGTGACAGGTGGAGGAAGCCTCAACTCCACTGACTCAATACGAGTAGGGCTGGGTTAGGGATAGAGGTTGGTACCCTGTGGGGCGCTGCCTTTAAGGGGTAAGAGAGGAGAAAGTGGCCCACTTAGGGCTGACTGGGCTTTGTCAGAAGGTGGGTGATGCCATGGGGAATGCCATGTGAAGAACCCAGCAGGCGGCAGGAGCCCAAGCCCTTGGAGTGCAGGAGGAGCTCTCTGGTGAAGACTGGCTCCACCTGCAGGGAACAAGTAGGGTAATGAGTAGATCTCATCCTTTTCCCAGTGACGTTCCAGATGGGAAGCCACAGCCCTAGTGACAGCCCCTTCCCCACTCCCATTTTTCAGGTAGGTTCATACAGACCAGAGAGTCATAGAACAGGCTAGGGGTAGAGATGACACTGGAGGGAGTCGGTGAGGGGCAGTCTGGAGGGGCTTGGAGCCTGTTGGTTCTCTGCAGGAGTGGGGAAATGACTCATGTGGGCCGTGACCAGCCGCTCTTCCGGCTGGTCCAGAGGGACCGAGTACTCTTCGCCAAAGCACAGATGGATCTGGTACTCTGGCTCCGAGTGGCCATCCTGCAGATGGGCGCATAGTTCTATGGGCACAGAGACTGTGAGGGGCTGGGCCAAGAGTGAGGCATCCCACCTGGTGCCCACCCTGTGCTCACATCCCACACCCAAGCCCTGGAAGTTACATCCGCACTGGGTGACTACACCCACTTTCATGCCCTGATGCCTGTCCCACATCTGTGCCCACTTTCAGTGCTCATGTCCTTTGCTGGTGCCCCTATTCCCACTCCCATGCCATTATGCCCACTGTCATTCCCTATGCTTACTTTATTCTCAGAGCACCTGATGCCCACTCTATGCCCAGAGCCCTATGCCAACACACATATCCAAGCCCTATGCTTGCGCCCCACACCCAACGCCCTACACCTGTCTCTGTTGCTTACACCCACTATGTGCCTATATCCGTATCTGTACCCAGCCCTCCTGGTGCCCATCATCTTTCCCATTCCCAGTGCTCCCATGCCATATCCTTGGTCTCCATGCCTACCACACTTAAAGCTCGTTCCCTTGCACCCGCATCTCAGGTGCCCACTCTCTTCTGTCCACACTCCTTTGCCCATGCCCCCCGTGCCCACGCTACTCTGGCTTACTCTACCAGCGGCCCTGCTGTCGTGCACTCATCCTCCAGGAATCAGCGCGTGTCAGGCAGCTGGCAGGTGCTCTGGCGCTCCAGCTTGTTGGGCTGCGCGCGGTGCGGGGCGAGCCGGCCACGCCAATACACCAGGCCCTCGCACAGGCGCTTGGCGAACACGCCCTCGGGCGCCACCCACAGCCGCAAGCCGCGCTCTAGGTGCCACAGCAGGCGCTGCAGCACGTGGGCGCCGGGCGGCGGCTCTGGGAAACAAACTTGGGCGACAGGTGGTGATGGCTCCAGCAGGCGTTCGGCGAAGGCGGCGGCCGCGGCTGCTCTCGGGCTCTGACTGCAGCCCTCGGCGGTGCGCGCGGTGGCTTCCTGCACCAGCGCCGAGCGGTAGAAGACTTGCACGTGCAGCCAGCAGCTTGCGGACCAGAGAGTGGGGTGCGCGGTGGTGCCGCCTGGTCCATTCTTCTCCACAACCGGGCGGGTCCATTTTTCTCCATAACCAGGCCTCGGGAATTTCGAGAACTCCTTCCCAGTCAGAGACAATACTAATTTTAGTAGTGGTAGTAGTCGTAGTAAACAATAGCTTCTAGTATAAACAAACTTAGTTGAGCGCCCTGGATTAAAGCATCGGAACATGAGGCCATCCCTGCAAGCCCTCTAGGAGTCTATGTGCCTTCTCCTAGCAAAGATTTGAATGCTGGTAGAAATAATAACAGCAACGTGGGTATCAACAACACAGCAGCAGCCCATGTGAGGAGCTAGCGCTTTGGTTAGGATCAAAAGCTCTGCAGCTAGGCCCCACGATTCTACTCTCTCACTACCACTTAGGAGCTGTGACTTGTTAGCGACTTTCCCAGGGACTAGCGGTGCCACCTTGGGCAATGTCCTTAGCCTTTGTTTCAGTTCCTGCTACATAAATTAGAGATAGTATCATCACAGGGCTTTGGGTGGGGCAGCAGTGGAAGCTTAGAAGGATGCCTGATTTAAACCAAGCCTGCAACAAATGTGAGCTATTGTGACAGTCCTGGGAGTCTGGGCTGGCTGCTTTAGGAGGGAGACAGAGGCTCGCCCCACCCTGGGCCCTGCCCGGTTCTGCACACTGCTCAGAGGGCAGAGCCTTTTGATTCCTTACCAGGGTTGCTGTAGTGCTCAGAGGGCATCACTCTCCAGGGGTGTTTGGGGTTCCCTGCATAGTACCCTGGGGAAGGAGAGGAAACAGCTGCCACCTCACCCTGGTCCCCTTTGTCCCCCAGAGTCAAGGAGGAGGCTTGGGAAGAGGTAGTGGTGAGGGGGAGACCCAATCCTTACTGTGATCAGCCAAAGGGCCTGGGAAGAGGGCAGCTGGTGGCAATGAGCCTCGCTGGGCCAGCCTGTGTGGCTGCTCCTTGTCCTCATCTTCTGTGATTAATCTGGAGCCATCCTGAGCATTGGGGGAGGAAGCCATGAGGGTTATGGGTCACAGCAGTTCTCAGACTGTTCTGGGGTTGACAAGAACTTTGAAGCTTCAGAGTTCAATATCTCCGAACTCCTGTGGAGGTAAAGAGAGAGTTGGTGGGGGGTGTTTGTGGGTAAAGTGTCAGAGTGGGTCTTTGTGATGGGGAGAGGGTGCTGAGGGTAAATGCAGAGGTGAGGGAGCTGGAGAGGATAGACATGGGCAGACAGAGCCATGGCCAGATCTTAGTGGGGATGGAGGCAGCAATGCACCATTGATAATGGGGAGAAGTGATGGGTGGAGATAGCAGGGGTAGAGTGGTAGAGACAGAGCTGATGGAGCTGATGGGAACAGAGCTGAACCTGATAGGGCGCATGCGGCAGAGTGATGCATCAAAGGGTGGTAGGGGAGGGCGTGAATGTGCAGACAGAGTGAGGGAACTGAAGCTGATGGAGGGGAAGGTAGAGCGAGAGCTGGAGTAGAGGTGAGAAGAGGCAGGGGAGCAGGAGGAGAGCAATGCTGGAGCTGAGGCCCGAGGGATGAGGTCAACAGCAGTACTAGAGGTCATAGCCAAAGAGGGTGGGGCCAATGGGTGGCTTGGGTAAGAAGTACCAGGCTACAGGGGCTGGAAGGACACACTGACCTGGTCTGCCCCACAGGTAGGCTCAGTCGCTTCTCCAGGGGGCTCCTGCTGGCTGGAGGGAATGCCCCACTCTTCAAAGGGAGCACAGGCCTCAGCAACTGCATGGAATAAGGGACACGGGTCTCAGAGGAACCCCTTCAACTGAGGTGACCCCAGGCAAAAGCATTCCAGCTCACTGCAGGGCCTCAGGCAAGGCCCACCTGTCTCTAGTCCTCAGTTTCTTTTTCTTCCTTCCTTTCTCTCTCTCTATTCCTTCCTTCCTTTCCTTCCTTCCCTCCCTCCCTTTCTTCCTTCCTTTCTCTCTCCTCTCTCTCTCTCTTTTTTTTTTTTGGTTTTTGACACAGAGTCTTGCTCTATTGCCCCAGCTAGAATGCAGTGGTGTCAGCCTAGCTCATAGCTCCTGGGCTCAAACTCGTGGGCTTAAGTCATCTTCCTTCCTCAGCGTCCCAAACAGCTGGGACTACAGGTAGCTGCCACATGCTCAGCTATTTTTTTCCTATTTTTAGTAGAGAGGATATCTCACTTTTGCTCACATTGGTGTCAAACTCCTGAGTGCAAGCGTTTCTCCCAACTTGGCCTCCCAAAATGCTAGGATTATAGGTATGAGTCACTCTACAACTGGCCAGTATTCTCATTTTTTGAATGGGGAGTAAAACTGGGTGGTCAAAGTGTCCTTCTAATCTTACCAGCCCATGAGTGAAAGCTTGAGCCCAGTATTTCCCATTTTACAGATGAGCAAAGTGAGATCCTTATTGCTCTGAGAGCCACCCTCAGCCATTGCCTTCAGGGGCAGGAGGGTACCTGGGCCAACAGCATTGCTAGGCACAATCCTGTAGACCTTGTAGGGGTTGGAGACGTCCAGCTGGCTGCACTCACACACCTTGCAGAAGTCAGCACTCTTGTTGAGGGCGCAGTGGAGCGCAGGTGGAGAGGTCCTCCCTGTTGGTGTCCTCCAGGTGCTTGCCCTTGTACACAGCCCAGGCCTGGAGAGGGGCAGGGCACTTGGGAGGAATAGCCTGGGGGAGGGTGTCTGTCGTGCCCCTCCCCCCTGCCATGTTCCTCCTCCCCCCTCCTTCTTTCTCTCTAACACATGTTCTTTGAACTCCTACTGTGTTCTGGGTCTGAGTTAAGGCTAGGGATTGAATGGGGAACAAGACAGACACTGTCCCTGCTCTCAAGTCTAATGGGAGAAGACAGTTGCAATCAATTAAACAGAAATAACTATATTCCAAATTATGGATTATGATAAATACGAAAAAAATAAATAAGTTGATAAGATATAAAATAATGGCAGTGGTATACTAACTGGGAAACTATAGACCCAAATCTGTACCATATACACAGTGGACTCCAGATGACTTCAAAAGCCAAAGGTAAGAAGTAAAACTAAAATAGTCAGTAATGTAAAAGAAAATCTTCTAGGGGCAAAGAACACTTCTTACACAAAACTTAAAAGGCATGAATCATGAGGCAAAAAATTACCACGTCTGAAATCAGCAAGGGGCTGAAATCTAGAACATACGGGGAACTTCTCTAAATCAACAAGAAGCAGAGTACATTCCCTAAAGAGAAAATTCTTATCAAAGGATAGGAATTGATGGTTTATGGAAGAGAAAACTGGAAGTCTGTGAGGAGGCGCTTAAACTCCTTGGTATCAAAGAAATGCAAATTAAAATGTGAGCCATCACACATAAGCCAACTTTAGCAAGTTGGATAATACCAGGAGTTGGGGGCGATGTGGTGGGGAGTTGCTGATGGGTATGGAATGGATGCAATGCCTCTGGATGGTAATCTGGCATGCTTAGTTGAATTAAGTATTATAAATGTACCCTGTGAACAAAAATCCCAATTCCAAATTCCACTGACATTCTCGGAGGGGCTCACAAGGAGACCTTGACCCCCAGGAGCATTATTTGTGATATTGGGAGTTGGAAGCAAACTTGTGTCCATCCCTGGGAAAGTGAATTGGGGTATGTTTGTAATGGATACCCACTATAGGGTCTATACAGCATCTAGAAACATCTAGGAGCAAGAGATTGGATCTGTAGAGAACAAGAACAGATCTTCAAAGCATGGTCATGAGCAGAAAATTAAAGAAAAACACCACAGAGCAAAATCTACAACACAAAATATCAACATGCAAACCAAAGATATTTGTTAAATACATTGGAATGGTTGTTGTGGTGGAGGGAATAAGTAAGTAAATAAGAAAATGAGGGGCTACTTTACAGAGGGAGATCAAAAAAGGCCTCTCTGAGGAGGTGACATTTGGGCTGAAGCCTGAGTGAAAAGAACAGAGTCTGACGAACAGCTGGCAGAAGGGTGATCTGGTTACGAGGAACAGCATGTGCAAAGGGCCTGTGGTAGGAAAGAGATTGATAAATTTAGGCAAGGCCAATGTGTAGTCAAAGGGGAGGACATCATGTTCAGGGCCAAGGGGGATTTAACTGAAAATAATCGCACTCAGGCATTGTCCTTAGAGACTCCAGGTCTAGTGGTGACACAGACAACAAAACAGAAAAGCCTTAGTTCTTGTGTTGGTGCCAGGGGTGAGACCTTTTGAGGCTTGATTTCATCATCTGTAAACATTATTAGTGGGTGTTAATAACTACTTACCCTCACATGGTTGTGATGGATGCAGGATGAGCTGAAGTAGAGTGCTCAGCACAGTGCCTGGCACACAGTCAGTGCTTATTCATTGCAGCCCTTATTCCTTATATTAAGGATACTCTAACTCAAAGATAACAAGGGCACAGGGCACTGGGTGCTATCATCATGGTAAGAGGAATCTTTGTTTTGTTTACTGCTGTGTGCCCAAACAACTAGGGTGGTACCTGGTGCACGGAGGATGTTCAGAATACATTTGTTGACTGCATTGAGCTGGGCCTTGAAGGGTGAGGTGGAAGTTGAGAGGTGGAGTGGCTTTCCTGGCAGAGGGAACAGCTTAAGCAAAGGCCAGGAGGTGTGGAAGGGCATGCCTGGTTGCTGCTGTTGCTGGGTGTGTGTGTCTCAGGGAGCGTGTTCAGTAGATTCTCATTATTCAGGGTAGTCATGTTCTGTAGTTGCCACAAACACTGAATTAGAGAATACAGAAGTGTCGCTCCTAGGGGAAATCCAGGGCTAGGTTCCTGCCAGTCTCTGGTCATACTATTTTCAGTGGCCAATCCATGCATAACCTTGCTTTAGGTGTGTTTCTGTTTGAGGATGCTTTATTTAATATAACTGCTGATTCGTTAACATTGAACTTGTAGCTATAGCACTATACCTCATGCCTGCGTGCAGCTTGTCTAGCATGTACTTTCACTATATGGCACCTCATAGCCTTCTCATACTCAGAAACTTTAGACAGAACTTTAGCATTATGCTTGGGGGTCACTTTGAATAGTGAAATCACCAAGAAAAGGCACAAAAATACTTTAAAATGTAGTGCTAAATAGACTATGAGAGCACTTGTTTATAGTATGACAGTCAAAACAAGAAGGCAGGGAATTGCCTTAGCTTTGAATTTTCCTGAAAGTCGACTTATATTTCTTGCCATTCTGTGTATAGCTATGAATGGCCACAAAAGCGATGTTAAGTATTGATTTGGGGATACATTTTAGCAAGTAGGAGAATTTGCAGATACAGAATCCATGAATGAGGGCCGACTGTATATGGTGGGGGAAGGGGAAAGAGGAATTAAGGAAGAAGAGATAGGTTGAAGCCAGATCATGAATGTCCTTGAAAGTCAAGCTTTGTCCCATGAGCTTTGAGGGACCAGAGGGTTTGAAGCTAAGGAGTTGTACACATCATGTGTGAGCCAGCGGTGGGTGGAGGGATGGGTGGGAGCAGCCAGAAGGGTGAGGAGAGTCAGCACCCCTGGGTCTCTAACAGCATGAAAGTCTTAAGAGACGGGCCAGACAACCACCCATTCAACACTTATCGAGCACCTACTGTGAGCCAAGCATTGTGGTTTTAAAATTCATAGAGAAAGTTGTTCCAATGAGCCTTTGCCATTGGAGTCAGGGATGACTTGGGAGAGGTACTGCATTGGAGCTTAATGAATGCACTAAATAAATGAGTGCACCAGGAAAGGCTTTCTCAAGGAAGAGAAGTTTAAGCTGAGGACAGGGCGGTTGGCCAAGTAAAGGTGAAGAGGAGAGGTGTTGCAGGCAGAGGGGACAGCATGTGCAAAGGTCTAATGGTGACAGGACATGAAACATTGTGAAACAGAAAGAAATAAAGTGGAGGAAGGGAGGTGAGAGAGAAGAGGCTGGGAAGGGCACGGCTTCCAGGCCGCCTGGGTGACGAGTTAGTACTTTTTCAGGAGGGCAGCAGGGAGCTGCGAAAGGATTCTGAGTAGGGGATGATGGAGACCAGATTTGCATTTAGAAAGATGCCCCCCTAGGACTGTTTGGATTGCTCAGGGATGGGGTGTGGGGGGGTGGGAACCCAGTGAGGTCACTGCAGCTGTCCTGGAAGAGATGGTAGGAGTGGGTTCAAGTGGACAGAGTGGAGAGATGTTCTGTAGGAAGAGCCATCAAGCCTTGGCTGTGAAGCAGATGGAGGTTGGAAGAGGGGGAGCAGACAGGGCCCAAGCACTGGCTCTGGTTCAGGTACACAGGTAGCAGAAGTTCAGGTGAGTGAGCTGCTAAGTGTGGTATTTGGGATGTGCTGAGTTTGAGCAGCTGGGGGGCCATCCAAGAGACAGCACCTGTGAGGCAGCTAGAGCAGTAGGCTTGGGGCTTGGAGAGAAGGCCCAGAGCCTCCATGCTGGGGCCATGGAGGCAGGACGGTGGGCCATGAGGAGGGAGGTCCACCAGTGAGTGCTGGGAGCCCCAACAGAGGAGGGTGAGAAGGAGGGGTCTGGGAGGATGGAAGTAGGCAGCAGAGATTCTGGGAATCAAGTGAGAGTGTTTCGAGAAGGAGGGAGGGTCCACCAGGTGCAGACCCACTCTAGGTCAAAGAGGATGAAGGCAATGATACGTCCTTGGATTTGGCAACTAAGGATGCTAGCAGGAAGGACAGAAGCCAGCCTGGGCGTGGGGGAGAGGGTAGGAGAGAGGGGGTTAATACAGGGGAGAGTTTCCAAGTGCTGTCAAACTGTGAAAGGAGAAGAGAAATCAGGAAGGAGAGCATGGAGGTCACAGGTGGTGGTGGTAGCCTAATGTGTGGTTTGCTGCTTATTGCTGGGGAGAGTGATTCCAGAATTTAAATGTTCATGGGAAGGAGCCAGTGTGGAAAAAGGTCATGATAACTGGGGGAGGGGAGGTCATTCCTGCAGGAGGCCCCTGAGAATGGCTGATGCTGAGAGCACAGATTAACATTCCCTAGCTGCAGGGGTTGGTGGTTTTGGGGTGGGAAGTTGTGGAAGGCCCTTTTGTGGTACCTCATTTCCCAGTGGGTGGGAAGAGATGTCCTCTGAGAGGTGGAGATGGGGCAGGTCATGACAGCATGGGGGATGCTATTTGGAGGATCTCTCATGCAACCCTCAACCCTGGAGGCCAGCAAGTGCCCCATGGTCACATGGCTATTTGTGGGTCCAGGTGCTGGGGTAGTGAGCCTCCCTGGGGCTCCTTACTGTCCTCTTACCCTGAAGAGCACTGTGTCCTTCTGGACCTGGTAGCACTGCTTGGCTATGTGCTTCCAGGGGCTGTGGAAGAGGGTCTTGCCTGTGTCCTCCCAGTGCAACCCTGGGTAGCACCCACTCTCAATCTGTGCCACCAGCCAGTCTCGTAGGCACAGGGAACCTCTGGCTCCTGCTGTGGGTCCTCTGCTGTTGTCAGGGACATTTCTCTCCTCTTTTGCCAGGAGCTGCTGGCCATCAAGATGCAGTGCCTGGGGGGCCAAGCGCAGCTGGACCTGTGTGGTCTGGGATCACCAGGTGGTGCCAGGGATGAGGTGCCTCCAGGGATGAGGAGGTGAAGAAAGTGAAAGTCGAGACAGTGGGGTTTCACTTTCTGTTCTGTTCCCTCTCCCAGGAGGGACTTTCCTTTCCCTCCTCCCCATGTCAGACTGGCCTGGAGGGCACTGGACCTTTCCTGGAGTCAGGGGGCCTGAGACCCTTTGTGGGACCTCTGACCCCAAAGGGTATACCAAGTCAGGAGGAGGATGGATGGACACTCAAAGATGCGACCTTCCTTACACCTGCACCTGATAGCTGCTCTTCCCAGCCCACCCAGAACACAAACTTGTCCGTCTCTTCTTAGCACCTGCACGGGAAGTTTGAAAGGCATAGCCAGTGGTTCTCAACTTTCCTAACGCCATGATGTATTTTCATTGTTACAAAGGGCTCGAGACTCACAGGTTAAGAACCGCTGGGACTCTCTCAAACTAACTCCTGCCAGACTTGGAGGGCAGTGACTAGTTTCAAATGCACACTCATGGCCTCTATCCCAGAGCTGCAGAATCTGACTTTCTGGGCAGAAAGCCAATAACCTCCATATTTTAATGAGGTCCCCCATGGGGTTCTGATGCAGGTGGCCCATGGCCCACACTTAATTCCTTAAATATCTAGAGCACTGACTACTCATCACAGTCCTGGGCCTGGCCACTTTCCTACAGTGTCTCATTTGGTTCTCACAGCAGCCTAATGGGTGGGTATAGTGACCTATTTTAAGAAGACTGAGGCTCAGAGAGGTTAAAGATCTATAACAAGGTAACAGAGCTAGTGGGGGTGGTGGTGCAGCACTCAGGATCCAAAGCATCCAGTATCTCTGGTCCTTACAGCCCAGCAGCCTAAATAGTGTCCCACACTGCCTCCTGACAGTGACACCTGAAGTTTAGGGATTCTTGGTGGGGTCTGCTGACCCTCAGAAAGTGTATGTAAATTGCCTATGTCTATGCATTTTTCTTTCATTAAATTGTCAAAGGGGATTTGTGATATGAAGGAGGTTAAGTTGCTCAGACTGCTCCTTGCCTTGTGTACATGGGGAAATGGAGGCTGTGAGAAACCACCCCCACTGTGGTGGGCTGAGGCTGGAAGCACTCTCCCTCATGTGTATCTCTTGGGCTTCTCCCTTACCCCCATATTCCAGCAGCCTTCTCATTCTGACACTTCTACAGCTACAGCTGGGGGTTCAAAGTCAGGCCTTATAGGCCCTAATGGGGGTCCAAGACATCTCATATGATTAAATACAAGAGTAATCATTACACCTGAGCAAGAGCCTTAAGTGTATCAGATGACCCTTCATTTTTCTAGGTCGCAGAGGGTACTAATTTAGAGGATAGGGTTAGTGACCAGACTGCCAGAAGTTCCATCCCAGTCCTACCATTTGCTAGTTGGTGACTTTGGGCACTGGCCTCAGATTCCTCACCTGTTAATTAGTGACTACTTAATTGAGTTATTTGAGGATTAAAGGTGATGCAGTAGAAGGTTCAGTACAGTGCATGGGCTCAATAGGTGAGTGGTACACGGTAGTTGTTGAGCCAGAGTGTAGTCAGGTAATGCTGGAGGCGGAAAAGGAGTACCTTCGAGAAGGACCTGGAACATCAGATCAAGGGGCTTTGTTTTGCCCTGTCAATGATGGGGGCTGTGAAGCCTTTTAAATAGAACAACACTGTCAGAAGCAGAAAGGGGTTTTAAACCAGGTGCATGGAGGTGCCACCAACCAGGCTGGAAGGAGTGAATCCAGCCCTCTCACTCTTCATGCTTGATCCTAACACAGGGCCTGTTCATTTCATGTTCTCTCTGTCTGGAATGCTTCTCCCACGGAGCAAAATAGTCCACTCCCTCACCACCTGACATTTTTTCTTTTGTTTACCTGGTGTCTTTCTCATCAGAGTGTCAGCACCTTGAAGGCCATGGTTTTGCTCATGTATTCCCAGTACCCAGCACAATGGCTGGCACATAGTAGGTACTCACTGGCTATTTGTTGAATGAATGAGTAGGAGGCTGGGACAGTACATGAAGGTTATTTTGTCCATCTCCTCCACCTCAGTCTTGAAATCTGTGCCTCCCTCAAAGCCCTGAGCATGTTACTTGGTGCATAATAAAAACCCCATGTAAGTGGCTATTGGGTTATAGCTATTTTAGACCCCTCTCAACTTGGGTTAATTTTAGTTCAGGAAAAGTCAGCTGCAATGGCCTCTGTTCACTCTCAGAGTCAGGTACTGCTTTGTTAGTCTGCCCTTGACTTTAAACTTTTGGTGAGAAGGGTCATTCACATTAGTTGGGGATAGATATTCCTTACCAATAACCTCCCAAACCCAGAAGTCGCTGCTTCCATTATGGGACTCAAACTGACTAAGTCCATGTACATCTTCCTCTGCTCTGGCTGTGTGTCCTTGGGTAAGCTGCCTGACCTCTCTGAGCTTCACTTTCCTTCTGAGTACATTAACCCATGCGGTAAAAGGTCAGGTATGAGAGAACACTACCTTATCTTAGTATTGGTGGGTAGGAAAGGGGAGGGAGTTGGGGGAAGAGGAGGGCTCTTAGGGGAGGAGTTCAGAAGGTGGAAGGGGCTTTAGAGAGGAGGGCTCAAGGGCCTTGTCAGGAGACCTTGGCTTTGGGAGAGATGTGGGGTGGGCAGGTATTAGAGAAGCGGGAGATCCCAGAATTCAACTCCACAGACCGCAGTTAATAGACTTAGAGGGTGGTAGGGGATGCAGACTCCCTGCCATTCCCGTTTCCCGCAGGCTCCAGGTCCGGGGCAGAGTCCTGCCCTTGGGTCTTTGCAGAATGACTAGGAAGCACTACGACAGGCAGCTTTTGTGTCTCTTTAATACCCCCCCAGGCCCGTCCAACCCCCATGCCCACCCCTTTCCCTTTCCCCTCCCGCCGCCTTTAGAGTCGGCCCCCTCTCCCAGCCCAAGGACTAAGGCACCAGTTGGCTGCAGCAGGCCGGCCCGGACGCCGAGACTCATGGATGGAGGACACACTGACTGCAGACGCAGGCGAGCAAGGCGGGCAAGGAAGGCAAGGACCACGCCGTCGTCGGGCTCCCACAGCCTCTGGGCCAGTGTTGGAGGCATGGGTGGCCCAGACAGCCCTCTCAGGAATACAGTTGGGAGGGACAGGTGAGCCACGGCGGGGCGGGATCCTCACTTGCCGCCCTTGCGGGACAGACACCGCGGGAGGCAAGAGAAAGTCTGCTTGACGCGCGCCAGCAGCGGCAGTGGCCGGTGGGCTTCTCGGGGCGTGCGCGGTACCAGGCGTTGTAGGGTTCCCTCGGAGGCCGCTGACTGCAGCGCGGAGGAGGCGGCAGAGGCCGTGGAGCCCTGCCGACAGCGCTTGCACAGCGGCAGCAGCGCGCGAACCTCCTCCTCGTCGCGGAAAGGGCACTCTCCGAAGCGTTCCTCCAGCTGCCGGCGAAGCTGCAGAGTGTGCGGGAGGCGGGGCCAAAGTTTGGCAGGGGGCGGGACCAAAGCTTGCCCGGGGCGGAGCCAAGGCTTCTGGCCAAGGCCCTTCTAATGTCACTACTCCCATCCTTCTCCAAGCTCCCAGCACCTCGCTAAACCCCTCCCCTTCCTGGACTCCCCCTTTGCCTTTCATCTCGGGGTTTCCATCCCTCACTGAGTCCCTCTTCTCCTTTATAAGGCCCTTCACTCCCACTGAACACTCCCTTTCTCTTAAGATACTCCATCTTCCAAACCTGCTGAAGTGACAGCATCAACTGCCCCCACATCCCACGCACAACGCCCCTCGCAAGGAGCCTCTTCCTTGTCTGACTCTTTCCTAATGTACCTGCAGGGTACCTCCCTGCTGGCTACTGAGAGCCCACCCCGTCTTTTGTCCCCAGGGAGGCCTCCATTCCTGACACTTCTATGTGCCATCTGCCCAAGAATTGCTTTGGCCTCATCAGGGACCCAGGCAAGAAGTCGGACATGGACAGGTCTCCCCCCAGGGTCAAACACTGAAAAGCCTTTGAGTGCCAGCAGGTAGAGCAGCCAGTGGGGAGTGCTGAGAGGCTCACAGTCTGGTCTAAAAGCATTCAAATTCTGTATTTAAAAAAAAGGCCTGGGTGTCAAACAAAATACATGTACACTTAGGAGCTTGATGAGCTCAAGAGCCACAAGTCTGAAACCCCAGAAAAGTCTTCTGCTGGTTTTGAAGCAGAAGCTAAAATCTTCCCAACTGGTGTTCAATTCAAGTGAGATCTCCCATCCTTGGCCCAACCCAGCCTCCTGCCCCAGGCCCTACCTTCTGGGAACTCCCCCAGCCAAACTCTTCAAGTTGCTGCTTAAAGCCTGGGTTGGGGTTGGCTATGGGCCGCGTGGCTTTGATGGCTTCAAGCACTTCCCGCCAGCCTAGCCCTGTCACGGTCATCACATATGCTGTCACGATAGTGGTGCTTCGGGAGATGCCTGCAAAACTGTGACCCCCCCCAATAAACCCCCAAGTTTTAGTTAAGATCCAGTCTCCTCTGTGCTCCCCCGAGACCCCATCCCCACTTCAGCTTCTCCCCACCCCCACCTCCTGGGCTCCAAACACAAGGAACGTGCTAGAACCTTTCTTCCCACCTCCAGGTCTTTGCCCATGCTGTTCCTTCTGCCAGGAGTATCCTCTGGCATTCTCCCATGTCAAGGGCCTGAGTGCAACATCACTCATTCACTCACTCAACAAACACTGCCTGCTCATCTGTTCTTTTTCAGAGTCTGAGGATATTGTGGGAAGAAAACAGACATGGTCTCTGCCAGCCTGGAGCTTACAGAATGGTTGGGGAAGACCATTTTTTCAGGTGGTGCTAATTGCTTTGAAGATAAGTCTGGGAGCTAGGAGATCTGCATAGGAGGAGGTATTAATCTAGGCAGGGGAGGGGGGAGATTAGGGAAAGGGTTCCCAAGGAAGTGACATCCAGCTGAGTTTGAAAGTTAGTTAGTTAGTTAGGAATGTTTTGGGCAGCATGTAAAAAGACTGTGAAATGGAATTCTGGTGGATTTAGAGAATGAGGAGGTTAGTGCAGCTGGAATAGGGAGGAGGGAGAAAGAGTCGGGGATAAGGCTTGGGAGAGCTGATCACAAGGTAGGGGGTCAGGCAGGGCCAGGCTGAGCCTGGCATAGGATGGGTGCTCAGTGGGAAGTTAGGAAATAAACAGCATCAGCTGGGCCAGGGGTCTCCTCAATGTTCCCCACTTCCCTGTACTACAACCTCAAAGGCCTGGAGGGGAGAAGGAGGGAAGTAGCATAACTACTGGAGGGTAGTGGGCTACTTGCATGACCTCACCTATCCCTTTCAATAGCCCTGCCAGGTCGACTTTCTTTTCCCCATTTTATAGATGAGAAAACTGAGCCTCAGGGAGAAACAGCTACTTGGCTATGGCCACACAGCTAGTAAGGCACACAGCTTTGATTGGTGAACTTTCAGGCTCTGTGACAGGCTTTCTACCCTCCCCATCTGATGAGGGTGTGTTCAGGACAGAGGACAGACACTTCCCCCCACCTGCCCTTAACTCACCAGTGCACAAGGCAGTTCCCTCCATTGAGGCGGCAACAGTGGATGAAGTTGATACATTCTTTGAAGTGCTTTTTGCTAGAGAAGAAAGCAATGGGGTAGGGAACATTGAGGAGCAGGTCTCTTAGGAGTCACCCCCTTCCCATTTACAGGGTAGCAAGGGACAAAGAGCCTTGGGTTCCTCATGTCAGCCAGTGTGTGCCCTGACTAGTAAAGAGGTGGAGGTGTGTGAGAAGCAATAATGGTGGCATTTCAGGCAGCAAGGAGGCCAGTGAAGGCCAATCCCACCATCCAGGCAGGAGCACCTCTCCAGTGGGTCTGGTGGAGCCGGTTTTCACAGTGGGTTTATCTTGGCCTTTCACAGAAATGGGTGGGAGGAGACACAAGGGTCCCAGTCCTCGAGGTTCTGCAATCAGAGCCCCTGGGAAGAATGACGGTAAGCAAAGGCTGGAAGCAAGGTTCCCCAGGGTGGGAGTTGACTGTCTGGGTCTGTTCTAAGCTGGGAGGCACTGCTGCTAATAATACAAACAAAAACCCCATTTTCTGAGCTCCCATTACACTCCAGGCCCTATCCTATGTCATCTGTCAACCCATGTCATTTGATCTTTGAAAGCCTCCCTGACTCTGATCACATAGCCTTGTTTCACAGGTGAGGCTCAGAAAGGGGAAGTGATTTGTTCAAGGTCACACAGCAAATAAATGGCAAGGCCTGGCTGGGACCCAGATGTCTTAACTCCAAGGTCAGGAACTCCAAGGCTGAGCCTGCCCCTTTCAAATCTGCTTGTGCTCCCAATCCCAAGAGACAGAGTACTTTCTCCATTTTATAGCTGGGGAGAGAGAGGTTGAGGGAGGTTAGGAGTCTTGGCCAGGCATACTGAATGTCATGGTTGGGTCTGGGTGACCACCTGTGACAACTTTCTGGTCTGAGCACTCTCTGTCTTCCCTCAGACCACCTCCCCTTTCCACCTACCAGAGGAGGCAGCAGTCTGTCCACCCAGGGGAAACTTACATGGGTACTTCAGGGGTATCAGCCACAGGGATGCGAAGGTAGGTGATGTCCTGCAAGTACAGATGTGCTCAGGACCTTGTCGCAACCCCTCCTCCCCCTGGCCTGAGCTGCCCACGTGCTACATGACTCCAGCCCAGTTTCTGCCCCTCTCTCAGTCACTAGTGTCCTTTCCACCCACTGAAAGTAGGCTCTATCTCTGAGGACCTCCCAGCTCTGACCATCTGTGATTCCTGAGCCTTCTGAGCAGATGGCATCTCCTAACCCCATAGGTGACTTGGGTACCAGCACTTGATAAAAAGGACCCAGGGACCTTTTATCTAAGAGCTGGGAAAGGGCTACTTAAACTGGCTCCCCTCCAAATGGGGATTACAAAATTATACAGTAAAAATTTCATTATCTTAAAAGAAAATAATTAAAACAAGTTTACATTTTGTGACTTATGGTTATTAAACTATGTGCTAATTGTTGGAATAATCAAGGAATAAATTATCAGTAGTTTTGTCGACAAACTTGCTGTAATATCTTTTTGCTTCCTGATTACCCTCCACAAAATATGGTAAAGATTATTTCTGCCCATCTTCAAGAGGGCTCCTTGCTTTTCTCAAGGACTTTAACCAAATGGTTCTTTTCAGTTGTGTGGCCCATCATTAGCCAGTGGCTAAGAGACCACCAGTCAGGTCCTCCTTTGTCCATGGTGTTGTGTGAGGTTCCAAGCCTTCTCCAATTCACATTCCCCAAGGTCACAAAATTCTGCATGTTTTGCAAGGCTTGCAATTTCACTTTGCAACACATTTGGCCTTGACTTTACATGGTATTATCAAACTATGACTGGTAAATTCACTGATGGAAGGGGAGGGAGAGATGCACCAGAGAAGAGGGAAAGGCTGCTGGAGCAGGGACTTATTACGTAGACTGTCGTTTCATTAGTAAATACATTCACAACTTGGCAACCTTCCCCATACAATCCAGTGACTGCTTACTCCAAATACTTCAAAACAAGGCTGCCCCATAAAGCAAAATCGGAGTGCAGAGGCCTGGAAATTTCTTTTCTAAATGACCCTGAAAATCATGGATTATTGGAGATTGCTCTTAGAAACCATCAAACATGACACACGGGAAAACTGAGGCTCAGAGATGGGAAGAACCCTACCTAAGGTCACACAGCAAGTCTGTGGCAGAACCTGGTCTCAGTCTCAGATCTCCAGAGCCTTTTCCCACTCAAAGTTCTTTCTCTTCAGTGGGTGACACAGACTCTAACTGTAAGAGAAATGGGCTCTGTTTCTGGGATTTGAATATTATTAACTTTGCTATTATATCAGTGGTCATATGTTGAACACACCTTATGTGGCTCTCAACAATTCAGAGAGGTAGTTACTATTATAAAATTCCTATTTTACAGACTGGGAAACTGAGGCTCAGAGAGGTGAAGTGTGCCCAAGGTCACAAAGGGAATAAATGGTGAAGGTATGAACTCAGTTTCCTGACTCCAGCACGTGTGGTCTGATTTCCTACTTTCTTCCTCTGGGTCCTAATACCCTCACACCTCTTTCCCAGGACTTGATAATCCTTCTGGTGGGGACCATGCCTTACATAGTGCAAAGCATCTTCATCATCTTGCATTACCTTTGCATCCTCACAACAGCCCCTGGCTGCAAACAGGGCTGAGAGATCAAAGGCCCAGAGAAGTAAAGTCACAGCCCAAGGGTACACAGCAAGATACAGAGCCCAGAGTCATTTGGAATCATCCATCCAACTGGGCAATGGGAAGCCCAGCAGGGGGACCTCTGTTCGCTGCGAGTCATCTGGCACCAAATGGCCTGTGTTCAAAGCCCGGCTCCTCAGCTTCCTGGATGTGTGACCTTAGGTGAGTTAAGGTCATTTGGCATGACCTCTCATGCCAAATAAGGCTAATTCCCCTGTCCAGGGGTGAAGACCAAATGAGTTAGTGTGGGTCAAGAAGGCAGCACAGGACCTAGCACACAGTAGGTACTTAATAAATGGGTCTGCAGCCCCCTCCCCACCTGTGCACACCCCTGGGATGGGGAGAAGGAATACCTGTAGCAGAGGCTGGGGTGACTCGTGTATAGAGATGATGTGTGTGATCTTATTCCGGCCCAGCTGATCCGGGTCTTTGGCATCTGAAAGAAACAGAATAGTTGAGCCAATTTGGCAGGTGTGACTTATTTGTTACTGATGGCCAAGTGCGTGTGGATGGAGCCTGGAGTGCTGCCTGCCCAGCTCTCCTCCTCAACCCTCCTCCTCTACCTTGGCCCACCCTCTGCCTCCTCTCTGCCTCTCTTGCTTCTGGGGCACTCACAAGTAACAGCTCAGAATCTCCCCCATCCTTGTTTATGCTGCTCTTTTTGTCCGAACACCACTCCCTAGCACATCTTTTGACCTAAAAGTAGCAAGTCTACTTCTAGGAAATCTTGTCTCCAGAAGCATTTGCTCACTTAGAAAGCCGTGTGTAGAAGACGATGTTCTCTGCTGTACTGCTTATATCAGAAATAGTTTAAAAATGGAAACAATCTAGCCAGGTATTGTGGTAGGCGCCTATAGTCTCCCAGCTACTTGGGAGGCTGAGTCAAGAGGATCACATGAACCTAAGAGTTTAAGGTTGCTGTGAGCTAGGCTAACACCATGGCACTTGAGCCTGGGCACCAAAGTGAGACTCTATCTCAAAACATACATACAAACAAACACACATACATAGATACATATATACATAAAAATAGAAACAACCTAGTGATCATGGGAAAAGGCCTGGGTAAATAAAGGTATATCTATACTTTGGAGTACTGTGAAGCCATTACAAAGAGATCTTTATGTTGATGTGCAAGGATGCCTGTAATATATTTTTAAGTGAGAAACACAGCTTCCAGAATAGTGTACGGAACAGGTTCCTGTTTTTATTTTAAATATTCTGTCTACAAAGATGTATGAAAAATGGCCCAGGGTTATACCCAGCACTGCTATGCATGGTTATCTCTAGGGACTGGATGTCCTCAGATGATACATACCCCGCTTCAACAAACATTTACTATGTGCAGCTTTTGGCTGGGCACTGGAGGCCTGGGGCCAATGACCATGGGGTCACTACATGGCTCCTGCCCTTTTGGGACTTACACATTTAAAGAGGATTCAGACCTAAGCCAAATACTCACAGAAGTCGATGTAGATGAGCTGCTGAGGTGGCTCCCAGGAAGGAAGGAGCCAGGTTTTATGATGGTGGAGCACCCAAGCTCTTACCTCCTGAAGCTTTCTCTGATTCCCACCTTGGGTCCCCCAAACCTCAGACCAGCCTGTCTCTTAGCATGTTTTCTACCCCACAGCCAAAGATATGTGTTCAGCTCTGCCCTGACACCAGCAGCCTGGAAGCTTGAGCCCTTGGGGGCAGGAATGGGGTATTATACATCTGTGTCCCCGTCTCAATTGAAGACTGCAGAAAGGATGGATGGGAGGATGAGGACTGCAGAGCTTGTAGGCTCAGCACCTCTTTGTACCAGGGGTATGGGGTTGGTGCTTGGGACCTTGCTTTCAGGAAAGCCCAGCCCTAGCCTCCATAGGCCTCTCCTCTGAGGAGGAGGTGGTGGCTATGGGGGAAGGGCTCAGCTTCCCAGCTAGAAGCAGCATCCCCAAACAGACCTCAGCCCAGAACCCAGGAGTCAAATGAGCCCTTAGGGGGCTTTTGAGCTGAGGAGGAGGCTGAGGCTCAAAGCAGGTACAGACTTGCCCAGGTCCATAGCTCTGGTCCTGAGCCCTGTGAGCTGTCTCTTTAACCTCATGGTGAAACACTGGGGGCTGTCAGTGTCAGGGTCCTGATGCCCACTCCGTGCCTTCAGGCCTGGGGACACTCCCCCACCCATGCACCTCTTTGTCCTCCATGAACCTTTACCCCATCCCAGCCTGGTGACACTTTCCTGCCCCCAGCCCCATTCCTGAGTGTGTCCATGCTGCGTGGGCCAGGGCATGAATGGTGGACAGAGGCCTGGGACCGGCAGAGTGCCATTGCCTTGGGACAAAGTGGGCAGTGCTCACCAATGAAGTTTCCGAGGTAGAGTCCAGGAAGTACCTATAGGAAGGACAGGCAGGGGTCAGGAGGGAAGAGGCTGCACCCCCTCCCGCTCTCTGGCTACTGGGGGCTCTATAGCCTCTTTCTGTTCTATGAAGGCTGCCTGGACCTCAGGATTTAGGGAGCAATCTTATCCCGTTTGTGGGCCCTCCATCTTCTGTGAGAAGGCTTTGGGGTTCTGGGGAGGGTGGGAGAGTGACAAATTAACCACAGTGGGGGGCTACGGGAGGGGCCACCTTGGGTATGGGTGACCTAGAAGAGGAGGGAGGCTGTGGTGGCAGGGAGCAGGGAGAGACATAGGGGGAGAATAGGAGGAGAGCCAGGGGACCTGCAGGTTGGGTGGGTGGAGGAGAAGGGAGGCAGGGAGGCAGGGAGAGGGAGCCCCAGGGAGAGGGGGAAGGCTAGAGAAACAGTGGCCAGGCAGAGTCCAAGGGAGACAGACACCTGGGACTCACAGGGATGTAGATTCTGGGAGTGAGAGAGCCACAGAAAGACACAGCAAGAGATACAGTCACACACACACACACACACAGAGGGCAGAAACAGGCAGAGAGGAACAGGAGAGAGAGGTAAAGACACAGACAGATGGGGTCTCAGAGACACAGGGAGACAGAGATCCAGCCACACCGAGACTCAGAGAGACCCAGAAGGTCAGCGGCGGGCGGACCGACCTAGTCCGAGCAGGGGCACCGCGGCTGGCCGGGGCTGGGGGTGGCCAGAGAGGGCTACGCGGTCCCCGCCCCCCTACCTTGGTCATGCCATTCCCCATGATCCCGGGGGCGGGGATCCGGGTGCACCCCCAGTTCGTCGCCACCCGGAAAGCGCTCGGGTCACAGTTGCCCTGATGGCCCAGGCCCGGCGCCCGCAGCCCGGCAGGGAGTGGGGGGCCCGGCGTCCGCGGCCCTGCCCAGGCCTGCCCAGCCGCCGCCGGCGCCGCAGCCACTGCTTGCCGACCCCCGGCCCGGGAGGGAAATGATGGTGGAGACGCTGCTGCCGCCGCCACCGCCACCGCCGCCGCAGGCTCCTCCTACCCCTTCGGTCATGTGGGCCCCCCCCCTTGGGTCACGGCGGGGGGCCGGACAAAGCCCCAGTGTGCCGGGCCCACGGCCCGCGGGACAACGGCAGCTTGTTGAGCCGCGTGGGACTGCCACCTCCGGAGGTGGGGGCGGGGCGATCCCCCCACCCTGGCACTGTCTGGCGCGGACTGATTGGGGGATGTGGCAGAGCCCCCCGGCTGGGCGCAGAAACTCAGCTCCCAGTTCCGACTCTGCCTGGACCTTCTTCCCGGCCCTGGGGCAACGTGATGGGGGCTGGACTTTGACAGCTAAGGGCTCTGTGCTCTTCGGGTTCTGTTTCCGACAAGTGAAGTGGGTAATTCCTTCTGTTACACTTCCCCCACTCCGCCCCCATGCAGCCATCCTACCAGCCAGCCTTCCTCCTCTCCGTCTCACCCAGCCGTTCATCCTCCCACTCCCCTATTTACCCATTACCTATCCTTACACCCATCCATCCTCCCATCTATCATTCATCCATTCATCCTTCCATTCATCTTTCATCCATTCTTTCACCCCTTCCTTCCACCCACTTTGGCCCCTAAGAGGATGATGCCATTTGGGTAAGCTCCACTGGGCCCAGGCATAATCTCCATTAGGGGGCCCAGGCAAGCAGGGAAGTGTTGGGAGGGGGAGGTGTGAAAGGGTTCCACGGACTTGGGTCCCTTGGAGTAAAGAAGACTACAATAGGATGTAGTTAGGGGGAAGAGTTTGGAAGGGTGAGTCTGGAGAGGAAGGTTGGACTGCTCTGCTCACATCTAACCTGCTGGCCAACCTTGGGAAACTTCCCCTGCACCCCAGCTAATCTTATCTGCAGAGGGTGCCACAAAAAGTATACATATTTTAAGAAAGGAAAAAAACGTATTAAAATTATAATGCCCAATATATACCAATAACATTTGTTACCTTGTATCTTGTATCTCTCTTGTAATTGCAGAAGTCAAACCTGACTTGAGTATTACCTCCTATGGCACTGAAATAGAAACAGCTGAACCAGCTTTGTTCCTCCAGCCATCACCTCCACCACCCCGCCCCCATCTACAGTAGGAGGTTGAGGGGGACACTGTGGGTGTAGAACAGGACAGAGAGAGGAGAGTGGAGACAGAGAGAGGAGAGAGGATAAAGGAGATGGAGTCCCTTTGAAATGCACTTATTAGAGAAAGAGAAAATGTTTCCTTTGTGTTTATTCCTTCTTCAAGTTCACAGTTTACATGGGGCTGCCTGTCTCAGCTCTTTCTGTGTCCAGGGTTCTCATAAAAACCAAACTGTTCAGGTGGGGCGCAGTGGCTCATGCCTGTGATCCTAGCACTCTGGGAGGCCAAGGTGGGTAGATTGCTTGAGCTCATGAGTTTGAGACCAGCCTGAGCAAGAGTGAGACCCTGTCTCTACTAAAAATAGAAAAACTGAGGCAAGAGGATCACTTGAGCCCAAGAATTGAGGTTTCTATGAGCTATGATGCCACAGCACTCTACCCAGGGTGACAGCTTGAGACTCTGTCTCAGGAAAAAATAAAACAAAACAAAACAAAAAAACAACACCACCAAACTGTTCAGCAAATAGTTGCTGAGCACTTACTACATAGATTGTAAGTATTAGGGAGATAGCAGTGGATAAAGTAGATTGTTTCTATTTTCATTAGCTAATTATCTAGGCCAGCATTGCCCAACAGAAATGGAATGCCAGCTACATGTGTAATCACATTAAAAAGTAGAAATGAGTTAATTGGGCTTTCTATTTGTTTGCTTGTTTTAGAGATGGGTTCTCACTATGTTGCTCAGGCTGGTCTCAAACTCTTGACCTCAAGCAGTCCTCCTGCTTCAGTCTCCCAAAGTACTGGAATTACTGGTGTGAGCCCAGGGCTGACCTGAGTTAGCATAGTATATCCAAAATGTCATTTCAACATGTGTCAATAGTTCAAAATTATTATTAAGACTTTTTATGTCCTTTTTATTATAGTAGGTCTTCCAAATCTGATGAGTATCTTATACTTAAAGTACATCTCAATTCAGACAAGTCATACTTCAAGTGCTTAATACCCATATGAAGCTAATAGCTACACATTGGACATCTCAGATCTAGGGAAGGCAATTACTCCTTGCAGTTTTCTATGAAGGAAACAAAGGGGAGGCAGGGAAAACATCTTCAACTAGGTGACATCTGAGCTGAGCCCTGACATATAAGAAGGACCCAGCTGTTTAAAAAGTAGAGAGAGCAGATGGAATGCACTGGCAAAGCCTCTGGTGGGAAGAGCTTGGCCTTTGTGAAGAGTGGATGGGACTGGAGTGGATGGAACAATGGGAGGTAGAAAGAGATGAGGCTGAAGGGGATAGTTGGGGCCGAGCATACAAGATCATTTACAGTCACAACTGGGGATTTTTCTTCTCCATATGATGAAAAGCCAATGGGAACATTCAACCTGGGAGGCCATGTCATCTGATTCACATTTAACTGCCAATCAGTCACTATGGCCCTCAGTGACCCTCCCCCTCGGTGGGGGAGGGGCTACTGTGAGCCCTGGAGAGAGAACAGTTCCCTGGGACAGGGTGGAACCTGAGAGGCTGGAAAGAAGAGACAGACTCAGAATATATGAAAATGTTGGCAATTCGGCTGATAGGACTTACAGATAGCTTGGATGTGGGAGAAAGAAAGGAATTCTAGGATGACTCCTAGGTTCCCTGCCTTGAAAATCACTATCTATACCACAGAAGCCAAGGAATCCAGGTGGCAAAGACAGGAAACAGATTCTCCTAGAGCTTCCAGAAGGAACACAGCCTTGCCAACATCTTCATTTTAGGCCAGTGAGACCCATTTTAGGCCTCCGACCTCAGTAAGATAACACATTTGTGTTGTTTTAAGTCACTAAATTTGTGGTAATTACAAGCAGCAATGGGAGACTCACATACTCAACGGCGCCCTAGGGAAAAAGTACACAGCTTAGTGTATAGCACCCAAGGTCCTATGGGATCTGGCTTCTGCCACTGTGACTCTGTGCAAGTTGGGCCTCAGTTTCATCATCTATACAATGGGAAGAAAAACTTCTATAGGTCTGTAGTGAAGTTAAACAGGATATATTTAGAGTACTTGGTAGAGAGGCTGGCTGGCACACAGTGTGCCATTATAATTCTTACCATTGTCATTACCGTTATCGTGGAGCAATTGACGAGGAGTCAGGAAGCCTGGTTTCTATTTCCTTCACTAGGGTTCTGTTTCCACATCTGTTAAGAAAAGGAAACAAAAATATACAGGTTTGGCAGCTTCATCTCTCCCTTCTCCTCTCGTCCCCACTCCTTGCTGAGCACTGATCTGCATTCACTTTCTCAAACACACTTCCCTCGCCCTGACTTCCAACTTGGCATATGCCTTTCCCTCTGCCTGGACTGCTCTTTCTTTCCATCCTCTTTGTCAGGCTAACTCCCATTTCCTCCTGTCTTTAACTGACCCTGATTCCACTTGTTTAGACTCACTGTTTTGCATTGCCAAAGCATCCTAAATGTCTTCTATTGTATTATTGCTAGGGCTTTTGTGTTTTCCCTTTGGAAAAAAAAAAATCTTAAATTCAGGTGAGGATACTTTGTCCCATTTGCTTCAACTTGTTTAAATAAAATAGTCCAAATAAACTTGAAGTAGTTGAAGTTCCCTTTTCTTTCTTCATTTCCTTCACTCCCTCCCTAGAAGCAGCTACTATCCTAAATTTGGGAGGTATCCTTGAAGTCTGTGTTTATAACTCTTAATACCTGTGTACCCCAAAGATATGGAATACACTTTTGTATGTGTACTTATAATCGACACAAATTGTAACCTTTAAAAAAAAGCATTTTTTATTCTACAACTTACTTTATTCAACAATAGATTTGGGGGCTATTTCCATGTAAATATAGCTCTGCATCATTTTTATCACTGTATAGTATTTTATTATGAGACTATATCCCATTTTATTAATCCATCGGCCAATTAGCGGACGTTTAGATTATTTCTTTTTTTTTTTTTTTTTTTGAGACAGAGCCTCAAGCTATCCCCCTGGGTAGAGTGCCATGGCATTACAGCTCACAGCAACCTCCAACTCCTGGGCTCAAGCGAGTCTCCTGCCT
The DNA here is from genome assembly GCF_000181295.1 of Otolemur garnettii. NCBI lineage: Eukaryota > Metazoa > Chordata > Mammalia > Primates > Galagidae > Otolemur > Otolemur garnettii. The sequence continues at coordinate 14,016,546 of NW_003852420.1, forward strand.
CTGCCTCCCAAGTAGCTGGGACCACAGACGCCCACCACAATGCCTGGCTATTTTTTTTTTTTTTTTTGGTTGCAGCTGTCGTTGTTTGGCGGGTCCGGGCTGGGGATTCGAACCTGCCACCTTAGGTGTACGTGGCTGGCGCCTTAGCCGGTTGAGCTATAGGCGCCAAGCCTTAGATTATTTCTAATATTTTCCACTATTATTAATATAAAGAATGTTGCATCCTTCTGCATATGACTTATGTACAGGAGTTAAGATTTCTTTAGGGAAGTTTGTCACCTTGCACATGGAGTATAAGATGAAAGATACTCCATGGGGTTATGCTCCACTGTTCAGTGGGCCTATAGGATGTATGTTTACTAGAGGAAGTTTTGGATTGTGTGGTGCATGCATTAGCATGTTTTGAGTTTCATCCATGTATCAGTACTTCATTCCTTGCTGTGGCCGAGCAGTATTCTATTGTATATATATATGTTGTGACTTGTTTATCTATTGGTGGACAGTTCAGTTGTTTCCACCTTTTGGTTATTGTGAGCAGTGCCTACTATGAACATGCGAGTACATATGTTTAGATACCTGTTTTCTTTTTCTTTCTTTCTTTCTTTTTTTTGAGACACAGTCTCACTGTGTTGCCCTGGGTAGAGTGCCATGGCGTCACAGCTCACAGCAACCTCAACTCTTGGGCTCCAGCGATTCTTTTGCCTGAGCCTCCCAAGTAGCTGGGACTACAGGCGTTGCCACAATGCCAGTTGTTTTTTTGTTGCAGTTGTCGTTGTTGTTTAGGTGGCCCCGGGCTGAATTCAAACCCACCTGCCTAGGTGTATGTGGCCAGCGCTCTAACCACCAAGCTACAGGTGCCAAGCCTACTGTTTTCAATTCTTTTGGTTATATATCTATGGCTGCCTGTGTTTTTGTTTCATAGTTTGTAACCATTTATTTAATTAGTGTGCCTTATTTATTTATTCATTCAATATACATTATTGGCTATCTGCCGAGTTCTAAGCATTGTGCTAAGTTCTGGGGACATAATATAAAAAAGAAAAAAAGAAAGAAAAAGAAAACACGTTCACCATTTTTTATTGATGCTCATTGGGGAGTGGGAGACTCCCCTGACCTGCTTAGGGGAGTGGGTGGTCAGAGGCTTTCCTGAGTTAAAATGCAAGTTGAGGGCAGTGGCTTTAAAAAAAAGCATTTTTTATTCTACAACTTACTTTATTCAACAATAGATTTGGGGGCTATTTCCATGTAAATATAGCTCTGCATCATTTTTATCACTGTATAGTATTTTATTATGAGACTATATCCCATTTTATTAATCCATCAGCCAATTAGTGGACTTTTTTTATTTTAAGTTGAGCGTGGCTCAGTGGGTAGGGCGCTGACCCCATTTACTGAGGGTGATGGGTTCAAACCTGGCGTTGGCCAAATTGCAACAAAAAAATAGCCGGGCGTTGTGACAGGCGCCTGTAGTCCCAGCTACTCTGGAGGCTGAGGCAAGAGAACTGCCTAAGCTCAGGATTTGGAGATTGCTGTGAGCTGTGTGACACCATGGCATTCTACCCAGGGCGACAAAGTGAGACTCTGTCTCTACAAAAAAAAAAAAAAGCAAGCTGAGATCTAAGCAGAGTGGGAGAGCAGAGCTACCAGCAAAGGGAAACTCAAGGTTAACAAAGATATGTGTGTATGTGGGAGTGTGGGGGTGGAAAACAAGGCCAAACCAGTAACTGAAAGGAGATTACAGGCTGGAATGGGGACACAGGGGGTAAATGGATGTGGAACAGATGAGTATGGCAAAGTCTTCATGCACCAGACCAGTAAGAGTTTTGCTGGACAAGGTAAGGAGTTTCCTCCCGTCTTTATTTATTTATTTATTTATTTATTGCAGTTTTTGGCCAGGGCCAGGTTTGAACCCGCCACCTCCAGTATATGGGGCCAGCACCCTACTCCTTGAGCCACAGGTGCCGCCTAGTCTTTAATGGTGAAGGTGAGCCATGGAAGGTTATATGCAGAAGAGAGAGGAGATCAGTCAAAGAGCTCTTTGGCTGCACTGTAGAGAATGAATTGGGATGGACAGGGCAAGGATGGCCATTAGCAAATTTGTCGGGAGGCTGTTGCAGGCATTGAGATGGTAGACAGTCCTCAAGAATTAGAAATTGCCTGGGGTTACATTCTGAGTTAGGGGTTAGTTTAAAGAAGAGGAAAAGGAGGAGGAAGAAACAAAGGCCAGAAACGGAGTTTCAATAAAGCATTCAGTAAATTAAAAAAAAAAAAAGAGAGAGAGAGAGAGGAAGAGGAAAAGAGGACGAGGAAGAGATGGAGAAGAAGGAGGAAGAAGAGGAGAAAGGAAGAAAGGAAGGAAAAAAGGGAGGGAGGAAGAGAAAAGGAAGGAAGGAGGAGAAAGAACCTGGGGAGATCAGCGGTGACTGGCTGCGTTAGCGACCGACCAGCTGACTAGGCGACTTAGCGAGGGACTTCAAGTAAGGAAACTTAGTACCACTGCATTTACCAAAGCTAACAATTTTTCAGACTCAGCACTCTTAGATCAGGGAAAGTGTGGTTGGAGGGTAGGTAGTAAGTGACCGTAGCGGGCAGCCAGACTCTGACCAGGTGTGCCCCAGAGTCACAGAGAGATGGGGACGGGAGAAAAAGTTGAGGAAGTCGAGGGACCTGGCTGCCCGGACGCCCAGGAGACTCCAGGGCCCAGGTGGACCTGAGCCTGTAACTCGGCGGGGAGAGTACCCTGGCTCATCCAATCAGGGCAACGGATCCGGCCGCCCCTCTGTCGCCTTGGAAACGGGACGCGCAGGCTAGCGCCGGGAGCTGTGGCAGTTTGAACCAGGCCAAGGCGAACCGTGTCATGTCGCGACCGAAGGTAAGTAAGAGTGGATCTGACCACGTACTTTCGTCGTCCCTAGAGAAAGCCAGGGAAGGCGTGGAGGGATTCAAAACCTAGAGGCGGGGGCGGTATTGGGGAGTGGAGGTGCGTCCTCCAGGAGGAATTCCAGACAGAGGCAGAAGAAAGCCACAAACTCAGAGGAAAGACCACAGTCTGGACACGCCCGCGCCGCCCGGGCTGCTGCGCTGGGGGCCGCGAGCCCGACTGCAGGCGGGAAATTTACACAACTCCGGGATTCTGAGCTGTGTTCGGCGGTTTCTATGACCCTGGATGGGGGAAGTTCAGAATTTCAGATTTTCTGACCTGGTGAAGCCCCTAGAGATTCATTTGTGCTGCTGCCCACCTGCCTCTCCATCCACCCACCACCATCCATCATCTATCCATCCATCTGAAAAAGCCTGCAATAATGCCTTTTCCAAGCCCAGCTCAGTGCAGGCCAAGGCTCACAGAGGTGATTGGACAAGCCTCTGTCCCCTGAGAGTGCATAGCCCAACTCTTCTATTTTAAGAGTGGGGAAAATGGGACCCAAGATGGGATTATGAATGACTTTCCTCGCACCCCAACTTCTTATCCCATGTTCACCTCTCATGAATGGAACTTCCATTGCTTTAATTCTTTCTCACAACAACAACAACAAAAAAGAATTTTTTTTTTTGAGACAGGGCTTCAAGCTATCCCCCCTAGGTAGAGTGCTGGGGCATCACAGCTCACAGCAACCTCCAACTCCTGGGCTCAAGCGAGTCTCCTGCCTCTGCCTCTCAAGTAGCTGGGATAACAGGCGCCCACCACAACGCCCAGCTATTGTTTGTTTGCAGCCGTCATTGTTGTTTTGGTGGGCCCGGGCTAGATTCGAACCCGCCACCTTAGGTGTATGTGGCTGGCGCCCTAGCCACTTGAGCCACAGGCACCGAGCCAACAAAAAGAATTTATCTGTGTTCAGAGTGCCTTGAACTTCACCTTTTTACAACAACTCATTATTCATGTGATTATTAGTGTAGCATCTGCCTTCCCCTCTAGACTATACTGACTCCTCAATCTTTCTCCTCCTTTAACTTTCTAAATATGTCTTGAATTCATTCTTCTCTTTGCTTCAGTTACCACTATATTAATCATGACCCAATCCTCAATTTAAAAAAATTAATCCTTTTTATGTAATTTTTTTTTTTAGACGGAGTCTCACTCTGGTACCCTGAGTTGAGTACCATGGCATCATAGCTCACAGCAACCTCAAACTCTAGGGCTCAAGTGATCCTCTTGCCTCAGTTTTTCTACTTTTAGTAGACAAGGGGTCTTGCTATTGCCCAGGCTGGTCTCAAACTCTTAAGCTCAAGCAAATCGACCTCCCTTGGCCTCCCAGAGTGCTAGGATTAAAAGTGTGAGCCACCATGCCCGTCAATTAATATTCTTTAAACACAGAGGGTGGGACATATGCCACTTTTAAAAAGTTTTACTGTAAAAAACAGAAAATAAACATCTACTGAAGTAGTCCCTGCCCATCTATCTGACTGATCCCTTTGAAAAGAAGAACAAATTGCGGGTTGCTGAAGGATGCACAGACTCTTAGCAGTCTAGACTGTGGGTCTGAGTGTGGCAGACCCATGCCGGGTGATGGAAGAAAACAGCAGACTGCTTCTTTGTGACATTGTGTGGCTTTTGTTTTTAAAGTATAATTTCCATTTTATTTTTTCCCAAAGGAGAGTTTTTCTTCCGTCCTCAAGAACTCAACTCCTTACATGGGCTTTGTTGGAGGTCGTGGGGCGGCGCCTGCAGGTTTAAATCCAGGTGGAGGTGTTTTGTCCTTGCGGGCTTCCCAAGAATGGTTCCTGACTACCTTGCTCTGAATAGCACAACTCACACAGTCATGTAGCTTCACATAGAGCTTGGGAAGTACATAGCTGTCAGAGACACGTGCTTCAGAAATATCCCTCACAGCTGCGGCCTCCACTATGTTCCGAGTGACAACCTTCTTTATAGCTTTGTCTTTGGGCCTGCATCGGGCGCAGATCGTTCAGTGAATAGGTTGTACATGGCCACAGGCTTTTTTGGCATGACCCGTTGTTCCTTCTTTTCTTTGTCCACTTCAAAGGGAGGATGCGAAGGAGTCGACACTGTGTATTTTGTTGTTGTTGGAGAAGGAGGCTAAGTTCACTTATATATTGACTTAGGACTTTGTGGTTTCTTTCAAATAACCCAGAGGAAATAGAAGTCTGATCTTATTTAAGAAGGCGTGTGGGGCAGCGCCTGTGGCTCAGTGAGTAGGGCGCCGGCCCCATATACAGAGGGTGGCAGGTTCAAACCCGGCCCCGGCCAAATTGCAACAAAAAAAGTAGCTGGGCGTTGTGGCAGGCACCTGTAGTTCCAGCTACTTGGGGGCTGAGGCAAGAGAATCGCCTAAGCCCAAGAGCTGGAGGTTGCTGTGAGCTGTGATGCTACGATACTGTACTGAGGGTGACAAAGTGAAACTCTGTCTCTAAAAAAAAGAAAAAAGTTAAAAAAAAAAAAAAAGAAGGAATGTGAATGTCACTCTTAAGCGAGCACATGTGCATATACTGCGTGTATCTTCACAAAAATATGCCTAGAGAAACAGGGTTCCAACCTTTGATCTCACCTCCTTAAGCCTGTGATCCCCAAGACCTCAGCTCTGAGGCATGCTGGGAACTCTCCAGAGGGCTAAGGCTAAATGAGGAATTGGATCAGGCAGGAGTGAAGCGGAGACTGACGGAACCAGCTAAGCAATGAATCTGGTCTCTGGTGAAGTAATCTAAGGCCAGCCGCACTGGGTAAGCTTGCGTGGCAAACCTGGTTCCAGCATGGCCATCCCCACCTGCCAGGAAGTCCCAGGGAGCTTGAAGCAGGGCTTATGGCATACATGCAGGAATGAGGGAAGCTGGCGGTGTCAGGAGCTAAGGCTCTCCCTGACTTAACACCAGCTGGTGCCATTCATGTGGACTTCCATCTTGTACGAACCAAAATGAGAAATAAAATTAAAGTTTGCTGGTTGTAGCCCATAAAAGTAATTGAGGCATCTCTGAGTCATTTTCTCAATAAAACAATTTTAAACAAAATCTTGTAGGCTTGTGTTTTCTAAATGTATTATTTTAGCGGTTTGGGATAAGTATTCATATCCCTGGACTGGTTTTTGTGTCAAGATAGTAATAGAACTTCTATCTCAGGCAATATGGCAGATGAGATTTCTTGAAAAGCCTCTTAACACAGCACACTTAAAACTGCTGAGCAAAATATAACGACCTTTGAAATGTATAGCTGAGCTGTGTGTGTGGTGGGAAGGGAGATTCCCAAGGACTCTCCCACACCAAAAAAGAAAGAAAATAAAAACCAGCTGTCACTAATTGATTCTTCATTTCCCTTGAGAAAGGGATTGCTTTTTTCACAAACAAGAGGCATCAGAAGTTGGAGAAGTGGTGTGGGGCCAACTCCATGGACCAAGGAGTTGACAGTAAAACATGTCCATAAAGCTGGAAGCTTCAGAGAGCCCCACCCTTACTTAGTAAAGGGGTAACTAGAACCAATTTACCCTCAGCAATGGGAGACAACTAGGAAGCTAGTCAGCTTCACTTCACCATGGGTTCTAAGTGGAAAAAATGTTCTTTTGAAAATTCTTTTTTTTTTTTTGTAGAGACAGAGTCTCACTTTTTCGCCCTCGGTAGAGTGCAGTGGAGTCGCTCCAGCGACCTCCAACTCCTGGGCTTAGGCGATTCTTCTGCCTCAGCCTCTCAAGTAGCTGGGACTACAGGCGCCCGCCACAACGCCCGGCTATTTTTTGTTGCGGTTTGGCTGGGGCTGGGTTTGAACCCGCCACCCTCTGTATATGGGGCCGGCGCCTTACTCACTGAGCCACAGGCGCCTCCCTTGAAAATTCTTAACGTTGGATGAGTCCTCATGCTAGTCTAAGAAATGTTAAAGTCAGACATTAGCATAAAAATTAGCAATAAAATTTACTTAGGCAGCCAGGTAGAAGTAAATGTTAAACATCTGAAGACCACAACTTTGACCATGATAATGGTTGAACTACATAATAATTGGAATCAATTATATCTTTACACTGCAGGATGCCAAAAACGGTATACACATTTTAAGCGATTCTACCTATGTATTCTAATACTTTTCAAAGTTGAATTGAAGGTACCTTTACAGGTCAAATGTACCTGGACATGCTACATATATCCATCTTACCTGCAATCCATACACTTTTTGAGGAATGATCAGTTTTGCTTCCAGCAAGATCTCTTAAAATGTGTATACGTTTTTTGGCACTCTCCCAAGCATATGGATTATATAGTTTCCAGTGGCTGCTATAACAAATTAGTACCATAATTGGCTTAAAACAACACACACTTATTATCTGAACAGTTTTTGAGGTCAGAAGTCTGAATTGAGTCTCACTGGTCCAAAGTCAAGGTGCTAGCAGGGTTCCCTTCCTATCAGGAGGCTCTAAAAGAGATCCATTCTCTTGCCTTTACCAGTTTCTAGCAGCTGCTCATGGTCCCTTTTCATCTTCATCTTCAAAGCCAGTCTTTCTTTTCTTTCTTTCTTTTTTTTTTTTTTTGAGACAGAGTCTCACTTTGTCACCCTCAGTAGAGTGCTACGGCATCACAGCTCACAGCCACCTCAAACACTTGGGCTCAAGTGATTCTCTGGCCTCAGCCTCCCAAGTAGCTGGGGATGATAGGTGCCTGCCACAACGCCCAGCCATTTTCGCCCAGCCATTTTTAGAGACAGGGTCTCGCTCTTGCTCAGACTGGTCTTGAACTCATGACCTCAAGCAATCCACCGGCCTCGGCCTCCCAGAGCGCTAGGATTGCAGGGGTGAGCCACCCCACCTGGCCTAAAGCCAGCCTTTCTCACGTTGCTTCATCCCTCTGACATTCTGACATTGACTTTTCTGCCTCCTTCCACATTTAAGGACTCTTGTGGATTACATTAGGACCACCTGGCCAATTCAGAATAATCTATTTTGAGATTAGTTGATAAGCAACCGTAATTCTATCTGCAACTTTATTTTATTTTTTAAATGAAATTCTTAACTCTTTTTTTTTTTATTTTGAGACAGAGCCTCAGGTTGTCACCCTGGGTAGAGTGCCATGGCATCATAGCTCACAGAACCTCCAACTCCTGGGCTTAAGAGATTCTCTTGCCTCAGCCTTCCAAGTAGCTGGGACTACAGGTGCCTGCCACAATGCCTAGCTATTTTTTGGTTGTAGTTGTCATTGTTGTTTGGCAGGCCTGGGCTAGATTAGAACCTGCCAGTTCTGGTGTATATGGCCTTACCCACTCGAGCTACAGGTGCCGAGCCTCCATCTGCAACTTTAATTCCCCTTTGCCATGTTATGTAATATATTAACAGGTTCTAGGGATTAGGATGTGGACCTTTGGGGGGATGTCATTATTCTGCCTGTCACAATTTGTTATAATCAGGTAATTAGAAAATGAAATTTAAAAATACTGTTAATATTGACAATAGCATCACAAAATCAAATACCTTATGAATAAATTTAATTAAAAATGTACAGGGCTCCTACACTGTAAACTAGAAAACAATGTAGGAAGAAATTAAAGAAGACTTAAATTAATGGAGAGATAGACTATTTTATTCATGGATTGGAAGGCTTAGTATTTTATGACGTCCCTTCCTCACCAAATGATCTGTGTGAATTCAGTGTGATCCCAATCAAAATCTCCACATATTTTTTTGTAGAAATTGGCAAGCTGACTCTAAAATTTATATTGAAGGGCAAAGAACCATAGTGCAAAGACAATCTTGAAAAAACAACCTTGGAAGACTTATGCTACCTGATTTCAAGATTTCCTAGAAAGCTACAGCAATTAAGACAATGTGATGGCGACATAAGGATAGACAAGTAAACAGAACAAAACAGACTCTAGAGACAGATCCACATACACATGGTCAATTGCATTTTGACAGACGTGCCAATGCAATTCAGTGAGGAAAGGAAACTTTTTTCCAACCAAAGGCTCTGGAGCAACTGGATAAACATATGGAAAATGGAATTGAAAGCATGAAAGAGGATTAAAGATATAATATAGGACAGCTTGACTAGTGCTGGGGGGATTGGATGGACTTGAATGGAAGAACAAAATAAGATTTTGCTGCCTTTCAGGGGAACTTGCTGCTATCAGTTTCGTAAAGCGTTATCCTCCACCCCCCTCCACTGGGTCTTTGAGGAGTAAGATGATGTGGTAAGCAGAAGTCTAAGCCCCAAATTCCCACCCCTTGGCATTCGCACCGTGTATAGTTCCCGCTCCTTGAGTGTGTGTGGAGTCTATGAATTTGGTGGTGTGATTACCACGCTGATTACCTTAGGTTAGGTAAAGCTCCTCCAAGATGACTTGGAGGGAGAGCGCTGGACATCAAAGGGACATGCTTCTGGTGGCCTGGAAGAGAACAAACATCCACATTGTGAACTTGCCTTTAGGGGCCACATTGCAAGGAACTGCAGGTTGTCTGTAGGAACTGAGAGCTTACGGAGTGAGCCAACAGGGACCTCAGTCTTTTTTTTTGACACAGAGTCTCACTATGTCATCCTCAGTAGAGTGCTAGGGTGTCACAACTCACAGCAACCTCAAACTCTTGGGCTTATGCTATACTCTTGCCTCAGCCTCCCAAGTAGCTGGGACTATAGGTGCCTGCCACAGCGCCCGTCTGTTTTTTGTTGTGGTTGTCATTGTTGTTGTTTAGCAGGCCTGGGCCGGATTTGAAAGCGCCAGCCCCAGTGTATGTGGCTGGCGTCCTAACCACTGAGCACAAGCACTAAGCAAGGACCACAGTCTTACAACCCCAACCAACCAATTGTTGAATTCTGCCAACAATCTTGGCAGAGGACCCCAAGCCATTTGAGAACCATAACCCCATCATCTTGGTTGTAACCTTGTGAGACCTGAGCTGAGTCCATGCTCCTGGCCTATAATGCAGGTGGCAGATTTGTTCAAGCTGCAAAAGTCAGCCTGTGCAGGACCAATTTCAATTTCTCTTTTCATCTGTGCCTTAGGGATCAGTCATCTCAGGATGGAAGGGCAAGCCAAGTTTTGAGCATGGTTGGAACAGAATAATACCTCCTACCCATTGAGGATTTGAAAGGTCCATTTTGGGTAAAAGGAATTAGGATGGCTCTGAGTCTTTGACTCAGCCCCTTCCTGGATCCAGGTCTAATTAAGCATTCAAAATTAGAGTAGAAGGTCCAGATCCTTCTCATAGAACATACTGAACTGAGCTGTCAAAACAGGGGTCAAGGTTGACTTTTGGAATATTGAAAACCAGGCATTCACTGTATTTGTCATGCCTGTGGAGTCATGCAGTGGGCTCTTGGATACTCGGGGTTTCATTCTGAGGATAGCAGGTAAATTCTGGACTGATTTGGTGGCATGTGGTGGCCAGTGACCCAGCTGGACCATCATGCTTTAGGACCATGCATTGTGGAGTCTGATGCTTTGAGTATTTTAATATCTATAGTAAGTTGTGCTGGAAAGGCAAAGTGGATATGCAAAACCAGTTACGTAATTTTCTTTTTCTCATTGCAGAATCAAAATTATAAGGGCCATGGATTGTCAAAGGGAAAAGAGCGGTGAGTTTCCCACCCAATCCAATAAACAGAACTGACTGATCTTTCTTCCTTCCTGACTCCCTCTCTCCCTTCTTTACTTCAATAATTATAACGATGATAATAATAGTAGTCATAGTAATAAGCAATTATTGAGCACTGACCACGTGTAGGCCCTGGGCCAGTTGCTTTACCTATTTTAGTTCATTGAATCCTTACCACAACACTTGGAGGCACTATTGTGTCCATTTTACAGATGGAGAAACTAAAGCTCAGGATGCTAAGTAATTTGGTGAAGATCATGTGATAAGTTAGTAGCAGAACTTGTTGGATTCTAGGGCTACTATCTTACTATGCTTTCCCACCTCCTTCAACAACCTTGTGACAACTTGATTACTCAGTGTTGACTGAGCCCCGATCCTCTGCTTCACTTTGCAGCCATAACCTGCAGAATGCAGCACCATTTTGGATTCCCTACACAGAACTCACTTGCTCAAAGCAGGAATGAGCTGTGACATTTTATGGGAGATTTTCACGGGCAGTTAGACGAAGTAGTTTACATTGCCCATACCATAGCAAATATTTTATATATTTCTTTTCTCTGTTTCCTTAGATACTTCTGTTCTCTCTAAGGTCCCTCCTGGCTACACCATCACCGAGGAGAGCATATGTGGTCCAGGACCCTTCTCTCCTGCAACACCCATCTTCTTTGCCTTCTTTCTCTTTGAGCTGACGCCATCCCACCAGTTTCAAATCTCTCACTCTCCTATGCAAAGCATCTCAGTCCTGTTCCAGTTCCTGGCCCTAAATTTGCATTCTCGTCCTAATCCCCATCTCAACAAAAGAATGAGCACTTTGGTTAACTGGACCCATCCATCTATTTTATGAAGGCACATATAAATTAGATATGTATTCTGCTATGAGTAAGAGAAAACCCAACTAATAGTAGCTTAAACAAATTTTATTTATTTTCCTCACACAACAAAGAGTCTCAAGTGCTGATGCAGTGGCTCAATAATGTCAGCGCCAGTGTCTCTGTGATCGTCTTGACCTTTTCCTCATAAACACCAAGTGGCTGCAGCAGCTCCAGCCTTCATGTTATGATCAAGACTGGGAGACGGGGAGGGAGGACTCAAGCCATATCTCTTTTTTTCTTTTTTCTTTGTCTTTTTTTAAATCAGAAGAATAAAACATTCCCAGGAGCCCACCCTTCCTAACAGTCTTATGTTTTTATCTTACCGACTAGAATTATGTCACACGGCCACCTCTGACTTCCTGAGTGGCTAGAAACACAAGTTACATAAGTGACGTTAAACTACTATTACTATTCTGCACCCTGCTTTTGTCACACAAAATTATATTTTCAGTATTTATCCATTTTGGCACATGTATTCTGGATGCATTGTAACTGCTATATCTGTTCCACTATACATCACAAGTTATTTATCCATCTCCCTGTTGGAAGGCAATCGTGTTGTATCCTAGTATTAGTCTCCCTAGAAGCAGACCCTGAGACAAGGATACGAGGGCAAGTGGTTTATTTGGAAGGTGATTCCAGTAAGCACTGGCAGGGAAGTGGGGAGGTAAGTCAGTTAAGGGAAGGAACCCAGTACAAGTGCACATCTGACGGGTTATTGCTGTGTGCATGTGGGGTTCAACCCCATGGGGGACTCCTGGGAGACAGTATAGAACGCACTGCAGTCTTATTCCAAAGAGGAAGGAGACTGTTAGAGCATCTATCCATCAACTCCAGTTGTCATTGGCTGTCGTTGGCTGTATGCTATTGAGGGAGAGGCAGTTCCCTCTGGTCCTGCGGATCTGCTCCACACACTGGCTGAGCACACTGGAGGCCAGAGAAAGCCCCCAGGCAGAGTTGCAGGTGCCAGCAGTGAGTGCCCTAGGACTATGGGCAGACCACCAACAGTGTGTGCTAAAGGTTATTTCCATAAAAATATTAACAGTTACAGATAAACATCCTTGCACATCTGTTTCCTAGTGCAAGTGTATACCTAGGGTATAGAACTAGGCTGGAATTGCAGGGTTAGGGATCTGCCTATTCAACTTTACTAAAAATTGCCATGTGGCTCTCCAAAGTGCATTCGACCCACAGAAGAGGAGTTTCCGCTTTATCCCACTGTTGCCTAAATGTGAACTTTTAGATCTTTGCCGGTCTAATGTGTGTGACATAGTACTTGATGATTTTAACATGCCAATATGCCAGTAGGCTCTCTGAAAGTTGGTCCAGTTTAGCCCCAGCACCATTGTAGGATAATCATTGTCTCTCCACATTCTGTGAGCACTTGGTGCTTGTGTGATCTTTGACATTTTCTCCAATTTGATGGATTTTGAAATCTCTTTGCTGTTTTGGATTATTTTGTTTGTATTCCATGCTTTCTCCTCTATTGGCTTCTTTTTTTTTTTTCAGACAGAGTCTCACTCTGCTGCCCTGGGCAGAATGCTGTGATATCATAGCTCACAGCAACCTCAAACTCTTTGGCTCAAGTGATCCTCTTGCCTCAATCTCCCAAGCAGCTCTGACTACAGGCACCCACCACAGTCATCCAGCTAGTTTTTCTAGTTTTAGTAGAGACTGGGTCTTGCTCTTGGCTCAGGCTGGTCTCCAACTCCTGAGCTCAAGCCATCCTCCTGATTTGGTCTCTCAGATGCTCGGATTACAGGCGTGAGCCACCGAGCTTGGCCTCTTTATTGACGTTTAGCTAAATAAACCTCTGATGTTATCTTTTAAATGGTTGCTTTAGAGTAGTGGTTCTCAAAATACAAGCTCAAGATGTCTTTACAACTTAAAAGTTATTGAGGACTCCAATTAACTTTTGTTTCCATAGCTTATATCTAACAATATCTACCACATTGGAAATTTAAACTGATATATTTTTAAATATCTATTAATTCACCTAAAAAGCAATAATATATTCATTACATGTTACCATTAATAAAATGTTTTTATGAATTATAGTTATAGTCCCCCTGCAATGCACTGAGATGAGTAATAATTATTTTACATTTTTGTGAATCTCTTAGATGTCTGGCTTAATAGAAAACATTTGGATTTCCACATCTTCTGTATTAGGTCTGTTGTGATATGAAGTTTGGTTGAAGGATAGGAAAAGAATCCAGCCTCATCAACAGAGATGTATAGTCGGAATAAGGAAGACTTTGTATACCCTTGAGTTGAGGACTTCGAGGAATACTTGGACTGTACTTCACGACCCCTGGCTCTGGGGGATTACAATCTGTGTCCTTACCTTATAGAAGTCTACTTCAAATCAATATTACACCACGTCATATTCATAATAGAACCCTATAACAACATGCTTCTGGGTATTCCCCTCTGGTCCTTTATGCTACTATTTTTTTTTTTTTTTTTTTTGAGACAGAGTCTCACTATGTTGCCTTCAGTAGTGCTGTGGCATCACACCTCACAGCAACTTCAGACTCTTGGGATTAAGCAATTCTCTTGCTTCAGCCTCCCAAGTAGCTGGGACTATAGGTGCCCACCACAACACCTGGCTATTTTTTGGTTGTAGTTTTCATTGTTGTTTACAGGCCCAGGCTGGGTTGGAACCCATCAGCTCCAGTATATGTGGCTGTCACCCTAGTGGCTGAGCTACAGGGGCTGAGCCATACTATTTTTGTTATATATTTACTTGAAAATATATTATAAACCCCACGTTACACTCTTATATTTGCTTTAAATATTTAATTGTACATTTAAAAGAAATTAAGGGTCTGGGCAAGGTGGCTCATGCCTGTAATCCTAGCACTCTGGGAGGCTGAGGTAAGTGGATTGCTCAGGCGGTTGAGACCAGCCTGAGCAAGAGACAGACCCCACCTCTACTAAAAATAGAAAAATTAGCTGGGGGTCATTGTGGGTGCCTGTAGTCTCAGCTACTCCAGAGCCTGAGGCAGGAGGATTGCTGGAGCCCAAGAGTTTGAGGCTGCTATAAGTTATGCTGATGCCATGGCACTCTACTCAGGAGGACAGAGTGAGAATCTATCTCAAAAAGAAATAAAAAATATAAATAAAACATTAACACATCGAAGAAAGTATTTCATATTTATCCTACTCTTTTTTTGTTGTTGTTTTTGTTTTTTATTTTTAAAGGCAAGAGTATCACTCTGTTGCCCTGGGTAGAGTGCATGGCATCATAGCTCACAGCAACCTCAAACTCTTGGGCTCAAACAATCCTCTTGCCTCAGCCTCCCAAGCAGCTGGGACTACAGTTACCTGAAATAATGCTCAGCTAGTTTTTCTATTTTTAGTAGAGCCAGAGTCTCATTCCTACTCAGGCTGGTCAAGCCCCTAAGCTCAAGAAAACCACCCACCTCAGCGTCCCAAAATGCCAGGCATGAGCCACCACGCCCGGCTTACCCTACTCTTCATTCCCTCTGAATTAACTTTTGATATTTTCTTTTTTAGAAGCAAGGTCTCACTCCGTCACCCAAGCTGAAGTGCAATGGCCCAATCATAGCTCACTGCAGCCTCGAACTCCTGGGTGCAAACAATCCTCCTGCCTCAGCTTCCTGAGTAGCTGAGACTACAGATATGTGCCACGACACCCAGCTAATTTTTCTGTTTTTCATAGAGGTAGTGTCTCACTATGTTGCTTAGGCTAGTCTTGAACTACTGGCATTGAACAATCTTCCCATCTCAGCCTCCCAAAGTGCTGGGATTACTGGTGTGAGCCACTATGCCTGGCTGGTGTTTCTTTATAGTGTGGCAGTAAAGTTTCTCAGCTTTTTTTTATTTGAACATGTCTTTCATTTTCACTTTTTAAATGAAATTTTACAGAATATAGAATTCTAGGTTGTATATATATATATATACATATATATTTTTTATTATTTTTATTTTTTTGTAGAGATAGAGTCTCACTTTATCGACCTCAGTAGAGTGCTATGGCATCACAGCTTACAGCAACCTCCAACTCCTGGGTTTAGATGATTCTCTTGCCTCAGCCTCCTGAGTAGCTAGGACTATAGGTGCCTGCCATAACGCTCAGCCATTTTTGTTGCAGTTTGGCCAGGGCTGGGCTTGAACCTGCCACCCTCGGTATATGGGGCTGGCACCCTACTCACTGAGCCACAGGCACCACCCAGGTTGAATTTTTTTTTAAGCATTTGAAAGGTGATATTCCTTTGTCTTCAAGTTCATACTGTTTCTGATGTAAAGTCAGCTGTTCTTATTGTCTTCCCCCTCTTACTTCTTGCTGTATGTCCTCCCCACCACCCCCTCTGGTATGTAATGTGTCTTTTATCTCTGGCTGTTTTTAAAATTTTTCTGTTTTTCAACAATTTGACTATGGTTTACCTTGGTGTGTTTTGTGTTGTGATTATCTTTCTTGGGGTTAATTGAGCTTCTTGGACCTGGGGACTGATAATTTAACCAAATCTGGAAAAGACATATTTCATTCCTTTTTATGGCTGAGTAGTACTCCACGGTGTGCATGCGTGTGTGTGTGTGTGTGTGTGTGTATGTGTGTATGTGTATATCTACATTTTCTTTATCTACTCATCAGTTGATGGGCACTTAGGTTGATCTCACATCTTTGCTGTTGTGAATTGTGCTGTGATAGACAGTTAGTTTATCATTCAAATACAGATGTATTTTTGATAAAAATGACTTCTTTTCCTTTGAGTAGACACCCAGCAGTAGGATTACTGGCTTGAATGATCAGGCTACGTTTATTTCTTTAAAGAATCTCCATGGTATTTTCCAGAGAGGCTGCACTAACCTGAAATCCCACCAACAGTTTATAAGCCTTCCTATCTCTCTGCATGTATGCTAGCATCTATTGTTTTTTTACTTTTTTTTTTTTTTTGGCCGGGGCTGGGTTTGAACCTGCCACCTCTGGCATATGGGGCCAGTGCTCTACTTCTCTGAGCCACAGGTACCGCTCTGTTTTTTTACTTTTTAATAATGGCCATCTTGATAGGGATAAGGTGGTATCTCACTGTGGTTTTAATTTGTATTTCCCTGATGAATAGTGATGTTGAGCATTTTTGGGGTATTGTTTTCTGAGTCCCAACAATCTCATGTGCTCTTTACCCAGTATCCTCAAACGGTAAACTCTAGCAAAACAATAGGACAAGATCCAAGGAGATACTGGCGTTGATACAGTCAAGATACAGAACATGCCACCTCCACAAGCATTGCTGGTGCTGCCCTTTTATAGCTGCACTCACTTCCCCTGCTTCCTGCCCTGCCCCCACAACCCTGCCCCCACCCCATCCTAACCCTTGGCAGCTGCTATTCTGTTCTCCATTTCAACAATTTTATTCTTTCAAAAAGTTAGAGGAATGGAATCATACAAGGTACAACTTTTGGGGATTGGCCTTTTTTTCACTCAGCAAAATTTCTTAGAGATTCATCCAGGTTCTTGAGTGTGTAAATAGTCTGTTCCTTTTTATTGCTGACTAGTACTGCCATGGTGTGTATGTGCTACAGTCTGTCTAACCCTTCACCTTTTGAAGGATATTTTTGTTGTTACCAGGTTTGGGGCTATTATGAATAAAGCTGCTATGAACCCTCATGTACAGGTTTTTATGGGAGTGTCAGTTTTCATTTCACTGGAATAAATGCCCAGGAGTACAATTGCTGGGTTGTATGGTAGCTGCATACTTGATTTTTAAAGAAACTGCCGAGTTATTGTCCAAACTGGCTGTATTATCTTAAATTCCCACCAACAATGTATGAGTGCTTCAATTTCTCTGCCTCCTTGCCCGTACTTGGGATTGTCATAATTTTTTATTTCCGCCTTTCTAACGATTGTGTAGTAATATATCATGGTGGGTTTGATTTGTATTTCCTTAATGACCAATGACGTTGAACCTCTTTCTGTAGACTCATTAGTCACCACCTACGTATCCTCTTTGGTTCGTGAAATATCTGTTTACGTCTTTTGCCCATTTTCCAGTTGGATTTTTCAAATGTAATGTTTTAAGAGTTCTTTCTATATTTTAGATAGTAGTCCTTTGTCAAATATGTGGTTTGCAAATATTTTCTCCCAGTCTATAGGGTTGTCTTTTCATTGGCTTAATAGGGTCTTTCACAGAGAATAAGTTTTTAACTTTGAAGAAGTCAAATTTATCAAGTTTTTCTTTTATGCTTGTGGTGTCCAATCTAAAATCTCTTTGTCTAGCCCTAGATCCTAAAGGTTTTCTTCTATGCTTTTCCCTAATAGTTTTACATCTTACATTTAAGTTTGTTGTTTGTTTTGAGTTAATTTTAGTGTACGGTTTAGGCCTAAGCTCATTATTTTGCCTGTGCTTATCCAGTTGTTCCAGCACCATTTATTGAAAAGGTGATAAATACTTCCTTCACTGAATTGATTTTGTTCTTTTGTCAAAATCCAGTTGGGCATATTTATGTGGGACTATTTCTTGGTTCTTTATTCTGTTCCATTGATGAACAAAATCTATCTATCTATCCCATGGCCAAGACCAAATAGCTTAGTAGCTGCATAATGTATTTAGAAATTGGCTAGACTGGTTTATTCTTCTTTTTCAAAATTATTTTACATATTCCAGTTCCTTTGCCTTTCCATATACATTTTAGGCTGATCTGTATCTATAAAATAATCTTGCTGAGATTTTGGTAGGAACTGGATTACATCTGCGTATCAATTTGAAGAGAGTTGACATCTCTACTCGGTTGAGTCTTCCAATCCATTTTTTAACATGGTAGACTTCTCAGTTTACTTAGATCTTCTCTGACTTCTCTCATCATCAGCATTTTTGTAGTGTTCAGCATGCAAGTTCTGTACGTGTTTTATTTGATTTATACCTAAGAATTTCTCTTTGTGAATGATTATAAATCGCACTGTATTTTTAGTTTAAGCGTTCATTGATTGTATACAGAAATACAATCGATTTTTGTCTCTTTGTCTCGTATCCTGTGGTTGTACTCAAATCATCTGTTAGTTCAGTAGTTGCTTAGATTCTCGGGATCTTTTACACAGTCATCTACAAAAATGGACAGTGTTCTTTCTCCCTTTCCGATTTGAATCCCTTTTTAATTCCTTTCCTTGTACTGGTTGAAACTTCAAGTATTAGATTGAGTGAGAGGGTAAGTGGAAACCCTTGCTTTCTTTTTGATGTTAAGGGGAAAGCATTCAGTCTTTTACCTGTCAACACAAAAAATACAGAGAGACAAATCTCTATGGAAAAAGGTTTTATTTGGGAGTGACATACAAAAAGTAAGACTGCAATCTAGGATGTACAGACAGACCCGGGTGGCCTGGTATGTCGGAGAACAAAGGAAAACGTTAGGGTTTCATTGAGGAAAGGAGGTTTCATTGAGGAGGTTTACCAAATTTCATTGACACTGGCAGTTTTGATTGGTGAGTGTGGACTTGTGATTACAGTTAGTCCCTTATGGTTTGGGATTAGATCTATGAGAACAGTGAGTCAGGCAGGGGTTCTTGCATAAGCAGCTAGCTGTCCTTGTGCTGCTTATGCTGCAGTCCTTGTGTGACTCACGTAGTAAGCTACAGCTGGGAAGACTTTTTGTGATCCTTCCTGTTATCAGGCAAATCGTGTGTGAGAGGCCTCCCTTCATGGCCTTCTCCAGCTCTCTATTTTGCCACAAGTGACACCATTCCGAATCTGACAACTTTCACACACCATTAATTATAATGGGAGAGTTGTTTTAGATGCTTCTGTCAAGTTGAGGAAATTTCTGAGAGTTTTTGCTTTCTATCATGACTGAGTGTTAAATTTTGTCAGATGCTTTTCTGTACCAGTTGATTGTGATCATGTGATTTTTATTTCTCAGTTTGTTAATGAGTTGGATTACATTGATCGGTTTTCTAACAGCGAACCAGCCTTGCCTACTGGAATAAATTCTACTTGGTTATGGTGTGTAATTCCTTTTATATATCGCAGAATTCTATTTGCTAATATTTTGTGAAGGATTTTTGCATCTATCTTCATTAGAGATAATTGACCTATACTTTTTTGGCATTTACTGTTTTTGTCTCGTTTTGATATCAGGTTAGTAGTAGATTCACAAAATGAATTTAGAAGTTCTCCCTCCTATTTTCTGGAAGAGATTGCACAGAATTCATGTTAATTCTTCTTTAAACATTTGGGAGGCTGGGCGCAAGGTGGCTCACCCTGTAATCCTAGCACTCTGGGAGTCCAAGGTGGGTGGATTTTCCTGAGCTCATGAGTTCAAGACCAGCCTGAACCAGAGGGAGATCCACATCTCTAGAAATGGATGAGTGTTGTGGCAGGTGCCTGTATTCCAGCTACTCCAGAGGCTGAGGCAAGAGGATCATTTGAGCCCAAGAGATTGTGAGTTATGACACCATAGCACTCTATCCAAGGTGACAAAGTGAGGCTATGTCCCCCCCTCCCAATTTTTTTTTAGTGGGGAGAATTCTGTGAAACTCTCTGGGTGGAGACCTCTTTCTTGAGAGTTTCTGAACTATGAGTTCAATTTCCTTAATAGTTACAGAGCTAGGAAGGCTTCTGCGGCTCAAGGTGCCGACCCCACATACTGGACGTGGTGGGTTCAAACCTGGGCCCGGCTAAAAACTGCTAAAAAAAAAAAAAAAAAAGGTTACAGAGCTATTGAAATTGTTATGTTGGGTGAGTTATGGTAATTGTGCTTTTCTAAGCTGTCCAATCAGATGTGTAGAGTTGTTCATAGTTTCCCTTCTTATTGTTTTGACATCTGCGGGGCTTCTATTTATTTATTTATTTTTGTCCAGAAAAATTTAACAGGTTTATTTATAATTGTTAGAATGTTGAACTGCTGTAACTTGTTAACTGTAACATTTTGACTCGCATTAAGGCTGCATGTCGCACATTTCTGTTAAAAATTCACACACACAAATGAAAATGGAAAAGCTGCCAACACCTGATTTCTGGCCTCTGATTTTCCAATTGCAATCATGTACTTAAGTATCTTTTTACCCCATGGGGGGGAAAAAAATCTAACATTCAGAACTACCAATAACAAGAAGAAGAGAATTCTTTTTTTTTTGATAATGAAATGTTTCCCATCATAGCAGACTCCTAAGCACGTTCTCCACATATGTGGCATGCTAGCTGGATGTCTTTGGGCATAATGTTACACGTTTGGCAAGGATAGCACACAGGTTGGTGTCTTCAAAAAGGCCAACCAGATAGGCCTCAATTGCCTTCTGCAAGCACCCTAAGCTGTGTTCTGTTTTTTAATGTCTAGAAGTATAGATACCAAAACAATCTGGAAATTCCAACAGCAAAATTTATCAACAACAATTCTCTCTTAAATGGTGAAATTACAGACAATTATTTTTGTTTCACTTTGCACTTCTTCAAAGTACATTAATTTTTAACTATTCTTCATTATTTAAAGTTTTTTTTTTTTTTTTTTTTTTTTTTTATGCAGGGCTTTTAGTAGTGTCCCCTGTTTCATTCTTCGTATTGGTAATTGTGTCTTCTCTCTTCTTTGTCAGTCTCGCTGACAAATAAGTTTGTCAATTTTATCGATCCTTCCAGAAACTAGCCTGATTTTCTGTCTTGCTTTTCTGATTTTGATTTTATTGATTTCCACCTTTCTGCTAGGCCTTCTTTGACCTCACCCCAGAGTGAGAGGGAGACCTCCTTCCTGGCAGTAGGGGAGGCAGGCCAGGCTCCACCTGTGGCCTCCACACACCCAGCAGGGGTGGAGCCTCATTACCGCCTGGCGGGAGGGATGCAAGCCAAGGCTCTCTCTGTCTTTGGTTTTCCCTAACACCACACCAGTGACATCACATTGCCAGATTTGGGGGTGCCTTGTTAATGACCTCAGTGGAAGTCTAGACCACCACCCCTACTCAGCCTGTGGTGGCATAAATAGAAGCGGGCCACAGATGTTTTCTGTGGGATTTGGCTGGAGTAGAGCAGATTGTCTTAAGTCTTCTGTCTTGCCAGGTTGCTCCTTTCTGGTTCCTTTGGTTGGAGAAAGCAGGGTTTTGTTGGAGCTTTTCTTGTCTGAGCCCAAGGGCATTTCTGGGTTAGTGACATTTTCTTTTCCTATCTTGGCAGGAAAGAAAACCCAGGGAATTCACCACCATGTCCTCCGCTCCTGAGGTCCCTGTCCACCTTCTTCCTTCCCTTTTCAGTCTTTTTATATTTGTTTATATATAATGTCTTGGGTTTTTAGTTGTATTAGTAGGAGGCATAGGAAAAAGCACATCTGCTCCTTCTTCCCAGATGAATGCCAAGAAAAGGGATTTGCAAATACTTACCATTTCATATAAGGATTAGTCACAGCCCATGCAAAGCAACCAGATCATGCTCGGCATATCATAGCGCTGGGAGATTGCTATTCACTGATACGGATTCAAAATTCTGTATTTGATTATTTTAAATGCTATCATGCTATAGTGCTGAATTTTGAGATTCAGTAATTCTGCTTTTGACATTTCTAGGTATGGAACTTGACTTTTCTTCTGCCCCTTGTTTTTTAATCCCTGGAGGAAATCATTGATCCTGAGCAAGTGTTCTGTTGGCTTATCTTGCAGAGAGCAGAGAGCGTCAATCCGGTTCAAGACCACCCTTATGAACACTCTCATGGACGTCCTTCGCCACAGGCCAGGATGGGTGGAAGTGAAGGAGTAAGATGCCCCCAGGCCCCAACCTCCCTCCTTCCTGGTGTCTTACAGGTCCTTGTCTCCCTTCATTTTTTATTCAGGTCCCCTAGGAGGCCAGTGGGACTTGTCCCAAAGTGACTGTGACGTTTATTAATACCCACAATGTATCAGGTGCATTACTGATGCCATCTCTGTGTTATTTAAGCTTTACTACCAACCGCTAGGATATCACTGTGCTGAGTTAGAAAGCCAGTTGCTTAAGGTCATACAATGCATAAATGCAGAGATTCAAACCCAGTTCATTTTGTGCCCGGTGGTTTTCAGTAGGAATGAGGAATGCAACCACACAGACCTGCTGGCTTGAATCCACTTGCTTACTAGTTCTATGACCTAGTATAAGTTGCTTGACCTGATGGCCTACATTTCTTCTTTTATGCTGGGCTCTGGCCATGCTGATTGAGACAAACCAGCATACAACACCAATACCTGGCACACAGTAGGTGCTAATATGAGTTAGGGCTAAGGTTTGCATGCATGCAACAAAGACCCAAAATAAGAGCGGTTTCAATAGGCTAAGAGTTAGTTTGTATCTGTCCCACTGAAGCCCATATGTAGGAAGTTCAGAGGTGGTCAGAGGGCTCCACAGAAATGTGGGACCCATCTGCTTCCATCTTTCCCCTCCGTTGTCCCTTGGGCAAGGCCCTCATTTTCATGGTCCAAGGTAGAGCGCCAGCCGTACCTTTGCATTCCAAGCAGCAGGAGGTACGAAGGAGGCGAGAAAAGGCCTGCTCTTCCCCTGAAGGACACAGCCTGGAAGTGACCTCACATCTCACATGGCCATGCCAGGCTACAAAGGAATCTGGAGATGTAGTTTATTATGGAAAATGTAAGCTATCTTTTCCCAGGCAGATGTTGGGAACTCTCTTACTGTAGGAGAAGGGGAGAGTGGATAGGAGGGTTAAGGGACAACCAGCTGACTTGCCTCCTGCTCAGTAAATGTTTACTCATAACAACTGCTGAGCCTCCTGGACACCCTGTAGCACTTCACATGCACAATCTCTTTGAATCATGCTACCAAATCTTCCAGGTAGGTGCTGTTACCATCCCCATTTCACTGATGAGAAAACTGAGCGCAAAGTAGCGGCAAATGCCAATTTGATGTCACTCAGCTTGTAAGAGCTTGGGCTGGGATTTGAACCTAGTCTGTCTGTTGTGGAGTCCCAGGCTCTTCTCCACCCGGTCCTAGCAGTCTCTCAGGAAGTGGAAGGAACAAACGAGTGAATATTGTTACAGGTCTGAGATTCCAGCTGCTTACTGCAGGGGAGACAGACTTTAACTAAATCATGCCACAGAAAATTAGAAGCTGGCCGTCCACAGCCGGTGTGGCACAGGAAATCCAAGAGAGCAGAGTCCTCTCTTTAGGACTTTGGGGAATATTACGATGATGACAATGATGTTGATGAGGACAACGATGGCAGCTACTGTGGACTTGCCTTCTTGGTTTTCTCAGGAACATGCTAAATCAGAATGGAGTTTCCTTCCCTGGATCCGGAGAACCTGATAAAATGAAAAATGAGTCTGGGAAAATTAGAGGGAAGTGGGGTGACTGGGGGGGATAGTATGTGGGAAAGAGCACTGTCCTCACCTGCTGTGGGACCTCAGGCCACTCCTTGCCCCTCCCGTGGCCTCTGCTCAGTGGTCAGGGGAAGAGTCTGAGGACTTGTCTCGTACTGACAGTGTGGGAGCCCATGAAGCAGGAGGCTCAATGGCTGATCCCAAGTTGCCTCAAGTTCTCCAATTGGGAAAGGTCCAGAGGCCAGGGCCTTTCTGTTCAACATGGCTCTGTGAATGCCTCCTCATCCTTTACAATCTAGCTTGGGGTCTGGTGTTTCCCAAAAGAATCCAGTCTCAGTTCAGACAGTTAGCCTGTTAGATCGGAGTTTAGTACAGATGTGACCAGAGCTGTTCTTTCCCTTGTTTCCAACCAAGAAAGCTGATATGAAGCCTGGAGCCACAGCAACCATCTTGTGGTCCTGAGGTGATGAGCATGAGGGCACGTTCAGGAAGGCAGAATGGGAAGGTAGAAGAGCCCTGGATTCCCCACTGGCCTTGTTAACCAATTTGATATCTTCCTGGGTGACTGAAGAGCAACTTGGCTGTGACAATCACGAAAATGGTGTGCAAATGAATGAACTTCTAATCTCAGAATAGGATCTAAAATCTATACTGTAGTCACAAGGCCACTGGGTTGGGCCCCACCCACCTGTTCAGTATCATCTCGGACTTCTTTCCTTCCACCTGGCTGTTACCTGTCCTTGAACATGCCCTCCCAACCTCGGGGCTAGTCCCTGTTCCTTCGTCTGCTAGACCCCCGCCCCTTGCATGCTCTTCCTCAGCCTCCAGACCTCAGCTAGAAGGTCACTTCTACGGGCTGTCCTCCACCTAACACAGGTCCCTTGCTACCCTGCCTCATGGCTTCTCCTGGATCACTCCATGGTACGTTTCACAGTTCCTCGCTCTGGAGTTGTTTCCTTGATTATTGTTAATCTCCCTTGCAGGACTGTGTGCACCCCCTGGCCGGGTGTTTTGTTTCCTCCTGTATGGTTGGCACCCAGCATTGTCTTGTCTCTGTCACAGAGACACACACATGCTTGATGAGTGGGTGAATGAATGAATGACTAATGCACTTTTTCCTCATTCATCCATTCGATATACAGACCTTCCACTGGGAGCTGGGGGAGAAATACACCTTGGTCATTAGTCTAGTCCATACTCCCATATTGATTAACAGGCACTGCTATTCTCTATTGAAAACAGAGCCTCAGGAAACAACTCATGGATTAACTAACTTCCCTAGTCTCCCTGGTCAGGGAACAGATCCTGGGTAGTGATGGCAGTGAAAATCCACGTTGAAAGATCTAGATAGAGATTACCTTTTGCAACCCCATCCTCTATCCCTTCAAACCTTTTTTATTTTGGCAACATGAGATAGATATTTTGTTACCGTCTTTTTAGACTGGATTATTTTAATAAACTGTATGTCAAGGTAATTATCCTTTTTATTGAGAAATAATTCATATATAAAATTATTTCATATCTTTAGCATATTTGCAAAGTTATTTATTTATTTATTTTGGAGACAGAATCTCACTTTGTCACTCTTGGTAGAGTGCCATGGTGTCATAGCTCACAGCATCCTC
The DNA here is from genome assembly GCF_000181295.1 of Otolemur garnettii. NCBI lineage: Eukaryota > Metazoa > Chordata > Mammalia > Primates > Galagidae > Otolemur > Otolemur garnettii. Next base: position 14,041,801 of record NW_003852420.1, read on the forward strand.
AAACTCTTGGGCTCAAGCAATTCTCTTGCCTCAGCCTCCCAAGTACCTGGGACTTATGGGCGCCCACCACATGCCTGGCTATTTTTAGAGATGAGATCTCACTCTGGCTCAGGCTGGTCTAGAACCTGTGAGCTCAGGCAATCCACCTGCCTTGGCCTCCCTGAGTGCTAGGATTAGAGGTGTGAGCTATTGTGCCTGGTTGCAAAGTCATTTTATCCTCACCAAAGTTGTATAATTATCATCATCTAATTCCTGAACATTTTCTTTATCCCAAGAAGAAACCCTGTACCCAGTGGCAGCTGATCCCGTTTCTCCTTCCCTCCAGCCCACATCTGGAGCCTGCCTCGACTTGTCTATTTAGACACAACACAAGTGATATAAAGGGAGTTACGTATCACATGACATCTATCACTTAGCATAATGTTATCAAGGCTCATTCCTGTCACAGCATATATCAGTATTTCATTCCTTTTTATAGCTGAATAATATTCCATTGTATGGGTTATCTGTTTATTAGCTGATGGGCATGTAGGTTATTTCCACTGTTTGGCTGTGATAAATAATGCTGCTGTGAACGTTCGTGTACAAGTTCTGAGTGTACGTGTGTTTTTGCTTCTCTTAGGTATGTACCTAGGAGTGGAATTGCTGGGTCATATGACAACTCCATATTTCACATTTTGAGGAACTACTAGACCGTTTTGCAGAGTGGCTGCGTCATTTTATATTCCCACCAGCAATGCATGAGAGTGCCAGTTTTCCCACATACAACACTCATTATCAGTATTATTATTTGAGACAGAGCCTCTAGCTATAGCCCTGGGTAGTGTGCTGTGGCATCACAGCTCACAGCAACCTCCAACTCCTGGGCTTAAGTGACTCTCTTGCCTCAGCCTCCCAAGTAGATGGGACTACAGGCACCTGCCACAATGCCTGGGTATTTTTTGGTTGTAGTTGTCATTGTTGTTTGGCAGGCCTGGGCTAGATTCGAACCCGCCACCTCTGGTGTATGTGGCTGGCACCTTAGCTGCTTGAGCTACAGGCACTGAACCTATAACACTCATTATTATTTATCTTTCTTATTATAGGCAGCCTAGTGGATGAGAAATGGTATCTCATTGCGGTTTTGATTTGCCTGATGGCAAATGATGTTTAGCAACTTTTTTGTTTTTTTTTTTAGAGACAAAGTCTCATTCCATCACCCTTGGTAGAGTTCTGTAGCATCACAGCTCACAGCAACCTCCAGCTCTTGGGCTTAGGTGATTCTCTTGCCTCAGCCTCCCGAGTAGCTGGGACTACAGGC
>NW_003852420.1:14043521-14052369 GCF_000181295.1 Otolemur garnettii
ACCCGCCACCTTAGGTGTACGTGGCTGGCGCCTTAGCCGGTTGAGCTATAGGCGCCGAGCCTATTTTATTTTTTGAGATAGAGTCTCACTATGTCACCCTCAGTAGAGTGCTGTGGCATCACAGCTCACAGCAACCTCAAACTCATGGGCTCAAGTGATTTTCTCGCCTCAGCCTCCCAAGTAGCTGGGACTACAGGTGTCTACCACAATGCCCGGCTATTTTTTTTGTTGTAGTTGTCATTGTTGCTTTTAGCAGGCCCAGGCTGCATTTGAACCCTCTAGCCTTGGTGTATGTGGCTGGCACCCTAACTTCTGAGCTGTAGGCGCTGAACCTCATTTTTAAATTTAGTTCTTTGCCTTTTTATTGTTGAATTATAAGAGTTCTATTAGAAATCATATCACCTTGTATATGATTTACAAATATTTTCTTCTATTTTGTGCATTATCTTTCATTTTCTTGAAAGTGCCTTTTGAGGCACCAAAACTGTTTAATTTAGATGAATTAAATTCTGGCTTATCTATTTTTTCTTCTTTTTTGTTTGTGCTTTTAGTGTCATATCTAAGAAACTACGATCTACTCCAAGGTCACTAGATTTGTTACTACAGGTTTGGACAATTAAGCTTGTGAACTCATTCTAGAAAAAGTGCTACGTACTTCAGTCATTACAGTCACCAGATGGCCAAGGGAAGCCCTTCAAAGGTGATGATAGAAATATTCAGCAACGAGGCATGTGGCACTTTTTCTAGAATGAGTTTGAGAACTTAGTTATCAGATATTTGGATGATTTCTTCTAAGAATTTTGTCGTTTTAACCTTTATGTTTAGATCCTTCGTTCAGTTTGATTTGATTTTTGTATAAGGTGTGAGGTAGGGGTTGAAATTTATCATTTAAAGTATACTTAGTTTTAAACTTATTTTGAAATAATTTGACTTACAGAAAAGTTTCAAAAATAGTACACAGCATGCTCTTTTAGCAGCTTCTGTAATCATAGTACATTTGTCAAAGCCAAGAAATTCACATTGATACATTACTATTAATTCAACTACAGACCTCATTTGAATTTTAGCAGTTTTTTTTTTTTTTTTTTCCCCCACTAACATCCCTTTTCTGTTCCAGAATCCAATCCAGGGTCCCACACTGCATTTTGTTAACTCTCACTACCTCAATTATATTTCAGTTCCTTGGTCTTTACTTGTCTTTCATGTCCTTCACTTTTGTTGTTGTTGTTGTTGTTTGGAGACAGAGTCTCACTCTGTTGCCCAGGCTGGAATTCAGTGGTGTCATCGTAGCTCATTGCAACCTCAACCCCCTGGACTTAGGTGATCCTCTTGCCTCAGCCTCCTGGGTAGCTGGGACTACAGGTGTACACCACAATGCCCTGCTAATTTTTTTATGTTTTTTTAAGAGATGGGGGTCTCACTCTTGCTGGGTCTGGTCTTCAACGCCTGACCCCAAGCAATCCTCCCACCTTGGCCTCCCAGAGTGCTAGGATTACAGGTGTGAGCCACCACACCTTACCCTTGACACTTTTGAAGAGTGCTGTTTAGTTATTTTGCAGAATCCCCCCTTGATTTGGGTTTGTCTGATGTTTCCTTATCTTGAGGTTATGCATTTTGGGAAGCCCACAGGAAGTGATGCTGTGCGTTTGCCGTGTAGCTCATCAAGGAGTTCATGGTGCTCACATGTCATCACTGGTGCTGTAACCTTGACTGAGCATCAGGTTAAGGTGGTGTCTGCCAGGTTTTTCCAACGCAAGTTAGATTTTTGGGATTAGTAAGTATCTTGTGGGCAGATACTTTGAGACTATACAAACATCCTGTCCCCAACAAACCTTCACACAATGGTTTTAGTGCACTTTGAGGATTCTTGCCTAAATCTCTTATAATTACAACACTTACAAAATGGTGACTCTCTAACTCTCTTATTCCTCCTGTGTTTTTTAGGTGGCATTCTTCTGTAAAGGAAATTTCTTCTCCTGCTGCCCTTTATTTGTTTAACATCATTTTGGTTCATTGAAGTCTACCATCTTGACTAGAAGCTTGCACTCCTCAATTTTCCCAATAGGGAAACTGAGGCCCAGAAAAGAAGGCAAGGTCACATAGGAGGCAGTGCCTCTGTCAGGACCAGAATCAGAGCTCCTGACTCCTGGTCTGGTGCTCCCTGCACTGCGTGATGGGCCCAGTGCAAATGTCAGGGTGGAGAAGGCCAAGACTGTGGGGTCAGAGGCCCGCGTGTTTACAAAGGCCATAGCCAGTTCTCCAGTGGGTTTTTATCAGTCACTGAAGCCAGTCCTCACAGCCACTGTGCCTGCCACGTCTGCCAGAGGGGAGGTTTGGAGAAGGACCAGGCACTGGGTTTTCATGAATAACTTAAGAAGAAATTGGGAAACCATTAATTCCTGATTCCAGGGTCATTCCATTATTGTAAGCATTACCATAGCCACGTCTGTGCATGGCGTGTGCTATTTTCTAGAGATTGACTCACTTAAATACAATGATCTTATCACTATAATAATATCTGTAGAACTATGTGTTTGTCTTGGTATTTATATTTTTCCCCAATAACATTAAAATAAGGACATGGCTGTTAAACTTTTTTTCCCAGGTTACTTTTTTTTTTCTTCTAAATTTCTGATTAATATGAGAGTACAAACGATTAAGTTACATTAATTTAAGTTAGCAAAGTTCAACTCATAGTTGAGCCCTTCACCCAGGGGCTGTGCTGTATACCCTTGCATTGTGCCCATTAGCTGTTAAACATTTTGTGAAGCCTTGCGAGGGTTGTGTGATGTTCCGGACCAGAACGGGGAGAGATGTCACCACACAATGTCCCTGCAGGAGTGATGCTCATGACAGTGTTGTGTTAGTTTCATGGCTCCTGTGAGTCAGGGATTCTGACAGAATACAGGGGCACTGGCTTGTCCTGTGACACCAGGGGCGTCAGCTGGGAAGAGTCTGTCTCTGGAAGTCAGTTGATAGCGGGAGTTGTCAGGGGACGTCCTGGTTCACACGTTGCCAGTTGATGCTGGCTGTCTGCGGGGACCTTGCTGGGGCAGACAACCAAAGAAGAATCTCACGGCTTCTCCACGTGCCTCACAGCCCTGCAGCTTGTGAGCCGAGAGATATCGTTCAGCATCTTTTGGGATACAGTCAACCACAGCATCCTCCCCGCTTGGTTGTGCTCGTGTCCTGTTCATTTGTCACCTCTGAGGCAGTTGCCTCCTCATTTCTCTGTTTTTGCCTCAAACCTCCCCAAGATATTTTTCAAAACACCACTTATCCATAATAGGGAATGGGAGTGGGGCAACGCAAACCTCTTCATAGAAAAAAAGATAAATATATCGTGATTTATTCATCCCATGGAATGGAATAGAGCAGTTACCAATGACTGAACTGGACTCATATATACCAAGTGGATGAATCTCCAAATCAAAAGGATGTTGGAAAAAAGCAAGTTGTGAAAAGAAACAGACAGGAAGTGATTCCAGCCACAGAGCTTGGACTCTGGAGCCCAAGGACCTGAGTTCAAATCCCGCTCTGCCATTTACTAGCTATGTGAACTTGGGTGAGTTCCTTGATCTCTGCCTGCCTCAGTTTCATCATCTGTAAAATGGGCATAATAATAGAACCTAACACTTAGGATTGCTAAGAGGACCAATGCATTAATATTCATAAAATATTTAGAACAGTGGCTGGCACATGTAAGCAATAAGTATTAGCAATTAGAAGGTTTAAAAATATGCCAAGCAATAACAAGTATAGATACACACAAATATACATAGGAAACTCTGTAAAGACATTGCATAGACATGATATACACCAAATTCAGGCTAATGGTTCCCTTTGAGAGAGAAGAGAAGATAGAAACAGATAGGACCTACAAGGGACTTCAGTTATATCCAGAATTTTTTACTTAAAAAAATATGGGAAGCAGTTATGATGGCATTTTATTTCCTTTCACTACTTTCTCAAGAAGCTCCTCCCCGCACCCCAGTGCTAGTGCCCAGAATTGGTAGATCAGTCTGATTTCCTGTCCTTGCCCTGGCATGGCAGGGAAGGACAGGGTCAGGATTTGGAGTCTGGCAGAGCTGGGCATGAGTCCCAGTGGTGCGGTGTCCTTGGTGAGCAAGGCCAGCCAACCTTCCAAGGATGGTTGAAGTCACCTTTAGGCCAGCTATGAGAATTTAATGAGTGGGGAAGGGCTTGCTCCTCTAAGGGGTGGCTGCTCCTCAGTCCAGCTGATAGGTGCCAGGGGGCATTCTAGGCTCAGTGTGGCCAGATCTGCTGATAGGTCAAGGGACCAGCAGCCTGGATTTTTGTAAGAACATTTCCCTAGTTTTCTCTCTGGCCTAACAAAGCACGTCGAGGCCAGTGGCAGCCCCTGGCCGCCTCCTACAGTGTCCCAATGGACACATTGCTGTACACCTCTCTCAGCTGCAGCTCTCTGGGCTATAGACCCCCAGCAGTGCTGAGGTCCTCAGGTCCTAACTTTGGTCTCCACCCTGTCCACCAGCGAAGGGGAGTGGGATTTCTACTGGTGTGATGTCAGCTGGCTCCGGGAGAACTTCGACCACACCTACATGGACGAGCACGTGCGGATCAGTCACTTCCGGAACCACTACGAGGTGAACAGGCAGCCTAGGGCGGGGTGGGAGCTGAACCAGCTAGATCAGATCACTGGCTGTGGCCATGAGTGGGAGCTGGTTTGGGGGGGTACAAGGACCAGAATGGAAAAGTGTAAGGGACTTAGGTGCATGCCAGGTGGGGAGCATGAGGACTAGACACGTGACAAGCTAAATGGTTTGAGGGTGTAGGATACAAGGCCTGAGGACCAACTAATCTTGGGGGGGGATTTGAGGGGAAGGCTAACTTAGGGTGCATGACCAAAAGAGGTGGATGTTTGAGAGATTATGATGATTTCAGAGTGCAGACAAGTTGAGAAGTTTGCGTCTAGAGATGGGAAGGAGGTCTGGGAGGATTGGAGGAGCCAGTGGTGGGAGATGTTAAAAGGTTAGTGCATCTCAGCGGTTAAAAACATGAATTTTGGGCTAGGTGTGGTGGCTCATGCTTATAATCCCAGCACTTTGGGAGGCTGAGGTGGGAGGATGGCTTGAGGCCAGGAGTTCAAGAACAGCCTGAGCAAGAGCAAGACCCCCATCTCTATAAAAAAATAGAAAAATTAGCAGGGCATGGTGGCAGGTGCCTGAAGTCCCAGCTACTCATGAGGCAAAAGGATCACTAGAGCCCAGGAATTTGAGGATACAATTAGCTAGGCTGACACTACTGCACTCTAGCCTGGGCAACAGAGCAAGACCCTGTCTCAAAACAACAACAATACCACCCTGTGAATTTTGGAGTTGGAATCAGAAAGCTTCTGATCAAATCCTGGCAGTGCCATGTATTTGTTGGATGGCTCTGGCAGTGGACTTAACTTTTCCAAGCTTTAGTTTCCTTGGCTGTGAAGTAGGGATAATTACAGACTTAGCAGGCTCTCAAAGTTACTTACTATTCTCCTGTGGGCCAAGAAGGGAGACTGCAAGGGAGCTGGTGGATGGGTGGGGCTGGCAGGGGAGCAGGGTGGGGAGCAGGAGCCGATGGCTGCCTTGCCTTTCCCACTGCCCAGCTGACCCGCAAGAACTACATGGTGAAGAACCTGAAGCGGTTCCGGAAACAGCTGGAGCGTGAGGCAGGAAAGCTGGAGGCAGCCAAGTGCGACTTCTTCCCCAAAACCTTTGAGATGCCATGCGAATATCACCTGTTTGTGGAAGAGTTTCGCAAAAACCCAGGAATCACCTGGATCATGAAGCCTGTGAGTGCCCAGTGCAGGGTGTGGGATGTGTGGGGGTAGTTGGGGAGGCACAGAGGGAGGGCAGGAGGCCTGGGCACCTGAGCAGAGGTCCAGACTATCTGGGACTCAGCTTCATTCCCTGGAGGTCTGGCTTTAGCTCCTCTCTCTGCCGTGTCAGACCCAGCAGCCAGGACTGATGGCCCACAGCAGGTGCTCAGCGAGTATTTACTGAATGCACAGTGATCCTCAGGACACCAGGGCAGCGAATCCAGTGCCTCTGTCCCTGACATGGAAGAAAACAACGGCCAGCCTGTGCCAAGAGCTTTACACTGTCCTCACACCGACTGTAGGGAGATAAAGAGTCCGAGGCCTGCTCACTCGGGCTGGCAAAAATACTGTTTGAGCACTTGCCAGCCCAGGCATAGATGTAGGCGCTGGGAATACAGCCCTCAGCGACTCAGGCTGGGTCTCTGCCTCCTCAAGGGCAGATGACAAGCAGGCAGAGGATATGTGTGTGGTTATGGTTGTGCCGAGTGTCATTAAGGACAGTGGTGTCAGCAGAGGGAATGGCAGGAAGATCTCCCCATAGGCACCTTCTCTGAAGAACTGAGAGGTAGGATCTGAAGGCCAAACTCCTTGTTCAAATACTATCTGTACATTTATTAGCTGTGTGACCTCAGGCAGATTACTTGACTTCTCTGTGCCCCAATTTCCCACCATCTGCAAAGCAGGATTATAGTAATACCCCTTGCAGTGTTGTTGTGTGACTAAATAACAGAGGCAATATATATAAAACATACAGGTACTCAGTAAAGGAATAGTTCTTGTTATTATAAGAATGAGTATTGAGCTGTGACTGTGACAATGCACAGGGGTGAGCCTGGAGACGTGTGGATGCAGGGAAGGGCATTCTAGGCAGAGGGAAGTGCATGTGAAAGAAGGTAGTCCTTCGGGGATCAAGAAACTGAGTGGTGACAGGCAAGGGTGGAGAAGGCAAGAATGACAGACAGCCCCTGAGTCACTCAGCCCTTCCTTGTGCCAAGGCTGGTCTCTTACCACAAGGCCATTGGCACCGAAGCCTTGAAGGGCATCAGTAAAGCCCCCTATGTTTTCCAAACTTGAGAATGTGCCAGGACCTAGGAAGGGATTTTGGGGGAGAGGAGGCAGCAGCCCTTCTTTGCGGAGCTGAAGACTGGGGCCCTGGTGTTAGCTGATGCAGGCTTGGCCAAGGGCACAGGTGCGCGGAGGCAGAGCCCACGGGGCAGACAAAAGCAAAGGAGGCTCCCAACAGGCACAGAGCCAGGATGCATCCGGGCCTCCCTGGGTCCTTTCCTGGCCCCTCTTGCCTCCCCTGGGTCCCCTGTGAGGAGGGCTCTAGCTGGAGCCGTGGATTAGGCAGATGAACACTGTGACCCACCAGGGGTGGATTCCAGCTCCAGCATTATCTTCTCAGACAAATGGTAATTTGTGCTAATTGGGAACAGCAATCGCATATTAAATTGATTTCTTTCCCAGCCCATGTTCTTTGTTAGCGCAGACATGAAGACAGCTGTAATTAGGAGGAGGAATCTTGGCTCTGTGTGTGTGTGTGTGTGTGTGTGTGTGTGTGGGTTTACTCTGCTGAACAGTGAGGCACCCTGTCAAGGTTGTGAACAGTGGGTGCTCCTAGTCAGACGGGCCTGGCCCCTAAATCTGAGTCCCCCACTTCCAGGCTCAGTGGCCCTGAATAGACTACTCACCCCTCTAAGTCCATTGCTTCATCTGTAAAATGGGATTAGTGAGTGTATCTACCTTACAGGATTCTGAGAGAATTCATGAAGTCATACTTGTTAAATACATGGATTGTATAAGTGATATGAAGGGCTTGGCATTAGGTGCCTAAGAATTGACTGCTTTTACTGTTATTTCCCAGAATCCATGAAATATCCACTCTTCTCTCTGCCTCCCCCCCACCCCAAAGCACCAGGTCTGTGTTCCTCAAACTTTAGTGTGCCCAGGCACCATGGCGAGGAGGGGACCTTAGGGATGTGCAGAGCCTGACTCCGCAGGGCTGGGTGGGGCCAAGAATCCTGTTTCTAACCAGCTCCCAGGCTGTGCCCATGCACAAACCCCCATACACTTTGCATATTGAGGTTGCAGAGCAGCAGTTCTCAAACTTGAGTGTGCACAGAATCTCCGGGAAAGCTTATCAAAGCTTCCCACCTGCAGAGTGTCTGATTCAGTGGGCCTGGTGTGGGGCCTGAGAGTTTATGTTTTTAACAAGTTCCCAGTTGCATCCATCTGGGTTTTCTAGATAAGTGGAAACGTGTGTGTGTGTGTGTGTGTGTGTGTGGACTTGGTTCATGTGCTATGGCGGGAGCTAGCAAGTCTGAAATCTGCAGGGGCAGCCAGCAGGCTGGAAACTCAGGCAGGATTTCTATGTTACAGACTCAAGGCAGAATTGCTTCTGTTTTAGGAAACCTTAGTTTTTGCTAATAAGTCTCAACTGATTGGATGGGCCCGCCCACACTATCAAGGGTGATATCCTTTACTTACAGTACCAATTATATATGCCAATCACATCTGCAATATACCTTCAGAGCAACATCTAGACTAACATTTGGCAAAACAAAAAAAACCGAACCAAAACAAACAAACAAAAAATAAATAAAAAATACATAAGCAAAAAACAGGCACCATAGCCTAGCCAAGTTACACACAAAATTTGCCATCACACCAGGTCATGTGAATGCTACCAATCTGGGCACCACACTTTGAGAACCAACAGGTTAGAGTATTAATTCTGATATTCTATTTGGACTCCTTTGGCAGGGGGGAAAGGAGTGTTAAAAACAGAACAATGGGCCCGGCGCTGGTAGCACAGTGGTTATGGTGCCAGCCACATACATTGAAGTTGGCAGGTTTGAACTTGGCCTGGCCAGCTAACCAACAATGACAACTGCAACAAAAAAATAGCTGGATATTGTGGCAGGCGCCTGTAGTCCTAGCTACTTGGGAGGCTGAGGCAAGAGAATTGCTTAAGCCCAAGAGTTTGAGGTTGCTGTGAGCTGTGAAGTCACA
>NW_003852420.1:14052408-14069453 GCF_000181295.1 Otolemur garnettii
GTTTCTTTTCTTTTTTTTTTTTTTTTTGAGACAGAGCCTCAAGCTATCTCCCTGGGTAGAGTGCTATGGCATCACAACTCACAGCAACCTCCAATTCCTGGGCTCAAGTGAGTCTCCTGCCTAAGCCTCCCAAGTAGCTGGGACCACAGGTGTCCGCCACAATGCCTGGCTATTTTTGGTTGCAGCCATCATTGTTGTTTTGGCGGCCCCAGGCTGGATTTGAACCCGCCACCTTAGGTGTATGTGGCTGGCACCTTACCCACTTGAGCCACAGGCACAAGCCTTGACACTCTGTTTCAACAACAACAACAAAAACAGAACAATGCTCTAAATTGACTCCTTCTACTCTCCCCATGAGGCCTGTCTTCCTGACTTATTGGTCCTGGTCCACCCAGAGTTTTCAAAAGGAAGGAGGGAGGAGGGAAGAGGGAAAGGAGTGAAGGAGAGAGTAAGAAAAGGTGGAAGCTCCTAGCACCGAGCAGCTTATGTGTGGAAAGTTCCACAAGGCCTCTGGGATGCCTGGAGCCAAAGTAGGCTGTCAAGGAGGAGACCCCTGCCCTCTGTCTCTCAGGAAGGGGCCAGTCTTCAGGGCTCAGTCATTGTCTGGGAGCAGCCCCAGCGAGTAGGCCTGGCCAACATAGCTCGGCCTCAGCTGGAAGCAGCTGCTACTCTCTGTCAATTACTCTCCTGCAGTGGGAGGCGTGCAAGGTGCATTCTCAGGGCCACAATACGAACTATTACAAAATTCTTTGAGCTATAGTAATAGATGTGCTTTTCATTAACAATTAAAGAGAGTTTAACAGCAGGTCTCAAAGCTGCTATAATTTCAAAGTCAGGAGGAGCATAACAATATTTTGAGTTGTTCACAACAATTGTAAAGAGGTATAAAAATAACTGTGATTTCTTTTGATGGCAAGGTCATGGGCATGGCTCATCCTCCTGTGATTTGTAGCCTGCCTTCATAATAGAAGGAAATGTGAAGATCTACCTAAGTCTTCGTGTATATAAAGATGAATTTTTTTTCTCATTTAAGCTTACACAAAGAGTTTCTTTTAACGAAGAAAGGCCAACTCCAGGGATGGTTTATTGGGAGGCTTCACAACACCACCAATTCGAAGCAGGCTGGCCACTCCTCTTGATCACAACATGGCTGCCATGCCTCTAGCTTCACCTCACATGTCCACTTGTCTCGGGAATGAAGTAATGCCCTGGCCTTGTGTCCCTTCTGAGGAAGACAAAAAATTTCCCCCAACTTTCCCTGTCCTCTTGCTGACCCATGCCTGAACCAATCACATGGGGGCACTATGAGAGCTCAGACCTCCCTAGCGGGCAGAACACCAAGACCTGACCCACACGGGTTCTGTTGGCAGGAAAGAAAAGGAAGTGGCTGCATTCAACACCTGATGCATGCTACATGGGGAACATGGCCCCCAGTGACAAGGCAGGGATGACAAGGGGCAAGGACTGCAGGTGGCCACAGCTGATACACAATTCCAAGTTATGTTTCATTCTGATAATCCATTTAAATATTGTTTTCCAATAAAAATTTTTTTCTATGAAAAACAGAATATGAAAATATTTTTCCCTAAGTTATCAAGTAAGATAGTTCCAGTAGTTAGCACCACGTTTATTGCATGATTTTGTGTCCTCCACCCACTTTGCAAGAGGTACATGAGCCTCAAGTTTGTACAGCACAGACTTAGCTATCTCGGACTTGTTCAACTGCTGGCTGGGTAATCATGGAAAATGTGCCTGCCCTCTCTGTTCATTGGTTATTTCAGCTACAAAATGAGGATAATATCCATTAATGGTTCTGTTGTGGAGTTTGGGGGGTTTTTGGATTTTTTAAAAACAGTCTCACTCTGTTGCCTTGGGTAGAGCGCTGTGGCATCATAGTTCACAGCAACCTCAAACTCCTGGGCTAAAGCAATCCTCTTGCCTCAGTCTCCCAAGTAGCTGGGACTATAGGAACCTGCCACGATGCCTGGTTAGTTTTTCTATTATTTATTTATTTGTTTGTTTTTTGAGACAGAGTCTCACTATGTCACCTGTGGTAGAGTGCCGTGGCATCACAGCTCACAGCGACCTCAAACTCTTGGGCTTAAAATCAATTCTCTTGCCTTAGCCTCCCTTGTAGCTGGGACTATAGGTGCCCGCCACAACACCTGGCTAATTTTTGGTTGTAGTTGTCATTGTTGTTTGTCAGGCCTAGGCTGGATTCGAACCTGCCAGCTCCTGTGTATGTGGCTGGCTCCCTCGCCGCTGAGCTGCAGGTGTGGAGCCATGGTTTTTCTATTTTTTGTAGAGACAGGGGTCTGGCTCTTGCTCAGACTGGTCAAACTCCTGAGCTCAGGTGATCCATCTGCCTCAGCCTCTCAGACTGCTAGGGTTACAGGCCTAAGCCACGACGCCTGGCCTGTAGGGTTTTTTCTTTTTAAGCTTTAATAAGGTAATGTGTATAAATAATCATGCCTGGCACAGAGCAAACATCTGATATGTATTAGCAGCTGGTATTGTCACTGTTATGAATAATTTTCCTAAAGTTAGTGTTTTGGTTATCGATTGCAGAGTAACTTAGTGACTTGAAAGAATAATAATTGGCTTGGCACCCGAGGCACAGTAGTTATGGCTCTGGCAACATACATCTGGGCTGGCGAGTTTGAACCCAGCCCAAGCCAGCTAAGCAATAATGACAATTGCAACAAAAAAATAGCCGGGGGCGGCACCTGTGGCTCAGTGGATAAGGCACTAGCCCCATATATGGAGGGTGGTGGGTTCAAACCCAGCCCCAGCCAAATTGCAACAAAAAAATAGCTGGTGTTGTGGCGGTCACCTATAAATCCCAACTACTTGGGAGGCTGAGGCAAGAGAATTGCCTAAGCCCAGGAGTTGGAGGTTGCTGTGAGCTGTGATACCACAGCACTCTACCGAGGGTGATAAAGTGAGACTCTGTCTCTAAAAATAAAATATATAGCTGGGTGTTGTGGTGGGCACCTGTAGTCCCAGCTACCTGGGAGGCTGAGGCAAGAGAATAGCTTAAGCCCAAGAGTTTGAGGTTGCTGTGAGCTGTGATGTGGCACTCTATTGAGGGCGACATAAGACTCTGTCTCAAAAAAACAAAATCAAAAATAAAAAACAATAATCTTAGCTCCTGAGCCTCCAGTTTAGACAACTCTTAACAGGGAAGGCTAAGTCGTGTCCCAACAACCACTGGGGCTAGCTCCACTGAGGCCAGAGGATCTGTTCCGTGCTGGCTTATACACTTGGCTGGCCAAGTTAGTACACATGTTGGCTGGGTGCTCAGCCAGAGGTGAAGGCTGGAAGACTCAGTGCCCCCTGTGACCTGGACTTCCTGACAGTATGGCTGCTGCGCTCCAACAGCGACCATCGTCAAAGAGAGAGCCAGGAAGAATGTGCATTGCCTGTTATGACCTGGCATTGGAATTCACACATCACTTCTGTATACAATTAGTAGAGATAGTTCTAATGACTCACTCTGATTCAAGGGGAGGGAATATTGACTTTATTTATTGATGGGGTTCTGGAGAACACGTGGACTGGAAATATTGTTGTGATTGTGTTTGGAAACCACCATCTGTTGGAGCTAGGTATTAGGCGATTTCCAGTTTCAACAACCCTGATATTTCCATGCAGGAAATTTATCTGTCATTCAAAGCCATTTCATTCTCTCACATAACAAGAAGCTGGAGGGAGGCAGTCCAGGCCTGGAGATGCGCTCAGTGATGCCATTAAAAGCCCAGGTTCCCTTTCTTTGTCCACTCTGCATCCTCAGTGTGTCGGCTTTTTGTCTTCATATTTGTCACCTCATGAAGGTGAGATGACTGCTGTAGTTGTACACATCACCTCTACAGACCGAGCATTCAAAGAAAGGAGGAAAGGGACCAAACATCATTTCTCTTCTCTATCGCTCTCTCTCCCTCCTTTGCTCCCTCTCTAATGTTTATAACAAGGAGGAAAATCTTTCCCGTCTCCAAGCAGATGTCCACTTACATCCCCTTGGCCAAAACTGGTCCCATAGTTTCCACCAGCTGCAAGGGAAGCTGGGAAAACCAGGATCTGGCCTTTCCAGCCTCTATCATGAGAGGTGGGTTTTGCCAGCTGGGAGGGAGAGGGAGGGAAGTGGTTACAGGGAAGGCAACCTTGGGTGGGCATGGGTATTCTTAGATTGAAAGGTATGAACCATGGTAGGGGAGGTGTGGTGGCTCACACATGTAATCCTAACACTCTGGGAGGCTGAGGTGGGAGACTTGCTTGAGCTCATGAGTTCTAGGTCAGCCTGAGCAAAAGTGAGAACCCCCCCCATCTCTACTGAAAATAGAAAAATTAGCTGCATGTAGTGGCACTTCCCTATAGTCTCAGTTACTTGAGAGTGACATAAGAGGCAAAAGGATGGCTTGAGCCCAAGAGTTTGAGGTTGCTGCGAGCTATATGACACCACAGCTCTCTAGCCTGGGCAACAGAGTGAGACGCTGGGTTTTTTTTTTTTTTTGTTGTTGTTGTTTTAAAGGAAGGTATGAACTAAAATACTTTTTTAATGGAAATTTAATAAAACAAAGAAAAGTGACCGAGTTGTAGAGACACAGTATGAATTTTCAGAAAGTGAACATACTCAGGTAGGCAGCATCTAAGAAGCATCACCGGCACTTCAGCAGCCCTGCTCAGACCCTTTCCACTCACAGTCCTCCAAGTCACTAGCAGCATGGATTGGTCTTGCCTGATTTTGTACTTTATGTCACTGGAATCTTATAGTACGACCACGTGGTGCAATTCATCCTCCTGATGTGGGTAATTGCAAATTGTTAATTGTCACTTTCACATACTGTTCGACTGAGTGAATATTCATCCATTTGAGAGTTTCAAGGTTGGAGCTTTTATGAATAGTGCTGCTATGGGAGTCCCTGTTCATGGTGTGGGCACGCATGTGCACATATCTCTGTGGTGTAAGTACCTAAGAGAAGAGTTGCTGGGACTTGGGATGGGGATATCTTTGTTAAACTTTCATGGATGCTGCCAGTTACCAAACAATGTTCACTCCCACCAGCAGGGTGTGACAGTCCGGTTTCTTCACATCCTCACCAACACTTATATTCTCTGTCTTTAACTTTAATCCTTCAGAGGTGTCCAACCTGCAGTGTGTGAGCCACATGCAGATTATTTGAGGACTGTTTTGATTATCCGTGGTGTTTGATATTATGAAAATGATGAGATCTTTTTTTTTTCCATTTTGCTCATCAGCTTCTGTTAGTATCTGTGTATTTCAGGTGAGGCCCAAGACAACACTTCATCTTCCAATATGTGGCAGAGGAGAAAAAAGTTTGGACACCCCTGGATCATATTGTGATTTCATTAGCATCTCCCTGGTAGTCATGAAGTTGAGTGTCTGTTTGTATGTTAACACTGATAATCTTTTGTGAAATGCCTGTTCGAGTCTTTTGCAAGGCTGTGAATTGTCACACTGATGAGTTGCTCTCCAAAATTGCCATGCACATTGAGCCACCCCGAGCCACTGCCAGTCCTTCAAAATCTTTCAGGCACACATACAACCCTGCTCCAGGGTGCACAGAATGGCAGGCAGAACAGGGGCCCTTCATGCAATGGACAACTGGTGCAACCTCGCCTGCCAGCTCTGCCTGCCCCTGCATTGCACAGAGAGCCTCAGGTGGGCCAGCAGGGCCAAGCTCAGAAGAGAACAGAAGGAAGGAGAGCTTGCATGTGCCAGGTGCATTTCTGCTGGAAGAAAGACGACTCAGGGACTTGGTCAGTGGCTGCAGATAACTGAAGGGCTGTTCTGGTGCCTAGGAATCAGATTTGCTCTAGGAGGCCCTAGCAGCCAGAGCTAGACTGGCACATTTAGCTCTGCACAGGTTAGGCTGTGAAAGTTCTGTGAAGTCTGGGTTACTGCTGCAGCATAATGCCCAGCACACATTAGCAGCTAATTTATACCTTAACTGGTTACCAATGCTATCTCGCAACCCTTTTGAGGGTCAGCAAAAGGGCCCTTGGGGGGGGGTGTTGGTGGGGCTAGGGGAGAGGTTAGTGAGCTCCCAGGCACTATGGGTGTGCAAGGCCAGGCAGGTGACCATTGTAGAAGGACCATCGTAGATCATCACTCAAAGGAGGGAGGGTTGCCTTTGGTGGGGACCACTCTGTGTGATTAAAGATTCTCCCAGCCCTTAGACTCTGTGAAGCCATGAATTATCCACGCTGGGGTTCAGCAAAGCCAGACTGATTTCAGTATTAGCCGAAGCAAGCCCTAATTAGGAAGGCAAATTGATTTCCAAAAAAAGAATCGGATGATATGTTCCCAGGACTGTAAGAAATGGTTTTTTAATTGTCTGTTCTTTTGCATTATTCATGCAAATGTATGTCTTTGTGAGCTCAGTCAGTCTCTGTCTTTCCTGCCTCTCTCCTTGTCCTATGCTTAGCACCTTCTCTGTTCCAGCCCTTTTGGAACTGAGCTGGGCCATTGCTCTGGGGAAGCTGGGGGCCCACAGAGGAGATGAGACAGAGAAATGCTGGGGAGGGGCCCAGGCACAGGGCCCAGCAAGGACCCACACAGCTGAGAGCTGGCCTTTCTGCACCCACTCCCATCCCAGGTGGCCCGGTCGCAGGGGAAGGGCATCTTCCTCTTCCGGAGGCTGAAGGACATCATGGACTGGAGGAAGGTGAGCTGGCCTCTTCCCCCTTGCTCCCAAACCTTCCTCTGCCCTTGCCAGCAGGAGGGCCGCTCCTTCCTTCACACCTCAGAGGGATGGCAGTGAAGCTATGCCCACAGGCCTGCCCATTAAATCTCAGGGCTCTCTGGAGTTCAAATCCTGCCCAGTTTCAAATCCTGGCCTTGCCATTCAAAAGCTGGTGACCCTGGCTCGGCACCCGTCGCTCAGTAATTAAGGTGCTGGCTATATGCACTGGGGCTGGTGGGTTTGAAACCAGCCTGGGCCTCCTAACAACAATGACAACGATAACAAAAAAAATAGCTGAGTGTTGTGGCAGGTGCCTGTAAACCCAGCTACTTGGGAGGCTGAGACAAGAGACTTGCTTAAGCCCAAGAGTTTGAGGTTTCTGTGAATTGTGATGTCACAGCACTCTACAGAGGGCGCCAAAAAAATAAAAAAATAAAAAAAGCTGGTGACCTTGGGCAGTTTTCACCTCTCAGTGTCCCAGTAAATAGTACCTGCTGAGGATGCAATGAGCTAATAAGTATAAAACCCCAAGAATAATGCCTGGAGTTTAGTAAGTGTATGTTCTCTTTCTGGGCCTCCTGCTCATCTGGCTGTGGAGAGACGGCTGACCCTCCCTGAAGGTCCTTGACTGAGGCTCAGGGTCAACTCCCTTCCTCTGCCAGCCCCATCTTTGTTCCAAGACACTGTGCAGTAGAAATCCTTGTTCAAATCCTGCCTGTGCCACTCAGCAGCTGTGTGGTCTTGCGAAAATTGCAGAAGCTCTCTGAACCTTACAGTGCTGGGTGGGCAGGAGGAGCAGGACCCAAAACCCTGCAGGCCAAGCGCCTGCTACACAGTGACGTGCGGCCGGTGCTCAGTGTCTTTACTCCTCCCCTGGAACTGCCAGGGCCCTGCAGGGAAGAAGCTCACCAGCCTGGAGGCCCAGCCCACCCGGAACACCATCAATCCCTCTGGCAGCCACGTGAGTGAGGGTGGGACAGGGCCAGGGTCCCAGGAAGCAAAGGCTTGGCTGCCTCTATCTTGACACTTGTCCAGGGGATTAGTGATGGTGGGTGGAGAAAATCTGCTCTGAGAGCCAGAAGCCCTGAGTGCCAGTGCTCCCTGCCACAAGGCTGTTGCTTGATCCCCTCAAGTGTGTGACCCTTGGCTTTGGGTAGAAGGGACAATGGGTGGGAAGGGACGCTGCAGCCCACGAGGTGCTATGCACAAGCGTGAGAGCAGTGCTGTCTTCCTGGGCTGGGCTGGCAGCGGGAGAAGGGAGAGCAGTGTCCTGGGGACCGTGGGTCCCTACGTGGCACTGTCCAGTAGAACTTTCTGCAGGGATGGAAATGATGTCTATCTGTGCTCTCCAACGCAGTGCCTGCTGGCCACGGACTGATACTGAGCACTTGCCATGTGGCTTGTGTGACTGAGGATTTCTAAAATTTCATTTCCTTTTTAAAAATTGTAGTAAAATATGCATAGCATGAAATTCGCCTTTTAACCATTTTTAATTTTTCGAACTTTTCATCTTTCCAAACGGAAACTCGGTACCCATTAACCACTAACTCCCCATTCCCTCTTCCCCCTGGGCCTTAGTAACCCCCATCTACTTTCTGTCTCTATAAATTTGACCTCTCTAGGAGCCTCACATAAGCGGGATCATACGGTATTTTTCCTTTTGTGTCTGGCTTATTTCACTTACCACCCTATCTTCAAGTTCCACCCCAGTCGTAGTGTGTCATTTCATTTCCTTTTAGTCAGTTTAAATGCAAATGTAAAGATGTGGCCAGTGGCTGCCCCATTGGACAGCTCAGATCTGGAGATTAAATGTTCAGGCTCTGAGCCCAGACTGTGTGAGGCTGCAGCCCGGCTACACCATGGAATGGCTGTGTGACCTTGGGCAAGTCACTCTCCCTCTCTGTGTTTCATTTTCTCATCTTTAAAATGGGAATAATTACCTGATAGGGTTGATTTAAGGATCCGGTGAATTACCCCAAGTAGAGTGCCTAACAAAATGCCTAGTACACAGAAGGTACTCAATAAATGTTCAATTGTTATTATTATTACAACTAGGATACAAGATGCTCTGATGACCAGAAAGATGATATTCCTGTGGAGAATTACGTAGCTCAGCGTTACATCGAAAATCCCTACCTGATAGGAGGTAAGATAGCTGGGTCTGTTCCCTGCTGTCCTGATGAATGGTCATCAGTCAGTCAACAAGCATTGACCAGCAGCCTGCCAAGGGGCAGCCTGACCCCAGGCATGAAGGGGTACGTGGTCAGAGACCAGCATGCTGGCACCTCTTAGCCATTGCCTATACTGTTTGCTCTGGCCAGCTGGCCCTTCCCACTCCTTTCTTGGTTCAGGAAAATTCTCCTTCAAGAACCAACTCATTCTTTCATGCATTTGTCCAACAAGTATTTATAAAGAGCCCTCTCAGTGCCAGCTCCTGTCCTGGACGCTGGCTGCCCACCTGCTCTCAGGGAGCTCGTTCCCCAGATGAGCAGGCTGCAGTGAGCCAGAAAACAAATACATAAAGCAATCTCACACAGTGGTGGGTGTTAGGAAGCAGATCAGGCAGGGTGATGGGCATAGAGTGACGAGACCAGGGAGGGCCCATCTGAGCAGGTGACATGTGAGCTGAGACCCAAAGGACAACTGTGAGCAGATTTGGAAGGAGAGGAGTACAGGGAAAGAAAAGCAAGTCCCCTCCCCAAAGCGTTTGCAGGTACCTGCAACACCCCCCTGCTTCTGCTATTCCCGCAGGGGGGCAGGCTTGTGTGAGCAGGAGTGTGATTCTCGGGGGGGGGGGGTCCCTCATCTGTGGGACAGGTGCTCCAGGTTGCATCACTGTAATAGCCTTAATGCCAGTTGCCTTCCTCCACCTCCTCAGGCATGACCTTCCTCAGGGGCAGCACCTAGGTCTCTTCGCCTCTCTCCTTCTACCCAGTGAGCCCCCATCCTGTCTGTGGCTTAAACACCAGGCAGATGCCAGTGACTTCTATCTTTTTGTTCCCAGCTGAGACCTTGCCCCTGAACCCCAGATCTGATGTCCGACAGCCTGTGACATGCCTGTTGAGCATATGCCAGCAACTCGAACCCCGTATGCCCCAAATTCTGCCTCTCCTACCATCTGGCTGATTTTTCATCTTCCCCAGTGGGGACACAGCCCTTCCACCCCCAGCTGCTAAGCCAGGGCCAGGAGCCATTCCGGGAGCAGCCCTCTCTTCCCCTCCCACATCTGGTTCCTCATCAAGCTTCTCCTAGCACTTCAGTCTGTCTGGCTACCCCTCTTCCCCCATCCTTGTCCTGGCCACTGTCCTCACCCACTTGTACAAATGCACCAGTTCCTCATGAGTGCCTGCCCCTGTCCTGTCCCCTTGGTTCTACTCCAACACAGTAGCCAGAAGGATGGAGTTCCTTCAGTGGCTTCCCATGGTTTCTGGGACAAAACCTAAAGATTGCAATGACCTAGTGCTTGCCAGCCTTGTTGACCTCATCTCCTTCCACTCTGCCCTTTGGCTCAAGTTCTTCACCCTCTCTAGGCCTCTGCCATGCAGTTCCTCAGGCCTGAGGCCCTGCCCCACTGTGGGGCACGCAGGCCCCATCTCGCCCTGCAGGTCATTGCTTCCCCTGGGGCCTTCCTTGATCCCGCGTCTCAAGCCTTTCCCTATGTTGACCCTCCCATCTACTGCTATATCCCCCAAAGCTAACACAGTGCCCAACACAAACCGACATTCACTACCCAAATTAATTCTTTCTTTGCCTCACAGGTCGCAAGTTTGACCTGCGTGTCTATGTGCTGGTGATGTCGGTGAGTAACTAAGGCAGAGTCCTCCTCCAGGGGGTTGGGGTGGCCGGACTAGGGATCAGGGAAGAAGCCATCCTGGGGGCACCTGTATGAACTTGTCTGGTGTTCTCTCCGCCTTGGAGAGCCACAGGGGACATCTAGGGACAGGGGCGGGGGCAGCCAGACAGACTTAAGTTTTACCATCTTAAATGTCCCAGCATCTAGATTTCTCCCCTGCCTGTCTTTTATTCATTCGGTCACCCACAGTAAATGCAGAGAACATTTATTGAGCATCTACTAAGTGCTAGGCCCTGGTACGTAGCCGATTTCATCTCATTCAGTCCTCCTAATAATACAATAAAGTAAGTTCTGCTATTATCTTCATTTTACAGATGAGGAAACAGATACAGAGAGGTTGTGTGACTTGCCCAAGGTCACACAGCCAGGGAGTGGCAGAGTTGGGATTCAAACTCAGAGCCTACTCTCATAACCAGTTCAGCAAATGTTTAAGCCTACATAGTGTGCTGGGTACAAGACAGAGGGATGTCCAAGGCAGGCTCAACCCTGTCCTCCTGGACCTCACCATCTAGGGGAGTGTATGGATTCACCCTGAGTTGGGGTGTATCACACGCAGCGGTGGAGCACAGGAGATGCCCATTCATTTTGTTCCTTCTGCATTCATGTCCCCCTGGGGGAGGAGGGGATAGATTCAGAGGAAGCTGATGTTAGAACAGGTGCTCACAGGCTGATTTGGGAAAGGAGGAGGGGTTCCAGGAGGAGGGAACAGCAGGTACAGGACCTAGGCGGTGTGTGAGTGCCTGTATGATTCCCTCCCCTTTTTCTCTCTCTGTTTCCACCTCCCCTCAGTATATCCCTCTGCGGGCCTGGCTCTACAGGGATGGCTTTGCCCGATTCTCCAACACCCGCTTTACGCTGAACAGCATCGATGACCAGTGTATCCTGGGATCTGCCTCCCCAGCCCCACGCACCTGCCCCTTCCATCTTCTGGCCAATCCTGAGTGACCTTCTTCATCCACAGATGACTTTCTGGTGCCTGGTCTGAGTATGGGAGACACAGCAGTGAGGGAGACAGGCCTGGTCCCTTCCCTCCAGGAGCTTCCAATCTTGGGGGGATCCTAGGGGAGTAGTCCAGCTCTGCTCAGAGCGGCTCACCCCTAACCACTCTACTGGATGATTGTTTTGGTGGGGGGGGGGCCTACCATTCACATATATTTATATTCATAGGATTGGACAGTTTTTAGCCCCTTTGGAGAACAGTCACATTCTTTACGTGCCTTTTTCTTCAGTGCCTGTCATTGGCTCACTCCTTCATTCAAATATAATGCTATTTTCACCCATCCAATTGGCAGGGACCAAAACTTTGATAACATGCTGTCTTGGCAAGGCCGCATACTCCATGCATACATATGCTGCTGGTGGGAGTGTAAATTGGTCCAATCCCTTTGAAGGCAATCTGGCAAATAATCTATCAAAAGACAAAGGCATATACCCTCTGACCCAAAAATTCCCCTCTGGAGATTTATTCTACAGAGACAGCCACCATAGAGGAGCAGACAGGCTGAAAGGTTGTTATTGACTGCATGACCTTGTTAATGACAGCAAAAAAAAAGGAAGCAATGGAACAAATGGCTCATTTATGCAACGGAATACTATACGATTAACAAGGAACGGGAAGTGCTTTATGTCCTGACATGAAACAATCCCCAAGATAGATGTATAGTTACTGGGGAAAAAACCCAGAGTTTGTGTAGAACAGTGTAAAAAGTATGTTCCCATTCATGTTAAAGATTACATCTCTCTCTATATTTGCTCATCTGTACATACCATGTTTCCCCAAAAATAAGACACTGTCTTATATTTATTTTTTCTCAAGAAGACACATTAGGGCTTATTTTCAGGGGATGTCTTATTTTTATTAAGTATAATACAACAATCTACATTTATTCAAATACAGTTAAGTCATCTTCTTCTGGAACCTGACAGGGGGAGCTGACCTTGTTGGTGGGGCTGGCGCTAGGGATGCGTGAACTCCTTTCCCCTAGCCGTTTGCACGTGCAGTAGGATGCCTGCGATTGCTTGCGGTTACCACACACGCACCCCACCCGCACAAGTGCGAATGGCTTGGAGAAAGGAGCTGTGGCAGATAAAAGGTATTCCAGTCTTCCTTACCGCTCTGCGCTGAAATGCAGGGTGTGGCTATGCAGATACGCTGCACAGCTTCACCCATCACTAGGTCTTATTATCAGGGTAGGGCTTATATTTAACAAATGCATAGAAATCCTGCTAGGGCTTATCTTTTGGGTAGGTCTTATTTTCAGGGAAACATGGTAGACATCTCCAGGATGACAAAAATCTGGACATAGAAGTTGTCTTTGGGAAGAGCAATGGGTGGGTAGGGACAGAGTAGATGGGAGATATCTCCTTGTATACATTTTTGTACCTTTTAACTTTTGAGCCATGTGAAGGTATTATCTGGTCAAAACAGAAATATCAAAAAAAAGTTTCTTAGATTTTTTTAAGCCTGAGCATCTGAAGCTGGCAGGGCCAGACCATCTGCAGGTATATGCATTCAGGGAAGATGGGCGTGGTGCCTCTCAGCTTCCAGCTTGGGCAATCCAATGTTTTTAGCCAATTCACATCTCTCTGCCTTAATTTCATCATTCATGTAAGTATGTGTCCAAGGGAATGCATTTATTTGCATTGCTATGCGTGAGATCACAATTTGGCCCTTCTGACTAACTTTGATAATTGTTTCTCTTTCACCAATTTCAGCATTTCCAGTACATTTATTTTATTTTGTAAATCTAATAAGCATTTGTCATATGCAAGTCATGGAATTTGGTTTTATTGCCACTGTGTTTCTTAATTAAAATTAAATAATACATGGAAAGCACTTACAACAGTGCCTGGCCCAGAGTGACCCTTCAGTAAATATCAGCAGTTCTCCCAACTCCACTTAAAATTGTTTGCACATCTCTGAGCATCATGGGAAATTGTTAAGCACACTAAGCCCTCTCCTTGGGCTAGTTTCTGTTTAATGAAACCTTGCTATTTTCACAATGAGTGAATACACATCATTTTCCACCCCCTCTTTTATATTGTTTGTAATTGTTTAATCTTGAAATATTAATAGAAAATAATTTCTTACTTTCTGGTAATAGAAAATGAAGCAAAGACTATAAGAAACCCATCCATCTACCATCCAGATTTAACAGATTGATATTTTCCCATATTTGCTTCAGGTATTCCTTACCAAGTATTAAAATAATAAGAGCTTGGTGCTTGTAGCTCAGAGGCTAGGGCGCTGGCCACAGACACCAGGGGTGGCAGGTTCAAACCCAGCCCGGGCCTGCCACACAACTATGACAACAACAAAATAGCCGGGCATTGTGGCTGGCACCTGTAGTCCCAGCTACTTGGGAGGCTGAGGCAAGAGAATCGCTTAAGCCCAAGAGTTTGAGGTTGCTGTGAACTGTGACACCATGGCACTCTACCAAGGGCTACATAGTGAGACCGTCTCAAAAAAAAAAAAAAGGTAAAATAATAAGAAACACATTTTAACCTGACTTTTATATATATATGTAAATTCAACATACCTATAGTTTACACATAATTACTCAAAAATATATACATATGTAAATATAGTATATCTATACATACACAAAATATAAAAAGATTCATAGAAACAATGTATATAATAATGAACAAGTAGAAACAACTTAAGCCATGTTTGAGGGATGACAAAATGAATTATAAAGGATCTACAATATGATCTTATACATCAGTTAAAAACGAGGTGGATTGACATGTCAGGACACAAAAGTATCTAAGATAAACTATCAAATGAATAAGCAAAATACAAGGTATGGAGCTGGCGTGTCTGTGATCCCATTTTTTCTTTGAAGGAAGTACATTTCTGTTCAGGGAAAACATGAAAAGATGATCACGATTCTCTAATCTTACGTCTGAAAACTGCAAAGGACTAGAATCAGGTCAGGAAACATTTATTTTCAGCTTTACACATGTTCGTACATTATCGTTGTTTTGACAGCTGATAGGCATTACTCTAATAATAAAAATAATAAAACATTTAACAGGCATAGTTTTAATGTTATAATGAACGCGGTATAGCTCACTAAAGACACATCAGAAAATGCAGGAAAGTACAAAAAAGAAAAGACACTCTCTCTAGGTACATTTTCTAGTGATAACCAGCTCCCGTTTCGGTGCTTTCCCTTCCAGGTTCATCTGTAGAGGTTCTTGTTGTCACTTGCCTTTAACATACAAGTGATCCCACCATATAAATAGAACCTTTTTTTTCACTAAACATTATCATCAGTATTTTCCTCGTAGACATTTGTTATTAGTTACAAAACATTCCACTGAGTAGATTTACTGGTTACTAATCCCCCATGCTGCAGACAGCTTCGAAATAGTCAATTTCTTGCTACTATGACATGCAATGCTCCAAGGAATGTATAGTTTTTGTAAACCTTTTGCTGCATTTAAGATTTTTCTTTTGGGTGGTTTCACAGAGGTTTTAAATACTGGGTCAACCACATCTGGCCAGATTGTTTTCTTTCTTTCTTTTTTTTTCTGAGACAGAGTCTCAAGCTGTCACCCTGGGTAGAGTGCAATGGTGTCATAGCTCACAGCAACCTCAGACTCTTGGGTTTAAGTAATTCTCTTGCCTCAGCCTCCCAAGTAACTAGGATTACTGGCGCCTACCACAACACCTGGCTATGTTTTTTTTTTTTCTTTTTTGATACACAGCCTCAAGCTGTCGTCCTGGGTAGAGTGCTGTGGCATCACAGCTCACAGCAACCTCCATCTCCTGGGCTCAAGTGATTCTCCTGCCTCTGCCTCCCAAGTAGCTGGGACTACAGGCACCCTCCACAATGCCCGGCTATTTTTTAGTGGCAGCCATCATTGTTGTTTGATGGGCCTGGGCTGGATTTGAACCCGCTAGCTCAGGTGTATGTGGCTTGGCATCTTAGCTGCTTGAGCCACAGGTGCTTTTTGTTGCAGTTGTCATTGTTGTTTTAGCAGGCTGAGCCAGCCTCAGTGTATGTGGCTGGCTCCCCTGTACTGGGTACAATCATTTTAAAAAGCCATTCCTGAAACAATTGGCACATCTAGATGAAGCACGTAGGAGCCTTCATTATACTATTCTTGTAAATATTCTGTGAGTTTTGAATTTTTCAAAATAAAAAGGTAAAAAGGAAAAAAAAACGTAGCTAAGGATGGAGAAACAGGATTTTGCTGTAGAATTTGCATCTCTCTTAATTTGCATTTCTCTCATTTACATCCCTTTGAAATTGTGTATCTTCTATGGCTGGGAACTTTGAGCATTTTCCCACTCGGTCTTCTACCAGTTATAGTTTCTCTTTTATGTTTTCATATTCTTTATTTGATAAATAAAGGGTCATACGTTCTATTGTTAACAATTTATGAGATTGTCATGTGACAAAAACATTAGACCCTCACATCTGCTACAAACCTTTTCTCTAGTCGTGTTTGCCTTGAATTTTTGTCCTGACATCTGTTTTATTTTTATGCAGTTGACTCCTTAGTTGATTCCATAGCTGTCCATTGATTTCCTCTGTGATTTCTACTGTTATTTCTAAGCTAAGAAAATTCTCTTCCTCCTAAAGATTTGACAACTATTCAGCTTCATTTCTCTGTGGATTTTTTTTTTTTCTTTTGACACAAGGTTTCACTCTGTCACACAGGCTAGAGTATGATGGCATCATCATAGCTCACTGCAACCTCCAACTCCTGGGCTCAAGCACTTCTCCCCAGCAGCTGGGACTACAGGCGCCCACCACAGTGCCTAGCTAATTTTTCTCTTTTTTGTAGAGACAGGATCTCGATCTTGCTCAGGCTGGTCTCTAACTCCTGATCTCATGTGATCCTCTTGTCTTGGCTTCCCAGAGTGCTAGGATTAGAGGCATGAGCCATCACTCCTGGCCCTGTGATTGATTTTGATTGTGTATTTATTCTTTGCTGTGTGACCCGTTGGTCCATGGGGACCTGGTTTTAGGTTGGTTGTGGAAAAGGGAAGCTCTGAGTTGGCTGACCCATCCCCGCTCTCCTATTTAACCCCTTCTTCCTGGCTGCCCCTGGGGAGGTGCACTTTCTCTTCGACTGCAGGCTGGAGCAGTGGGTGAAATGTGAAGTCTGGGAGCCATGCAGTCCGTCATCAGAAGGGAGGATTCTTGCTCTTAAGCCAGTAACTCGCTTGACTGAGTGTCCTCTTTTCCTAAGATTTTATAACAGCTTTATTGGGATATAATTGAGCTTTATAGATAATAGCTTTATATATTGAGATCTATATTGAACTTAGGGAAAGCATGCAATGAAATGGGGCTCATCATATTCACACAACCACAGTCAGTTTTTTTTTTTTTTTGAGATGAAGCCTCAAGCTGTCCGCCTGGGTAGAGTGGCATGGCATCATGCTCACAGCAACCTCCAACTCCTGGGCTCAAGCGAGTCTCCTGCCTCAGCCTCCCAAGTAGCTGGGACCACAGGCGCCTGCCACA
>NW_003852420.1:14069509-14145073 GCF_000181295.1 Otolemur garnettii
GGGCTGGGGATTCGAACCTGCCACCTTAGGTGTATGTGGCTGGCGCCTTAGCCGCTTGAGCCACAGGTGCTGAGCCAACCACAGTCAGTTTTAGAACATTTCCATCACCCCTCCAAAAGAAATCCTGTGTCATTAGCCATGACTCCCCATTTCCCCTCAACTCCCCTGCTCTTTTCAGCCATTTTCTCTGTCTCTATGGATTTGCCTACTTTAGACATTTCACATAAATGGGATCATATGTTATATGGCCTTTTGTGTCTGATTGTTTTCACTTAGTATAACGTTTCCAAGGTCCATCTGTGTTGTAGCATGGACCAGTACTTTATATCTCTTTATTGTCAAATAGTATTCCACTGTATGGGTATAATGTGTTCCATAAAATGGGTTTACCATGTTATTTACCTACAAGTGAACATTGGAGTTGGTTTCTTTTTTGGGGGTGGGGGGCAGAATCTCACTTTGTCACCCTCGTTAGAGTGCTATGGCATCATAGCTCACAGCAACCTCAAACTCATGGTCTCAAGTGATTTTCTTGCCTCAGCCTCCCTTATAGCTAGGATTACTGGTGGACATTGGAGTTGCTTCCATTTGGGGCCATTATGAAAATGCTAGGCTGGGCTGGGTGGCTCCTGCCTATAATCCTAGCACTCTGGGAAGCCAAGATGGGTGGATTGCTTAAGGCTTAGGAATTCGAGACCAGCCTGAGTCAGAACGAGACCTCATCTCTAAAACTTGAAAAATTAGCTGGGCTTGGTGGCTCAGGTCTGTATTCCCAGTGATTTGAAAGGCTGAGGCAAAAGAATGACTTAAACCCAGGAATTTGAGGTTACTGTGAGCGATGATGCCATGGCACTCTATCCAGGGTGACAGAGTGAGACTCTTTCTCAAAAAAAAAAAAAAAAATGTTGCTATGAAAATTTCCTGTGCAAGTTTTTGTGTGAACAAGTGTTTTTATTTCATGAGAATATGTATCTAGGACCGGAATTGCTGGTCACGTTGGTAGTTCTATGTTTAAACCTTTTGAGGAACTGCTAGACTGTGTTCCAAAGCACTGTGCAATTTTACACTTCTGTTGACATTGCCTGAAGCTTGCAATTTCCCCACATCCTTGTCCAACACTTGTGATTAGCTGTCCTTTTAATGATAGCCATCCTAGTGGACATGAAGTGGTTTTAATTTGTAGTTCCCTCTTAAGTAATGGCATTGAGCACCTTTTATGTGCTTAATGCCCAGTTCTGAATCTGTCTATTCTAATGCTTTGCTCACTTCAAAATCGATTATTTATCTTTCTGTTGTTGAGTTATAAGAATTCTTTACCTATCCTGGATACTAGTTGTTTATCAGGTATGTGATTTGCAAATATTATCTCCCATTCTGTGGATCGTCTTTCACTTTCCTGATAATGTCCCTTGAAGCACAGAAGTTTTTAATTTTGATAAAGTTTAATTTATCTAATTTTTTTTGGTCATTTGTGGTTTTGGTATCCTAAGAAGCTTTGCCTGGCCGAGGTCACAATGACTTATTTCTATATTTTCTTCTAATGATTTTACAGTTTTGCCTCTTATATTTAGGCCTGTGGTTCACTTTATGGTGTGAGGAAGAGGTCCCACTCTTTCCCTGGTGTATACCCAGGAGTCTCTCTCCTTCATTTGTTGAAAAGACTCCTCTTTCCTACTTGAATGGCCTTGGTACCCTTTTCAAAAATCAACTGGCCATAAATGTAGGAGTTCCTCTTCTATTTAGTGATTTGTCATGTGCTTATTCTTTTGAAATAGGGGCAGGAAAATTCAAACAAATGTGAAAGAAAAAATGTTTTGAAAAACTTTAAAGAAGACATTCTAGGGAAAAGATTCTAATAGGACACTCACCTTCTCTAGAGAGGCTAAAGCCACCCTGCTCTGTCCAGCAGGCCACAAACAAGGAGAAACATTCATTTTAAGGGAATGAAACTGAATCAGTGGCTTAGAGCCTCTACCTCCTCATCAAAGGAGTGGCCCAAGTGGCTCGGCACCTGTGGCTCAAGCGACTAAGGCACCAGCCACAAACACCTGAGCTGGTGGGTTCAAATCCAGCCTGGGCCCACCAAACAACAATGATGGCTGCCACCAAAAAATAGCCAGGCGTTGTGTCAGGCACCTGTAGTCTCAGCTGCTTGGGAGGCGGAGGCAGGAGAATTGCTTGAGCCCAGGAGTTTGAGGTTGCTATGATGCCACAGCATTCTACCCAGGACGACAGCTTGAGGCTCTGTCTCAAGAAAAAAAAAAAAGAAAGAAAAAGAAATGTCCCAAGTAAGTCTTGGAGAAAGTTATGTCTTATGGCTGTTAGGTCTTGTGGTTTGGGAGGCCTACCCTGCTTTGCTGGGGGAGGATTATGCCGAGGAAGGGATATTCTGAATGTCACTTAACTTCTCTTGGCCTCCAAGCTGTCATCTGTGAGATGGGAATAATTTGGGGAACAAATGAGATAATGTGTATGAACGTTCATAAGCTGCAGAGTGCTGCTGATGTTACTGGTGGTGACAATGGTGATGATGCTGAAAGGCAGAATCTCAGGACTGGGCCTTCCAGGGGCCACCCCGACCTTACCTAGTACTGGATCCCTTCTCCCATATTCCCACCAAGTGGCCACCCAGCGGCCATCCAGCCCGAACCCTTTAGTAACAGGGAGCTCGGGAAGGCCATTTTACATCTGGTCTCCTTACATGTTAAAACATTTTCTTTTCTCTTGAGTCAAAAAAGCAAAATATGGCCCAAAGATAAAAAAAAAGAGAGAGAGAGAAGAAAAAAAATTATTATATCAACTATGCTAGGCACTGGAAGAGCTCTTTTATATAGTATTTTATCTGATCATTCACATAATCCTGTGAGGTCAGTATTCTACTCTGTAGCCCTCTGTACCCCCTGTGGGGGCAGGCTCAGGAGGTTACATGGCTTGCCCAGTTCCCCATCAATTCCCAAGGGAGATTCTCAGTTCACTCCCTGGGGTTACATGGACCAGGGCTCACCCTTCTCCTCCACACTGACCCTTGACCACCAACCTCTGCCAGATGTTCACCTCACCAACGTTGCTGTGCAAAAGACATCTCCTGACTACCATCCAAAGAAGGTGAGGAAGCGGAACTCTGTTCTCCATGGGTACAGACTTCTAGGGCTGGGCTGGGAGTCGGGATGCACAAGTGAAAAGGAGCCCAGGACAGGCCTATTTGGGGCTCAGAATTCACCAGGGAGGGGAGGCTCACCCGGCCCATTTGCAGGGCCCAGGGCAAGAGTGCACATTGAGGCCCACATATCACGTGTCTAAATATTCAAAACTTACAAACCGCACTTATGCACCCCTATATAAAATGTGTCCTCTCCTCCTACCTTGATATATATCTTCTATCTATTGATCAATTGATCAACTAATGGGTCATACAGATATGCTTTGTATCTATCTAATCCCTATAAAATAACCTGCAAGGCCAAATTCAAATATAGAATTCTAAGATTTCTCATAATGAAGGGCCAGATCAGAGGAGCACAGGAGAGCGGCCCCCAGCTCACACCTGCTCCCTGCTTCTTCTTACCCGGCTCCATCCCACAGTGAGGGCCTTGTGCATACATACCCCTGAAAACAGCAACCTGTTAGTCACTCCATGGCCTTGGGACACACACATGCTCAGTGCATCTGTCCTTGAGAAGGCAGGCTCAGGGAAGGGGCCTACACAGTCTCTGTGGGCAGGACTTCCAGGGTCCCAGGGAGCTGGTCCTCTTGGACATGCAGGACCTTCGCCCCACAAGGAGGGGCATACCCAGAGTCATCCCAAGCACAGGAATCAAGGATGGGCCCCTCTTGCCCAAGCCTAAGAATGGTGCTGATCACAATTGTTTAGGGTCCAGTAGCTGGGTCGTAGCTAACTAAGACCCTTCTCCCAACCTGGCTGCCCGGGCCTTAGGGCTGCAAGTGGATGCTTCAGCGCTTCCGGCAGTACCTGGCGTCCAAGCATGGGCCGGAGGCGATAGAGACGCTCTTCAGTGACATGGACAACATCTTTGTCAAAAGCCTGCAGAGTGTGCAGAAGGTGATCATTAGTGACAAGCACTGCTTCGAGCTGTACGGTTACGACATCCTCATCGACCAGGACCTCAAGCCGTAAGTGGGGGGGGTGGGGGGGGCAGGTGGCCCAGCGAGCCAAGAGGTCATATTTTGTACACTCTGCATCCAGACCACCTGGGCTTGAATCTCAGCTCCGCCACTTCCTACCTGTATAACCTTGGGCCACTTCCTTTCTTCGTGCCTCACTTTGCCCACTTATAGAATGGGGCTGGTCATTGTGCCTATATCTTATAGCATCATTAGGAGGAGTGAGCGATCTATTGTTTGAGCAGTAGAAGTCCTTTCCTGGTCATCTGCGGAGTCGGGAATCTTTCCCTGGCACCTGGCAGTAAACTTCAGGACTCCTCTGTGAGTCCCGATGCTTTGAGGATGTAAAGCACCTTGTAAGGGAATATTGTCACAGTGTCGATCTCCGCCAAGGATTTGGTGCACTCCTTAGCGCTCATGGAAGAGGTCAATCTGACCGCAGGATAAGCCTCACCTGACAGGGACCACAGTGATGGCTTCACATGATATGACAGGCCATGGAAGCCTGGCAGGGGGTTTTGGGGAAGCTCAAGGTCATGTAGCAAGTCAGAGGCAATGCCAGGCCCAGGGTCTGAGTTCCTGGGCTAAGCTGCTCCCCACTAGCACCACAGGCTCCAGGACCCTATTCAGATTCTCCCAATGTGCTGAGGGGCTTCCTGAGCCAGGAGCAGGAGCCCTAAAACAAGCCCTAAGTCAGGCCTTGGTTCAAGGGGAGCAGGATCCCAGCAGCAGCGGGTCTCTCTCCTTTGCCACTGCAGTGTGGCTGTGAGTATCAGAGTGGATATCAGTGTGGGAAGAAGCTTGGGCGGGCAGCCTATGGCAGAAAGAGGTGCTGGTCTCCCGCTGGGTGTGCCTGTCCTTCTCTGCCCAGCTTCTTGTCTGTAAAAAGAAGCGGTGTGAGCTGGAGATCCTTGGGCTGCTTTTGGCCTGCAGATCTTTTTGCCCTTCAGAATGAATTTGTTTTTAACATAGCTTTATAGACAAACACTGAATTTGGGAGATGTTTACTTAAAAGTCAGGATTTGGGGCTTTTCTAGAAAAATTAGATGATCTCGGCATTCTGGGCTCGCATTCCTTTCCAGCTCATCACAGTCCCACCCCTTTCTACTGCCTCCCCGATGCCTGCCACAGCAGGTCAGTTGCCATCTGCAGGCACATTTGTACTGGGAATAGGAAGTTCTTCTACAGCACGAGGACACCGGATCATTCTTAGACCTGCCCTGCTCTCCTCGTTTAACTTTTCTTTTCTTTAACGTGGAAAAGTGTAGGGGGCAGCCTGGCTGAACTGAGGGTAGAACTGGGCACTCCATTTGGTCTGAAATCCCAGGGGCTCCAGGGACTGAGTGACCCTGAGGCTCTCCACTCCCTCCCTCTCTAGGTGGCTCCTGGAGGTTAATGCCTCCCCATCGCTGACAGCCAGCAGCCAGGAGGACTATGAGCTCAAGACCTGCCTCCTGGAAGACACCCTGCATATTGTGGACATGGAAGCGAGGTGAGGGAGGGCAGCCTTGGTCATGCACCCCCATACATAAGAACTGAGCCTCCCACCAAGGAAGAGGGAGAACTTAGAGCCTCGGGACTCGAGTGCCCTTAGAGATGGCCTGCCACACCATTTGATAAACGGAGAAACTGAGATATCCACATAGGGTCAGGTCCTAGCCCAAGGACTCAGCCTCTCTGGGGCAGAGCAGGGTCAACTACAGCAGTCTGAGATTCGGTCTAGAACAATTTCCTCAAAACTTTCTGGCGATGGGACCCTGGAGTAGTCACTTCACTTCTCCAAGCCTCAGCCTCCTCATCGGCAAAATGGGAACTATTTAATATGTCTGCCTCTCAGAGTTGTTAGATTAATTTGCCAAGATAATGTACTGTGTAGTGCCTAGCTTAAGTAAGTACTCAATAAGAGGCTATTTATCGTTACAACAATTTGTATACAATGAAAAAAATCCAGGGTCTGGTTTCAGGAATGGATGAAGCCAGATGCTTGGTCAATGTCGGCTGGTTCCTCTCTCATCTCTCTCTCTCTCCCTCTCTACCCCTTTCCCCTCTGTATTAGCTTTTCCCCAGTTGTTCAGCAAGACTCTGAGGGCTGATTCTCATTGCTGGGGATTAGGGTATAGACCCATTCCTGAACCACTCATCATGACTCTAATTGACCAGGTATAGGTCTTGTGCCCACCTCCCAGAAAGTGGGGTCAACCCCACCTAAGCCACATGGGTGAGAGAAGGAAAAGTCATTCCCAAAAGAAAAACCAAGGTACTCTTGGACTAGAAGAAGATGAAATGAATGCTGACCAGGCAGAAACCACAGGTGTCCAGTGTTCCCACCATAACTTACACATTCAACAATCATCTGAGCCCTACTCTGAGCCACACATTGGGGACATAGTAAAGAGTAGAGTACGCAACAGAACTAATCCCTGTCTTCGTAGAGTTTATGGCCTGGGGAGGAAAGGAGACTTCAAACCAGAAATCACAACAGTGCATGCTACTCAGGAAGGGAGCCTTGGGGAACAAATAGGAGATGATTCCTCTGCCTCCTTCATGGGCACCTGGGAAACAGTCAGTAGATGGTTCCACGAAGAAGTAATCCTGATGAGGGGACACCAGTTCATGGCCCTACCAGGTGCACTTTCATTAATTCTGTGTTTCTCCTGCCTATCCAGGCTCACAGGAAAGGAGAAGCGAGTTGGAGGCTTTGACCTCATGTGGAATGATGGCCCTGTCAGCAGAGAAGAGGGTGCTCCTGACCTCTCGGGGATTGGAAACTTTGTGACCAATACGCATCTTGGTATGTAGGGCCTGGTGAGGAGGGAGCATAAGGGATGGGCCATAGGAGGTGCCAGAAAGTCTAGGAGGCAGCTCGGCATAATGGGCAGATTGTTAGACTTCAATCTGCAACTTACAAGCTGTGTGACCTTGGGCAAGGGACCTAACCTTTCTGTTCCTCATCTGTAAAATAGAGATTAAAGGTTTCTATCTCAGTAAATGCCTAGAATACAGCCTGGCATATAGCGAGAGATATTATTATTCATCTGTCCAGAGATGGATGTCAAAAGGCCTAGGTTGAAAACAAGCAAATGAGAAAAATGTATAATATGTTGTTAAGAGAAATTAGGACTTCAAGGCTTGACTTTAAACTCGGTTTCTAAAAAGTGGAAAATGTTCATGATTATAAAAAGTATTCACACTCATTGTAGAATATTTGAAAACTAAAGAAGGAAATAAAAAACCATCCAGACATAAGCATCTTTAACAATCTGGTGTATTTCCTTCCAGTTTTTCAAAAATGCATATATTCATACTTTTTTCTTTTACAAAATTGGCATTGGCCTGGAGTTTCAAGTTCCACTTTTCCATGCAGCATTTTCCATTGAAGAATATTAACAGGAGCTTCCTTTTTTGAAGCAGTTTTTGACCAGGTCTGGATGAAGTGTTTTACATATGTTACCTCATTTTATCTTTAGACAGCTTTCGTTGTCATTTTACAGGTGAGGAGACCATCTCCAGACGTTAAATAATTTGCTGAAAGTCTCAGTCCTAAGTGATGAGTTGGACTATGAACTCCAGTCTGACTCCAGAACCTGAACGCTTGAACCACTAGACTCTCTTGCTCCTTGGCAGAGTTAAAAACAAAATTTACCGTATTTCAACTTGTATATGTGCCGACACTTACAAACCGATTTCTTGTAATTGGATACTTGGCACAATTCCAATTTTTTTTACTTTTATAAGTAAGGCCATGATGAACGTCCTCTCATATAAAGCTCAACCAAAATTCAGGCTGTTTCCTTAAGACAAATTCCTAGAAGTATTGGGTCCACGGGGTAGACTTAATACAACCAAAGTTCTTCCCAGAAAGATTATACGTATTTGCCAGTTTTGAATTTCAAAAAAATCAATTTGCTAAGTAAAAAGTACTGACTTACTGTGGTTTATGCATTCTGTGGATTACTGGTGAGGTTTTGGTTTTTAAAATGTGCGTTTCTTTTATAAGCTGCCCTGACTCTTATCTTTCTATCAGTTGTTTGCAGTTTTCTAAGTTTATAAGCCTTTGGATGACTAAATGACACTTTTCAAGCTTTAATGTACATATGATTATGTGGCAATCTTGTTAAAATACAGATTATGATTCAGTAAGTCTGTGGGGTGGGGGTGGGGGGACCCAAGATCGAATTTCTAACAAGTTCCTGGTGATGTTATATTGATTAACTATTGCTGTGTCACAAATCTTCCTCAAACCCAGCAGCGTAAAACTTATTTTATTTGTTGAGGATTCTTCAGTAGAATCTTCAGGGGACACCTGAAGAATCCAGGTCACTCAGACAGCTGCAGGCATCTGGCAGATTTACTGAGGCTTGATGGCCCGAGATAGCCTCAAGCTGGGGGTTGATTGATACTGGCTGGCAGGGAGCCCCTCATTCCCTGTGGCTGCTCATTCTCCAACTATCTAGCCCTGGTTTCTTCATAGGGTTGACTCAGGGTTCCAAGAAGGCAGGAAAAGACATCACAACACCTCTTGAGGCCTAGGCTCAGAAGACCCATAATATCATATAATCCATTAATCAAAGCAATTTGCTAGTCCAGGCCAATCACCCCATAAGGAAATAGATTTCAAAGTCACCTTGCAGAAAGGTGTGCATATAGGAATGGAATCCTTGCAGCCATGTTTGCTAAAAATGCACCTCATATGTCCATGCTGCTAGTTCCTCAACCCCTGTTTGAGTAGCAAAGGTGGAGGACAGTGGTTCTCCCTTATATATTGGAATCAAACCAGAGCTTTAAAGAATACTGATGCCTGCCAGAGATAAAGATATGGTTGTCTGAGCATCAGTATTTTTTAAAGCTCCTAGGTGACTCTAATATGTGGCCCCTTTTGAGAGTCTCTGCTTTAGAAGTCTCTGGAATATTCCTAGGTTTCCAGTTGGGTGTCTGGGTGGATGGTGGTAGACACAAGAGGAGTTGGCTGGGAGCAAGACTGCTGAATCGAGCTAGCGAGGTGCTCAGGGACATCCAGGTGAAGAGGCCAGCAGATAACTCAGAGATGAGTCTAGAACCCCAAGAAGAGGGTTTGCGTTGGACACAAAGACTTGGGAGTTGTGACTGAGCCAGATACAGCTAGAGCCAGGGCTCCATGGCACTCCCTTTGGGAAGTGCTGCGGACACATGTAGTGAGCTGTCAGCTCAGGGAAGCCTTAATGGCTGGTGAGTGCGTAGGCGGCAGGAACAGAGTTTGGGGCTCAATTAAGGCTGCCAGACACCTCATGGTCAATACTAAGGACACAGAGAGTCTATTATTCAAACAGCATTTTCAAGTGTCATCAATGTGCCTGGCACAAGACTAAGTGACTGTGGAGTTGCCTCAAGGATCAGCTCTGAGAGGAGACAGTAAACAGGTCAACACCACGTGCTGCGAGAGGAGGCATCTCAGCGGCTCCCAGCAGCTGCTTGGCTGGACTGCCTGAGACACACTTCTGTGAGACCAGGGGCCGCTTGTGGGGAAAATGTTTCTCTTAGCCAATTGTGCCTGGAACATAGGCTGGGTAATAGAAGAAAGCTAGCATTCCTGGGCACCTCTTAGGTACTAAACACTGTCCTTGAAATGCATTTTCACTTTTTTCCTGCCAGGAGGAAAGGCACAGGGCAGTAGTGATTAAGATTTCGGCTTGGCACCTGGTAGCCTGGGTTCAAATGACTTACCCTCTCTGAGCTGGTTCTCCCTTCTACACATCATCCCTGAGAGGGCTCAAGTCCCTCCGTGTTCAGCACCTGTAGCAGTTCCCAGCTTGAGGGAAGCCCCCAACGGATGTTAGCTTTTGTTGATGAATCCTTATGTTCACTGCATTAAATTAGGAAATATCCTGGTTTACAGATGGCAAAACTGATGTTCAAAAGAGTAAATGACCTGCTTGATGGCCATGACATTCAGGAATGGAGCCTCAAGCCATGCACAGTTGCAGGGCACCTGATGACCCCTGCTCTCACCAGGTAGTGGGGGCACAGGCACCTCCAAGGGTAGGTCGTCCCAGCCAATGCTCTTTCTCTTCCAGGCTGTGTCAACGACCGGAAAAAACAGCTGAGGCAGCTGTTCTGCTCTCTTCAATTCCAGAAGAAATCTTCCAGTTGATCTCTGGCTGCTAGGAGGAAAGTGGCCCTGGGAAGGGCCACCCAGGCCTCTTCCTCAGCCCCCGATTCCAGCACAGCAGCACCTTGTAGCATTCACCTCCCTCCCTTCAGCCTGGCAGCAGCTTTGCTGGGCTCAGCAGCCACTCCTTGCCACTTGGATTGGGCCCCCTGGACACCTCCACCTTGTATCTGGGCATCTTTGCACAAAGACACAGCCAATACCCAGGACTGGAGGTATTTTAACCTTGACAGATTGGCTTGGCAATTGGGCCCAACAAGGACAAATGCAGCAAGTTCTGCTACCCTAGAGAGATCACACCTAATAAATGAGCACAGTCCTCGCTTGGAGAGTCACTGGACACCAGACCTGTCTCAGGGATGCTCTTGGCTGCAGCCAAGTCCTCTTGGCTTTGATACTCAGATGTCTCTTAGGTCACTGCTTAAAGGGTCCTTCAGGACCAAGAGTTCAGAGGTGAAGGAACTTGTGTTTAAGCTGTGCTTCCAAAGCAAGCAGTTATTAGGCTGTGTGTTTACTGGGCGTCTAGGGATTTGCTGAGCCTCATACAAATCCTCTGCTCCCTGCACATTGGAGAAACCCAACCACCATTTGAAAACCCGTGGGCCAGAGCATCCTCATGTTCAGGTAGACAAGGTAAGGATCAGGAAGCAGAGCTGTTTAGTGAGGGTGTCTGGGAAGGTGCATTTACCTAAGTCAGCTGCATGGCCTAGTGCCTCTCTGGGCCTTCCTGTTTGAGGTTGGGAGCTAAGCTTTTTAAATAAGAAAGCCTTGGGCTCCTGGACAAGATGGCTTGGACAGTTAGGAGCAAGTAAAAATGTCTTCACTCTTTACATTCCTAAGCCTCTTCTTGGTTTAAGAAGGGTTGCAGGAGCCAGACATGGTGGTGCATACCTAGAGTTCCAGCTTCTCAGGAGGCTGAAGCAGGAGGCTCACTTGAGCACAGGAGTTCGAGGCTACAGTGAGCTATAACACCACTGTACTCCAGCCTGGGTGACAGAGACCCTGTCTCTTAAATAAAAGGGGATTGTACCACAGAGGTAGGCTGATGGGCTAATGGGTCAATGGGGGAAGCTACTAAATCACTCTCCTTGCTTCAGGGCAGTTATTCTGACTACAAGTGGCAGAATTAGATTCCTACATTAGGCCTAAAGGGAAGGCTTTTGGAAAGAAAATACTGGCAAACTCAAAGAGATGGAACAACCTTCAGGAAGGCCAGAAGCCAAACAACTCTGGACCTTCTGCCTCCAGAGCATGAGGACTTCTTCCCTCCATCCCTGTGACCAAACCAAGCCTGGACAGCCCTAGACATGGGTTGCAGTTTCCATATTTCCTGGAGACAGAGAGCTAGCCCTCATTTGGGCTAGTGTCCACCCTGCCTGGTGGGAAGGGGCAGCATTAGTGAAATTGTGAGCCAGACAGTCATACCAAAGAGTACCTACCAAAGTGAATTCTGCGACTCCCTATTTAATTTATAAATAAGCAATATGTTCATATGGCTTAAAACCCATTAATTTAGAAAAGGGTATATGGTAATACCTTTCCACCCACTCTGTGCCCCAATCTCAAAGTTGCTGTTCTGAGGAAACCAGTAATGCCTATACACAAGTGATAGGCATTTTTTTTTCTTTGTTGCAGTTTTTGGCTGTGGCTGGGTTCGAACCCACCACCTCTGGCATATGGGGGCGGCACCCTTCTCCTTTAGCCACAGGCACCACCCTAAATGATTAGCTTCTAAGACACCTGTTTTGCCCCTGGCTTTTTTCACTGAACGGATCATGAAGCTTATCCCTTTTTACTATTAATTTGGGAGTCATTGAGGGTACAAAGAATTAGGTTACATTGATATTTGTTAAAGTCCCTCTTATAATTGTGGCTTGTCCCTTATTCTCCATTACAGTTATACAGTATTCCACCATCAGGAGCTATTGATTCCTTTAACTAGATCCTTGTAGATGGGCATTTAGTTTCTTTCCAATTCCACTTCTCTACTTCTTAGGGCTATCATGGAGAAAACACAGTAACTTCTACAAAACTCAAGAGGATGCAAACTTATAGGTCTGGGCCAAACTTGGCTTATGTGAAATGTTTTATTCACTAACACTCATATCTTTAAACATTTTCTGAACTGGAAATATTTAAAAGGGGTGGTACCTGTGGCTCAGTGGGTAGGGTGCCAGCTCCATATACTGAAGGTGGCGGGTTCGAACCCGGCCCCAGCCAAACTGCAACAAAAAATAGCCAGGGATTCTGGTGGGGCCCTGTAGTCCCAGCCACTTGGGAGGCTGAGGCAAGAGAATCACTTGAGCCCAAGAGTT
The DNA here is from genome assembly GCF_000181295.1 of Otolemur garnettii. NCBI lineage: Eukaryota > Metazoa > Chordata > Mammalia > Primates > Galagidae > Otolemur > Otolemur garnettii. Next base: position 14,082,092 of record NW_003852420.1, read on the forward strand.
TGAGGTTGCTGTGACACCATGGTACTCTACCAAGGGCAAGAAAGCAAGACTCTGTCTCAAAAATAAATAAAGCTGACATTTAAAAAAAATTTTTTTTTAAGATAGGAGATTCAACTTAACGAATTTCTAATTTCTCTTAGAAAGAACTTAAGATCTGGCCATAACAGTCTGTGTTACTATATAACTCTTGGCCTGAGCCATGTGGAACAAGGGGAACAGGTGAGGGGTGTCCTTACCATGCTATTTGTTGTTGTTACCTGTCTGGTCCCAGGTTCATTTTAAGACAGGTATCACCTCCCTGCCTTCATAGCTGGCATTCTAAAAGTAGTAGTGTGCCCTCAGTGAGGGACCTAACGAGGTAAAGACTAGAAGCTGCTGTTCATTCATTCAGCTAACGTTTATTAAGACCTCAGTCAACACAGAAGACAGTTGTGTCCTCACAGCACATTTCCACTAGGACTTCTAACCACTGAAGGAAAACAGGACTCTGAGCAGCACTGGCCTGGCTGTTTTCAGAGGTGGTGGAGGGTATGCTTACACGTGTAGCATGTTAAGTGGCAGTCTCACTTGCCCAACCCCCATGCAATACTCTGCAAAGCTCTCCTGACTAAAGAGGGCCACAGCAGGTCGACAAGCAGCACCCACTCCTGGAAGCAAACAGGAAAAAGGGCAAAAACGGAGGCAGCAGGGGAAAATGTGTGTCTACTCCATCGATGACTGTGGTGAACACACAACGCCGAGAGTTTGTCTTCATTCAGAAACCACTTTTGAGCTTCCCTTTATTCCAATTCCATTACACCTGCGTGAAAGTGTCCGTTCTCCAGAGAGGAATGCTGGAATGAAGCGCCCGCCCTGCCCTTCTCCATTCTTCCCAGCCGGGGGCCCATGTGAACAGCAGGCCATTGTTGAGAAGTGCCTGTTGCAGTCATTCTCACGCCCCCACAGGCACTGCCCCACACTCCCACTGCTGGCCGCCAGGGCCCGTCAATAGGTCTTGTGTGAACTGAGCCCTGGTGGTCACGTCCAGCAGACACTGACAGACTGAGGCTTCCATTCTGCCAACGCAGAGCAGCCAAGCACTACAAAGAGGCTTCGTGCAGAAGTCATGGCCAGATTCTTGATGCCCATCCCTGTAAAGGGCAGATGCTTTCCTTGCAGGTTTCAAGCTTGGAAGGGACTGGGTCCTCCAGACCCCAGGGGGGATGCTGGTCATTGGTCCCCCATCTTGCTTCTTGAGTCTCATCCTTTCAGGATGATCTTGATAGCTTTAAGCTCATCTTGGTTGAGGGGGCTCAAGTTAAAACCCTTCAGCTCCGGTTTGCCTAGGAAAGACAATCCATCAGCAAGTCAGGCCTCCCACTGGTTCTGGAGTCAGGCCCAGGAAAGGGGCTGACTCTGCATTAGTGCTGCCAAACCTGGTCTGAGGTCTGATAGGGATGGGGCTCAAATTCTGCAAAGCACCAGATGAGGCATTGCTATCTATTCCTGGGTCACCGTGTATCTGCAAAGTCTTGGCTCTCCTGCCCAGACACCCCCAGAATTTTGCCACACCTGTGACCAATCTTAGGTTTATCTACAATTTCAGCTCTGACCTTGACCACCTGACTGAAGCCTTCATGAATTTCCTCAGTCAAAGCTATCCTAGTCCCCACCCCAGGCAGTTCCTGGAACCTGGCAAAGAAGCTATGACAAGAATAAGATGCCCTAAATTTCCCTGTCCATTCTATCTCTGGGCAGCTACAACCAACCACTCCCCATACCTCCAGTGCCCCTGACATGCTGCCAGGCCACTGCCTACCTCTGAGGGGCTTCCCACCCCTGCCCTGCAAAATCCATGTTGATGGCTCTCTGCCCTCCTGGTTTCCAGCTCCCCCCTGGACAATACCTTGGGCCTCAAAGAGGCGGTTGACCTTCACTTTAAGTTGTTTCCGGAGTTTTTCTATTTCTTTGTCCAGATGATCCTGATCTATAAAAATAAGGTAAGCGAACAGAGAATGAGGTTATACCACAGTCTGACCCAGGGATTAGAAACACCAGCCCCTCTGACAACAGGACACTTAGCATTTGGGAAGGAAAGGGGGACCTCAGAGACCAACTGAGGAAGGACTAAAAGATAGAAAGGACATGACCTGTCCAAGACCACTCAGAGAGCCTTTTGTGGTCAGTGGATCAGGAAGGCAACACCAGGATTTAGATTAACCCTCCAAATTCGGAATTTATGGAAAATTCAAATGCAAGAATAAAATGAAGCACCTATAGACCCAGACCAACCTAGATGGATGGAAAATGGGTCGCTGAGGAATTTTATAAACCCAAGTGTATCAAAGATAAGGAGTTTTTAGAAAAGCATTATTGGCTCAGTGCTCAGTGAGAAAAGCATTATAGCTCAGTGAGTAGGGCGCCAGCCACACATGCTCAGGCTGATGGGTTGGAGCCTAGCATGGGCCTGCTAAACAATAACTGCAGCCAGAAAATAGCCAACTGTTGTGGTGGGCACCTGTAATCCCAGCTACTTGGGAGGCGGAGGCAATTGAATCACTTAAGCTCAAAAGTTGGAGGTTGCTGTGGGCTGTGATGCCACAACACTTGAGGGTGACATAGTGAGACTCTGTCTCAAAAGCAAAGCAAAGCAAAGCATTATTGTGGAAACATGTGACCTAAATAATCAATGGACGAGCCTTTTCTGTGAACAGAAAAGGTATCCTAGAGTCACCAACAGCCCATGAGAAGGGTAGGCAGGACAGATGTGATTATCAAAGCCTGATGACCAATCGAATAACCAACCAACCAACCAACCAACCTACTTCACCTGTTCTTGAATGACATCTGGCTAGTGTGTCTTCCCCACAAATTTTTATTCTATGTGATGGGGAGAAGCCCTGACTGGCCAAGCCTTGTAGCCTAGGAGATGGTTCTATTTCTCAATGTAACCCCAGTGTCTCTGAGGTTATTTAGCCTGTGTCAATCTCCAAGAACCCTGATGAAGGCAGACATGGTGGCTCAAGCATATAATCCTAGCACTCTGGGAGGCTGAGGCAGGTGAACTGCTTGAACTCATGAGTTTGAGACCATCCTTAGCAAGAGCAAGATCCTGTCGCTGAAAAAAATGGTGAGTGTTGTGGTGGGCACCTATAGTCCCAGCTACCTGGGAAGCTGAGGCAAGAGGAAACTTGAGCCCAAGAGTTTGAGGTTGCTGTGAGTTATGATGCCACAGCACCCTACTGAAGGCAACAAAAGTGAGATTGTCTCAAAAAAAAAACCAAACAGACCCCGATGATGTTCCAGAACACTTCTAGGTATATCTACGTAAGATGACAAAACCACATTTGTGGGCTGAAAAGAGCCAGAGACCACAAGTTGAACCCAGACAGGCAACTCCCTCTGAAAGCTTAATCCCAGAAGCTTCTAGCCTACTGTTAATACAATGACAACATTTAATTTTATAACCACAACATATTAGTGTATGTTTTTCAAGAGAATAGTGAGGAAACTTCTCCTACAGGTTGGATTTAGTGTCCTCCACTAAAATTTTTATTTCAAGATGTATGGAGACATCCTATCTTTAGGGACTGAGGCAACCCTGCTGGGTCCTCTTGGCCATATATTTTTTAAGGGTATAAAAGAGAAAATCTGTATAACTTGTCCCTTTCCCAGCCAAGAACCCATTTGCAACCTGACTTTTTTGCTTCAGAAACACGGCAGTGGAATTTGAATACACGCAGACCCTATAGGTTCACTCCCCACAAACTCCCCATTTTCAAACCCAGTCTCTTTTGTAGGGGATGTGAGAAGGAAAAGCTCACTCTCTCAAGCTCCTTTCCAGCCAGGGGTGGCTATGTGACTTGGTTCTGGTCAATGGGATGTTGGCAGGAAGTCCCAGGGAGGATGGCCTTATTGCCAAAACAGAAGGGAAAGCTGTATGTGGAGAAAGCCTTTTGCCTTTTACTCAGCCTGGCATGAGGACACTGTAATCATAATATGCTAAGGTGCCACGGCTGAGGCAGCTGTGCCAGACCTGGACTGCATACATCTGTACTCTTTACATGAGAAAAATAGAACCCTCCACTGTTAAGCCTCAGTTTGGGGGGTTATCTGTAATTTAAAGCCCAACTCATTCCTCATGATAAAGGAGTACTGTGCTAGGCATACATACTATTTAATCTCATCTTCACAACTAAGTAAGTGCATCCCCTTTTTAGGGATGATAAAATGTGTCTGAACCTGTAACACAGTCAAGCTGCCCAAAGCCTGACTCTCCATTCTGGTTTAAGAGTGAAGCTGTGGTAGAGGCAGCCATATCCCACCCCAGGAGACCTTACCTTTCTCGATCATCTCCTTTGTCTGAGGGTGAGGCATCTTGATGAACATGTTCCCGAAGCAAACCATCACATCTTCTGAAATAGCAAATGGTTATTCCCTCAACAAATATTTTTGAGCACTTTCTGCCAGGCATTGTTTAAGTCACTGAGAACACAGCAGAAAAAGATAAGTTCCCACCTTTATGGAATTTATGTTATAAAGTAGGAAAGAGAATAAGCAGAGGTATGATTTCTCAGACCCTGATAAGAGCTGTAGAGAAAAAGCAGGCTAAGAGGGACAGGGAAGGCCAAAGCAGATGAGGCACTTATTATTTATACCAGGCAATCCAAGAAGGCCTCACTGATTATGTGACATCTGGGCAGAGACCCAAAGGTGAGAGTATGAGCCAGACAAAGGAAACAGAACAGCAAATATCAGTAGTGGTTTGAGGTGTTAGGAACAGTAAGGAGACCAGTGATGGGAGAGTCATGAGTGAGGAGAGTAGAGGATGCGATATTAGAGCGTTCATGGGGGGCTGGGTTACACGGAGTCTTACAGGACTCCACATTTTGCTACAATAAGATGAGAAGCAACTGGAAGGCAACACACATTTCAGTATACTTTCAACAAATAGAAACTTCCTCCCTTGGTACTCGAGGCCCTTCACTACAGCCTGGTCTCTGCCCCTCTCTCCAGCCATGCTTACTCTCCCCATTTGCTTACTCTACCACAGCCACCTGACCTCATCTAAAGGGCTCCTCCTCTGGATATTCTCAACACCCAACATCTACCCCAAGTCCAACTCCATCTTTAGCTTTCTCAGTTTTCAATTATCTATTTTACATTGTTTTTCTCCTCTGAAGAACACAAAGGCAGGAACTCTCAGTGTCTGCCACTGTCAAGGAGCCAGGAACTAAGGCCTGTCACTGAAGTGAGCACCTGGAATCCTGAGCCACAGTATATGTCAGATCTGTATCATTTGCTCTTCATTTCCATGGGCTGTTTCAATTTCCCAAAAGGCTAAGTCACACATGTGTGGCCTCCTGCCTGGCCTCTATCAGAGACAAGGTGAAGGCCTTAAAAGGAAAACTGGACAGGCCTCCAGGGCTGCAGTGAGGAGGTTTCAACTTACCAGACAGGCTGAGATCCTTCTGCAGGGCCCTTAAGCCCTCTCGGTTCTGATTCCTTTTAGTGTCCAGGTCTACAATCTGAAAACCACAGGGGCAAAAAGAAACTCAGCTACCTTGTGCTACAACCTGTCACCTCTTGACAGACATAGGGTTGAAGAGATAAGGCATTATTCCTAGGTTACGTTCAATGTTCTGCCTAAAATGGACTGATGAGTGAACCTATTTCTTCTCCTACTCAGCTTTCAAGTCTTTAAAGACAATAATTCGTGCAGACACTCTTTCCACAGAGAAGGTGCTGGGAAAATGTCTGCTGAGTGAGTAAATGGGTAATTTTTTATTACCCACTCAAACTTTAGGGCACATCAGAACTACTGAAAATTGGAAACTTCTCCCCTATACATTGCAATTAAGCAGGCCTAAGAAGCTCTAGTTTGAACAAGCTTCTCCAGCTGACTCTGACTTAGTATTATGAAAATCTCAAAAACACTAGACTGGAACAGCAGAGGTAGGGGCACTGAGATGGTGGTAACACAGCGTCTACTGAGGAAGGTGGCAGTACAGCATGCTGCTTCAGAGTGCTGGCTCTGTGGCTGGAGGGTCCAGGTTTAAGTCCTACTGTGTAATCTCACCTTCCTATTTACACCTCTGAAAAGTGGAGTCCGAAATAGTACCTACCTCACACAGATTACTAAGCCAGAAATTGAATGAGTTAACACAGTACCTGAAACATGATAGGTACTTAATAAACTTGTCTTGTGATTCTCACCTAGCACACCCTGATCCAGTATATGATAGGCTCTTCCTCTTCTCAGTAAGTACCTGACCAACCACCCCTGCATTCTACCTGAAGATGACAGAGTTGTTAATGAACCTACAAGGGGATTCATTCTTGACCCCTGCTTCCTTGCTCCTTTATGTAACCATTATCCCACGATACATAAGTCCATCTCCAAAATATATTTCTGGTCCTTTCACTTCCCTCCACCACCCACCTAATCCAAACCCATCTCTCGTCTGGACCATAGCAATGGTACCTCACCCACCTCCTTGACTCCATCTTGCCTTTCTCTATCTGTACTCCACCCAGTAGCCAGAAAGATCCTTTTAAAACCTAAATCCAATTATATCACCCTCCTTCCCTCATGAATTCCCATCAAAGACTTGGCAATTAAATGAGAAAATAACCCAAGCTCCTTATGAGGTCCTCCATAAACAGAGCCTCACCTTTCCCCACGTCCTCACCCCGCTCAATCACAAGGTTCCTCAAGCCCCTTTTCTGTTCCTATCCTCTCCTGAGGGCCTTGACTGACGGCGCCCAGATCAACGAGAGGGCCCGGCAACTGCGTTTTGAAACATGCTCAGGGAAACTGCCCAGGATTGGGATCTGGAGAGCACGATAAGGAGTAGAAGGATGGAGAGGGGAAGCCCAGCACCAAGGTGGCGCTCACTTAATACCAGCCGGACGACTGACGCGCTGAGTCGCATCAAGCTTTTGACCCAAGTTACCTCGCAACTGCTCCATGTCGTCTAGGAACCATTAAACCCCCCTGCCCAAGTCAACTCACTGCTACGCCGCGCTTGTCCCTACGGCGCTCCCCGCCAGGCCCCAGCGCCGCGCACGGGCCCTCACCTGTCGCTTGTCCGCCAGCACCTCCTCGGCGAGCTCCTCCACCTCGACCAGGTACCGCAGCACCCGCTCCGCCTCGGGTGACAGCATGGCGCCCACTGACTCTGGTTGAAACTCTGAAGATACTCAGCTCTAACTCCGCCGGGGCCCACCTCTGGTTCTCCCTGCGCACGCGCCGATCTGACAGCTCTTCCGGCGCGCCTGCGCAATTAAAAGAATGAGAGTGGCGCGCAGGCTCCAGCTCGCACGGGACGGCCGGACGCAGAGGCGGGACCTAGCTTTGGAGGCGTGTCTGGAGCGCCTCCTGCAGGCCCAGAGCACGCAGTCCGGCGCTGCCTCTTGCCCCTCCCTACAGCCCTTCAAATATTTGTTGAGCACCTACTACAGCGAGGCAGTTTTAGGTGTTAAGGATGCAACAGTGAACAAAACAAAATCCTTGCCCTCATGTAACTTAATCCTCGTAGGAAATACCGACAATTAATGACAAAACAAATAATTATATACTGTGACAGGTAGTGATTAGTAGTGGAGAAATAGAAATCATTCTTCCCCTGTTTAAGGGACACCAAGAAGGCCTATGTGTCTCATATTAGCCTCTGACACCTTCAATTTTCAAATTATAAACTGGGACAGGAATAAAAATCTCCCCACTATCTCTCCACAGGACCAGAAGGAGGCAGGAATCATTTTTAATTCATTTTGGCCAATGTCAACTTGAGCCCCTGGGTGTGGGGCCCATTGTTCAGAGTGGTTGACCTACACCTATGGAAGAGGCTGAAAACTATGGCCAGTGAGCTATGAAGCACTATGTCAGAAAAGCAAATAACTGTGGCCAGGAGGACTTCTTGGAGGAGGCAGGCAGGTGAAAAGTGGCTGCTCATCTAAACCACAGGGTTCCTAGAGATCGTCACTCCCAAACCACTCATTGTACAGTTGGAAAAAACCAAGGCTCAGAAAGAGGCAAGGACTTTGAAAAGTCAACAGCAGAACTGATTCTAGAACTCTGTCCTCCAACCCCCAATTCCAGATTTTTATTTTCCCCTTTTAACCTAGTGTAACCAAGGCCTCGCACTCTCCTTGTCTTCCTTGAATTTCAAAGCCACATTTGTATGGATGGGATTATTACTGGCCCATTTCACAGGTGCAGACTGCGGCCAGGAAAAGGGCAGTGCCTCATCATATAGCAAGCTGGGAGGGTCTGGAAGTGCTCTGGTGTCCATACCACAGCTGCCTCTGGGCCTGGAAAAAAAAACCCTCCCCCAAATTGTGGCTCCAGAAGCCCCAGCAGCACCTCCTCATTGCATGGCATTTGGCTGCCTTCAGCTAATTTTCCCTGCAGCCGCCTGGTGTGGGGAAGGAGGGAGATTCATTAAGGATTCCTCATTGAGGGTGAATTTGTCGCCAAACCCAGGATGTTTTGTGTAAACACCTTCTGGTTCAGAAACGCAGACATAGGCCCTGTGAAGAAAAGGCGGCCATTCGCCAAAGGAGAAACAGGGCTCACCAGCCATCTCTGGAGCCTGAACCCTAGCACTACTTACAGCCCAGAGAGGCTAGACCAGCTTGACCTCTGACCCTTGTCACGTGGATCTGGATGGGACAAGCTGAGAGAGGCTCCCACATTAGTAGCGTCTTGGCAGTGATTGGCCCTTAGAGGCCACCTCTGGCCCCTGGACGTGTTGGGGAGGGAGTCATACTCATATACAAGCCTTTGAGTTGGTCAGACCCTGAAGGACTCCTGGAGTTCACTTAGGTTCCAGCAAATATTTCTTGACTTTCCATGCCTTGTAATAGGGATTCTGCCATAAGTAAAACCAAACATGATCCCTGCCCGCAGAAATTCACAGACTGGTGGGAGAAATAACCAGCACACGAACCAGTAAATGTATCTTATGTCAGGCGGTACAAATGCTTATCTTATATAGAAAAATTAGCACAGGGCAAGGTGGAAAGGGAATGATAGAGGGGTTGTCTGAGATGAGATGGCCATAGAGGGCTTTCCTGAGCACGTGGCATTTGAGCCAGGGTAGGGAGACCGTGAGAGGGTGAGCCATGTAGGTATCTAAGGGAAGAGTGTTCCAGGCAGAAGGAATAGCCAGGGTAGATGGAACAGAGTGAGTGAGGAGGAGAGGATAGGAGATGAGGTCAGGGAGGGGAAGAAGGAATTGAGTGTACAGGATTGTGGAAGGCACTGTTGATGCTCCACCCAAAATCAACTAGAAGGTCACCCAGCTTCCCACTTATCTCTGCTCAAGGACACAATGGGGAATGCCAATGAGTTAATGCCCACAAGTGTGAACTCCTATCAAGAGAGGAGTTAGAGACTACATATCCCAGTTTCTTTGCACGGGGTGGTCACTGGACCAAGGGGTAGCCGTGGGGGTGGTGGCCAGAAGTGGGATTCTTTGCACATACTCCTCTGCCTGGATTAACTCTCTCCCACACCATTATACTTGAGTAACAGCTATCTAGCCTCCACTCCTCAGCTCAGTGTCACCTCCTCCCAAGTGTCAAGAGTCCCTTCCGGGCCCCCACAACTTCTGGGGGTGCCCCTCATCTCTGCACTTACCCTATCACCTTTTTTGTATAAACATTTCCCTCTCTAGTCATGAGATCCTCAGGGCAGGGACTTTATGTGTCTTGTCCACTGTTGCATTTCCAGAGCCTGGCGTGGTGCCAGGCACATAGTAGGTGCTCAGTCAGTGCTTATGGAATGAATGAGTGGATTTTTCACTTTCTAAAAGCCAAAGTGTCCAAAGACAAACAATTAACTCAAGAGTAACTAATCCACCAACACAAGAGGTAAGTAGAGGCTGGATATTGGTCTGGATATTGCAGAGGAGATTCCAGCCCTGGATGAGGTGATCCCTAAATCTTTTCTAACCAGAAGATGTCTACCTAGTCACACTGGGGCATGCCCCCCATCTTCAGCCACCCTAAGCCCAGACCAAACAAGACATGGCTGTTAGGGCTTCCATTTTGGGAACTGGAGCCAAAAAGAACAATGCCACACACATTCCTCTCAGGCCCCTTTACAGGATACCATTCGGTGACCGGCATCCACACCTCTCCTTAGGGGGGACTGCCCTCAGGCTCCTGAAGTCTTGGGGAGCTCTCCTTCCCTCTACGCTGTAACCTATCATCTAGGGGTATGGAAGCCCATCTTCCCTACCTGGGGTGAGGGTGGGAGGCCAGTCCGTGTGGATAACTCTGAGGTATAACGTCCAGAGTTCTCCTGCAGGATCAGGGTGAAGCCACCATCCACGCAGGCTGGCTGAGATTGAAGCCCTGCTCAGCTTTTTCTCCTTCTCTGTGCTGGCCCCAACCCTACTCCTTTAGAGTCGAAATCCTCCAAGGCTCTCAACTCACTCAGTAAAAGCCAAATTCCTCTCAGAGGCCCACAGGGCCCTGCCTCTCTGAGTCATCTCCCACCTCCTTGCTGTTCCCCAAACAAGGCGGGCCTGGTCCTACCTCAGGGCCTTTGCACTGGTGGCTTCTCTGCCTGCACTTTCCCTGATGCCTGCATGGTGCCCTCCCTCACCTCCAGCAAGTCTTCTCTTAAATGTCACCTTCTCCGTGAGGCCCTCCCTGGTACTCCTGATCAATTTCCTCTGCTCTATTTTTCTTTTCTTTTCTTCTTCTTTTTTTAAATAGCTTTTGTCTCTTCCAGCATGCTACAGAATTTACTAATTATGGTATTGTTAATCTCCCTCTGCTAAAAAGGAGGCTCCATGAGGGCAGGAATCTTTGTATCATTTGTTCGCTGATGTATCCCAAGTATCTAGACCAGTGCCTGGCCAAAGCAGGTGCTCGATAAACGTTTTTGAATGAATGAATGAGAAGAGCCAGAATTTTTTTTCTTCATGGAGATGGGTCTTGCTCATTCTTGAGCTGTTCTAAAACCCCTACCCTCAAACAATTCTCTCACCACGGGCTCCCAGAGTGCTAAGATTATAGGCATGAGGCACCCACGTGGGCCCAAGGGCCAGGATTCTAACTTAAGCAGATTTTCTCTGAGGCCAGGCTCTTAAAGTGGGGAGTGGGAGCTGTAGATCATGCCGGGCCTTGACAACTGAGGTAAAGGGATTAGATTTCATTCTCAGATTCCACTGGAAGGTTTTAAGTAAGCACTGATGTGATTGGGTTGACTTGTGAAAGCCCCCTCTGTGTCCCCATCTGGCTCTGGTGATAACATGTCCTCTGGGTTGTGGGAGGTTGATGATGGAGCTTGGAGAGGTCATGAGCTGTGGCTGCACTGAGCTGGGAGAGAACAATGAGAGCGGCTGGGTCAATGTCCTGATTCTCCAATCAGCCTGGGTGGCTGCTCTACCAGCTCTGGCTGTGAGGAGTCCAGGTCAGGCTTCCCAGCTGCTGACATCATGCTCCTGTCCAACAGATGGTCTGTTTGCTTGCCTGGGTGGTCCCAGCTCCTCCCTACACTTCCTTTGTGCCCTTGTGGTCTTGGCAGGTGGAAGAGAAGCCTCCACACCCTCTCCTCTCCTGACCCAGAGAATAATCCCTCACATTCATGTGAGTCTCCTCATGCCCTCGCTTCATCCTCCCACATCCCAGAGTAACGTAGAAAGCTGATTCCCATCAGGCAGATGAGGACGCTGACGTCAGGGAGGAGGATGGGACCCTCCCCAAATCATGCAGCCAGATGGGGACACCAGGTGGGGACATTTCTCCCAATTCCCCACACTTCGATTTTCATCAAGCAACAGATGGCCCTATGGCTTGACTTGAAAAATCTTAAGTGACCCTAAAGCCCCAGAATGTTCCAGGCCTCTTTGAGCTGGCCTTTACTATTTCTTTTAATACTAATTTCATTCATTTTCAATTCCATGAATAGATTCTTTTTATTGAAAATGAAAGCATTACAGAGAAGACTAAAGTTCTTTTTTGACCCTCCTCTCCCCATCTCAGTTCCTGCTAGTTTGGTTGTCTTTTCAGAACTGTCATATGCATTTAAAGACACAGCTATGAACCCAGGGAAAAGCTGAGGGACTATTGTGAGGTGGTGGGGCAGGAAAGCACGGAGCACACACCTAGCACTTTGCAACTTTGCTCTTGGATAATCTTGATTGCTGTATTGAGATCTCTCTCCCATTTTCTAATAGCTGCAAAATATTCCATAGTGTATGAGCGCTATAGTTCATTTGGTTATCTGGTTTTCTAAATTACATTTTACATTTATTTTTTATGCACAAAAGTACAGAGGGTTAAGTTAATCCACCTCTCAGTTAATAGCACAGAGTCATGATTTAGAATGCAAGAACCCTTTCTTGCTTATATTATTTTCTCCTTTTTCCCCCACCCCCACTCAATTTTGACCTCTCTGAAACCCTCTCTTCTGCTTTTGATACATGTCCTTATTTTTTTTTTTTTTTTTTGCCTCATGGACTCCTAATGTATGTCTTTAAATATGCAGAATTTCTTGCAAAGTGCATAATGTTGTTTTATGTGTTGCTGTATCTTTTATATTCTTACTGAGATATAACACACAGGGAGAAGTGCACAATCATGGTATGGTTCATGAACTTTCAAAACCTAAACACACCCAGGTAACCAGCACTCAGATCAAGGAAGAGGGGTTAGCGGCCCGCAGGAGATACCCTCCAGAGCCTCTCAAGCATCACCCTCAGGGTAACCACCATCCTTCTAACAACAGATTAGTTTTGCCTGTTTTTGAACTTCATGCAAATGGAATCACACCAGGTATGCTCTTTTGCATCTGCCTTCTTTTATGCAAATTTCTGTTCATGAGATGTATCTATGTCGGTGAGTATAGATTGTTCATGCTCAGAGCCATGGTGCATTCCATTCATTGTACGGCTATGCCACAATTAAACCATCCTCCCTACCTTTGATGGGCTCTGGGTGGTTTCCAGCCTGGGGCCATTACAAACAATGCAGAAATGAACATTCCTGTGCATGTCTTTGGGTGCAGGTATATTGCATTTCTGTTATGTGTATGCCTAAGAGTAGAATTGTTAGGTATGTTCAGTTTTAGTAGATATTAATATACTGGGTATATGTTTTTAATCTGCATAAATATTTTTGAGCTGTGAGTCATATATGTTCCTTTTACTTTTTTTCTTACCCTCATTTCACTTGTCCACTCCTTGGTTCTGGATGTCTGAGTTGCCTTTCTCTCCCACCAACACGCACAGCGCCACACTGACCATCCTAGGATGGGGTTGCCTTGTCATGGGGCATGCACACACACACTCCCTTTTGCTAAATATTGTCCCATGCCTCTCCAGCATGGCTGTACACATCAGCCTATGATGCACACCCTCACTGACGTGCCACAGTTCTACAGCTTTCCAGTGAGGTGGCTGTGTCACATTTGTTGAACCATTCTCTTGTGGGGGGACATTTGTTTTCCATCTTTGCAGACTCTGACAGACCTGCAGTGGTCCTTCAGGAACATGTCCCCTTATCCTTGTATTTGAGTTTGATTTCTCTTCTGCCTCATCTTCTTCCACTCTTCTTGAGTCTTAGGTCCTAAACATATCCTAACTTTCCCCCCAGCTGCCCCGGATCAGGCTGTACCCTCAGCTGGGAATGTCCTTCCCAGCTCTACTGGTTGAATGTCTACTCTTCCCTTAACGTCCTGCCTCCTAGAAGGCTCTTGGCTGCACACACCCCCTCCCCAGGAGGGTTGCTCTCCCTTGGCTCTCCCAGAAGGACTTAGGTTCTCATTTTCTTTGAGCATCAGTCAGTTTCCTGTTTTGGACTGGAAGTTTTCTTTTCATGGTTTGGGCTTTCTTAGCCAGGGGCTCTGTCTGCTTTTCCTCAGGTGTCCAGGACCCTCAGAGGATGTTCCAGAGAGGTCTGCTGAATGACTGAGGGAGGCCATGATCTAATAGTTGAGGGAATTAGGGGTCCAGTTTCCCTCTCTCCCTCCTTCTCTTCCTCCCCTCTCACCATCCCTCTCAACTCCTTTATCAATCAGAATTCTTCAGGAGTAGCTCATCCCATTAGAAAGTGGATGGAACATTGAGTTAAGACTTCTCTCCTCTTGGGTGGGATGGGTGGTTCTACCCATCTGTAAAGTGGGTGTTGGCATCCACTCAGGGAAATGGTTATTGAGTGCCTGCACTGTGCCGGGCCCTGGGATCAAATGAGAAACAGAACAAGGCCAGTCCTGGGCCTCACAAACTTTCAACTATGGAGACAAGATTGACATCCATGCATGTACCAGTCCTAATTGGGATAAAGCTCAGATGAGCAGCTTAGTGGCTAATAAGATTGTATCGAGGGTGGCCTTATCCTAAATCAGGGGTAGAGACAAAGGAGGCTTTCTTGAGAAAGTAACATTTAAGTTGAGATCTAAGGATGAGTAGAAATAAACTAAGCTAAAGGAGAGGCTATGGGTTGGGGTACGGTAGAGAAAGTGTTTCAGGCAGAGGAAGCACCAAGTGCAAAGGCACTGTGGCAGGAGGGAACCTGGGAGAGGTCAATGTGACTGGATCCTAAGGAGAAGGGGAGAAAGGCAGAGGCTAAATGGATAGGCAGAGTTAGGTCATAATGAAGGGGCTGGGGGGCAGAGCAAAATTGGAAAGTAGACTCATTCACTTAGTAGCTAATTACTGGACACCTACTATTAGCAGGAGCTGTGCATGAACAAGACAGATAAGGTTCCTGATCCCACCGAGCTTGCTGGACACAGATATTAACATTAAGCAGAAGAATAGCCAGCCTTTACAGAGGACTGACTATGTGCCAGGAACTGTACTAATGCACTATCTCATTTGATACTTACCCCCACCTTATAAGGTAGAACACATTTTGTTGAAGAGAAAACTGAGGTTTAGCAATGTGGTGTTTTACTCATCTGTAAGGAGTCTTGAGGACTTAATACAGTCCATTTTAAAAAGTCATTTATAAGCACTTTCACGCAGTGCTGGTATATGGAGGATAAACTGGTACAATCCCTATGGAGGGCATCTATTAAAACTATAAACACAGGTCAGACCCAGTGGCTCATGCCTGCAATCCTAGCCCTCTGGGAAGCTGAGATGGGTAGATTGCTGCAGCTCAGGAGTTCGAGACTGGCCTGTGCAAGAGCAAGGCCCCATCTCTACTAAACATAGAAAAACTAGCTGGGCGTTTTGGTGGGCATCTGTAGTCCCAGCTACTTGGGAGGCTGAGACAAGAGGATTGCTCCAACCCAGGAGTTTGAGGTTACTGTGAGCTACGATATCACAGCACTCTATCCAGGGTGACAGAGTGAGACTCTGTCTCAAAAACAAACAAACCGACTCGGTGCCTGTAGTACAGTGGTTACAGCGCCAGCCACATACACCGAGGGTGGCAGGTTCGAAGCTGGCTCAGGCCAATTAAACAACTGCAACAAAAAAATAGCCAGGCATTGTGGTGAGCACCTATAGTCCCAGTTACTTGAGAGGCGGAGATAAGAGAATTGTTTAAGCCCAAGAGTTGGAGGTTGCTGTGAGCTGTGACGCCACGCCACTCTACCCAGGGCGACATAGTGAGTCTGTGTCTCAAAAACAAACAAACAAAAAAAACCTGTAAACACACATACTGTTCATCAGCAGGTCCATTGCTAGCAGTGTATTCTACAGATAATCAAAATGGTGTGTCCACAAAGTTATTCACTCAAGTAGGTCACAGGAGCTGGAGACAACTTAATTGCCTATTGTTTCAGGGACCAGTGAAGTAGACATGGCACATGCATGCAACAGGCTTCTGTGGTGCCATGAAAGAATGAGGTCCTCTCTGTGCACTAACACAGAGCAATCTGCCCACATGCTGCTATCTCAAAAACATGCAAGGTATAAAACTGTACAGAATTAAGCTGTTGTGTCTTAAAATGGTGGTGATGGGTATGGAGATAGGAAGATGAGAGAGAAAAGAGCCAAGCAGAGATGGGGAGAGAGTAGGGAGAGACAGACACACCCACAAGAAACTTGTACGTTGGTTGCCTTTGGGAAGGTGAACTGGTGGCTGGAGGACAGAGTTGGAGAGTCATTTTTCAACACGTCCCCTTTGGACCTTTGAATTTTGAACCATGTGAATATATTAACTATTTAGTAAGCAAATAAATACAATGATGTTTAGAGGATTTTTGGATTCTATTGGGAAGAAAGAGACATTGGAATGGAGAAGGCATCCCAGGATTATTGAGTTGAAGAGGTCTCAGCGATTCCCTGGTTTTATGAAGGAGGAGACTGAGGGCTACAGAGGTGAGGTGAGCTGTTCAAGGTCACCTGAGCAGGTAATGGCAGAACCAGGACTGGCTGTCACCCAAATTGTAGACCTTTGCTGTCACATGAAGCATCTGCTACGTGCCAGGCTTCCCCAACCACTGAGGATGCAGCAGCGGACAATATCGACATGATTGCTGCCTTCACAGACCTTACATTTTAGACAAGAAACAAATAAATATGTATCAAATTGGGTGGTGATAAATGCTATGAATAAAGAATAAAGTAGGTGAAGGGAAAGAGAGTGTCAAGAAGGAAATGATCAAAAAGAATCCCTCTGAAGAGGCAACCTTTTAGGAAAGAAAAAGATGGAGCATTGTGAATACCTGGGGGGGACAGCAGGCACAAAAGCCGCTTGGAAGGAAGAAGGTTGGCTTGTTAAAAGAACAGCAAGGAGCCAGTGTGGCTGGAACAGAGCCAGCTGGGAAAGGCGGTAGGAGGTGAGGTCAGGGAGGTGGGCAGGAGAGAGACTGTAGGCAGGGCAGAGGACTTTGGCTCATAATGAGGTAGGAAGTAGTCAGGAGGTTCGAAGCAAAGCAGAGAAACAGACAGAGGACCTGATCAGATTTCCTTTTTTAAAAGGCCCCTCTGGCTGAGGGTGGAGATGGAACATTAGGCAAGGAAAGAGAGACTCCTGGCAGCCCAGAGAGAAGGCTGGGGTAGTCAAGTCGTCCAGGAGAGAGGTGACAAGGCCTTGGCCTGGGGCAGTGTTGTGGGGAGCAGAGATTGGTGTCCCCATTTGTCCAACAAGACAGTTGAACAAGATGATCCCTTAGGGCCTTTGCATCTTTGGAATTTGATAACTTGGTGAATTACCCCAGCACACACCACCCCAGCTGGGTGAGCCAGCCACTGTTTTTCTTTTCTCAGAGTCTCTCTGTCCAGATCCAGTGATCTGAGGCTCAGATCCGGGACTCCTGCCCACTCCCTTCCTGACAGCCCACTCCACCTCTACCTCCCAAGGACAGATGGATGGGCGGCAGCTGGGCCTTGATGCCGGCAAGGCCCTGGGGGAGAGAATTATCTAGAGTTCATAACCCCTCTTTGCCTTCCATATCTTGAGTTAAAAGCCCCAAATGTCAGAGTCCCAGAGGCAGAGGTTAGCAGGTGCCACGAGAGGAGCAGAGCAAGATGCTCTTCTTTCCTGTAGCTGCCAATAGGGGACAGGGACTTGGAAGACTGAGAAATCAGGAAGCTATGAGGGCTGAGGCTGAAAACTGGTGGGCCCCAGGCTGCAGTGAACCCACTGCATTATTGGCCTGAAAAATGTTTGACAAAAAATCAGAGCCAATGTTTAAAAGTCAAGAAATTTTACAGTAATTCCAGATTTCTGACTCCTCTTGAATAATTAAAAAATATGACCATACTGACCACCCATAATTCCCATATTATAACATCAACAGAAGCTGAGTGGCAGCTGTCCCCATTATTATTTTATTTTATTAATAAGTAAACACATTCACATGATTCCAAAAATAAATTATAAATAGGCATATAATGAAATCTCTCTCCCCTCCTTGCCCCCTTCCACCCAATGTGCCTTCAGTAATGTCTTCTAAAGTTTCTTTATGTGTATATAACACACAAAGTATAGGTTAGTATTCCGCCTCCTGTTCACTCCCCTTCACCCTGTTCTGTCCGTTTTGTCCCTTGCTTCCCCCATGGAAGCCTTTCTGTATTAGGATGTGGAGAACCTGCCATGCCATTGTCAGACAGTTCCATGATTTATTTAGCCGCTCTCCCACTGATGGACATTTAAATAATTCCCAGTATTTGCTGTTATAAGTAATACTATATCAATGATCTCATGCATAATTTACATAGGCACATATTTCAGTAGAGACTAAAGGAAAATTATTAGAACTGGTCAGAGCAGAGTGTGCAGTAGGTGAGGACAGAGTCCTCAGCAAGGCTAAGCGAGGAGAGATGTTGAAGGCTGCTCCTAAGAGTGATTCCCAACAAATCCCAGAAACCATGCCCTTGAGGACTAGGAAATGGCTCCAAGATTTGCTTCTGCCACTTGCTAAACCTGGGACATTTCTCTGGACCTTAGTGTTCCCATGTTTAAAATGAGAAAGGAGCTCAGGGAGCTGGATGAATTTCAAAGAGCCTGTCCAGTTCTGACCAGTCATGATTCACCTTCTCCCTCCACACCAGCCAGAGCTTGAATGTGCCTGGCTTAGGCTCATTGCAGAGCCTCTGTCCAAGCTATTCCCTCACATGCATCTGTCCCTACCCCAGAACAAACTCTCTGTCCAACCTTGTTGGTCCTAGTCCGAATCTCTGAATTGGTGGGCCACTCAGAATACATCAGTCCAAACTCCTTTGGGGCAGAGTCCCTGCTACAGTACCCCTGTCAGGTGGGTCTCTCCCAAACCTCACCCACACTTCAGACATCCCATCAAGTCCTTCTATGTCATTTCCTCCAGTCACCTATGTTTTAGCATAGATTTTTTTTCTTTCTTTCTTTCTTTTTTTTTTTTTTTTTGAGACAGTCTCATTTTGTTGCCCTCAGCAGAGTGCTGTGGTGTCATAGCTCACAGTGACCTCAAACTCTTGGGCTCAAGCGATTCCCTTGCCTCAGCCTCCAGAGTAGCTGGGACTACAGGTGCCCAGCTGGACATTTTTGTTTTGTTTTGTTTTGTTTTAGCAGGCCCAGGCCAGGCTTGAACCTACCAGTCCCAGTGCATGTGGCTAGTGCCCTACCCACTGAGCTATGGACGCTGAGCCTAGCATAGATTTCTTAAATGCCAACTCTGCTATATCCTAACAAAAGGCCTTGTGACAACACCTCCTGGAGCCTCAGTTTCTTCCTGAAAAATGGCTGGTTTGAGGCAATATCAGTAAAGTTCTCAGCACAGCTTCTGACACTTAATTATTCCATAAGTCACTGCTCTTATCTGAATTAGTCACCTTGTTTATAAAATGAGAATAACAGAACCTATTCCCTAGGGTTGATCACTCATTCCTTCATTCATTAATGACTTTTATAGAATACCTACTAAGTGAACTAGGAGATTTGGTGATGAAAGAAATAGATGAATTGTCCCAAACCTCACAAAGCTCCCAGGCAAACATAAGAAGACAAATTGCCAGTGTGCTGATATTAAGAAGGAAAAGACTAAGATGTTATGGAAACTTATAAAAAGGGGGTTTCAGGGAGACTTTTCTGAGAGACAGCTGAGTGGGAGATCCAGGAGGGCTTCTTGTGGGAGGCATCACCCCAGTTAATAATTACCATTAATTACCCTCATCAGAGCCATAGGAAAACAGCACTACTTAGCTCCCATTTTACTAAAAAGAAATTTAATGACTTGTCCTAGGTCACAGAGCCAGGATGAGACGGTTGTCTTTCAAATTCAGAGTCTCAGACTTGAAAACTTGTCTTCAGCTGTGTCTTTGAATAGGCCAATCCTAGAGAGGTGTGAGAGGGAGAGGAGTTGCTTCCATTTGGGTGAAGCCCAAGGATGGGGATCTAACTCTGTCAGGCTCTCTCCAGATGCAGGTGAGAGGGCAGAGATACAGACACAGGCCTTCCAGCCCAATTCACAAATGCTCCCACTAATCTAAACATGCCCGTGGATAGGGAGCTGTCGGCCTTGAATCTGAGCTGGAAAAATCCCTTAATCACTAACTCTTCCCTCTCTGTTTTCAGCCTTCGGCAACAGCTGGTACCCCAACCTCCTAAGCATTGCTGAGACCAAAACAGTCCCTGGATACAAAAGGGATGCCAGGCTGCAGGACTACAGATGGCTGCTCCTTCCTGACCCAGGGCAGCTGTCTCCCTTCATCTTCTCTTCCCTGCCACTCAGAGGCAGGGTGGTCCTCCCACCTCCCCTTCTCAGCTCCTCTTTCTTCCCCTCCTTACTTTTTCCCTTCCTCTCCGCCCCCCTTTGAGCTATAGCAAAGCCTTTTCTGAAGCTAAATTATGGGCTTAAACTTGGCTCTAGCTTTTACTAACTCTGTGTCACTGAACAAAATTAACTTCTCTGTGACTTAGTTTCTTCAGCTGCAAAATGGAAGGAAAAAAATGTAAACTACCTCACAAATTGTTAGGACAAAATGAGTCAGTAGTTGTACCATGCTTAGAACAGTGCCAGGCAAACAGAAACTACTACGCCAGTGTTTTTATAATAAATGCTCTGGTGTATTCAATCTGATCAAAGGTAGGGGTGAGCTGGGGGTATCCAGGATGTGTGAGGACTCCACCCCGTTTCATGGATTGAAACCACTGAGACCAGTGTCCCTTTGGTCTCTCTAGCCAGCCCCAGGCTGCTTCTCTGTAATCAATTCTCTACTCTGGCTACTGGGTCTTCTTGCTAAATCCCAATGTGACCTCGTAACTCCACTGCTCAAATTCTGCAGTGGTTACCCATTGCCTGATGAATAAAGGCGACCTTCTGGCTCTTTAGGATCACATCCCTCAGAGCTCTTCGAGCCCCACCTTTCCCATCTTTCTACCCCCTTGGATCTGTGATCCAGACTTCCTTGAAAACATGCCCTCCAGTCTCAGGCCTCCAGGCCTTTGCACTTGCCCTTCCTCCACCTGGGGTTTCCTCCCATGCCTTCCTCTACGTGTTGGACGTTGCCCCTTTACCTCCGCCTACTCTACTAGGGCTACAGCCAGATAAAGGCAGTTCCTGAGGGAGGAAAGGAGAGGATAAGGAAGAGAAAGCAACCCTCAGAGGTGCAGTTTTCTCAGCTTCAAAAGACAATAAGAAAAGGGACCTTCCAAGATCAAAGAAGCGGATGGAACAATCTGTGAACACTCAGGAAACTAGCAAGTGAAGCAATCATTGACCGATTGCTACAGGGCTACTGGGGGGCTCCCGCAAACAGCCCCTTACATCCAAGTCCCTGGTCCCCCAGACCCCCTCAGATCCAGGCCACCGGAGGTGAGCACAAGAGATGAATTAAGAGGGGATGGAGGGGTTTAAAGAAAAAAGAAGGAAGTGGTGTCCAAGGGGAAGTGAGAGGCAGAAAGCATGTGGTTGGAACCCTACACTTCCGAGGAAGGAAGGATAGTGTGACCTGGGATGCTCTCCCCTCCCTGCCCTCTCTGCCTTCCCAAGGGGCGGCCCTCATCCGGCCACAGCGCTGAAGGGCTGGGGGAGGGGCGGGGCGGCGCCGAGAAGAATGAATAATTGAAGTAGAAAGGAGGAGGAAGAAGAGGAGAAGGAGGAAGAGGAGGAGGCGGGAGCCGCCCGCACAGGGTCCTCCCCACTCGGTACCCCACCCCCTCCGCCGCCCGGAAGTCGCTCCCCGCCTCCTGCTCCGCCAACATGGCCGCGAAGTCGGATGGAGCGGCGGCCGCGGCCGGCCCGGGGCCGGAGGGGGCGGCCGGAGGAGCCCGGGGTAGTGCGGGCGGGCGCGGGGAGGCGGCGGCGGCGGCGGCCGGGAGCCCGGGCATGGTCGAGGCGGCAGGCCCGGGGCCGCGCTATGAGCTGCGGGACTGCTGCTGGGTGCTGTGCGCGCTGCTGGTGTTCTTCTCCGACGGCGCCACGGACCTGTGGCTGGCGGCCTCCTACTACCTGCAGGGTCAGCGCACCTACTTCGGCCTCACGTTGCTGTTCGTGCTTCTGCCCTCGCTTGTCGTGCAGCTGCTCAGCTTCCGCTGGTTCGTCTACGACTACACCGAGCCCGCGGGGGCCCCGGGACCCGCCGCCAGCACCAAGGACAGCGGCTCGGGTGAAGCAGCCATCAGCACCAAGGACAGCGCCGTCGCCTTCCGGACCAAAGAAGGCAGCCTGGAGCTGGGTTCCCGGCCCGCGCCCTCCTCCGCCAGCGCCTACCGCCGCCGCTGCTGCCGCCTCTGCATCTGGCTGCTGCAGACCCTCGTCCACCTCCTGCAGCTCGGCCAGGTCTGGAGGTAGGAAAAGCTCAGGTGAAGGGAACTGAGTCCGAGGAGCGGGGGTGGTGAGGGGCTCCCTGCTGCCCCAGCCCTGCTCTGACCTTTCCAGGCCCCCTCCTATCCTGACCTCCGCCCCGCCCCACCCACTGCAGCTCTGATTTCTTCTCCGTCAACTCCTCCCTGACCTCTGCCCCTAAACCCTGACCAACCCCAGTGCCATCCGCTCTGATCTGGCCATTGAGAGGGCAGGGGATGAGGGCAGAAGGAAGAGAAAATGATCCTCAGTGGTGTGTGAGGAGGGCTTAGGGCTCATAGGGGATAATTGTGAGGCATGAACAGGGCTATAGGGCTTCCTCCAGTCCTGACCCACTGCTCTCTGCCTGGGTGCCAAGCTGGGGCTTAGGAAAGATCTTAGAAGTCCTTTGCTGCTCTCTCAGATTCTCACTTTGGAATTGTAGCCCTTTTCAAACCTTCTAGGAGACACACAGAATTAGAGGCAGCTAAATGAATATCCCGCCTAAACTTCTTGGACTATTTGGGAAAACAGTATGCTGGACCCGGCTGGGACACATTCTCAAGCTGCTTCTATTTCCTAATGACTCCCAGTACCCTCCCCTCTGAACAGGGTCAAGGGGATTTGGAATCTTGAAACTGAGATTAGATAGCCTCTAGCTGCCCTTTAATCTCAGAACAGTAAAGCAAAACTAAGGGTTCATTCAAGCTGCCCACTTCAGGGCTTCTTCCTCTGAAAGGATTGAAGATGCCTGCTGTGCTGAGTTAATTGGAGAGAGGGGGAATTCTAAGCCTGGGGGCTGCTCTTGAATCTGAATTGCTCTGGTAGTTTAGGTCCTACTGTGCATTACTAGAGTGAACTTGCTTACTATGTGATCTTGGGCAAACCGCCTCCTCTCTGCAAGCCTCAGTTTGTTCACTCATGAAATGAGGGAGAATCCCTATTCTCATCTCACTGACTTACCGTTACACTAGTCTTACCTGTTGGGATGGTCGGGTGAGAGGTCTGTGTAAATGCCCTGCAACTGTAACATTTTAGGAATATAATGGATTATCATGATTATAACAGATATGGGGAAAGCATGGGAAAAGTCACTCTAGAGATGTAATGGGTGTTTATTGCTGTTGTTATATTTATTCTGCTACTTGTTAACATATTCTGCCTAACTCAGAAAATTCAGTTCTGGGCTGAGGGTTGGAAATAGGACTCCCAGGGTTTGTCCCAGCTGCTCACTTGCTGTGTCACCCTTGTTGTGTTGTGGAATCTCTCTCTGCCTTGGTTTCCCTATCTATGTCTGCCAAAATAATGTGTATATTCCACTTAACTCACCCTGGGGGAAAAGGGGGAGTGGATCGCTGGCCACACAAGGTGCTGTTATTATTATTAGCTTGACACATAAAAATATTCATGTCTACATCCAGGAACTAATCTGCATTTATCATTCTGTGCCCAAGTGGACAGATGGTGAAAGATATTTTTAGATTCTGAAATGGTAACTTCCTATTCTTGGTAGCCAAGCTTCATCCCCCTTTTTCTTTAGCCTAAAGTGGGCCAGCTGCCCCTCGACTCACTGACTATCCCCTCATTCAGAATCCACATACAAGAAAATAATACTTCTCTTCTTTCTTGAACATAAACTGAGTTTTTCTCAAACAAGGCAGAAAAAGGCCACAGGTAGAGGGGTCTCAGGTGAGTAGCTGGAATGGCCAAGCATCCACTCAGTTCCATGGCTTCTGGGATAAGAGGGCTAGCTATTTCTACTAACCCCCAGTTAAAGTGAGGGCAGTGGGATGAGATGATTTTTCAGGGATAGGAATCTAATAGCTCTTTGGTTGAATGTGGCCTATTGAAGTGTTTTGTGTGGCTTGTATAGTGTTTTTAAAACAGAGGCATAGCTTCTCTTTAAAAACAATTGGATCTAGCAGTAACAGGCCTGTAATAATTTAGACAGGGCATACATACTCCCAATTTGTCCACCCTTCCCTTTGATCACATCTGTATCATTTTGCTTACGCATTCACTTAAGCAGGACTGCCCTAATTTACAGTTCTGTAACAATTATCTTATTAACCACTCACTTTGTGCCAAGCCTACTCATTGCCTTTTTTCTGCTTTATCTTCTGGATCTGTTCTAATGATCCTGTCATGTGGTTAGCATTATAATTCCTACTTGACAGGTGAGGGAATGGAAACTCAGAGAGGGGGCATCCTTGCCCAAGGTCACACAGCTAGGGACTGGACGAGCTGGGGCTAAAGACTGTCTGCTTCTGAAGCCTGAGTTCAACTTATCCACCTTGCAATTTTGCCACTAAAATATACCCCAATCTTGAAGAATTATGAGTCTTAGGTTCCAAGATTCCAGGATGATAGAAAGTCAGGGCTTCTGTTGCACTGAGATAAGAATGGGAAAGGGGAGGGAGCTGAACTATGTGGATAAGGATGGGGAAATGGTGTGTATTGTGAGAAAAGTGCTGGAATTTTGGGGAGGCCGGACTCTAGTCCAGAGACTTGCATCTTCATCCTTATTTGTCACTACATTGCTGGGTGACCTTGAGCAAGGCTTTTCCCATCTCTGGGCCTCAGTTTCCCTGTGCGTGAAATGAGATTAAATTAAGAGCCTTCCCTGTTCTAAAATTCTGACTCTGGGTCTGTGATCAGAGCTAAAGTCTCCATACCCTTGCTTCAAAAGCTTTGAGTTCTAATATGGCTAAGGGTCTGGATAAATGGGGGGAAATTCAGAGAAGGTATAGAGAAGTCGCCAGGACTGTCATTCCTGGAAGTTAAGCAATGTTGGCAGAACATGTTTGTTAACCACGTGAGATGTTCCCATAGATGTTCTGAGTGGCAAAGCCTGGGGTAATTAATGAGAAAGGAAATGTGTGTCTGAGTCCAACAGGGTCACATCTGGGAGACTGACCAATCACTCACCTCCTAATACCATGTCCCCAGTTTGGAATAAAATAATTTTAATCAGATATTTTTCAACTTATTAGGCTTATATAATGCTGAATCAAAAGTTTAAATGCTCCAAGGAGCCAGGCACATAACAGACCATAAGATACCTGGGTGTCAGACAAGAGAGTATTTATGGAGCAAGTAGGATCCTTAGGTAAGGAGAAACTAATACCCAGCTCCAAGTGATGGTGCCATGAGAAATCATGGACCCTATATCTTCAAGTCTTGATTTCTCAAGAGAAATGGGAAATCGGGATTTTTGTGTGAACTCTCTCAATTTTCAACTCCTAATTAAGATTTTAAAAAATAGTGTCAGCCAAAGGAAACACATCTGCGAGCCTACCTTCTTTGTAACCTCTGCTCCAGTTAGTCACAATTGATAAGGTTCTTTTGCATGAAAGATTTTATTTTTAATATTTTAAACATAAAATGAAGCTCTGAGAAAAGTGAGGAGGAGAAGGAATTCACAGATAGACATTGCACACCTACCATGTCTCAGCCGGCCGCATGTAAGGTGTTCCGAGCACGTGATCTCGCCTTACCCTGAAACCTTCCCTCTGGTGGCTATTGATTATACCCATTTATCAGATAAGGAAGTGAGGCTTAGAGAAGCCAAGTAACTTGTCCAGGAGATGAGGGAGATGTGAAGTGCCAACACAGATTTGTCCAACCCCCAAGCCCAGCTGTATCCTTGGTCCTACACATTGGCTATTTGGGAGGATCCTGGAGCAATGTCTTTGTGTACACACAGAGTGAATCACTGAGAGAAGAGCAAATAGGTCCTTTGGCAGGGCATGAAGCTGGCTGTGGACTGGGCACCAACCTGTCTTCATCCCTCCCTTCCCCCTCAAACCCTTTGAGCTGTTAAGCCACCAGGGCTCTTAAGCCAATTAAAGTCCTAACCCTGTCTCCTCTGACCCTGTGGGCAGCAGAGCAGTAAGCCATGAATCCTGCTTTTCCTAATCTTGAACTCACTGGGCCTCAGCTTTGCCCAGATAATCATGGTTTGCTAAGCCAATTAGTGGGAGACGATCTGGCATGGGATTCTTTCCAGGCTGTTAGGAGCTTGGGACCCCAAAATGGGGAGGGAGGGGTGAAATGGGACTTTGGAAACCCTCCCTCTAGCCCCCCATACCTAGGCCCCCTGGCACTGCTTTCTGTGCCACTAACAAACCTTGTACTACAGATAAGTTTATTTTCTTTTATAATTATTTTTTAATTAAGACAGAGTCTCACTTTGTTGCCCTCGGTAGAGTGTCGTGGCGTCTGGTGTCGCAGCTCACAGCAACCTCAAACTCCTGGGCTCAAACAATTCTCTTGTCTCAGCCTCCCAAGTAGCTGGGACTACAGGCACCCACTACAACCCCCAGCTATTTTTTGTTTTAGTAGGCCCAGCTTCCATTCAATCTCGCCAGCCCTGGTGTATGTGGCTGGCACCCTACCCACTGAGCTACGGGCACCACCCAGAGAAGTTTAGAAATGAGCTAGTGAGTCGGGCTGTGCATTGCCCCTTTGGGAAACTATATTCTTTGCATAATGGTTATGAGCACAGACTCTGCATCCAAATGTTCTCAGTTCAAATCAAGACCCTAATTCTTCTTATATGTGACCTTGATGAGACACATAATCGTTCATCCCCTGTAAACTAGACATCATAATGGTACTCACCTACCCCGGGGGTTGTTTTAAGGTTTAATGAGATAATGTGTAAGAGTTTAGCAAAGGGCTTATTCCATCATCACCGGCTCAGAAACTGTTGGTAATTGTTAGTTCCATCAGCCTGGGCTGTGTTCCCCAAGGAACAAAGGTTTGTTCACTGACCATGTGGCCAATGAGGGAGCAGGAGGGCAAGGAGATATTGAAGTTCCCAGGACCCATAGTGACACAGCAGCCAGCCATTTAATCTGCAAATATTTATGGAGCACCTGCTGTATACTGGGCATTGTTCTAAGTGCTGGGAATAGAGTGGTGAACAAGACAAAGTCCTTGCCCTCTTGGAACTCAGTAGTCTAGTGAAGACCAATAAACAAATAAAATATATATTATATATGAATGATAATACAATGGGTCAAATGATGGTAAGTATTGTGGGGAAAAATGAAACAGCCACACAACCGGGAACTATTGAGCACCAGGGAGGAGGGTGTGGCTCTCTGAGATAAAATGGTTTGAGCGGGGCTCTCTGAGGAGGTGGCATGTGGGCAGAGGGTCGAGTGAGTGAGCATGAGTTGCAGGAAGGGTGTTGCAGGCAAAGGCAGGAGAAGAGAAGGAAGGCCCATGAAGCAGAAGCCGAGTGAGGGGCAAGTGGGAGATGCTGGGGTTTAGGTTGGCAGGAGCCTGGTCAGGCAGGACCCCAGAGGCCATGTGAGTCTTGGGGGTTTACTCTGCATGGCTAGGGAACCCAGGAGAATTTGACCAGGGGAGGAAGATCTTGACTTAGGTTTTACAATGTCCACTCTGGCTGCTGGATGGAAAATAGACTAGAGCGAAGTCAAGGAAAAGCCTGAGGACCCATGAGGAGGTCGCTACAAAGATCCAGGCTTGAGATGAGGGGGCGAGGCAGTGTAGCAGCAGTGGGGGGCTGTGGGGGGCTCAGCTTCAGGCTGAGCTGACAGGATCTCTTTCCTTCCTTGGCCCTCTCTTTCCCCATTGGGGTAGTTATGGTTCAGAACCCATTTACTGGAATCAGCCATAACCTGTATCTGCCACTTTCTGTGATTTTGGGCATATGACATCACTTGTCTGTGTCTTGATTTTCTTATCTGCAAAATGGACATCATTCTATCATTATCTATCTTGTGTGATTTGGAGGAGTAGCAAATTAAATAGTATGTGCATAGCACTTAGCACAATGCCTTGAACACAAAATGTACTCAACAATTATCATTAGCCATTATTGTTTGTATTAATATTCATAAAACATATCAGGGGTTGGATTCCATAGTGGTTTTCAAACTCTGTGTCACGGCTCACTCACCATCATTTCAACATGAATATCTCTGAGTTTCTCTTTCTTGATCTATCTGAGATTTTGTTTTGAATAGTCAGTCCCACAGCCGAAACATGTTTACAACCCCCTGAACTTGGTGACTGTCCATGAGGTTCCTCTCAGCTCTTACTCTGCAGAGTTGTCCTAGTCTCGATACCTACCTCCTGGGAGAACCTTCTACAGGAGAACCCTCTCCTGCCCCACCTGCCCTCTTTCCCCTGCCCATCCAGCTGCCATGGGCCATTAGACCTGCTCCTAACAGACACAGCAGCGGCAGAGGCAGTGGTGGTTGAGCCCAGTGTCCCCTGTTTGATCTGTGAAGACCACACAGGAGAACCCTTGGGGAGTAGGAGGAACAGCTGCCAGGAAATGGCTTTGAACCCCAGCAGCTGGGGTGAAGGCCCCCAGGGAGAGGAGGGAGTTTGGTTGGGATCTATCCTGGCCTCTCCATTCACCATGCTGCCTTTGTTTGGGTGTCCACATTCCTCCCCTGGGAAATCCTATTGACCTCTAGTAGCCATGCCCATCCTCCAACCCCACCTCCACCTGTGAAGGTTCTAAAGCACAGATGCGACCCTGCCATGGCCCTCGCTCCCCTGAGCCTCTACAGCGAGTTTAAGCACTTTAGCCGGGCTTCAAGGCCCTGCGCCCTTTGCCCTTTTTCTCTCTCTCTGCCACTCTACCCGCAGTGATGACCTGCTGCTCCATCCCACCGCCCAGCAGCAAGCCACGCACTCCTTCCTGCTCAGAGCAGCTGCCTGCAGTACCTCCTCCTCCTACACCCTTGTACGTTCTCCTCCCAGTGAAACTCTGCACATCCTTCAAGGTCCAACACAAACGCTACCTCTTCTGAGACGCTTTCCCCGAACAAACCCAACACACACCACCCTCTACCCCTCACACCCCACCTCCACTCCCTCAACCAGGCAAAAGTCATTGTTTTTCATCTAAAATGGAAATTACTCGGCTGTTTCATCTGTTTATCGGAGCTATATATACACTCTTGTTTAAACTTCAGGCAGTATAGAAAAGGCATAAAGAAAGACTCCCCTCTACCCTTAGGGCAGAAGGGTTGTGTTACGGAAGATTTCCACTCACAAATTAGATATTTCCTGTACTGCTTGAAGATTTTACGTCTGGTTTTTAATTAATCCAGAAATACATGTATACATTCACCTGTGTTTTAAAAATCAGATATTACTGAAAATGATAGTTATTGTTTATTAAGACTGAGATAAGATCATTTGTCTTATGACAATTGTGTCAAGTATGGAGTGTGATAATGAAGAATAAGGACTGTAGAGTCATTAACTAGCTGTGTGGCCTTGGGCAAGTCACTTAACCTCTCTGGGCTTCAACTTCCTCATCGGTGAATGGGGATAATAACAGTCCCTACCCTAATGAATTAATACTTAGTACATATGTACTTTGTACAGTACTCAGCATATAGTAGTGCCTAATTAGTGCTAGCTAGCATTATTGGCCTTGTTTTACAGATGTGGAAATTGAAGCCCAGAGAGGAATAGCCTTGAAGTTAGTAAGTAGCCAAGCCAGAGTTTGAAGCCATGCAATTAGGCTTCCAACCACCAAGCTATGTTACCTTCAGGTGGTAACAACCGTGTGCATTGTTTTGAGAAGCAGAAGAAAAAAATCAGAAAAGTACATATTTTAAAAGCATTATTTTAATACAAAGTATGCACTGTTAACCTTCTGGGTTCTTCCTCTCAGATTTCCCCCGAGGCATGATTACTCATTCCCCTTTGCCCCACAGCCCTGATCACATTCTGTTGTGATCATCTGCCCACTTGCCTGGTTTTCCTACCAGATCACCAGCCCCTGGGGAGTCAAGGCCTTGCCCTTTCTTTTCTCTGTCCCCCATGGTGACTGGCTTAAAGCAGCCCCTCTCTTACAGTTGGTCACCTTGCCTCCAGCCAGTTCTGGTAAGATCCCTGGCAGCCTTGGCAACATGAAGTCTGTTGAAGGAGGCTTTATGTCTGTAGCTGATGGGGGTTTTGAGGCAAGGTAGAAGCCTTCTGCAGTATGGCCATGGCACTGAAGTGTGCTGGGCCTACATCCTCAGTCTTCCAAACTGTCAACAGGCTAAGAATAAGGACAAGGCAGAAGATATAATAGAAACAACCCGGGGTGAGTTCCCAGGAGGATACAGGTGTGACTGACTTAAGAGACGGAGGAAAGTGCTCAATAGATGTTGTGAACTGGATGTTGATGCTGATAGAACCTTCGAGATCAGAATTTTGGGCAAGTCAGTTCTTTGCTTGGGGTTTAGATACTCTACCTGTAAAGTCCAGTTGAGGGCTTGAGAATTTTGGTTGAGTTTTCTCAGGACTTGGACAAGAAAGCAGGATAGCTGAGAGCTGGGACACTGGTGCAGATCAAGGCATCATGACTTCCCATCTGTATGACCATGGGAGAGGTAGCTTCCCCAGCCAGAGCTCCTGTCTCATCTGTGAATGGGGGTAGTGACAGTTATCCACCTCTTAAGTTTCTTCTGAAAATATCTTGAGGTAATATATAAATGCACAGGGCTTGCCATACAACATATGCTCAGAAAACATTTACCATTATTATTATGATAATTGGCCCAAGTAGCAGCCCACTCTTCTTGCTTAGTAACAAGAAGGGGATAGGAGAGGAACCTTAGGGGTCCTAACTCTCAATAACCCTCACCCACTGACCTCCTATCAAGGAAGAAGACTTGCTGTGTGGCTCCAGAGATAATGTGAAGACAGATGATCACCCAAAGTAAAGGGAGGCAGAATCATTTGAATAGAAGCAAAAATGCCCTGTCAATCAGACTGCCCAGAAATAGAGCTGTTCCAAGGACGTGAACTCCATAGGCCCAGAGGCGTGCAGACGGAAGTGGCTACCTCTGGCAGGAATCCTGTTTCAGTTTGGAGGTTAAATAGATGATGCCTAAAGCCCCTTCCAGCTTTGAGTGCCTGTGACTCTAACTTTGGGGTTTTTTGAGGCTAGGTTCTATGATGCTTAACTGCCAGATCACAGGTTGCAACTAAGTAGTGGCCCCGGGGCAAATTCAGCCCAAGGATGTGTTGGTTTGGCTCACACAGTACTTTCTAATCCTACTTTTTAATGAAACTTTTAATTATAGAAAACGTTAAACCTATACAGTAGTAGAGAGAGTAGGGTAATGATCCCCCATGAACCATCACCTTGCTTCAACAATTATTGACTCTTGGCAGCACCATCCAATAGACTCTCTGCAGTCATGGAAATGCTCTCTATCTGCAGGATTCAATATAGTAGCCGCTGGCCACACATGGCTATGGAGCCCTTGACCTATCAGTAGTGTAACTGAGGAACTGAATTTTAAACTTTATTTACTTTTAATTAATTTACATTTAAATAACCATATGTGGGGTTGGACACGTAAGTGTTGGGGCGCATAGCAGTAGACCCCACACCACTTCCTTTCCTAACATGTTATTTTTGAAGCAAATCTATGACATCATATCATCACATCCCTAAATATTTTAGGACATCTCTAAAAAGATAGGCTTTTTGAAAAACATAACTAAAATATGTAATACTGCTATCACACCTACAAAAAGGAATAATAATTTCTTAAAAATTCATGTGGTATTTCTTTAATTTATTGCCAACATTTCCAAATTGAGATTTTCTCCTTCCTCCCTCCCTCCTTCTGTCCCTCCCTCACTCCCCCCTCCTTCCTTTCTTTCATAAATGTCTTAATTTCCATTTATTGAGAAACTGAAACTTCAGCCATGTTGGGCTCACGTTCTCCCAGGGCTGGAGCTGACGGGTGGCTACCTCTTTAGACAGGGCACCCCTCTATACTTCCCGAGGGTCCCTCATAATGATATCAACCCGACCCCTCTGAGCATTGGCATTAGAGACCCTAACTACCATCTAGTATCACACACCCAGACCAAGGACAGATAGAAATGATACTTTCCCCCTTCTTGGATCTCCTGGTAAATTCTCCCATCTCCCATTGGCTCATGACATCCCAGCTCCACACAGGAATATCAGGAAAAGAGAGAAAGATGGAACATAGGGCCTTGGGTTTGAATACAGGGTCCTGAATTTCAGTGTCCACTCAGTACCCATTTCATCAACCCATTTCACAGATGGTGGAAATTGAGGTCAAGAGACGCGAGGCAAGCTGGCTGCACCCATACGGTGAGGGATGAATTTGGTCCTAAATGCTTCCTTGGAAAAGGGCTGCCTGCTTCTCTGCTGGGCAAAAAGAAGGACACTGGCTGGGAGCTGATGGGGCTGAGTGGGATGGGAGAGGGTCTCAGTTTCTCAGTCAGAGCCTAAAATTAGTGGCTGGAAAATGTTTGGCCTAAGCCCAGCAAAAAAGAAAAAAAAAAAAAAAAAGAGGTGCTTTGACTCTGTGGGGGGCTGCTGAGGAGGAGGGAGAGAGCCCAGCTTCCAGAACCACATGAAATGGGAGCCAAATGTGTAAAATCACATTCTTTACTGACATTTATGACTCATTTGGCTGCCAACCCCAGGAAGGCCCCATTTTGCATCCTTGCAGGAGCACTCAGCACTAAAGGTAGGCAGATGGAGAGAGGGCCCGGGGCCATCACCCTTCAATAGTTTCTCAGGCCCTATATGCAGGTATATGAGTATATCTGGGGGCCCAGTGTTTCCTGGAAAACTGCAGGCTGGATCTGGGTTCCTGGGGCCTAGCTCAAGTTGATCTGTGCTCCAAGGTGGAATGGGAAGAGCTGGCCAGTGCAGGTTGGGGGTGCAGCTCTGACTATTTGTCCTCAGGCAAGTCAATTCTCTAAGCTCTCTGGAATCCATCCCTTTCTTTCACCTGGCAACTGGTCTCCGGTTTTCCACCCTTGTCCCTCTGCAATCTGTTCCATATAACCAGGAGGCTTCTTCTAAAATGCTAAAATGGTATCTAATCCTGTCTCTCCCTGTTAAAAATCTTCCTGGCTCCCCATCGCTCTCAAGATACAGACCAAATCCTTCACCACCCCAGCCCACCTCATTTCTTGCTTTCTCTCCTCCTTCTCTGAGCTCAACCATCTGCCCACTTGCTGCTCCCTTCCCCTCAGGACCTTTGCCCATGTTGTTTTCTCAGTCAAAAACTTCTTTCCCTCCTTCCTTTCCTTAGTTAACTCCTGTGCCTGCTTCAGATCATGGCTCAGTAGTCACCTCCTCCAGAAAGCCTCTCCTGACTGCCATGCCCTTCCTAAGCTGGGCCAGGTCCTTTCCCAATGGCACTGCTGTCCTCAGTGCTGGAGCATGAGCCCCCGTTGGAAGCATGTCTGGGGCCCATGGAACATGTTCATTGTGACTTGCTTGCATGATGCTTTAGTTAATCTTCAGTTAATCCCATTAGACTCAGTTCTTAGCAGGTGGGCTGGGTCTGTCTTGCTCACCCTTGGGTTAGGGTTAGTGTTTTCACACAGTTCTGGATGCATAGTAGGTGCTCAAAAATGATTGATGAATGAATGTCAAACGAACTTGCCTTTTCTGAACCTCACTTTCTTCATCTGGGAAATGAGGATCATATCCACAAACCTCGCAGGGATATAGAGGGAATTGTAGAAAAGTACATATAGAAGGTATTCGATGAGTTATTTTCAGGGGGGAGGTAGAGACCCCAAAGAAGACCTGGCTAGTGAACTTCTCTGACCCTCTGTCCTCTGGGGACAAGTTCAATGAACACTAGGGAAAGCTAGCCTAGGAGTGGGGTTCCAGCTGTGTTTGAAACCAGAAACCAGAAAGTGTAAGCCTTCCTCATGGAGCCTCTGATTCAAAGAACTTCATAAAACCTTCCGCTGATCAAGTACCCAGCACTGGACTGGACATTTTATACATAGTACCACTTTCTGATTTCACAGTTACCCTGAGTGGAACATTGAGCAGATGGGTTCAGAGAATGGAAGCAATTTGCCCAAGACCACACAGCCAGTACGTGATAGAGCCAGGATCTGAGCCCAGGCCTCCCTGCCTCCCTAGCCTGGGTTCTTTCCTTCTGCATTTGGCCACTTCTACTTAGGGAGCTTATAAAGCAGACTTTATTTAGTATATTCACTTCTTCATTCACTCACTTAAAATATAAATATGCATTGAGCATTAATGATGTGTCAGGCACTGGGGATGTGTCAGGGAACAAACAAGGTAGATGTGGTCCCCACTCTCATGGCACTTACAGTCCAATGGGTGGAGACAGACAATAAATATGTAAGTGAGTAAATCAGATGGTTTCACGTAATATGTGTTGCTAAGAAAACAAAACAGGGTATCATGGCAGAAAGCTACCAGAGGGGTAGGGGAGACAGAAGTGATTTGGGGGTGTCTAGGTCTGGCAAGGCCCCTGAGGGTGTGACATGGAGCTGAGATGGGAAGAGTAAGCATTTGGCCGGCATTAATCAGGGCCTTCCTAGACAGAGGCCTTCTAAGGTGCAGCTAGAGAGTGTTGGGGGACCGTGGAGGGACAGGGTCCTGGAGGGGGGACAAAGGCTGGGTCCTACTGGATCTCAGAGGTCACGGTAAAGATTTTATTCTTAAGAGTACTGGGGAGGGCCCTGACCTGACCTATGAGTTTATAAGCTCCCTGTCTGCTTGTGGAGAACGAGCTCTAAGAGAAAAAGATGAGAGCAAGGGCACTGGAGGAGGCTGCCAGGGTGTGGAACGTGGCTCAGGGTGGTGACACAGTGGAGACAAGCACTTGGGTTCAGGATCTAGCTGTGGGGCCTGAATCTTCTCAGAGTCTGGTGAGGGGCACCAAGGGAAATTCCATGGTGTACAAGAATCGATTATTAAGGCCCATTTTGTAGAGGAGATTGAGGCCTACAGAGGAGCTGGACTTTCCAGGAATCGCCTGCGTCTCTTGACTCTAATTACTATCATCACCCATCCTCTACTTTTCTCTAAAGCTGCATAATCCCAAGGGAAGCTTTTAGGTCCATCCGGGATCCTAGCAGAGTCCTCCTGGGCAGCTGTCAGGCACAACAGGGTGGTAGGCAGCTGAGGCACCAGGGAGACAGAATAGGGTCTGATTGAGCTCTCCATCCCTGCTCTGGCTCAGGAGGCTTTGGAGTGCTAGGACCAAGTCCTAGATCTGGCTCTAACTTGCTGTGTGACTTTGGACCAGTCCCAGTCTCTTTCTGGGTCTCAATTTCCTCATCCATAAAATGGTGGTAAGAGTAGTAACCACCTCAAAGATTTGTTATGAGGTTATGGACACACTAATCTGCACATGTATAAAAAGGCTCAGCCCAGCCTGTCTTGTGGTTGACATTCAGTAAATGTGAGCTGTTGTCATTATTATTAACCCTCCACACCATCCCCTGCAGACCTGCAGATGCAATGGGCTCAGCTGGCAGGGGTGTCCTGTTCCTTCCCATCAGCCTACCTCTCCTGCCTCTCCCATCTGTCTTCCTGCCCTGCCCTGATCACTCTGCAGGGGTCTGCAGGGCCAGGCCCACCTTGGAGATCAGACAGCTAGCCAACCCTGGAGGGCGGTTCCGGATGGGGAGGGAGGAGGGAGCCGCTGGAAGCTGCTGTGTTTTTGGCCCAGAGCTGTGAGGGGGTGTGGGGAGGGGCGAGAACACACACTCGGAAATGCTGAGACCGACAGATGGAGGAGCTGAGGATGTGAGAGACGCAGACAGACAGAGAGAGACCCAGAGTCAGGGAGAGGGGGAGCAGGCAGGGGAGGACGGCCGAGAAACTGGCAGTCACGCCAAACCATGAGCTGAGCAGCAGGCCAGATGAACCAAGCAGCCAAAGGACTAAAAGATACAGACGGACAGATCACCAAGCACACCTATCATCTAAGACACAGACAGAAAGATGGGTAGAAAAGTAGACCCAATATCCATGGGGACAGACACACTGAAGTTTCTGGCCTCTTAGGGCAGACAGGCAGGCTGACCTAGGATCATAGGGTCAGATTAACAGAAGGACATAGTATCTAAGAGACAATACGACATGCAGTCCAAGGGACAGACAGGTGGACTGACCCCAGGTCCAAGGGTGAGACTGACTGACAGTAATGGAGGAATAGATAAATATGCCTGACTGTGTATTCAAGGGACATGACAGACGTGACAGACAAGCTGATCTGAGCCACAGACAGAGACAGTAACCGAGGATCTGAGGTCAGACAAAGTGATGGGTCCAGGCTCCGGCCCAAGTTTGACTAAATGGAATGAGGCCCAGGCCAGAAACCCTGACCTAGAACCAGAGACTTGGGGTGGCTCAGGAACAAAGAACAGGAGAGAGACAGGGTGACCCAGATGCTTGGCCCAGAAGCTTCCTGGCTTTTCAGGAACATAGGATCCTCTCAGCCTCCTCTCCTCCTTCTTCTCCTTAGACGGGAGCCTCTGAACTCTGAGGGATTCTGGGGGTTCCCGGGTCACAAGAGGAGAAGGAAATGAATTCCCATTCATTTCTTCACCCTGTTACCTGCTTGTGGAGCAGGCATTGGGTCCAGAAAAGATAGCTCTTTGGATCCTTGAGCAGAAGGATTTCACACCCTACTAGCTTCTCTCCTCCTCGCCAGGCCTGGCTTTTTTACTCCCAACCGCACCCCAACAATGCACATTTATCTGCTCTTCCAGTTTCTTCCTGGACAAGCTTCTTCTCGAAGCACAAGACTGGGAATCAGTAAGTTGGATTCAAAATCGACTCAGTGCCTGTTTCCTCCTCTATAAAATGGATTTAGCAGAAGTTGCCTGTGAGGTTAATGGCTCACACCGGGCCTCAGGCAGTTTAAGTCTCAGAGTTGCTAGAAAAGGGGAGGCCTGGCTACATTGGAGGGGCATCAGGGAAGGCTTTCTGGAGGAAAAAAGACCAAAATGAGTCAGCACAAGCAGGAGGAGCCTATAAGGTGTCCTGGTTCTTCATAAAATGAGGCCCAGAAACCCCAGGGCTCTCCAAGTTCAGGAAGGAGACACATGCATAGACTCACATTTATTTGTTCAACAAATATTTAGTAAGGGCCTACTACATGCAGTAATGCTGGGGCCATAGTGGTGACCAACACAGACAAGGTATCTGCCTTCATGGATCCACAGCAGTAGAACAGAAAATAAATATATATAAATAGATCACCTGGGAGAGGTGGCGCACACCTGTAATCCCAGCACTCTGGAAAGACAAGGTGAGAAGACCACTTGAGCTCAAGAGTTTGAGACTAGCCTGAGCAAGAGAGAGACCCCATCTCTAAAAATAGCCATTGTGACAGGCACCTGTAGTCCCAGCTACTCAAGAAGCTGGGACAGGAGGATCACTGAAACTCAGGAGTTGAGGTTGCTGTGAGTTAGGCTGATGCCACAGCACTCAGGCCTAGAGGAACAGAGTAAGAAAGTCTCAAAAAAAAAAAGAAGAAAAAGCAGAAATAAAGGAAAGAAATATATAAATAAAGAAATAAGGTTATTTTATCATGCATGTTAAGAAGATAAGACAGGATGGTATGGTAGACTAGAGTGATTTGGCAAGGGCAAAGCTGCCAACACGGCCTGGGTGGCGTGGGAGGCCTTTCGAAGAAGGTGACGTGTGAGCGGATGAAGAGCCAACTACAGGGAGATCTGGCAAAGGGATGTTCCCGGCAGAGCAGGTAGCAAGTGCAAAGGTCCTGAGTCAGTGCATCTGGAGTGTTGGGGACAAAAGGGACAGTGGTTTGAGATGAGGTGAGAGAAACAGACAGGGCCAGATGGTTTTGGGCCTGTGAGCCAAGGGGAGAAGCTTGGGTTTTATTCCAAGAGTGAAGGGAGGCCCCAGGAAGGTTTTGCAAAGGAAAATGACATGATCTGACAGGTTTTAGAAACACCCCGCTGGTTGCCATGTGGAGAGTGGACTGTAGGGAAGTGGCCGTGGGTGCAGGCAGCCCACACAGAAGGCTGACATGGCCAGTAGGCAGAAGACTGTGGCCTGTACCAGCTAGTGGTAGTGAATGTGGATAGCCTGGGGGTGCATTTTGGAAGAAGAGGAGATAGACAACCATCCCCAAGTCAGATTCCCAAGCGGCGGTGTCCTCTTGAGTGAAGACCAGCTTCTCTCAGCTTCCGTTCAAATGGTGTGGGATGTGGGATAGGATGGGCTTCCTGGAGGAGGTTTTAAGAGAGGTTGCTCAGTGGTCAGGAGGAACCAGAGGCCTCTGCCCAGGGTGTGTGCTCCCTTCCATGAACACATTCCCCTGCAGTTTATAGATCATTTTAAGATCCATTGCCTCATTTAATACTAACAATAAGGAGAAAAATCAGGCTCAGAGAAGCAGAGAAACTACCCAGGACCACACAGCGAGTCCAGGTCAGGGCTAGCTAAGAAGCAAACCCCAGCCATCTCATCTTTCTGATCCTTACCCCAGTGGCTATGACGTAGGTAGATGGCAAATGCCAGCCCCACTTTAGAGAAGGAGAAACTGAGGGCCAGGAAAATTAGGTTGCGTGTCCTGGGCAGGACTGGTTTAAGACTTCTGTGGGCCCCATATCTCTCAAACATATTAAAATGCAGCCACATCAAACATCAAATGTAAATTATATATAACCAGATAAAAGCCAAATTGCAGTTGACTGGCTGACATCATGTTCTGTTTTGCAGACATTTAATTAAACATTTATTAATTTTGATTCTGTAGTTTCTCCCTGTGTTTTGGAGCCAATTTTTGTTTTTTTTTTTTTCAGGCTTCAAATGTTTTCCTAGGTCCATGAAAATCTCACAGGCCTTTGGCAGCGAGCATTCATGCCGGCTGGAAAGAACAGCCACAGTTTTGGTCCGGTTGCCAAAAGGGACAGAGTGAGGCAAAACCCAAGCCTTTCATCCCCAGATTGCAGTGTGGTCTTTCCACACTCCCCACTGACCCCACATTCCTAGGACTCAAAGGCCTCCCCCTTCCCTTCTCCATTGCTGCTCCTGCTCACAGGGCCCTGGGCTGTGTGAGCCCTTTGTCTAGGGTTGGCTGGGAGCTGGCAGAAGAAGGGGCAGGAGTGGGCGGGGAGGTGGGCAGGCAGCCTGTCAGGTGCTGATGGATGCTGGCCAGGGACTGGGGCCTCCCTCATGCTGACCCGGGCCCGGAAACAGATGGTCTTCCAGCCTGAGAGAAACTTCCAGGGTGTCACCCTCCCCCAACTCCCCAGGCCCCTTCTCTTTGGACCAGCTGGTCTCTCCTTCCTATTCAAAGCCAGAGCTGAGAGAATGGGGAAGGAAGTGGGGTGGAGGGGTGAAGAAAGCTGGGAAAGGTGGCCTGTGTTCTAGGTCCCTCAGAAGCTCTGGGGCCATCCTGGTCTCTCCCCTATCCCCTTACTTCTGGCCACCTCTAGATCTGCTCTCTGCCCCTCCTCTATCCCCACTCTCTGTCCCTCCTCTATCCCCTGCCTTAGCTCAGCCCTGTCATGTAGGCCTGGACCAAACCCCATCCTCTCCTGGCTGTCCTCCAAGCCAGCCTCCAGAGCATGCTTTCTAAGCTACTGAGCTGATCACATCACCCCTGATTCTGGGACAGAATTCAGATTTAGAATAAAATCTGAACTGTTCAGTCCAGAAGTTGGCGTCCTTCACAATTCTTGTCTGCTTATGCCCCTGCCCATTAAAACCCCTATATCCAGGTCTGAAAAACCACTGGCCATTCCCCTAAAAGGCCATGTTTTCTCAAGCCACTGTCCCTTTGCATCAACTGGTTGTTCCACGTGGAATGCCCTCCACCTCCTATCTGCGTCCAAGTGCCAACCTATGCTTTAAAACTGAGATCAAAGGCTCTTCCTTCACAAAGTCCTCCCAAGCCCTCCCCCAGGCAAAATTGCCCTTTTCTCCTCTGGGTTCCAAAGCGTCTTGCAGCACCTATTTCACCTCATACCTTGTTTCTCTCCCATGGAACTGCAAAATACACAAGGGCACAAAGCCTGGCATAGAGCATGTGGTCAAAATACACCTGCTCCATGAATGAATAATTGTGGCTTCAGGGACCCTTTTATGTCAGGTAGGCAGGGGCCTGAGAATGGAAGATACAGGAAGACAAGTTTCTGCTCATCAGAAGAAACACAATCCAGCTCTGGAGCTGCTCAGCAGCCAAGGACCCTGCCTCCAGAGGCAGGGACTCCCTATCTCAGGAAGTACAGGAGCTGTAGATGTAGAAGCATGGAAACTGCCAAAGGAATTCCAGCATGGCGTGGAAGAATTGGACTGAGGGGCCTTGATTTCCCAAGTCAGCCTCTGAGGGAACCGCCCTCTTCCCACCCTGGGTGCCCATCCTATAATGTATCATATTGAGAGTATGTCTACACCCACCATCAGTTGGTGCCAGAATGACCCAGGGATGAGGAGGAGGGCCCTAAATGGGATGTTCCTGGTCACATTTTGAGGGGTGTCTAGGTCCGAGAATATTAGTTCTGAAAGGATCTCCAGAGTCATCAAGTCCATCCCTTTCATTGGCAGATGGAGAAACTGAGGCCCAGAGAAGCCACACAGCTGCTAAGACCAGGGTACTTATTTAGGAAACTCTCAGTATCAGCTGGTCCCAGATTCCAGGGAGCACCGTGATTCCTCCCTTGGGCTGATGGCACACAGTGAACAGAGTTGGTCCCCTGGTTCCCAAATAATGTCCTGGAAATGCCAACTTCACATCTAGAAGTAGACCCCGAAGTGCCTGAGTCTCCAATTTCAGTTTCAGGCAGTAGGTTCATTGAATCTGTGTTGGGATTGTCCCCCCTGGTTTCCTGGGGAAGCCACTTTTGGAGGAGCCCTCTATGAGGGTTCTGAGACATCTGTGTGGACAGGTCCCTTCATATCCTACATGGGCACTGCACTTCTTTTCATCCATGTAATCCTCACAGGAATTTTGGGAGGGATTAACTGGGATCAGGGAGGGTCTTGGTCAAGATCATACAGTAAATTACAAGCAAAATCAGGAACTGAACTCAGGACTTTCAGAGTCCCTTCCACACCCCCGTAGGGCTAACTGAGTTCATTCAGGTCAGCAAATCTGCAATCATGCACACCTTCATTCATTCAGTGCACGTGGATTGAGCACTTACTTTGTACTGTAAGAACTAAAGATACAGCAGTTAGCCAGCCAACGTCGTCATTCTCAGGGTGCTCACAGTCAGCTCACAGTCCTGAGATGCACGCATTATCAGGCAGTTACAATCCACTGTGACAGGTACTAGGTTAGAGGAAAGCCTGGGAGAGGCCTTATCCCACGTGAAGAGTGGTCAGCAGAAGCTTTCTGGAGGAAATCGTGTTGAAAAGCTGAGCCTTGGCTCGGCACTGCACCAGCCACATATACCAAGGGTGGCAGGTTCGAACCCAGCCTGGGGCCAACCAAACAACAATGACAACTACAACAAAAAATAGCTGGGTGTTGTGATGGGCGCCTGTAGTTCCAGCTACTTGGGAGGCTGAGGCAAGAGAATTACTTAAGCTCAAGAGTTTGAGGTTGCTGTGAGCTGTGACGCCATGGCACTCTACCAAGGATGACTAATGAGACTCAAAAAAAAAAAAAAAAGGAAAGAAAGAAAGAAAAGAAAAGAAAGAGTTATCCAGGTTTGGGGCCGGGGTGTGGTTAGGGACATGACAGGGTATTCCAGGCAGAGGGAACTGGATGTGCAAAAAAAAAGCTCAGTGATGAGGGAGACATTGACAGCTCTGGAAACTATGATCTGTGCTGAGTAGCCAGGAAGAGTCACGAAGTCTGTTTAGAGACGTGTCACGAGAGGAAGCAGCAAAGTCTCAAGTGCCAAGAGAAACTGTCTGTGAGCAACTTCCTTGCACCCTATGTTGAGAACCGGACACTCAGAGGTGAGGGTGGGGACAGGCCAGGAAGCTGCTGATGACAACTGAACTCAGACTGTCACCAGACACAAGGGACTGTTCCTTAAGGAATCTATGTAAGCAAAACTTTCCATGGCTTACAGTACACCTATGAGGCAATGCGTGTAATGGTTAGAGTGTGGGCCCTGAGGCCAGACTGATTGGGTTTGAATCCTGGTTCCAGGCTGTGTGACCTTGGACAAATGACCTACCTCTCTGAGTCTCAGTTTGCTCTTCTATAAAGTGGGGAATGGTAAGAGGGCTAGTGTAAGTTCGGGGCACTCTCAGGTGTCAATAACCCTGGAAGAAAGCAG
The DNA here is from genome assembly GCF_000181295.1 of Otolemur garnettii. Taxonomy (NCBI): domain Eukaryota; kingdom Metazoa; phylum Chordata; class Mammalia; order Primates; family Galagidae; genus Otolemur; species Otolemur garnettii. The sequence continues at coordinate 14,124,288 of NW_003852420.1, forward strand.
GCCCCAACTGGTTATAGGAATAATCATAGGGCTACATTAAAGGCTTACTTTGTGCCAGTACTTTAAACTAATGAGCCCATTCAGTGCCCCTGGACAACAGCTCCAAGAGGCGATCCTTCCTATATGGTCATTTGAAATAGGCACAGGGCTATGACTTGCCCCCTGCGCCTGCTAGGTGGCTGCGGACGGGTGGGACGGGCCAGTGGACCCAGGCGCGGGAGCTGAGTACCGGGTCCCTCCCGCTCCCGCAGGTACCTGCGCGCCCTGTACCTGGGGCTGCAGAGCCGCTGGCGCGGGGAGCGGTTGCGGCGCCACTTCTACTGGCAGATGCTGTTCGAGAGCGCCGACGTGAGCATGCTGCGCCTCCTGGAGACCTTCCTGCGCAGCGCGCCGCAGCTCGTGCTGCAGCTCAGCCTGCTGGTGCACCGCGGTGGCGCGCCCGACCTGCTGCCCGGTGAGCCCCGCGCGGCCCCTCTTTGCCCCGCCAGCAGCCCCTGCCTTTTCTCCCCGCTCCACGCGCCCTGGGGGTGTCCTGTGCACCGCCCACCTCACGGCCTACCCAGTCAGGGTTTAGGGAGCTCGCCCTTCTGTCCTCACCACCCTCCAGACCTCTCGAGACCCCAGACCCGTGTCCCCTTCCATGGCCCATTTAACCCCCAGAGTGAGGACGGACTGGCTCTCCCCCCCTCACTGCTCCTCTGGTCCCCCGGGCACTCCTCTTGTCCTCCTTCCTTCCCACTGACACCGCCAACCTGACCCTACTTCTGCCAAGTCTAGAGAAGCCCTTCACCTCATCAACACCACTTAGAACCTCTGGGCAATCCCCTGCCCTCTCCATTCTGTCCTGAGCCCAGCCTCCATCTCTTGGGGACCTCCCTGCCTCACAGACCTGCCAGTCTCCACCAATTTACAGAGAACTTGCCCATCATTCTATCCCTTCTCTGGGGCCCCAGGGCCCTTGTCCTTCTATAACAGACAGACAGGCCAACCCCCTACCCCTCAATGTCCCGTCTTCCTGAAGCACCCTGTGCTCTTCCCACCCAGACCTGCCCACCCCATTCTCAGTCTCCTTACCCAGAATACTGGGTCCCAATCACAACTCTTCTCACTTTGGGTCTCCTCTCTCCACCCTACCTCATCCTGGGGGCCCACATCTTCTAATGGTCCCCTCCTGGCTCCTCCATGCCCTGTGACCCTCTCTTCACCTCCTCTCCCACACCCAGAGTCCTGGACCCTAATTTCCTACCCTCCCACCCAAAACCTCTGAACCCTAACAGCTCCATGCTAGGGTCCTATACTTGACCTTTATGGAGACCAAACCACTTGTCTCCCATCTCCCTTTATGCTCCCACCCCCGCAGAAACACCTAGTCCCACGTGGCACTTCATCATTGCTCTTGAACAACCCCCACCTAGATCTTCCCCACAGTCCTGCTGATCCACAGACTCTTCCCTCACACCTCCTCAAACCCAGCTCCTGACCCAGAACCCTCCCCTTCTCCTCAGACTCCAACCCAAACCCACCCCTAACCCAGCCCACCCTGGCCCTGCCCTGTCTCCACAGCCCTGTCCACCTCTGCCTCCCTTGTGTCCCTGGCCTGGACGTTGGCCTCCTACCAGAAGGTGCTGCGGGACTCGAGGGATGACAAGCGGCCTCTGTCCTACAAAGGTGCAGTGGCCCAGGTGCTGTGGCACCTGTTCACCATTGCTGCCCGCAGTCTGGCCTTCGCGCTCTTTGCCAGCGTCTACAAGCTCTACTTTGGCATTTTCATTGTGGCCCATTGGTGCGTCATGACCTTCTGGGTCATCCAAGGGGAGACGGACTTCTGCATGTCCAAGTGGGAGGAGATCATCTACAACATGGTGGTGGGCATCATCTACATCTTCTGCTGGTTCAACGTCAAGGAGGGCCGCAGCCGCCGCCGCATGGCCCTGTACTACTGCATCGTCCTGCTGGAGAATGCTGCTCTGACCGGCTTCTGGTACTCCAGCCGCAACTTCTCAACTGACTTCCACTCACTCATCCTGGTCTGCGTGGTGGCTTCCAGCTTTGCACTGGGCATATTCTTCATGTGTGTCTATTACTGCCTCCTGCACCCCAATGGGCCCATGCTGGGTCCCCAAGCACCTGGCTGCATCTTCCCGGAGTCCCCAGGGTCCTGTGGCCCACCACCTGATGCTGTCACAAGTCCCCCAAGGTCTCTGCCGAGGACTACAGGCACAGAGCGGGATGGGGCCTCAATAGGGGGTGAGCGAGCGGGAACCCCCACACCACCTGTCTTCCAGGTGCGGCCTGGCTTGCCCCCCACACCAGTGGCCCGTACCTTGCGGACAGAGGGGCCTGTCATTCGGATTGACTTGCCCCGGAAGAAGTACCCAGCATGGGATGCTCATTTTATTGACCGCCGGCTCCGGAAGACCATTCTGGCTCTGGAGTACTCCTCGCCTGCCACTCCCCGGTTGCAGTACCGGAGTGTGGGGACCTCCCAGGAGCTGCTGGAGTATGAGACCACAGTGTAGGCTATGGTCTCGCCCCCTAAAAAGGGACAGACTTGGCTGAAGTTACATCAGCCACAGTGTTGAGCCCAGAATATCAGGGCCACCAGGTGATGGGGGAGTGGATCTATTGGTCCAAGGGTAGAGTGGCCCTGCCATTGTGTTCTTGCAGGGGAGGGGCAGGCTTTTAGAGGCCCCAGCCCTAGGTCCCATTTTCAGGCCTGTGGCCCATTCACTAGAGTCCCCTGAACCAGGGCCCAGGGAACCAACTGGTGCTACACTCCTCATGAGCTGTCCTGCTTTCATGGGGCCCAATGCCCTCTCCCCTGCCTGGTGTTGCCCAAATGTCACCTCTGCTGGACCTGCCAGAGAAAGAGGCACTGTCTGGGGTCTTTACCTAGGCCTTGTGCTCCTCAGGGGGCTGTGGGCAGTGGTGGGAGGAAATCTCTGAGAAGTATGGCAGAGGCCATGGAAGGTGTGGGGTAGGGTTGGAGCGTCTGTGGACAGGGATAGCACAGTACTTGCCAGGCCTGAGGCCTGGAGCCTGGGCGAGAGTAGAGTTGAAAGAGTGAGTTGGGGTGGGATGGGGTGTTGGGGTGGGGGCTGGAAGTGTTGGGGGTTGACAGAAGAAAGAGCCCCAGGGTCTAGCCTAGCAGAGCAAGAATGAGTGAAAGACTTGGGAGAGGAGACCTGTCATCCAGAGCATGGAGAATATGGACATGGAGCTCCTCAGGAGTCACCCTTTGTTGTGGGCTGTGTTATGGATGAAGTTCCAGACACCTCTGGTGAAATGTTTCAAGGAGCCATTCCTTGTTCTAGATGAGCTTCTGGAACATTTCTTCTAGATAAAGGTCTTGAACACAGCAGATAAAATGTCTAGGAAGATCTCTGCCTGGGCTCAAGTATACATAAGGTCCTAGCACATTTAGCAGAGGAACTGTTCTAGAGACATGCTTAGTTCTAGATTAAGTTCTAGAACATTTAGCTGATAAAATGTCCTAGGGAGTGGCTCTGATCTACATTCTGTTAAGAAGGGTGAGGACACAGAGCCCTGCTGCTCTGCTGGGGGGAATGTTACCTCCTGCCATAGTCAGGGGTATGAGGGGCTCTAGAACTCAGTGTGAATGGAGTATTCTAGGAATAGGTGCTCCAATTCTGGACTTCTGGAGCTTATGGGAGCTCTAGGCCTTTGTCCACCTTGCTACATAGCCTTCTTTCTAAAACAAAATTGTCCACAGAACCCCTGAGACATTTTAGCTGCCAACTGATTCCTAGCTAGAAAAAAAAAAAGCAAAGCTCTGGGGACATGACATGAATCCTGGCTCTCAGCCACCTTGCAGATGGGGCTCCCTGGGGCAGCATCTGGGAAACTGACATGTTTTGTCCCAGATCTGACAACTCTCCAGGACCTTTGGTCCATTCCCATGGCCCAAACATCCTGGGGTGCCCATCAGACCACTCACCCAGGGCTCCTCCCCCACCCTTGACAGCCAGTCCTGTAGGGGAGTGGCAAAGACAGCAATTCCATGGGGTAAGGGGACAGAGCTTCTAGGCTGAGCTTGGAACCTCCTCCATGCTGCCCCAAGCCAACTACGATGCATTCCCTGGGAGGGGACAGCAGGGCATGTTAAGGACATATGCAGGCCTGGGCTGGGGTGAGGTGGGCCACGAGAATCCTAGACTATGCAAATTAGAGGGTGCTTAGCCCTTCCTGGTTCAGCCTCTCTCGGTTAGAAATAGGAAACTGAGACCCAGAGTAACAGCTGCTCCCACAAGGTCTCAGACTCTGGGCTATCCTATTAAAAGGTGATGGGTGGTGGTGAATTTGCTGAGGATGCAGGGAGAGGGCCACACTCAAGGTGTAGGATGAGCCCAAAGGCAGAGACGGCAGGACTGCACACATATACACAAAGAAGCACACATCACCCTTATGATACAAGTCATCCCCCAACCTGGCACACAGGCCAAGATGGTGTGTGCATCCCTGTTGCCAACATATGAAGAATATTTTTCCTTCTTTCTTCTACTTCCCAGATCCCTAAGGAGCCCAGGAACCAGGCCTCAAGAATGATGGGTGATGGGAGAAGCCAAAGGCTGACCCAAGCCAGCTTTGGTGGGTTCATCCACCTTCCTTATCCTTTGCCCAAATTTGGCCAAATTCCATGGCCAAGTACACACAGGCCAAAGCCTTTGTGTGACAGTAGCTTTGAGGATGTGAACCAGACCCTGCTAATTATTTCTCCAGGGCCAACTTTGTACTAGGAATTTTCACCCTATGTCATTTCTCTTATACTCTCCCCTGCTCAAAACATCTCTACAAGAGAGTTGTTATTAACCCATCTAACAGATGAAGAAACTGAGGCCCAGGGAGGCAGAATGAGGGCCACCCTTGGCAAGTTAGTTTACTCCCTAGGGTCCTAGAATGACCGATCTGGCTGCTCCAGCATCCTAGACAAAAAAGGTAAAAAATATCCTAGCTGGAACCCAGGAGTCCTTGACAGCTCCCAGAGATGCCCAAAGAAGCCAGGAGCAGGAATGAATTGGCTGTGCTTGGCATGGCCTGAGGCTCACAGGGAAGCCACAGCCCCACCCCCAACCCCCCACCTTCTCAATCCCACACAACCTTCCCTCCAGGGCCTCTGCCTGCAGGGACATCTGAGCACTAGAAATGGCCACAGTCCAAGAGCCGGAGGAGAAGGCTACAGGTACCTTTTCCTGTTCTCACCCTCAGGAAAGTCTTACCCTCTAAAGGACTCCCCTACCAGGAGCTCAGCACTCCATCCCTCCCAGACCTAGGACCCTTTCTCTGCTGTTCAGTCCCTTTGTTTCACTGGGACAAAGGAGTCAGATGACAGAGGGCCCATCCATTCAAGCAGTTGTTTTCTTTTCCTTTCTTTAACATAAGCTACCTCAGCCGGTCTTTCTCTTCCCTGCCAGCGTAGGACCCCTGAGTCCTCAGCCCCCGTCATCCCTGTCCCCAACTCCAGTCTGGATTCTCAGTCCTTTCCAGAATCCCTACAGGGTTCTTATTGCCCAGAGTATCCCTGACGGTTCCCTAAGCCGCTTGCTCCCCACATCCATGATACAGGAGAATATGAGACCCAGAGAGGGCCATGGACTTGCTCAAGATCATACAGGAAGTTGGTGACAGCATTTTCCTGGGGATAAGAGGTGGTCGGGTACATCTTAATTTTGCCAGGAACAGAAGAGAACAGGATGCTCTGGGTACCACCATGGCGGGCCCTGTTTTCAGTGTTTCTAACCCCAGGAAACCAGTGTCCTCATAACCCCAGGAAACCAGTGTCCTCATGTCTACAGCAGACTCCTGTCTCTCTGTTTTCTTAAGCTCCCACCCTGGAACTGACCACCCCCCACCCCAGGCTGCTGACTGTGCTCCTCAAACCTCTCCAAGCACCATACACCCCTCATGGCACCTCCACACACTGATGTACCATGTGCCTTGTAACTGTCACCCCAGCTGAACAGTGCAGACCTCCACCCCTCCCCAGCAGGGGGCTCCCCGTTGAGGGAGGCTTGCTTGTCCCCTCCCCTCATCTGCTGATCCTTGTGTCTTCCCAAAATCTGCCTTACCCCCAGCCACCTATACCTGTGTACCATAGAGGGGTGTCACCCATGAGAGTTGGGAAAAGCAGAGGACAGGGAGGGTGAGGCCTAAGGGACATCCAGGTCTCTAGAAAAGGGCCAGGAGAGACTGGGAATATCCAGGGAAGACCTTGCCTGGAAGCCCAGTCTCCTGCTAAATACTAAAGTTTCCTAGAAGCCTCGGACAGCAGTGAGGGGAAGGATTTCTAGGGCAAGGGGTGCAAACTCAAATGGCTCAAGATAATGAAAATAAGAAAAGTGGAGGTACCAGACAATAGAGAGTAGTGGGGATTCTGGCAAACAGGAGAGTATGTGCCCTGCCTATAGACACAGAAATTAAAATGCTTTGTTGGCTAAACTAAACACTCATATTTGGCCTACAGGCCACCAATTTGAGATGTCTGGTTCAAAATGTTGAGAAGGTTCTGGAGAGTCCTATAGAATCTGGAAACCCCTCTGGGGAAGTAAAGGATGGAAGTCCTGGCTCCTTCTAAGACTGCTGGTCCACCCCTAAATCCCTACAACCTGGCCATCTGAGCACTGACTCCACTGCCCTCTCAGCTGAAAAGGGAGGGAAATCTAGGAGTCCACAGGGTCCCTGGTTTGGGAACCATCATCTGACAAGGGCTACACCATCCTCCCCACTCCAGGGTTATAGGGGCTGGAGTTCTTCAGCTTGGGGCTCCGGGTGAGGGAGAACCTGCACTGGGTAAGTGAGAGCCAAGTACGGGATGAGGCTGAAAGCCAGGACCCAAATACCCCATCCTGTGCTGGCCCCTGACACCTTTGTTACCTGTCTCCCTCCCAGTCTGAGCTGGGGTAGGGTTTATGGGGGTGGGGCTGTCATTTCTATATTAAAGTGCTTTGTGCTGTCTTGATGGAAGGGACTCAGTGAGTGCCATACCACATGGGCAGCAGCGGGGATGGGCCTGAGTCCCCCTTCCCAACCAGAGAGGCTTCTGGGACCTCAGACTGGGGAGAAAAGAGATTGCAATGTGCCACCCTGGTTGAGTGCTAGGACATTTCTGGGTTCTTGGTTGCTAGGGGTAGAGGCATGGGGAGGAAGAACTGTGTGGCAGAAATTGCAGGAGTGGAGAGGAAGGCACAGTCCAGGCATGGACTGGTTCCTGGAGGTTAACTCCCCAGGGGACAGAGGGGTCACTCCTTGTGCTTGGCTTCTTGCACCCTTCCCTTCTCACAATGAAGGGGCTGCCCTCTCCTCAGCAACCCTGGCCTTTATTCTATGCACAATTGCTGTAAGAGCACCCCCAGGCCAGGCTGAAGGGGTGGGGGCCCAGGGGCACCTGCAATAATCTCAGAGTGGAGGGTACCCTGGGACAAAGAAGGGGTAAGAAAGGCACTAGATGGGAAAAGGATATGCCTCCATCTCCTTCTCACCCAAATCCCAGTCCCATCAGACCTACTATGACCCGCCTCCTGCCCATTCCCATTGGGCTAAACCACCAAATTCAGAGGGGCCTCATAGAGACACAGTCCCCAACCCCACTAGTTTTCTGAGTCAATCATGAAATAGCTGGAAGAAATTGGAATGATTCCCAGAGCCATCTCTTATTATTTTCTTCCCTGAGGACCCTAAGGTTTGGGGAATTTTTCTCCCAAACAAGTCTCATTTCTTAAAGAAGAATTCATTTTCCCACATTAAATTAACTCAAGCTGAGCTTCTGATTGCAGATAAATGCTGCTGAGGCTTCCAGTTAGCTTCTAGGGCTTGACGGTGGGGGAATGTTTGTACTCTCTTGCTTAATGCAGAATTCTCAAGAGCACTCATGGGTGCCCATTTCCGCCTTCATGGATCCTCAAGGTCTGGGACCCCAAGTTGAGAATCAGTGGTTTAGTCATCTAATATCTATTTTACTGAAAGGGGAGGCCCAGAGATGGGAGGCAGCCAGCCCAAGGTTACACAGCAAGTCGGCAGTGGGGTGGGACCAGAACCCAGTACCTTTGGGGGTACCACCAAAACACCCCTGGCCCTGATCCCCATCTCCACTCATCTCCCTGAGCCCAGGAATCACTAGCCATGCCTGAGGGGCTGATTTCCTCTGTCAGCACAATTCCAAGTGATTCTTCCCTCCATGTTGTCTCTTTCCTCCCTAATCCCATCCGCTTCTGTTTCCTATCCCTGGCCCCACCCTCTGGTATTTACTACATCTGTGCCATCCCCAGACCCCCAATCTCCACCTGCCCCTCTGCGCTTCCCCCAGGACGGGGAGTGGGCTTCAAGCTGGGGGCTTCTGTACTGAGACTCTTTTGTACACCACAAACTTTTTGTATATTTTTAATTTTGCTGCAACATGAGATATTAAAAGTCATTTCAGTACGTGCTGCTTGTGTCCTATTGTTTTGGTTGACCTGGTCCAGGGGAAAGAGACAAAAAAGGAGGGATAGGAAAGGTACCTCTTGCCATAATCTCTATGGCTCCTTTAAAAGAGAAAGGCCTCTGTCTGGGAAAGAGCCAGACATTACAGAAATTTCCCTGTTGATTTGACAGTGTCTCAATCTATCAACAAGAATCCTAGAGCCAAAATTGCTAGGAATTATCTCCAAACTCATTTTACAGATAAGGGAAAACAAAGCAAGAGAGAGAGAGAGAGACATGAGGGGTGGGGACATACTTGTCAGAGGTCACAGAATGGACCTATGACAAAATCATGACCCAAACTAAAGTTCTGAACTCCACTAAAAACAAATATTAATTGCATACTGTGTGGGAGGCGAAGTTGTAGGTATAGCAAACGTATCCAACAGGCATGGTCCCTGCCCTCAAGGAGCTTACATTCTAGACCTAGAGGGTATTGCCTCTAAGATCCCCTCCCTCCAAGGTTTCCACTCTCTAATCCAGTGGTTCTTGAATTTCAAAGTGCATCAGAAGCACTTAGAAAGAGGGGGCATGTTTTAAACACAGATTTCCATCTCTGTAAGGGGGGACTGGGGGGAGAGGGGTGGGGGTGGTGGATCAAATATGCCTGGGAATCTACATTTTAAAAGTTCTCCAGGGGATTCTGGTAGGAGGGAATCTGAGGACTTCTCTTTGAGGATCACTTCTTTAAGGCATCCTCTGCAAATCTGATCATGGAATTTCCTTTGGTTAGAACCTTCTACGGCTCACCTCCTCGGTGCTTTCAGGATAAAGGTCAAACACTTATGCCTGACTCTGACTTTTTGCAAACTGGGCCCATCTCTAGCATTACCCCACTTGGCCTACACGGCCTCTCCCTCTTTCTGTTAGAATTTCCTAACTGCCACCCAACAGCTTTCCCCACCATTCTTTCATGCAGGCAGAGCCCCAGTTGCCTAGGGGTCCCCTTCCAAAGTACCCAGGGAATGTGACTCCAACCTGGCCCCAGGAGGCAAATCATGATTGGCCTAAGACAGCGGTTTTCAAAGTGTGGTTCCCAGACCAGCAGCCCGAGGGAACTTATTAGAAATGCAGATTCTAGGTCCTCACCTCAGACCTACTGAATCAGTAGCCACCATGTGGGTAGGACCAGCAATCCTATTGACAAGCCTCCCAGGTGATTCTGATGCATGCCCAAATTTGAGAACCATTGGTTTAAGATAATTTCCCTGACCCGTATTGATGGGGACTGGAGCATATGTCTCAGTTCTGGCAAGGTACAGGCTGCTAGGTGTCCCCCAGTATTCATACTCCCTTTCTTTTCTATAAAGAAACCTTTCACTAGGCATGTGGCCACTCAGAATAAAAGACTACATTTCCCAGCATCCTTTGAAATTGAGCGTGGCCACAGAACCAAGATCTTGCCAATGAGGTATGACCAGTAGAATTTTGAGGGACTTCCAGGTCATCCCTTTAAAGGGAGGGATCTTGTTCTCTTCCCACCTGTGTGCAGAGCCACCTTGCAGCTGAGAGCAAAGCCGTAGTTAATAGAACAACAAGATAGGGAGCCCCAGGGTCCCAGACACTTAGAGCTGCCATACCCCCCTGGAACTGTTTGTGCCTTGACTGTTATGTGAAGCAGAGAGAAGCATCTCTCATGTTTAGGCCATTGTTACTTGGGTCTTTGATACAGCCAACATATATCCTGGCTAATGCATCTGGTCCTTGGGTTCTTAAGGGACGTCTTTTGACGAGTCTTTAAGAAAGGTTTTCCTCCATGATACAAAGACACACAAAAAGGGAAACCCTTGGCCTTGTCTTGCCAGATGGCATCATGTCTGTTACTCCAAAGGCCCCTGATGCCATCTCCTCTGTAGTAGTCAGTTCTGGCTGCCATAACAAAATACCACCAGCCAGGTGGCTTAGACAACAGAAATTTATTTTCTAACAATTCCAGAGGCTAGAAGTCCAAGATCAAGGTGTTAAGGTTGGTTTCTCCTGAGACCTACTTCCTTAGGATAGCTGCCTTCTCACTGTGTCCTCACATGGCCTTCCTCTGTGCACCAGCACCCTGGCTTCTCTGCATGCCCACATTTCCTCTTCTTATAAGGACGCCAGTGAGATTGGATTAGGGTAACCCCAATAACTTCTTTTTCACTTCATCAATCACCTTTTTACAGGCCCTATCTTCAAATACTTTTATATTCTGAGGCACTGGAACTTAGGGTATTCAACAAATAAATATGGGAAGAAGTTGCGGGGGGACACAATTCAGTCCACAACCCCAGAAAAGTAGAAAATATAAGGAACTTGATACCATGTTGAGCTATTCAATTAACTAGCCCTGAAAGCATACCTTGGGCTTCTTGCCTTGAAAGAGAAGGAATTGTCTTTTTTGTCTAAGCCACATTTGGTGGGGTCCTCTGTTCTTTCAGCCAGAACTCAGGTGTTTGCTCAAGCTGTTCCCTCTGCCTAGAGGATCCTTCCTTCCATTCACCCTTCAGGTTTTGTCCTGACTGTTATGGGCGCTTGGGGAATGGCTACTGAATCTGGCTTCTGCAAACAAGAGGCTTGCCTTTTATCAGAGTTCTTTGCCTACGTGTCTTTCTAACTAGACCAGGGTCAGTGTATGTACTGTCCACCTGCTGCCACCTTCCTTCGTCCTGCCAGTGGCATCCATTGATAATCAATCCCTTTTCCCTGCTGGGAGCAGACCTGGTTTGTACAATCCTCTATACAACCCTCTGGGCAGCCCCTGCCAATCAACTGGAGGTGGATCAAAAGAGATGAATTTTATCTGCCACAACAGTATTGTTCAGACTTTGAGAGCAGGGACTTTGTTTCGCTCATTTCATTTTTGATTCACAAGCTAATTCTAATAATATATGTTATCGTATCTTTCTGTTTCCGTTTAATCCCTGCAGCAGCCTTCAGAGGCAGGCACAATGATTATCCTGCTTTTGCCACATAAGGGCTCTGAAAGATGAGGTAACTTGTTCAAGGTCATATACACTTGAACTTAGGTCCCTCTGTCTCTGTCTATTTCCAGTGATTTTTAAATATTTTTTTATTTTTACTCACTATTATACTAAAAAGGATACTTCCACTGTCATTTACTAAGCATTTCATCTGTTCGTGACTCTGCACTGCAGTGAATACTCAAATAGCTTTCCATTGCTAGTGACATTCAAAACACGTGTTGTCCTATTTGAGCTTCCCAGCAGTTCAGTGACATTTGAAATTAGGCCAGGAATAACATAAGTTCCCATGTTATAGAGAGGAAAACTGAGGCCCAGAAGGAGGGAAAGGCTGCACAAGTCAGTCCTGCAGGTGCCAGAGCGAGACCTTGCATGCCCTGCTACCACTCCAAGGGTGGGAATTCTGGACAGGCTTAAGGGGTTAAGTGGAAGTTTTGATACCTGGAGCAAGGTCAGGCAGGGATTGGCTCAGACATCCCAGCCTCTTCCTGTTGGCCCAGCAGGCTGAGTGGAGATCTCACTTCCTGTTGTTGGGAGGTGGCCTGCAGGATGTAGGAAGAAGGAGAGGGAGTGGTGAGAGCCAGCACTAAGCAGCCTGGGCCCTTTATGATTTCACAATGATTATGTAATTCTCCTTATTTTTCCTTTAAAAACTTTTGTCTTCCTTTACGTCCCTGAATATGCACATAGTTTACCATATCATATGTATTCCCATTGCAGCACTTTATCCCCAAGTAAACAGTTACTCTTTTATTTATTTATTTATTTGAGACAGAGTCTCACTCTGCTACCCTTGATTAGAGTGCTGTGGTATCATAGGTCACAGCAACCTCAAACTCTTGGGCTCAAGAGATCCTCTTGCCTCAGCATCTCCAGGAGCTGGGACTATAGGCACTCGTCACCATGCCCATCTAATTCTTTCTAGTCTTTTTTTTTTGTTTTATTTTGTTTTTTTCTTTTAGTTTTTTAATTTTCTTTTCTATTTTGTATAGAAATGAAGTACCTCTCTTGCTCAGCCTGATCTCAAACGCCTGGCCTCAAGTGATCCTCCTGCCTCAGCCTCCAAAAGGGCTAAGATTATACGCATCAGCTATGGCACCCAGCCCAGATTTTCTTTTGGAGAGCCTCTCTGTTATTTAGGTTGACAACCTGAATAATTTTTATTGAGAACTTCTTATATGCCGAGAGCTCTGTAAATACATTTAATTTTTACAAGATCACTATGAGATCAAACTAGCATTATGGGGTTTTGTTTGTTTGTTTTCTTTCTCCCCACTACACTAACAAGGAATATTACATTTATTTTGTAAATGAGAAAATCTAGGCACAGGTGACTAAGGGATGTCCCTAAGGTCATAACCCTAGTAAGTGGCAAAGCCAGGACCCAAACTCAGGCAGCCTGTGGCTAAAGCCCATGAATACTGCCTCCCTTAATACTAATGATTAAGTTTTTTTTTTTTTTTTTTTATTTATTGTTGGGGATTATTTGAGGGTACAAGAAACCAGTTTTTTTTTTTTTTTTTTTTGAGACAGAGTCTCGCTATGTCACCCTTGCTAGGGTGCCATGGCATCACAGCTCACAGCAACCTTTAACTATTGGGCTTAAGCTATTCTCTTGCCTCAGCCTCCCAAGTAGCTGGGACTACAGGTGCCTGCCACAACAGTCACACTCAGGTATTTTTTTGTTGCAGTTGTCATTGTTGTTTAGCTGGCCCAGGCCAGGTTCATACCGCTAGCCTCGGGATATGCGGCCGGCACCGTAACAACTGTGCTATGGGTGCTGAGCCCAATGATTAAGTTGTTTGAATCCTAGCTTGATTAGACACAGTTCTCTATGGTTTATGAAGCACTTTCCACCACTCTTTTCTTTGTTTCTTACCACAGCAGCCCAGAGAGGGAGACAATGTTTACTCCCAATTTATAGAGGGGAGAGGGAAATAGGCTCTGAAAGGGGGAATTGACTGGCCTTGCCAAGGTCACATATTAAGGTCAGAGGCAGAAATGGGACAGAAACTTGGAATTTTCTAAAGTAATAACTCCGAATTTTGGGGGGGGGCCCTTTCTCAACCCTACCCAGCTCCCAAGCCCCCTCAACAGCAGGTCTTCTGGCTGGAGGCCAGGAGCATTTGTCCCCGAGTTGGTTGCTCTGCCTGGGCTCCCATCCTTCAGCTGTAGGGGCTCAAGGCTGTGTCCTCCACCTCCACCACCCCCATCAGAAGGGAGGGGCAGGAACTCCAGGGCTGGTGGAGTTTCCGACCAGGCAGGAAAAAGAACAAAGGAACTGGGGTAGGGGGGTGGAGGGGGTGGCCAGGAGGGTGGCAGGAGCAGAGGGGACGCTTCACCATGGAATATGAAGTCAAGAAAGGGAAAAAGGTAGGTGGGAGGTTGGGAGGGATACAGGGTAGGGATATGTCCCCGAAGTTGGGGAGGGGGACAGTCTGGGAAGGTGGGCAGTAGGTGGCATAAGTAGCACATTTCTTCTTGTTTGGAAGGACCTTCCTTTCCACCCTTGGACAGCCAGACATTTGGGCTCTAAACTCCCTTTTCCTGTTTCTCCGTTCTCAGTTGCCTCTGCCATCCCTGGGATGGACAGGCAGGGACCCTCCCCCAAACTGGCCAGTCAGTTGAGGAGATACTCCAAACCTGCTTCCTGCAGCTTCTCAGACAGAGGGACAGACAAACATCCAGCAGACTCCTTCCCTGCTCTCCACTGCTCTAGACAGAAGAACCCCAGCCAGGGCAATTCTGTGCTAGGACATTGCCTATGCAGGCTGAGTCTCTCCCACCTGTCCCCCACCCCTTCCCCATCTTTAAGAGGCCCACTCCTGCAGCCTCAGCCCAGGGTCACTCCCCCACTGCCTCTGATGCTGAGAGGTTTTCTAGTATGCTTCTCTGGGCATCTCATTGGTTGTCTTTGGGGTTCAGGGAGCTGCTCAGATTCCAACTTCCGTCTTACAGATCCCTCTTCCCCCAAGAAAATCTGGATAAGGGCTGTTCTCAAAGTTGTCTACATGAATCACGAAGGTCTCAGAGGCAGCCAAAACACACACACATGCTCTTTCTTCGTGCTTTCAATAGACATGTATTGAGCACCCATTGTATGCCAGGCACTGTGCCCAGTGCTGGTGATGACACAGAGATAAGCAAAGTCAGATAAGGACCCTGCTACCTTCCTGGACTTGAAAGTCTGGTGGGGGAAACAACTATTAATATTTTTAAAAAAGATAATGAATAAATTAATGTTAAATTGCATAAAAGGTGCCATACGCAGTACTGGAAGATAGACTATTAGAGTGCTCAGCCCTATACTGATTGGTTTGAGTTGAGAGCTGATGGACGGGAGTCGGGAAGCATGTTTGGGACAGAAGAACAGCATGTACAAACCAGGGTAAGGAAGGTAGCAGGTAGGAAGGACTGGAAGATGGGCGTGCAGCTGGGAAAAAGAGGGTGGGGGTGAGGCTGGAGAGGTGGGCAGGGCCACCCACAAATACTCACACTCACACATGCAAGATCAAGTCCCAGCTCCACAGCTGGCATTCAAGGCCTCTGTGATTTGTTCATCTCATAACTCAGCTGTGATAAACGGCTTCCCCAGGCTCACCCTGACCCAGCCTTTGAAGCTGCCAGGATTCCACACAAACCGTGCCCTCCGCCCAGCATGCCTTCTTCTAGCGTTCTCTCTCATTTCTCAGAGCATTTGCACACCACATCCAGGCCCCATGACACTAGTTCTAAAATGAGCTGAGATGCATCAGAATCCTCTGAAGGGCTTGTTAAAACACAGATCACTGGGTCTCACTCCCACTTTCTGAGCAGTTTCTAACAGCCCCACCCACCAGGTTGATGCCAATGGCTTAGATCCTGGCTACTCAGAGGGTGGCCTGCAGGTCAGTAACATCAGCATCTGCTGGGAACTCCTTAGAAACACAGAATCTCAGGCCCTAACTCAGACCAGCTGAATCAGAATTTATGGGCACAGTAAAGTTTATGATTCACTAGTTTAGGTCATTTATCATAAGCCCTATAGGCCAGCATGGGATGGGGTCGTCCAGGTCTCCCCTGAATCCTCAACACCCAGCACAGGGCCCAGCCAGACAGGTATGAATCAATGTTCACTGAATGAATGAATGAATGAGTGGATGAATGCATGCATTTGTGGGTTTACATATTGTCTGCTTATCCAAACTAGAAGGCGAGCTCCTTGAGAGCAGTGGGGTTATTTTGTTCATACCTCTCTTACCATGATGCAAGAATCAAATAATCAGACCACACATTCTATGCAGTGGTTTCAGCTTAAGGTCCCCTTTGAAATTACCTAAGGAAGATTTTTTTTTTTCTGAATGGTAACTATGTACACTAATGCACTTCTGGGGTACAGTATGGGGTTTTCACATGCAATCCGAAATACTTCCATCAAACTGGTCAACACAGCCTTCATGTCATTTTCTCAGTTATTGTTTTAAAACGTTCACATTCTACTCTTAGAAAGATTCACTTGTACCCCTGTAAGATAAACCTCAGAAGTGATCCCTCCAATCCCCCTCCCTCTACCCATTCCCTCCTCCCTTCTCCCTCCCCCGGCTCTTTTTTTTTTTTAAGAGATAGGGTCTTGTTCTGTTGACTAGGCTGGAGTGAAGTGTACAAGCATAGCTCACTGTAACCTCACACTCCTGGGCTCTAGTGATCCTGCTGCCTCAGCCTCCCAAGGAGCTGGGACTAAAGGCAGTGGCCATAAGGCTGGGCTAATTTTTTCTATTTTTAGCAGAGACAGGATCTGGCTCTTGTTCAGGCTGGTCTTGAACTCCTGAGCTCAAGGGATCCTCCCACCTCAGCCTCCCAGAGTGCTAGGATTACAGGTGAGAGCCATGGCACCTGGCCCCAGTCCCAGAATTTCTGATTCAAGTGGTCTGGGGTGTAGCCTGGACAACTGAAGTTTTAGAAATATATTTATTTCTAAACTACACAGCAAGGGTTGGGAGCAACAGCACTGAAGTATGGTTCTCACACATGAATGTGCATCAGATTCATGTGGAGGGTATGTTAAAACCTAACTCCTTGGCCCTACTTGAAGAGTCTCTAATTCGGTGGGTATGAGAAGGGCCCAGGAATCTTCATTTCTCTCACTTCCCAGGTGATGCTGCTGCCAACGCTGGCCCAGGGACCACATGTTGGGAGCTGTGGCTCTGGAGTGTGCTCAGTCTTTATTTTGAGATTTAGATTCTATAGGTTTAGTCCAGGGCCCTGAAATTTGTAATTTTAACCTTGAACCAGGCCATTTTTGAGCAGGTGCCCCTGGGTTATACTTAAGTGTACTTATTAATTATTTCTAACTTTTAGGAAAGCACAGAAAGTAGCCTACAAAAACCTATGCACCCACCACTCAGCCACACTGAATCCTAATATTTTTCTGTATTCACCCCAACCTAGACCCATTCCTTCAACCTGGTCGGCAGAGGCTCTACCTCACCTGGGTGTTTTGAATGGAAGTTATAGCCCATACTATCCAAGGCGAACTATTGGTTCCACCACTACTACTTATTAGCTAGTTCCCTCTCTGGGGCTTAGTTTCTTCATCCATAAAATGGGGATCACAGAGGTACCCCTTCTGTGGAGCTGTTTCGAGGACTAAATTAGGTAATATAAGTAAAAGTGAGCATGATGAATGTTTGTTATGACTGTCATTCCCCTGTCCTCCCCCAGGGCTTTGTATCCCCTATCCGAAGACTGGTGTTCCCCAAGGCCGGGCGCCAGGCAGCCTTTAGGAGTAGTGCAAGCCGCCGGCCCCTGCACTCCATGCCCCTGTATCCCCCTGACTACCTCATCGACCCCCAGATTCTGCTGTGTGACTACCTGGAGAAGGAGGTCAAGGTGCGTGTGGGAAGAGGGAGGGTGGGGACAACCTTGCGCTGAGGAGAGACCTCACCTCTTCCGGACACCAACCCCTGGCCAGCCCTGTCTCACACAGGATGAGCCCTGGGTTGGTGCCGGCCTCTCCTCTGCCTTATGCTGTGTACTGGCAGCATGACCTCCATCCTCTGAGCCCCAGTGTTCTCGTCTCAGCATGGAGCTGGACATCTCCCCCAGGGGACAGTGAATGGGAGAAGGTTCTATGTATCAAAAACTCCTATCTTCTGTCAACCTAAACAACAAACAGAGGGAGACGGTTTCAAAGAAAATATTTATTCGAGAATAGGCATTCAGGGAAGTAAAGGAAGGCAGGCTTTTAAAGGAAAAATGAGAGTACCCTAATTGTTTTGAGATAATTATCGCTGGCTACAGGCATCAATAACTAGGCTGGTGCTGGTCTAAGGTTGAACAGACAGTTGCTGCACAGATGTCTTTGCAGAATTATTGTTTTGTGTGTAAGTCCGTGATAGCCTTTGTACAAAGTTGTGGTCTTTGCAGTTTTTTGTGATAGTTCTTGTGCATGAGAACTCTTGCTTCATGGCCTTCCCGGGCTCTACAGTATCTTCTGGGTTTTGTTTTGATTTTAACACAAGTGACTTCATCTTGGGTTTTTTATTGTTGTTTTTCTTTTGTTTGTTTGTTTTGAGACAGAGTCTCACTATGTTGCCCTCGGTAGAGTTCTGTAGCATCACAGCTCACAGCAACCTCAAACCCTTCGGCTTAAGCGATTCTCTTGCCTCACCCTCCCAAGTAGCTGGGACTACAGGTGCCCACCACAACACCCAGCTATTTTTTTGTTGTAGTTGTCATTGTTGTTTGGCAGGCCTGGGCCAGGTTTGAACTAGCCAGTCTCTGAGCTATAGGCGCTGAGCCCAAGTGACTCCATTTTGATTCCAACAACTTTCACACTTTAACTTAGAGATTTTACCACACTGACCGTGTTGTCACTCAGATGGTATCCAGGTTAATAGCAAGCCACAAAGGACTTTGACCATTCAAGAGCTTTACTTCTATTTCATGAAAACCTTGAAGGAGCAATCAGGGATCCTCATTTAGCCTAGGAAGATCATAGAGAAAGGGTTATCAGATTTAGCAAACAAGCCATCTAAATTTGAATTTCAGATGAGTAATGTATACTTTCTTAGCATAATTATGTCTCAAATATTTCACAGGGACTAAAAGTACTAAGAAACTCTGAAATTTTTTTGTTGTTTATCAGAAATTCCAATGTAATTGGCATCATATATTTTATCTGCCAATCCTATTCAGACAGAAAAGCTAATAAGTAAGTCCACTTAGGCTCGGTGCCCATAGCACAGTGGTTATGGTGCCAGCCACATACACCGAGGGTGGTGGGTTTGAACTGGCCTGGCCCAAATAACCAACTGCAACAAAAACATAACTGGGTGTTGTGGCAGGGGCCTATAGTCCCAGCTACTTGGGAGGCTGAGGCAAAAGAACTGCTTAAGCCCAAGAGTTTGAGGTTGCTGTGAGCTGTGATGCTATGGCACTCTACCGAGGGTGACAGAGTGAGACTCTGTCTCAAAAAAAAAGTTAAGTCCACTTAAAAATTATGGACTGAAATTTCAAAGAGAATAGAAAGAAAAGGTTTGATTGGTGGAATTCATGTAGAAGAATACAACTAAAAATGATGGAAATAGTTAATTCTTATATTGACTAACTTTTAAGTGACAATATTAGGCTATAACTAAAAATGAAAAAAATTGTTGATTGACAGCATTATTTTTCTGACAAAATAATCTACTAATTTAATATAACATACTTCTCTTCTCATTTCACTTCTGCAACAAGAACATAAGGAGGGCAAGTGATTTGGCAATCAGTTTGACAATGATTCTTAGGGTGGAGAGAGCCACTTAGTCCAGAGGAAATTCATAGGTGGTCAGTTCTTTCAAGCTATTATAGTGACTTTTGCTTCCCTACGAAATCTTACAGCTAAATGACTATGTGTTAAGGTAATATAAGCTAGCAGTTGAGAGTGCGGACTCTGGCAGGTGGAGTCCAGTTTTACCCATTTAGCCATATAATCCTGGGCAAGGTTTTTATCCTTAAAGCGAGGATGAATGACTACATAGAAAGTGCTCAGAAACTGTGCCTGGCTTCTATTATGGGGTCAATAAAAGTTATTATCAAGTGGCCATTAATTCAGATATTTCTATCTCAATCTATCCTCACTGCTGTCAGTGAGGAAGCCAGTGTCCGCCAAGGTTTCAGGGTGACCTTTATATGCCTTTTTCCCACCCTGTTTCCTGTCCAGTTCCTGGGCCACCTCACCTGGGTGACTTCCTCACTGAACCCCTCCAGTCGGGATGAACTCCTGCAGCTGCTGGACACAGCTAGGGTAAGGCTCTGGGGAGAGAGGAGGGAAGGGTCTGGTCTCTTTTTCCCTCTCCTATCCACGGCCCCCAGGGAACTCAGGAGAACCGAACCTCCCTGCAGCAGCTAAAGGAGCTGCCGCTGAAGACCACAGCGGAGCAGGACAGCATCCTGAGCCTGTCTGCCCGCTGCCTGCTGCTCACCTGGCGGGACAACGAGGAGCTCATCCTGCGTATCCCCACTCACGAAATCGCTGCAGCCTCCTACCTGCAGGACGACGCATTGCACCTGCTAGTGCTTAAGACCGGTGAGGCTGGTGGGGCTGGCCAGGAGGGAAGAGGGGAGGAGAATGGGCGTGACCTGCGGCAGGGCGGGGCCTGAGGCTGGGTAAGGGGAAGATGGAAAAGCCTTGACCACACTGCCCTGAGATTAGCCGGCAAGCCAAAGATGCCTTAAGCTTAGCGTGACCCACTATTCTGAAGGCAGGTGGCGGAAAGCTTGAGGGTAGAGAAGCCAGAAACCTGAGGCTCGAAGTCACTGCACCGATTATACATACTAGGGTGTACTCTGAGGCTAGGGGCGTGGCCATATCTCGGGGGCGGAGCTCATGGTGGGAGGTGTCAGACCATGCTGGGCTGAGGACTGGAGGGAAGTAGGAATCCAAGGTGGAGTGCCCCTGAAACCTGGGACAGGGTCCGAGTTAAGGCTACAGAGGGAGGGGACAGCCTGGCCACCAGCCTCAGGTCGGAGAGTAGATTTGAGGCCAGTAGCGCGACAGTGGGTACAACATCTTGAAACGCTGGACCACACAGAGGCCAGGGGTGGAGTCAGAAGCAAGAGTAGAAACTGAGGTCGGGGGCGGGGTGGAAAGTATGGACGCGGAGTAGGGCGGGAGTGGGCAGTCTCAAGCTAGCTAGGGGTTCCCGAGGCCAGGGCCAACAGGTTGGGGCGGCGGGACCCCAGAGAGGCGGGGTCGGGTCCTCCAGCCGGCCTTGGTAGCCTTCTCAGCCCCCATTTTCTGCGGCTGATGCTCTCCCCACGGACTCTCCTAGGTCTGGGCGTGGACCCGGTGCCGGCCGGTGTGGACGCCAGCCCTGGAGGCGCAGGACG
>NW_003852420.1:14145434-14160807 GCF_000181295.1 Otolemur garnettii
CCCCAGCCCGGATGCCTACTGCAACCTGGTCATCCTGGCTGTGGCCAACAGGGTGAGCCCGAGGGCAACCCACGCTCCAAAGTTCTGCCTCCAGGACGCTGCTTCTCCTGTCTCCTCGCACCGGGTCTCGAGGTTCCTGGGGTCTGCCCCTGCCTTTTCCCTTGTCCCTCATTAGGATCCACTCAGTCGTCCTCATGACGCCTAATACCTTCTAAACTCCAGCCCTGGACACCTCCAGGACCTCCCCTGACTCCACGAATGGGGTGAAGACTCAAAATGGCCAAAACAGATTAGATCTAACCCCTCCTCCAGCCTTGGTGCTTCTCCAGTGTTGTCAATGTTAGCACCGCCACAGTGACAGAGCTCATTAATCACCAGCATGAATTGAGTGCCAACTCACGCCTGACACCGGACAGCATCAACTCATTTCATTCTCACAGCAACCCCTAGAGGCAACTATTACAACTATTGTGTCCCCATTTTATAGAGAAGGAAACTGAGATCCAAATATAAAGTAGACAAGATCACACGGCGGGGGGTGGGGTGGGGTGGGGGAGATGCAGGTAGTGCCTTTAAGATTCAGACCCACAAAGGGCAGAGCTACCACAGAGCTGCTACTCTTGGTAACTAATAGTCACCCAGGACAGAAACCTTCCTGCCATACCTGCCTTGCTACTTTCTCCCCCATCTTCCATATTTACCCTTGCTTTCATCCATTAGACTATGTTTATTGGGTGCCAGCTATGTGCTAAGCGTGGGGGTAGGTGCTACAGACACAGAGGTGAACAAGACCTTCCTTAGGGAGCTCACAGTCTAACAGACACCTTCAACTTCTTCCTCTAGCCCCAGGCCACCAGTTCCCTCTTTATATAAACAGTGGTGAACAAAACGGTGCCTGTCTAGAGAGTGAGATGGGTAATAACCAGTAAACTCAAGACAGGGTAACTGTCTCCCTCCCCTTAAAACACTTCCTCACTGGCTTCTAGCTCTCTCATCTTCCTGCATTTTCTTCTACTTCTCTGGCTCCTCCTCAAATGCTGGCTCCTCCTCTTCTCTCCAGACTCTTAAAGTTGGAGCGTCTGGGTTTGGTCCTTGGCCTTTTCCCCTCCTTTATTTCCTCATTTCTAGATGATCTCTAGTCTCATAGCTTTTAAGACACAAGAACTCCCCAAATTTCATCTCTCACCAAATCTTTACTCAGCCTCTCTACTGGAAGGTCTAATGGCTATCTCAAACCTAGCATGCCCAAAGCTGGGCTCCAGTCTTCTCCCCTAAACCGGCTACTCCCTTGGTTTCCCTGTCTAGGTTAATGTCAGCTCCATCTTTATGTTGCTCAGGCCAAAATCTTGCGGTAATCCTCGGCTCCCCACTCCTTCCCTCCCTCCCTCTCTTCCCCTCTCTCTTTCTCTGTCTTTTTCACCTCCCCCACTCATATTTATTCTGTCAGTAAATCCTATTTTCTCTTCTCCCCACCCTCCACTGTCCCCACCCAGGTCTATGCCCCATTTTCTCTCATCTGGATCATACAGTCACCTCCTCGCTGGTTCAGCCAGTGCTTACAGACTGTTCTTCCACACAGAATGTCCCTGTTAACACATAAGTCACATCCTGTCACTGCTTCAAGTCTTCCAGTGGCTCCCCTTTTTACTAATAGTAAAAACTAATGTCCTTGCAATTGTTTACAAGGCCATTCGTGCTCCAGCTACCACTCCCATTTCCTCTTCACCTCATCCTTTCCATTCTCCCCTTTTATTTTTAGTTATTTTTATTTTTTTTTCTGGATTAATATGAGGGCACAATTAGGTCACATTGTTTGTTTGTTAGGTAAAGTCCAAGTTGTAGTTATGCTCCTCCCATATGAGGTGTGCCAAATACCCAGTTAAATAGCACACTAATTCTCTTTTATCCACTTCATTCCTGCCAGTCCTTGTACAGAGCAGAGGCCTGTGCGTTCTGGGTGGTTCAGTGTGGTAATCCCTAGCACCTAGAACAGGTCCTGGCATGTAACAGGTGCTCAGTGGTATCTGTGGAGTGAATGGATGAGCTGATGCAAATCATATCATTACACCTTACCATAGAGACCTAGTAGAAAACAAGCAGGTTTCAGTGATAGAGAATGGGGAGCAGATCCATTTTCAACAGGGAAAGTGAGTTTTTGCCATTTAAACTGGAATGTGAAGGAGAGAAAGGAGTTAGCAGAGTGAAAAGCCTGGAAATAGATTCCATACATGTACAAAGGCAACAATGTGCCCTTTATCCCACCAGACTGCGAGGGCTTTGGGGTACAGAGCCTGGCCCAGTGCCTACCATACAATAGGACTCTGTGAGAATTGTGGAATGAGTAAAGAAGAATTGCTTTCTAGATGTGTCTGGGCCTCTAACCTCCCATCTGAGGCATCCTGGTCCTGAAGAGGATATAGGAGCTAAGAGTCAAAAAACTTGGGTGCCAGTATTAATTGATAGCAAGAACCTTCTGTGTGAGCCTGGGCAGGTCGCTTAACCACTCTAAGCCTCAGTGTCTTTAAGTATAAAATAAGGATCCTCTCTTCCCTGTCCATTTTGTAGGGTTATTACACTCCTGTAGTGATTAGTGCACCCCTGCTATCTCAAAATGCCTATCCTGAGTTACATTTTAATTCGTACCTTGAGCTTTTTTAGAGACATAAATAGGGAACAGCTTCATGACGATGGTCCCTTTATCAGTCATTGTCTTTCTATGCTTAAAGGCATAAAGAGGTAAATTAAAGAGGTAAATCCCTCTTCAAATCTGCAGTCACCCAGGAACTCAAACTCTTTCCTTCTACCAGGGACTGAAGTTTCTGTTTTCACCCTTGCTTTCATTTTTGCACTGGATGCCAGGAAGCTCATTTCTAAATATGGCAGTGACTATGTTGAGCCTAAAATGTTGATACATTTAATTATTTCCCCTCCTCCTAGGAACAGGAGAACCGGCTAATCACTTCCCCTCTCTAGGCCTCAGCTTCCATACCTACGCATTAAACTAAATTAGGGCTTATTTTAGATAAGCTTCAAGAATGCTCATGAATCCTCTAGAAGTTGGGGTGCATTTTTGGTGGTACAGGAGCCAGAGTTGGTGGATTCTATGAAGAGCTTCCAAGACCAGAGTGTAGCCACATAATTTTGATGGAAAATGTCTTCAAAATCAATTTAAAGGGGTTCTCTTTGCACTGTGTTTTAGAAAGCAGGGTCATCCTGATCATTGGTGGGGACCTGAACTCTCTCTCCTCCCTGGGCCAGGATGCAGCCGAGGAGTCCTGCGCATTGATCTGCCAGGTCTTCCAGATCATCTATGGGGACCAGAGCATTGAATGTGTGGACCGGGCTGGCTACCACTACACATCTACACCTGAAAGGCCATGGCTCTGCAGCCGCAGTGAGTACCCAAACTCTTGCCTCCCCTCCTGTGGAGCATCCTAAAAGGCCAGGGGAAGGAGGATGCTGCAGGACTCAGGGCCAATGAAAGCCTTTGGGGGTCCTGATCGCTACCATAATTACAGTATACCCCTAATATGTAGGCAAAATAGAAGGTCATCTTTCATGATGGCCTCCAACTTAGCTTCTTCAAAGGGGTTTGGGTTGCCAGATTCAGAATGAGCCCTCTCAGAGCTGAACTTTTCTGTCTCCCATTCGTTCTTATGTCCCTGCTTTGCAGAAGCTGAGGCACATGCATTGTCTACTTCTGAGCCATCCAGCCCTTCTAGGACCCTCGGTCAAAACCAAGATTTCTAGATAGGTTCTTGAATGCAATCAAGAACTACAGTGAGAACGAGACTGATAGAGGCATTCATCGAGCACCAGTTCATTGTGTATGATAAGCACAATACCAATGTGCCATGTCTTAATTCTAGTAGCAGACTTGTCTGTCCTGTCTGTCACTATATCCCCAGTGCCTACCATGGGACTGGGTACATCACAGATGCTCATGAAGTATTTTTTGAATGGATGAAAGAAATTTCTGAGGCCTTCTGATTCCAATTTTACAGATGAGGATGTTAGGCTCAGAGTAGTCAGTAAATGCTCGAGGTAAGGCTCGGCGCCTATAGCTCAACCGGCTAAGGCGCCAGCCACGTACACCTAGGGTGGCGGGTTCAAATCCCCAGCCCGGACCCGCCAAACAATAATGACGGCTGCAACCAAAAAATAGCCGGGCATTGTGGCGGGCGCCTGTGGTCCCAGCTACTTGGGAGGCGGAGGCAGGAGACTGCAGGTTGCTGTGAGCTGTAATGCCACAGCACTCTACCCATGGGGACAGCTTGAGGCTCTGTCTCAAAAAAAAAAAAAAATGCTCGAGGTAAGTGGGAGAGACAGGATTCAAACCCAGATCTGTCTAATTCCATAGCTCCTTTCTGCAACAACCTCACCCCTTTCCTTCTGCCTTCAAGGCCAGTAGGCAAATTCCCTCCGCCACAGTCCCCACATGGTCCCTGTGTGCCCAGCTGCAGCCACAGAGTGCTGGCTCATTTTTCCTGAGGGCCTTCCCATCTGTGGAAACTGTGCTTGTTGCTGGGTTAGTTCATCGGCTCTTACAAGAATGACAAACAAATATCCCAACAAATTCATTCACTCAATGAATACTTACTGAACACCTACTATGCGAGATCCTGTCCTAAATCACTAGGACATACTGGTGGGCACCTGCCTCCATGAAGGTTGCATTGCCAAGCTGGCTGGCAGTGATTGACATGAGTAAATATACAACCACAGACTGTCCTGCAAGGACATACAATGAGGACCTGGCCTCACCTGAGAAGTCAGGGCCAGGAAGTGACACTGAGTGGGCTGAGATCAGAAGGCAGCTGCTACTATCTGGATAAATGAAACAACAGGACTAGGAAGAGAGCATGTTCTCTGTAAATGGTGCCTCTTTGTTCTGAAGGTTTTAAGATCCTTCCCCTTCACAAAATTCTTTTTTTTTTTTTTTTGGTCTTGCCTCAAACACATGCAGTTTATAAAACACTCCCTCATCTGTTCCTCCATCTACTATTCCTAAGGACCCCATGAGGTAGAGAGGAAGGTGGTATTTTCCCCATGTTGGGGAAGTTGAGGACCAAGAGGAGGCAGGTGAGTTGCCCAAAGTTGGCAGTGGGGCAGGACTAGATGCCAGGGTGAGGCTGAAGTTGGGACCTCCAGGAGCCAAGTATGCTGGTCCCTGCTTTGCCACCTCTGAAAGTCTCTCTGTCTGCGGGTCCCAGGTGAGAGCTGCCGCACAGATGGGACTTACGCCTATGATGCTGACTTCAGCTGCTGCAGCTCCTTGTGAGTACAATACTGGAGAGGGTGGGGTAGGAAGGGAGAAGCCTGGACCTCTAATGACCATGAAGCCCCAGATCCTCCTCTGTTTTATGTAAGAGATTATAGGCATTGATTCACTGCACCTGGCCTCCAAGGTTGACTTTTTATTAGGTAATATAGATCGAGTACCTTCTGTGTGCCAAGCACTGTGCTGTGTGCTGGAGATACAGCAGGAAACAAGATAGAGGGCAAGACCCACACCCAGCACATAGTAGATACTCAACCACTGAAGAAAACCAAGGTCCCTGTTCTTGCCAGGTTGACAATATCAGCATTTCATAGTAATAATCACTAATGTTAATAGGCACTAAAGCAGTAGTTCTCAACCTGAGGGTCGCGACCCCTAACACCATGGGAAAATACATCCTGCATATTAGATATTTATATTATGATTCATAACAATAGCAAAATTATAGCTACAAAGTAGCAACGAAAATAATTTTATGGTTGGGGATCACCACAACATGAGGAACTGTAATAAAGGGTCACGGCATCAGGAGGGTTGAGAACCACTGCACTGAGGAGAAGCTCAGGCTGTGTGAGAGAGGCTGAGGGGCCCCAGCTCATCTGAGGAGTCAGGAGGCCCTCTTAGAGGTGGCATGTGAACTGACACCTGGAGGATGAGAGGGGGGAGGGAGTTCCAGGTGGATGGAACAGCAAGTGCAGGAATTGAGAACAGGAAGAAGCTGGTCGTAGTTGAGGAACAGCAGGAGGCCACTCTGGCTGCAGTGGAGCGTGAGGGAGAGGATGTTTGGAGGGAAACTTGGAAAGGCTTCATGTGCATACAGAGACTGCAGACTGAGGGAGCATGTTTGACAGAGGGTCTAACCCAGCGGGGGGATCAGGGAGCACTTTCTTGAGGAGATGATATTTATTATAAAATCTGTCAGTAAGTAAGAGTTAGCTGAGCAAAAGGTAGGGGTAGAGAGGCACTCCAGGCAAAGGGAACAGCATGTGCAAAGGCCCAGAGGTGAGGAGGATCGTGGAGTATTAGAGAAAAATGGGAGGCAGGTGGCCAGAGTGCAGAGGGCAAGGGTGAGCCAGGTCACACAGGGCTTTGGAGGCCAAAATCGAGTCTAGGATGAGGCCTCAGAATATCAGTAACTTCCCTCCCACCTTCAGCCTGCCTTAGGGAGAGGAGCTGGAGAGAGGTAAGTGAAAGCCTCGTTTCCCTGTCCCTGCAGCAATGGCTCCCAGGACACTTTTGAAGCATGTTACAGCGGCACGTCCACACCCTCTTTCCATGGCTCCCACTGCAGTGGCAGTGACCACAGTGGCCTGGGCCTTGAGCAGTTACAGGATTACATGGTCACGGTGAGATGGGGCAGGCAGAGGGAACAGTACAAGCGTGGGCCTGGAGGCTGGAGGAAACACGGGGGTGTTTTGGGGATCGTGCATGATCCTGGACAATCTCAGAGGTCAGGGTCAGGGATGAGGTTAGGAAGTAAACTTCCAGCTTGTAAAAAGCTCTAAATAATGTCAACTTGCATTAATTGAGTTCTTGCTGTATACCAGGCACTATTCCAAGAACCTCTGATGAATCATTTCTTTTGATCCTTTCAACAGCCACAAGAGGGAGGTCATCACTATCCTCCCTTTGCAGATGAGGAAAGCAAGGGTCAGAGAGGTTGTCACCTACCCCAAATCACAGAGCTGATCAGTGAGGGGGTCAAGATTGGAACTCAAGCAGCTTGAGTCCATGTCCCATTCTTAGATGCAGCCCAAGGAGCCTGGATGTCCCAAGGAGACTATGGAAGGGCTTTCAGAGGAAGGCAGGGCCCCACATCCCCTTAGAGAAGGCTCTGCGTTTTCCAGGCGCGGGGTGAGTGGAGGTTGCTCCCTAGGATTGATCTCGAATGTTGCCCTCCCCTACAGTTGCGGAGTAAACTGGGGCCCCCTGAGATCCAGCAGTTTGCAGTGCTACTACGGGAGTACCGGCTGGGGCTGCCCATCCAGGACTACTGTGCAGGGCTGCTGAAGCTCTATGGAGACCGGCGCAAATTCCTCCTACTGGGTGAGCCCCCACCTTCCCCTGGGGTCCACTGAGGTTCCTGCTTAGCCTGTGCCATTCCTGGCCAGGCACCAGGTTAGGAGTGTTTGGGATTCATGAGGCAGACGAGGAGCCGGAGGTGTAGAGAGGGGAAAGGACTTATCACAGCCACTGAGAACAACAAAGTACTGGTGTAGCCATTAGATCGTCACAGCAGAGCAAGGAAAGGGAGTGATTCTTCCCATTTTACCCATGAGGACGCTGAGGCTCAGAGAGGCTAAGGAACTTGTGTAAGGTCACACAGCTAGTAAAGAGAGCTAACAACAGTAATACCAACCAGTAATACTAAGACGCTAACATGCACTTGGCAGTTACCAAATTCCAAGCATTATCTCATTAAAAGCTCTCTATTCTGGGAATTAGACACTATGCTTTGTCCTTATTTTGCAGGTGACTGAGGCTCAGTAGTAAAGTAAAAAGTAGCAGAGTCACATAACAAGTCAGGGTGGAAGTAAAAGCCAACTAAAGTTTATGGGGCACTAGGTGTTTGCTAAGTACCTTGTTATTTAATCCTCGCATCATTCTTAGGGGGGAGAATGGGTGCAATTATCTCAATTTACAAGCCAAGAAAGGGATGCCCAGAGTAATGTTTGAATGAAGGCGATATAACTAATAAACAGGACTGTGACAATCCTAATAACATTAACACTAATAAGAGCGTTTACTGTGAGTTGAGCACTGTGCTGTTATGTGCTGGCTCAGAAAGTTCAGGAACTTGGACAAGGCCACACAGCTTGTGAGTGGCAGAGCGGGAACTTGAACTCTGATTTCCAGAGAGGGTGGCTCCTCTGTGGGACGGGGAGCGGCAAACCCCAGAGAGATCACCCTGTCCCCTCGGCCTGCAGGGATGCGGCCCTTCATCCCGGACCAGGACATCGGCTATTTCGAGGGCTTTCTGGAGGGCGTAGGCATCCGCGAAGGGGGCATCCTCACCGACAGCTTCGGCCGCATCAAGCGCAGCATGAGCTCCACGTCGGCGTCGGCCGTGCGCAGCTACGATGGTGGGGCGCAGCGGCCCGAGGCACAGGCCTTCCACCGGCTGCTGGCAGACATCACGCACGATATAGAGGCCCTGGCCCCCGACGACGACGACGACAATGAGGGCGATGACGATGAGTCCCAGGACTCCCCAGGCGGGGCAGACGCTGCCGAAGACAACTACCTGTAGCCTCTGTCTATGTGGAGGGCATGGAAGAGGGTCTTCCTGTAGCCTACTTATGGCTCTCGCTCACTCTTGCCGGCGGGGCCACCATCCTCAGGGCCCTCTCCTTTGCCCAGGATTTTCATTCCTGGGTCGCGGTCCCTGCCTTCGGGGACCTTGGTCCCTGCAGTACCAAGAATGTCCTGGAGGGGGTGGGCAAAGCTCAACCCTAGAGTCGAGGGTAGAGCGCTGCCCTCTGCCAGCCCAGAGCTGGGCAGTGATCCTGCTTTGTCCCGCTAGAGGTGAGAGCTCAGCTCCAGGACACACCATCCTCCACAAGATTCCCTCCACAGCTTTCTGGAGGCCGAGAAAGGGATGAAGAGTGGGCTCCATCTGCTGGCCGACTGAGAAAAGAATTTCCAGAACCTAGAGACTTCTGTTGATCCTTCTTTATAGAATGGGAAACTGAGGTCCAAAAAGAGGGGAAGGGACTTGAGGGAATCTCCTGATTCTCCTTATATTACCTCAAACGGACTATACTAAAGAGTGTAGTAGGTCTTTTACCATAGAGTGTAAATGGCAGTATCCTCTCCCCTGATGGCAGAAATTGCCCCCTCTGTGCAGAGGAGAGGTTTTCCTCCTGTGAGAGTTGGCTCAGGTGGGTGATCTGGGTCTCAGTTCTGGCCTTCAGACCCTAAACAAACTGATTATTCAGATCTTGGATCTGGAGCTCGATTTGGGTTGGAATCTTGGATTATGGAGCCAGACAGACCCAAGACTCTTATCTGGTGAGTGTCCTAGCCTCTGTATGCCTCCTGTTTCCTCACCTGTCCAGTGAGGTCAGCCCCATCTACCTCACAGGGCGATCATGGGGATGAATGGAGGTCAAGGCCTTAGCTTAGGGTTTAGCACATGATAGATGCTCAGTAAATGCTGTTCTTGCCACATTGAACACTTTCTGACTCAGCGTTTTGCCTGGGTGCAATGGGAGGAGAACTGGGGAGGAGGATGTTAAGAAGACCCTCGGGGAGCTCAGTTTGGGGAAAAAGAACAGGACTCGCCCTTTGAAGCTCTATTACAGCCTGGCTGTGTGCTCAAGCCCCAAATGAGAAACACCAAGACTCCACAGCCATCTGGGGGTCTGGGGTCAGAAGGCAGGTTAGAAAGGTGGGGAGGTCAGATAAACACAGCACTGGACACCATCTGCGGAAAGATTTAGAGACTAAAAGAAACAAGGCCTGATGGAGGCCAGAAACTCGTATAGAAGTTTCTAAAACTTCTAAAACTAAAATTTATTTGTAAAACTTTGCAAAACCTTCCATGGCCAGACGTATGGTACTTACCATGAGATAGGTACTGTTATCAATTTTCAAGTGCTATAACTAGGACTTCAGGTCCAGAGAGTTGCATGTGATGAATCATCATCCCATCGTGCCATCATCATTGGTCCCTGCTAGGCCTTCTGATGTTTTATTTTATTTTATTCCCTCCTCCCCAATCCACACATTCCTCACATTTCTTCTCTCTCCCCACCATGAGCACCCACCCATATCTGTTGACATACACATCCTCCAGCATAAATACACATAAATACCCTCAAGTGGGTATTTATGCTACATAAATGGTATTGTATGAGAATCTCATTCTATTGATTCACTTTCTCACTGCGTAGTGTTTTTAAGGTCTACCTTTGTTGCTGTGGGAAAACCTAGCTGTTGTATCCAGTTTCTGCAAAATATTTCAAGCTGAGCATCCACTGTTTTATTTATCCATCTCCCCAGAGATGGATACCCAGGTTGCTTCCAACTCCCTCTTTACCACAGACAACACTGTGATGAATGTGTTTATACATGATCCTTATGGGCCTGTGTGAACATCTCTTTGTGCTCTGCACCCAAGAATAGAATTACTAGATCGCGGGGCATCTATGTGTTAGATTTCACCAAATTCTTCCAGAATAGCTCCACCTACAGGGTGTAAAGGATACTATTTCCCCCACATCTTCATTAGCTTTTACATTATCCGACTTGGTCATTTTTGCCTGTCAGTTTGGGTGTGCAGTGGTAGCTCATTATCGTTTTAACTTGCTTTTCTCTGTTAATCCTGAGATGTAGAATCTCCTCCTCTATCTGTAAGGCTTTGGGGCTTTCCCTCCTGTGAACTGCTTGTTCATATCTTTTGTTCGGGTTTTCCTGAGTTTCCTATCTTTTTCTTGTTGATTTATAAGAGTAGATGGTCAATTTTAAATAGTAATCCCTTTTAGATGTGGATGTTCCAAATATCTTCACTTAAAATGTTGCCCATCTAAGTTTATCTATGGCACTAGGTCTCCAGCTTTATCCTGGAAAGCTAGCCAAACACAGGCATCTGAGCCCCACTCCAGAGTTTCTGACTCAGCAGAGCAGGGAAGGAGCGATTTGCAGTTCTAACTAGTACCCAGGTGATACTGATGGTCCAGGAACCACACTCTGAAAACAACTCCATAATGCTTCCCACTGAACAGATTCCTTAATTTTGATGTCGAATTTATTTATCCTCATTTTATGTTTGAAGAAACTGGATCTCAAGAGGTGAAGTGAATGACCCAAAGTCACATAGCTGGGATTAGACTCATATCTGAGTTAGAGCCCATGCTCCTAGCCTCTCTATTTTCTTGTCTCAAGCCTTTGGGTGTAGTGGTTGTAAGCTGGGGCATTTGGACCTGAGGCTAAAAAGGAGCCTTAGTAAGTTTCTGAGTGAGGCATTGAAGGAGAAGTTGATTGGGCAGACAGAGGCTACAGATATAGGGCCTCTCTTAAAGGTCTGGGGGCTTTGCAAGAGAATCAGGCTCAAAAACTGCCCACAGTCCTGGCCAGGGTACAGTGATGGGGCTGCTAAGAAGTACTGGTCAGTTCTTACCCCATAGCTCCGGGGATGGGGCAATTTCCCTCACACACTAGGAAGTTCCCACCCACCCCAGATCTACCCTCTTACTAAAGCCATTCCACCTCTTAGTTTCCGAGGTCCAAAAGGTCCTGGCTGGCGTAGCCAGACTCTGGGCACACTTACTCCTGTAGCATCCAGAGACCCCGCCAGGGCCACTTCCTTTATGGGTCAGTTCCTGGCATCACAAGAGGGGAAAACCCCTGAGGGTGGAACAGCTAGTTCCCAAGGACTTCTAGGGGTAGTGCAAATACGGAACTTCCCCACAGCTGGGTCCCCTGAGGACAGTCCTGACCCAAAGACAGTGGTGAAATTGGTAGCATTATGTCCAATTACCCCTAGGTAGAAAATTCTCCCATTTTGAGGCCCTGCAACTTCCTACTTTTTCCCACTTCTGAATGAAGACTCCTAACAGTCCTTCCCCACTGTGTGTTGGGGAGGAGCCCTGGAACAACTGTCATTCAGTCGCTGAACATTTAGAGAGAGAGCACCCATTCTGCCAGGCATTATGCGAGACATGAGAGGAAGATGTAGCACAGTCTCTGCCTGCTGTAGGGCACACAATCTGGTGGCAAAGACAGGTCCTCAGATAAAGCACTTTTTCTAGGATGCGTTTGTAGACTTAATTGTGCACGATGACAGCTCTGATGGCCATTCCAGGAAAAGAGTTTCAAAATTGCTTTGAAGAGTAGGCTAGGCACTGGTATCAGCACATAACTCCCCAACAGGCATACGTGGAAGGTGACTGTGCTGATATTCAGCAATGAGGTGTGTGTAGCACTTTGTCTAGGATCAGTTCGTGAACTTAATTGTCTGACTTCGTATGTGTTTGGAATCATCCTGGAAGGATACACAAAACAAGTTGTAGTTGTTGCCTCTGAGCTGCTGTAGAATATAGCAGAGCAATTTAAAAAAAAAAACCCTACTATTCCAGTATTCCAGTATTGGTTTAACTTTACAGACAGTATCTCTTTTCATATCTGTCTGAGCTCCTTATCCCCACCCCCACCCCCAGTGCATGTGTGCGCACACACACAGAGACAGACCTTGTACAAGAAGACTGGTTCTCACTCATTCCTACATTCCCTGGAACCCAGCACAACACCCGGCACACAGCATCCTGCCAATAGTTAATGTGAATGAATCATCTTGGAAACAGACCCTCCAGCCCCAGTTCAGATCTCAGAGGACTGCAGCCCAGGCTGACATCTTGACTGCTGCCTCCTAAGAGACACCAAGCCAAAACCACTAACTAAGTAAAGCTACTTCCAGATTTCTGACCTACAGAAACTGTATCAGATAATAAATGTTTATTTTAAGTTGCTACATTTTGGGTGATTTGTTATGCAGCAAGGAATAACTCATACAATCAACAGTCTTTATAAAGCATTTGATATGTGCTAATTCTGTGGAGAATGCATAAGAAAAGTCATGGTCTTGCCCTCAGGGGAGCAAGCCATGTGAGCATTCATTCTTAGACTCATTCATGCCTTTAACTAGCAGTTACTGAGCACTTTCTACATATCTGGCCCAGTGCTGAGTGCTGACCTATAGGATATTGGCAAATACACCGGCAGTACCAGCTTCTCAGAGGCTGAGGCAGGAAGATCACTTGAGCCCAGGAGTTCAAGGCTAACCTGGACAACATGGTGAGACCCCATCTCTAAAAGAACAAAAAACACTATAGGATAAGTGGAAACTTTCTGGAGTTATCAAAACGTATATATGTGTGTGTGTGTGTGTGTGTGTGTGTGTGTATTTGAGACAGAGTCTCACTTTGTCAACCTTGGTAGAGTGCCATGGCATCATAGTTCACAGCAACCTCAAACTCCTGGGCTTAAGAGATTCTCTTGCCTTAGCCTCCCAAGTGCTGGGATTACAGAGGTAAGCCACCGCGCCAGGCCTTCAAAATGTATATCAAAATGTAAATGTAATAGGATTAAGTTACATAGATGTGTAGGCATTTGTAAAAACTTGGCAAATGAACACTTAATTTTGTGCATTTCATTGTATGTAAATTTGCCATTAAAAGAAAAATACTGTAAACAAATACTGAAATTGAACTCTAATTAATACATATACTAAAGCAATTTTTTGAAATGCATTTTATTAATAAAAAATATGAATTCATTGATGGATGGGTAGATGGATAAAGCAAGTAAAATGTTAATGGTAGAATGTAAGTGGCGAGTATAAATATATTGTGTATAACAAAAGCCTTTTGGGCGGCAGTAGGGTGCTGGCCCCATATACCGAGTGTGGTGGGTTCAAACCTGGCCCTGGCCAAACTGCAACAAAAAAATAGCGGGGCATTGTGACAGGTGCCTATAGTCCCAGCTACTCTGGAGGCTGAGGCAAGAGAATCGCCTAAGCCCAAGAACTGGAGTTTGCCGTGAGCTGTGACACCATAGCAGTCTACCGAGGGCAATAAAGTGAGACTCTGTCTCTAAAACAAACAAACAAAAAAACCTTTCAATTTTGCTGTATATTTGGAAATTTTCATAATAAAGTGTTCAAGAGAAGGGATACTTAAAACTATATGTACCAGTTCCCTTACTTATTATTATTATTTTAGGTATATAATCACAAATGTATTCTATTTAAAAAAGAAAAAACGAATACAAAAAAAGTCATACACACCCGCCCTCATTTCAGTGTTCCTTTCCTCTTCAGTGACAGCCTCTGTTTCTTGTTGGTTAAGTAGCTTCCTCTGTTTCTTGTTGGCTATGTAGCTTCCAGACTTTTCTCTATGCATTTACAAATGCAGGTAAATACAAAACCGTATTTAAAAAAAAAAAAAAAAGGAATATACTCTCTATACTATTCTGAAAGCATGCCTGGGGGATCTCTTGTGTTAACTCATGCACATCACTCCAGTTTCAAATTGCTGAGTAAGGATGTGCCTGCTTCAAGATACAGGGTCAGAGAAGAGAGACTCTTATTTGGCACCACCCCAGGTTAGAAGACCTGGGACTGGAGCCCACTCTCCTAGTTCCCAGGCCTGGACACACCCTTCTTGAGGGTGTCCAGAACTGAATGGTGATGTGGGGGGGGAGCAGTGCGCTGGCCCTTTTTTTCTGGCAGAATACAGGGGGTGAGCCCAGCACTGGTCAGACCCAGGAGGAAGTCTGTAAAAGGCTTCCTCTTTTCTTAGCCTCTTGGGACACTGGGGGTAGGAGGGGTGTTGTGAAACTGAACCGTCCCCTAATCTCCCTGGGGGGACCCATCAGCTGGGGGTGGCCATGCAGCTGGGGTCAGAAAAACAATTTCATGTGTCCCCCCAGCATCCCCTATCCCCTCCCTGTCCCACTGTGCCTCTGAGCAGATAGGTGGTCAGCTGTCTATAGGATGGTATCTAGGGTAGGTAAGCTTTGAGGACAACCGCATCCTCATGCCCATGTCTCACATATGAATAAGCTCCAGCTCCTTATGTGTTTCCCAGGCTTGTCTTCCAAAAGCGGTCTATGCTGGGGGTTTCAGGCACTAACAACACGGAAGTGTTTGTGGTTCCTTAAACAGGCTAGGCTGTTTTCCCCTCAAGCCTTTGTTAGGCTGTCTCTTCTATCTGGAATGCCCTTTGCCTTGATCTTTGAGCCTCTTTAAGCCTCAGCTCACATCTCACCTTTTTCAAGGCTTCTCTAGTCCTGGATGGTGGCTCAGGCCTGTAATCCTAGTACTTTGTGAGGCTAAGTTGGGAGGATTGCTTGAGGCCAGAAGTTTGAAACCAGCCTGAGCAAAAGTGAGACCCTGTCTTTACTAAAAACAGAAACATTCCCAGGGCAGTGGTGGCAGGTGCCTGTAAATCCCAGCTACATGTGAGGCTGAGGCAGGAGGATTGCTGGAGTCCAGGAATTTGAGGTTAAAATGATGCGCTGTAATGATGCCATTGCACTTTTTTTTTTTTTTTTTTTTTTTTAATTTGACTACCTTTAACTTTTAATATGATT
>NW_003852420.1:14161106-14169989 GCF_000181295.1 Otolemur garnettii
AAAAAAAAAAAAAAAAAAAAAAGTGACAAAACAAAAAAGTCCTCCTTCATGCACCCCAGGCTGGACTGTCTGTCCTTCCTGCTTGGTCCTACCATATTATAAGCCTTTCTGCCTCTCTAGTAATATTTCACTTTGTCTAAGTTGTTTCTGCATCTAAGTTATTTACACTCTGTAGTAAGTTATTGGTTTAAGTATTTGTCTCCCTAATTGAATTGGAAGTTGCTTGGGGGCAAAAACTATCTTATTCATTTTTGTGCTCCCAGGTGTCAACAAAAAGGCACACGGTTGGCCCTTAATAAGTATTAATATAATTAATCAAAAGAATGAAAGGTTTAGATCCCCATCCTATTGTTCACTGGCTGTTCCTAAACCTGAAGGTTCAATTTCTTCATCTGTAAAATGAACACATGAATAGTACCTGCATGGACCTTGAGAACTCTTAATAGTAGAGGAGACAGGCTCGCAAAGTATTAATGTATGAATATGTGCTATGGTGCTTGGTGGTGACAAGTTCTCTGGAGAAAAATAAGGCAGAGGGTGGTGCCTGTGGCTCAGTGGGCAGGGCACTGGCCCCATATACCAAGGGTGGTGGGTTTGAACCCAGCCCCAGCCAGACTGCAACAAAAAATAGCTGGGCATTGGGGGTGCGCCTGTAGTCCCAGCTACTCGGGAGGCTGAAGCAAGAGAACCGCCTAAGCCCAGGAGTTGGAGGTAGCTGTGAGCTGTGGCGGCACAGCACTCTACCAAAGGCAATAAAGTAAGACTGTCAAAAAAAAAAAAAAAAGAAAAGAAAGAAAGAAAGAAAAGAGACAAAAGGCAGAATGGGGGCCAAAGAAGAATGAAGGATGGAGGAGCTCTCAAAGAAGTGGGGCCAGGGACCTGCTAGGGATCTTTGGGAGTTTCTCAAGGGCTAGTCTTCCCTGATTTTCATCTGTCTGTCTTGGAAAAGGAGGGCAGCTGTGACCTCTTGCCTGGGAGGGTGTAGCTATGAGACGAATGCTGATTACTTTGCAAATAAAAGGGGAAATACTTGAGCCCTGAAATAATAATTATGGCTCTCTCCCCATTCCCCAAACTGTTTTGAATATAGAACCATCAACAATGGTCCCAAAGAATTTAAAATATGGAATGCAAATGCCCCTGGAAATAGGTAAATACAGTTGCCAGCATCTGACCCACTGCAAAGTAAAGCCTGTGCTGAGTTCTAGCTCCCACCATCCCTGCACAGCCGACCCCTTCATCCTGCCCTGCATTCTGCACCTCTCTCCAGGCACCCTGGCCTTGTGTAGTGATTACTAGCACAGCTGCTGAAGGGCATTGCCCAGATAGATTCAAATCCTTCCCGGCTGTGTGAATTTGGGCAAGTGTCCTTACGTCTGTGAGGCCTCCTTTTATAATCATTCCTATCTGTAAGAGAGAAAACGTGATCATATAAGTGAGGGCAACCACTTGGTGAGGTAGGTACCCCTTTTCTACTTTGTGGGTGAAAGGTGTAAGTGGCATCACTCAGAGATGAGACTAGACTGGAGATGCTCAGGCCGGGTTTATTGAAAGGGAAGGGTGATCCCCCTAAGTAATAGAAAGATGGCATCTGCCTCTCCACCCTAGGGGCAGTTAGAGACCCCTTTTATATGGGGCCACAGGGGTGTGCAAATTCCATAGCTTGGGTAGAGGTAGGGTCCTTCGGGGTGTAGCTAACTAGGTCCTTTGTCTGGGGGTGAGGGGGGTTGTGTGTGGTTACATCAGCTGTTGTACACTCTGCTTTCTTTATTTACCAAGGGATTTTGTCACTTGTTCTCTATTAGTACATAAGAAGCCTCTTCATTCTTCTTAAAAAGTACTTTTATTGAATTATCATTTACATACCACACAATTCACCTGTTGAAGTTGTACAATGTAATGGATTTTAGTATATTCCAAGTGTTGTGCAACCATCACCATAATTTCAGAACATTTTCCTCACCCCTCCACCCCCCAAAACCTGGTACCCTTATTTGCACAACTATTTTTTTTTAATGCCCTCCGTTAAGCTGAAAAGTGCATGAGGCCAAGGACTATAACTGCTTCATTCCCTGTTGTATCCCTAACACCCAGCTCAAGACCCATCACCCAGTAGATGCTCAGTAGCCTTTTCTTGACTGATTAAGAGAATTAGAAATATCAAATGACTTTCTCAAGGCTATACACGCAAGGATGGAAGGGGCCCAAGAATCTGAGTCTAGTTACTCCTGATGTGGGATTGGTCTGCTGCTTGCCCTAAGACTGAGTTCCACAGGCCTCATTCCCAGCACAATCCCACTTGCATTCCAGCATTCCTTTATCCACATTCGAAGGAGTCTACTGCCCATAGGCAATACCTTCTGGTTAAAGCCATATGTTCCTTCTTGGAACAAGGCAAGGTATAACAGAGGTGACTTCCAAATTAAACCAGTGCCTAAGCAGCAGTTTGAAGTCTTAATGACATAGACACAGTCTGTACCGATGAAATTGACCATCAGTATAGAGTGTGCCTAAGCACTTTACTTATATTTGATTCTCAAAATAACCTTGTGAGGTAAGTACTATTATTATTCCCACTTGACAGATGAGGAAACCGAGACTCAGAGAGGTGATTTGATTTGTACATTACCCAGGTGGTAGTGGCAGGGTTTGAATTCTAGTCCAAAGATGGAGCACTTAGCACAATTTCTTGGGGTCATACTCCCCATGACAATGAAGGAATGAATGAATGGAAAAATATTTGCCACATCAAAGACTGGTAACCTAATGTCTTACAATAAGATTTGTATTTGTTTTAATAAAATCATATAATTTTTTTGAGGCAAATATGAGTTAGATGGAAACTTTTTTAAATAAAAAAGAATGACAATATCAAATGCTGGCAAGGATGTGGAGCAACTGGAAATCACTGGTGGGAATGCAAAAATGGTATAACCACTTTGGAAACATTTAACAGTTTATTATAAAGTTCAGTTCACTTATTATATGGTCCAGCAATTTCAATCTAAGTATTTACCCCCAGGACAAATAGAAACATGTCTATATGAAGATTTGTATACAAATGTTCATAGCAATTTTATTCAGATAGCCCCAAACTGAAAATGACCCAAATGTCCATCAATAAATAAATGGATAAACAAATAGTGGTACCTCTTTACTGTGGAATACTACTCAGCAGTGAAAAGGAATAAACTACTGGAACGTGTAACAACAAAGAAAGTCTCAAAAGGAATATGTAAGTAAAAGCAGGTGAACATAAAGGAAACACACTGTATTACTGCACATGTGAAATTCTAAAAAAGACAAAGCTTTTTTTTTTGAGACAGAGTC
This sequence comes from Otolemur garnettii, assembly GCF_000181295.1. Lineage (NCBI taxonomy): Eukaryota > Metazoa > Chordata > Mammalia > Primates > Galagidae > Otolemur > Otolemur garnettii. The sequence goes on from NW_003852420.1 coordinate 14,164,437, forward strand.
TCACTTTATCACCTTCAGTGGAGTGCTATGGTGTCACAGCTCACAGCAACCTCCACCTTCTGGACTTAGGCGATTCTCTTGCCTCAGCCTCCTGAGTAGCTGGGGCTACAGGTGCCCACCCCAATGCCCAGCTATTTTTTTGTTGCAGTTTGGTTGGGGCCGGGTTTGAACCTGCCATCCTCGCTTGGTATATGGGACCAGTGTCCTACCCATTGAGCCACAGGTGCCACCCAAGACAAACCTTTGGGTTTTTTTTTTTTTTTTGAGACAGAGTCTTACTTTTGTTGCTCTCAGTAGAGTGCTGTGGCATCACAGTTCATAACAACCTCCAACTCTTGGACTTGGATGATTCTCTTGCCTCAGCCTCTTGAGTAGCTGGGACTACAGGCACCCACCACAACACCTGGCTATTTTTTGTTGCAGTTGTCACTGCTGTTTTAGCTGGCTGGGGTGGGGTTCAAACCCTCCACTCTCAGTATATGGGGCCAGTGCCCTACCCACTGAGCCACAGGTGCTGCCCAAAGACAAAGCTTTTATATAAGAAAATGGTAACTGGTTATTACTTAAGGCCACCTAATAGTGATGCAATAGAGAACTTTTTGGGCTAATAGAAATGTTTTATATCTTGATTGAGGTGTAAATATATATGCTAATTTTGTAAATATACATGCTAGTTACAAAACTAGCATGTACATTTACAAAACTCATCAAGCTGAATACATATAATGGTGGGTTTTATTTATAAAATCGTGCCACATTAAAGTTTATAGAGCTTTGGGAACACACACAAGAATTTTTAATTGTCCCATTATTTTAATAGCAAAAATACTGGGAAATCGTCCACTTAGTAGAAGAATGTTTCCACTTTCTGTTGTTCTTTGCCATCAGAATGGCAAATTTCTGGAAGGAGATGTAGCCAATGCTGCTGATGACCTTCCAGTGTCCTCTGGGCCTTTACCAGGACCTGCGCATCTCTTCCTGGAAGCTATCTGGTAGCTGGAGCATGCACAGGGAAGGCCAAAAGTGCTGGAGGATTAATATCCCTGAGAATATCCCTCATTCAGTGTTTGACAGGAGTTGGTATATAAATGCCCCAGCTCCCTCATCTCACAGGTGGGATAACTCTAAAGTGGGTATGGTACACAGTCTCCCGAACTGAACTGAACTCCAGTTGCCCACAAAGGTAACATGCTTGATAATACTCCTTTAATTGACTTCTTGCCTTCCCTGTCTCATTCACCCACTCCTCTACTGGTGTCTTCTGGATCTCCTAAATAAAGGGCATCCACTTGAATCTATGTCCAAGGTCTGCTTTTAGGGAATTCAAATTAAGACCAATGGAGAATACCAAGGATTAGTAAAGAAAGATATGGAGAAAGGGTGGGAGAGAGAGGGATCCATTGCAGAATGGATGGATCCACAGCATCCATTCTGCAAGCACCTGTCATTCTTAGCAAAGCAAGTCTTTTTCCCCCCCTCAGACAAGGTTTCACTCTATTGCCAGGGCTAGAGTGCAGTGACATCTTCATAACTCATCGCAACTCAAACTCTTGGGCTCAAGCAATACCCCACTTCAGCCTCCAAAGTAACTGGAACTACAGATGTACACCATCACATTGGCTTATTTTTCTATTTTTTGTAGACACGAGGTCTTTGCTATGTTGCTTGGGCTGACCTCAAAGCCTCCCAAAGTGCTAGGATTACAAGCATGAGCCACCACCCATTTTTTTAAAGTTAAAAAATCTCAGTTGGTTTTATTTGAGATTCTAGAATTCAACACTCGATTTCATAAAATAGAGTAAGTGTTCCTGGCAAAGCAAGTCTGTAAACAATACTCACATAGGTCCATAATGGGAAGTCCACAGTAGGTGCCATATAGGTGTCCATAGTAGGAAACGGGTAAATAAAATGTGAAGGATGTAGGCTATAAATACATGACCACTACCTTCAGCAACATAGCTAGATATTAACAACAGTGATGGAGGGGAGGAAAAGTTGAAAATGGAATAAATACCATTAAGCAACATTATGTGTTTTTATCCAAAGTGCATACAGGTCCATGCGTTTAAGCACATACACCAACCTGTAAGAGTAGGGCGTTCACTGTCTTTCTCATTTGTGTCTCTCCCCCTCATTTGGCCTCTCAGGAGACATTGATTATCACAACTGAGGAGGAGGGTTGCTACCGGGCATCTAGTGGGTAGCGCCCAGGAATGCCGTTTCGTTAAATATCCTATCATGCGCAAGACAGCCCACCGTAACAAAGAACCATGTGTACCGCATGTCAATAGGGCCAAGTCTGAGAAGCCCTACATCCCCCAGCACGGTGTTGTTGAAGGAACAAACAAATGCATGCGTGATGGTGGCCTGGTCTGACTAGTAGCAGAGGGAATAGAGAGATGAAGTAGGATTCCTGTACATTCGGGAGGCGCGTTACACAGAATTTAGGGTGACAGCCCCTGTCTCTTTCAGGAGGAGATGGGCTCTGCCCTTGCCTAGAGCTGGGCGCAATGCCATCCCTTTGGGGCTTCAATCGCCCTCCAGCGCGGCATTTCGCTTCCACTCAATTTGAGAAGTCATCTGAGGTGCCCAGAACTTGCCCAGAATAAGCCAGGGTGGTGCCTTCGGGCCAGGAACTTCGCATGGCGTTTGAATAGTGCGGGAAGAAAACAGCAGACCGCAAAAGGGCCTGGAAGGTTTGGGACGCTTGGGGCGGGGGCCAGGCCTAGAAGGGAGGGATCGGAATGGTGGGGGAGACGGATCTAAGGCTTCAGGGGTGGGCGTTAGAAGCCTGTGAGAGTGATGAGGGTGGAGTGGGACCCTTCCTTTGAAGAGAGTGGCTACAATCCACTGAAAGGTGGAGTTAGAATCCCTGGAGGGCGGGGTTGGAATTTTTGGAAGGACTGGATTGGACTCCTGGGGATTAAAGACCGGGGATGGGGGAAGTCTGGGATCTCGGGGGCAGTATAAGAATCGCTGGGGTTAGAGCTGTAAGTCTTGAGGATGGGGTTAGAATCCTTGGAAGAGAGGGGTTAGGTCCTTCCCTTGGCTGGATTAGAATCCTTAAATTAAGCATCCTTCAGATGTGGGATTAAAAATCCTTTGAGGGCAGGGGTAGGATTTGGGGAGCAGGAGGTTGGGGTTCTTAGCGGTTAGAACCCCCGGGGGAGGGGTTTAAAATCCTCTGGGGCCCGGGTGAGGAGGTTGGGAGGCGGACTAAAAAGCGTCAGGGGAGGTGTTAGGAAGCATTCGGGCCGGAGGCGGGATTAGGTTCATTGGCAGGCAGGTTAAAATCCTAGGGGGCAGAGTTATTATCTTCAGAGACGGGGTTGGGATCCCGGGGGGTCGGGTTAGAAGCCTCGGACGGGTGATTTTTCCCTCCCGCCCCGGCTGGTTTGGGATCCTGCGAGCAGGGCACGGAAGTTATGATCCTTGGGTAGTGGGTTATGATCCCGGGGTGGGGTTAGAATCTTCGGAGGCGGTGTTAGGACACTTCGGGGCGGGGTTAGCATCGCTCGGGGCGCGGCCGCGGAGCCCAGATGGCCTGTGGGCGCCTCCGAGTCCCCGGTTGGCACCCGGCCGCACAGCGGGCGCTTAGAGGCGGGTGGGAGGGGACCAGGACACGGCAGCGGGAGGAGAGCCGAGGACAGCGGCACCGAACCCCTCCGAGCGCCGGCCCAGTTAGCTTCTTGTTCTTCAAAGTCAGTGCATCTCTCTGTGAGCACGAGCGCCCCGGAATCCCGGGGGCTGCAGAGCTGGGGGGGCGTTCGAGCTGCGAGGAGCCGGGCTGCCCGCGAGACGAGGAGCGGGTGCCCAGGTGAGTACTGCGGGCTGGACGCCAGGGGACACCCGGCCCGTGAGGGTCCCCGGACGGCGGAGGGCGGGTCCTGGCCAGGGCTGGCTTTGGGGGCAGTTGCACAGGGAGAAGGGAACGTCGGGGCGACCCGGATGGGAGTGAATGGTGCCAGGCGAGGGGCGGCACTGCGGTGGCCCAGCTGCAAACCCGGGGTAGCCCAAGGAAGGGGCAGCTCAGGCCCCTGGAGAGACTTTATGCTCAAGCTGGCACTTCTCTGGCCGTCCAAGTTCCCCTTCTGCAAAATTAAAAAAAAGGAAGGGATGGGGGCTTCACGTAGCCCAGGAGGGGAAGGCCCTTATGGTTCCTGGTGGGGGTGGTTGACGGCTCATACCGGTTGACAGCTGGCGTGGGGAAAGGGGCGTCAGGGTAGAGGCATGACTTGCGAGCCACACCCTGGCCCGGCTGCAGCTGGGTCACCTCTTAACGCTCCCTTCCCCGCCCCCAGCGGGTCTAAGTTAAACCCCCAAACCTCCTGGACAGGACAGAGACCGTAAGATGTCTGCCCTGTCACTTTCCTCCTGGTTGGGCAAGTCATTCTCTCTCTCTGAATTTGTTTCCTCATCTGTAAAATGGGGCTAAGTCTTCCAAGGATGCTGTGAGCTGGAGCATGTGAGAGATGAAGTGTGTGAGAGAGACAGGCAGTGCGGTAGTTGAGGGAGGGTGGGGGCTTGGGGGGCAAACCGCCTGCTGCACCTTGTACGGAGTACTTGGCCTTTCTGTGCCTTGGTTTCCACAACTGCAGGATGAGGAGAGTAATAATACCTCCTTCACAGGGTTGTTTTGGAGGTTAAATTGAGGAAAGCTCTGAGAGCACTGACAGGGACACATGATAAATTTTGCCCTAACTCCCACTCATAGCCCAGGATTCTTATTAGCATCTCCTGGAAAGCTTGATAAAACACAGATTGCTGGGCCATCCCCCAGAGTTTCTGATTCAGTAGGTCTGGGGCAGGACCCTGAGAATTTTCATTCCCAAGTGATGCTGGTACTGCTGGTCCAGGGACCACACTTTGAGAACTACAGGTGTAACCTACACCTGAGATAGAGAAAGGTCTCAACAAATATGGGATCTACCTTATCCCATGGTTTTCTCTTCATTTTCCTGTTTTTGGTTGATGGGGGAAGAAGTTAAAATACAGAAATGTGAAGAGAGTGATCCACTAAGTAACCCAAGAAATCCACCACCTAGCATTAACAAATACTGGCATTTTGTTATGTTTGCTTCAGATTTTTAAAAAATAAATTTTCTAGGCCCGGCGTGGTGGCTCACATCTGTAATCCTAGCACTTGGGAGGCGGAATCAGGTGGATCGTCTGAGCTCATGGTTTGAGACCAGCCTAAGCAAGAGTGAGACCTGTCTCTAAAATAGCCAGGCATTGTGTTGGGCGCCTGTAGTCCCAGCTAACTTGGGAGGCTGAGGCAAGAGAATCACTGGAGCCCAACAGTTTGAGGTTACTATGAGCTATGATGTCATAGCACTCTACTGAGGGAAACAAAGTAAGACTCTGTCTCAAAATAAATTTACTAGAAGTGATAGACTCAAGTCAAAGCCTCCCCACTTTGTATCCCTCTCAGTTCTATTTCTCTCCCTTCCTAGAGGCAACCAGTCATGAATTACATCTATATAAATTCTATCTGACTGTGCAACTCTTCTGTAATTTCATTTCCCCCCTACTTCTTATCTTTTTTTTTTTTTT
>NW_003852420.1:14170009-14170494 GCF_000181295.1 Otolemur garnettii
CCCTCAGTAGAGTGCTATGGCATCACAGCTCACAGCAACCACGAACTCTCAGGCTCAAGCGATTCTCTTGCCTCAGCCTCTCAAGTAGCTAGGACTACAGGCACCCACCACAACACACAGTCATTTTTTTTATTTTTTATTTTGTTTTATTTGGTTCCAGTTGTCATTGTTGTTTGGCAAGCCCAGGCTGGGTTCGACCCCACCAGCTCCAGTGTATGTGGGTGGCGCCCTAAGTATGTGCCGAGCCCCCTACTTCTTATCATTAAGTTGTTAGGCGCAATCCAAGATGAGAAACAGAGGTCTCATTCATTCCTTGAGTGTCTCAGCAGGTGAAACCTGCATTATTTCTCATTCTCCAGTTGATGTACATGCAGGTTGTTCCTAGGTGTTCACTACAGTAAACAGTATTGCCCAGGCCATTCAGGACCTGTAGCCTTCAGTCCACATGCAGGTGTTTCTTTTTTTTAATTTTTTTTTTTTTTTTT
>NW_003852420.1:14171594-14229151 GCF_000181295.1 Otolemur garnettii
AGCTGTAATGCCACGGCACTCTACCCAGGGGGACAGCTTGAGGCTCTGTCTCAAAAAATAAAAAAATAAATAAATATTAAAAAAAAAAAAAGAAATTGAAAAACTAGCCAGGTGTGGTGGGCACCTGTAGTCCCAACTATCCAGGATGCTTAGGCTAGAGGATTGCTTAAGCCCCAGAGTTTGAGGCTGCCATAAGCTATGACGCCATGGCACTCTACCTATGGTGATAGAGTGAGATCCATCTCACTCATCTCAAAATAAATAAAGAAAATAAATCAAGTGAAAATATTTTTAATTGACGTGAAATTCATAACTTTATAAAATTAATTCATAACTTTATAAAATTAACCATATTAAACAATTCCGTAGCATTTAGTACATTCACGATGTACAACCACCACTTCTGTGTAGTTCCTAAAAGTTTTTCATCGCCCCCCCCAAAAGGAAACCTTGTGCCTATAAAGCAGTTACTCCAATCCCTGGCAACCACCAATCTGGTTTTTTTTTTTTTTTTGTCTCTGTGAATTAATTTAGTCTGAATATTTCACATAAGTGGATTCAGACAATATAATAAATGACTTTGTGCATCTGGCTTTTAGCAACGTTTTCAAGGTTCATCCACAGGGTATCAAGTATTAGTACTTAATTCCTCTGGTGGCTGAACAATATTCCATTGTATGTATAGGCTGCAATTTCATTACCCAGTCATCTATAGATGGAAATTTAGGTTGTTTCCACCTTTTGGCTATTGTCAATAATGCTGCTATGAACATGCATGCACATACATGTATTGGTTTAATTACCTGTTTTCAATTCCCTTGGGTATATACCTAGGAGTGGAATTGCTGGGTCATATAATTCTATACTTAACTCTTTGAAGAATCGCTAAATTGTTTGCCACCATTTTACATTCCCATCAGTAACCAAAGAGGGTTCTAGTTTGTTTCCCATCCTCGCCAATACCGGCTATGTCCCTTATTATTATTTTATGCCATCCTAGTGGATGAGGGAATCATGGATCTTAATCTCATCAGAACCAGGCTGCCCTCTGGGGGCTCTTGCCTTAGGAGGTGACACAAGGGGTATCTCCATTCTGGGGACCAGCCACGGCTTGGGCTTTAAACTCTTCTAGATAATAAATTCCACAGAGTGTGAACATGTCTGTTTTGTAAATCTCAGTATCTTCTAACACCTGGGACATGGTAGGGCCTCAATAAAACAGTGAATGAATAAATAATGACAAGCATTTAACAACCTCTCCCCTCCCTTGCCTGAGACACACAGGCGCACACACAGACATACACAGTGATTCTTCTTCTTTTTTTTAGAGACAGACTCTCACTTTGTCGCCCTTGGTAGAATGCTGCGGCGTCACAGCTCACAGCAACCTCCAGCTCTTGGGCCCAGGCAATTCTCTTGTCTCAGCCTCCAGAGTAGCTGGGACTACAGAGCACCCGCCACAACGCCCAGCTATTTTTTGTTGCAGTTTGGCCGGGGCCAGGTTCGAACCTGCCACCCTCGGTATATGGGGCTGACACTCTACTGACTGAGCCACAGGTACCGCCCCACAGTGATTCCTTTAAATGAGTTGCTAACATTTAAAGTTAGGAGCATTTACATAGTTTGGATTCACTTTCTGAAAAACTGAAAGAGTCTTCAGCTCTGAGACTAGAACTGGCTCGTGCTCCACCGCCGTTACTTCAGGCAGACTTGCAGGAGCTAGGCAGGAGCTGCCCTGGGTACCACGGAGCTGTCCAGTGTGCCAGGGACGTCCTGGTCCACTTTTCTCAAGCCCATCACCCTCCAGGCCCCTACCGCTATTTGAGTTTTCAAGCCTCACCCTTTAGTCGTGACAAGGCTTCCCTTTTTTATAGAAAAGGAATGTGAGCCGGGTGCAGTGGCTCACGCTTTTAATCTAACACTCTGGGAGGCCAAGGCCAGTGAATTGCTTGAGCTCAGGAGTTCAAGACCAGCCTGAACAAGAGCAAGATTCCATCTCTAAAAACTAGCTGGGTATTGTGGCGGGTGCCCTGTAGTCCCAGCTATTCAGGAGACAGGCAAGAGGATCACTTGAGCCCAGGAGTTTGAGGTTGCTGTGAGCTATGATGCCATGGTACTCTAGGCTGAGACAACAGAGTGAGACTCTGTCTCAAAAAAGAAAAAAAAGAATGTGACACATAAAGAGTAAGTAACTCTCCCAAAGTTACACAGCAAGTTAGTGGTACAATCTCGCTCAGCTTCTGTCTTTCTAACCCATCCCCCACAGCACTTTAGTCCCTGCCCCATTTCTTCAATTTCCTCCACCCCAAACTGAAAGCTTGAGTGCACTCTCAGAGGCGTGCCTAATGATGCAAGAGAAGCCCTTGCTTGAATGTAAAATATGTCCTGTTCTTGGGCAGTGTCTGTGACCACCACACGATGCTGCATCCTCCGCATGGTGCCGTACCAGGACTTGCATTCCTAATCCTCCACCAAAGTCACCTGCTTCATTTCAGCATCACCCCAAAGTCCTTTGGCCTAGGAGATGTAGGTGCCACCGAAAGAATAGGAGTTCCACCCTCATCTCTTCCAGAGACATGAACAGTAGACACAGGAGACAAACCTGAGTTTGAGTGCCAACTCTCCTGCATACAGGTTGTGGCTCACTGGGCAAATCCCTTCACTCTCTGAGTCTCAGTTTCCCCATCTGAAAAGTGGGACTAAAAGGATATTACTTCACGATTCCTACAGTGCAATAACTTCTGGTAAAATGCACACCACACACACATACTCAGAGAGAGAGACAACTTCAAAATTCCTATAGGCATATATGTATTGGTTTGAGTTTCCCTATAAGGGCACTCTAGATGAGGTTTCAAATGCACATCACTTGAGAGCTGATTCCAGAAATGCTGATAGGGGAGTAAGGAAGTGAGACAAAGAAGACAAGGCGGCCAATAAATGTGTTTTCAAGTCGATTACCACCAAGGGCACCTGGAGTCAATCCCACTGGGAAGCCCTGGAAGCCCCATAGAACACACTCAAGAGGTGAGGGGACGTGTCCACCTGATTTTGTCATCAGTACTTTCAGCTTGCCAAGCTCATGGCCAGAGCGGACACCAATAGCGTCAGAGATGCAGTGATGCAGAGATGCAGTTAAAAGTCTAGCCAGAATGTTCTGAATCAGTAAACGGCAGAATGATAAGGGTGGGGTGTGAACAGCAACTGCTTCAATACACAAGTATGTAAATGCAGGGACAGAGACCAAGTGTTGGCAAAGGCTGTCATAGGGGAGATGGCTATAGAAGGCTTATAAGATAGGTAATCCAAGGGTCCTTTGGAGTTATTTGTAATGCTTTAATTTTTAACAAGAAGAACGTCCTTAAGACCTTTACAAGGTGATAAAAGATAATTGTTAAAGCATAACACAAACCTCTTCAAAAAAGAAATTGGCCAGGCGAGGTGGCTCACACCTGTAATCCTAGTACTCTGGGAGGCCAAGGGAGGAAAATTGCTTGCAAGAGTTTGAGATCAGCCTGAGCAAGAGTGAGACTCCATCTTTACTAAAATAGAAAAAATTAGCCAGGCATGATAACGCCTGTAGTCCCAGCTACTTGGGAGGCTGAGGCAGGAGGATCACTTGAACCCAGGAGTATGAGGTTGCTGGGACCTAGGCTTACACCACTGCGCTCTAGCCCAGGAGACGGAGTGTGAAAGAAAGAAAAAAAAGAAGGAAAGGAAAGAAAGAGAGAGGGGACGGAGAAAGAGAGGGAGAAGGGAGGGAAAGAAAGAAAGGAAGAGAGAGGAAAAAGAAATCTAAAAAAACAAAAGAAACTGAAGCCTGGAGCTTTATCAACAATTTTTTTTAATTGTAAAAAGGGCAGAGCATGTGTTACTGTGGCTTTGAGGATTCCATCTGTGGAGGTTTGGAGGCAGCTGACTTTGGAGCATTAGAGCATTGCAGCAGGTTAGAGTGAAAAGTTACCCATGTGGTAAACTGGCCTCCGTGTCCTATCTGAAGGGGGCAAGCTTCACTCAGCTCCAGCCAAGGGAAGACTTCAGTTCTCTCTGGGCGGAAATGAGCAAACTCAGATGACTCTTCTCAGTTTAAACACATATCCGTACCTGCTGTTTAGAGGTGAAATCTGGGGCATCCAGGAAGCTAAAAGGAACTTCATCAGATTATTTGATAAGAATTTATTGAGCACATGCTGTGTTTTTATTATATACACTGGGGGTGAAGCAGTGAACAGAGTCCTTGCCCTCCTATGTCTCACATTCAAAAGAAAATTTAACAAGTGTGTTCGTGTAGGGAGAAGCAGACTTTCAGAGCATTAAATGTGCAAGAAATTAGAGGAAATGCCCATGGAAGAAAATGAGGAGAAACCAGGAAAGGCTAGGAAAGGGACGTCTGACCCCTAATGAAAAAGAAAAGAAAGGAGAGGAAAAAGAAAGGGCAGAAGAAAGGAAGGGAATGCGAGAGTGTCTTGGACTGTGATGCAGTTCCAGAGAAAGTTTGGCAAGGCTATCAAGGAGCCCTCAGCCAAAATGTCTTGTTAGAGGTCCCCTAGCCGTGAGCCTGCCTCAGTCTCCCCACCATGCTCAGTTATTGGCTGGGAGAAGTCCATGAGAACCAGGATGGACTTCAAAGCATAGCAGCTGGGGCCATTGGTTGATTCTGCTCTCTGCAGTTAGAGAGAGCCACCTCATGGCTGCCCCCACGAAGAGGTGGTTAGGGCCGTGAAGAATCTAGCTGGGAACAGGCTAGAGGGGGATGTGGGTTGGGGGCAGGGGTTCCTATCTTAGCCAGGGTGATGAGCAAAGGCCTCTCTGAGAAGGTGCGATCTTTGAAGAGACTGAGTGAAGTGAAGGAGGCTTTCTGGGCAAAGGACATTACAGAAAGCAGCACGTGCAAGGGCTCGGAGGTGGAAGTGTGCTTGGTGAGTTGAAGAATAGCAAGCAGGGTGGTGGGGCTGGAAATGACCAGCGGGGAGCTGGAAGGAGACAGGCCTGCCAGGTTGTGGGGGGCAGATCAGAGAGGCCTTACCACCACAGAGGGGACTTAGGCTTTTACTCCATGAGATAGGAGCCCTGGGAAGTTTTGAGCAGAAAAGGAATGGGACCTGACTGACATTTTCAAAAGCTCACCTGTTTGTATTTTTGTTTTTTGAGACAGAGTCTCACTCTATCACCCTGGGGTTGAGTACCATGGCATCATAACTCACAGCAACCTCAAACTCTTTGGCTCAAGTGATCCTCTTGTCTCAGCCTCCCAAGTAGCTAGGACTACAGGCATCCACCACAATGCCCGGTTAGTTTTTCTATTTGTAGAGATGGGGTCTTGCTTTGCTCACGCTGGTCCTGAACTCCTGAGCTCAGACAATCCACCCACCTCAGCCTCCCAGAGTGCTAGGATTACAGGCAGGAGGCACTGTGCCCAACCTAAACTTATTTGAAAGAAGCAGAATGGGGATTCAACCCCATCTCAATTCTGACTTCATATCTCATCCAATATTTTCCAAATTGCCCCCCCCCCCGCCTATCTCAGAGATAAAACTATTCCAAGGAGATTCACAGTTGCCCTGGAATTCTGGAATGGACCAAATGACCCAACGGTATCATCGAAGATGTTACGAGTTTAATAGCTTGAACAAGTAGTTGGAACAAGGGCATCTCAGAGCCAACCCTCAGGCTGGGCTGGGCGAATGACCCAAGTTGCTGAGTTCTGTAGTGTGCTGTTTGGTCACCTGCTGTTCTAGGACACAGCACTTGCCCTCCCTGGGGCTGTTTCTCCACCTATGCAAGTGCCTTCCTGTTTGCAAAATGAAAGTTTTGAGCTCTGTGAGAAAGAAGCTGAGACTCAGAAAAGGGAAGAGATGAGGGGTCAGGAGTGACCCTCAAATATCTTTTAGGGACAACAGCCACTTGGGGATAGGGATGGTATACTCAGAAGACAGCCAGGGAACCCAAGGAGAGGGAGCTGTGGGGCTCTGCACCCCAAGAAACTCGTTTGAGGATTGACCTCTGTTGAGGGAAGACTTTTCCCCCACCCCTCAGGCTGAGCTGTTCTGAGAAGGGAAAGTTCCTCTAACTCAGTGGTTCTCAACCTTCCTAATGCCGCGGCCCTTTAATACAATTCCTGTGGGTTGCGACCCACAGGTTGAGAACTGCTGCAACTGAACCCCAGGCCAGTCTTGAACCCAGTCTTGAACCCTGGGCCCCCGGCAGTCTGCCTTCCTGAGCTTCCTGTCCGGATTCTTCCCTTCTCCTGCATTGCCTAAAGGCTCTGGGGCTGACCCCAGTGGATGGAGAGAGGCAGGAGAGCTGGGTGCTAGTTCTACCTGCCACTGACCAGCTAAGAGACTCTCTCTCCCATGGGCCTCCATTTCCCTATCTGGAAAATGGGTTCATAATTCTGGTCTGCTGACTTCAGCCAAGAACAGCAAGGCCTGCAAAGAGTAGAACACCATACATTCCTTCCACAAATGTACATGGAGGGCAGATTATTACCAGGCACTTTTAAGTCAGGGCTTCAGTGCCATTAGCTTAATGGGTTCCATATTCTTCCCATCCTCACCTACTCAAATAGATCTAGAACAATTATAACTTCTCTTCTAGCAAAACCTGCTGTCAGGGAAGCCTTTGCCCTTAGCCATTTACACTTGAGTGTGAATTGCAATCCCTTATAAGAATTTCCAGCTTAATGCCTGTAGCGCAGTGGTTATGGCAGCGGTCACATACACTGAGGGTGGCGGGTTTGAACCTGGCCCAGGCCAACTAAACAACAACAACTGCAACAAAAAATAGCTGGGTGTTGTGGCAGGCACCTGTAGTTTCAGCTACTAGGGAGGCTGAGGCAAGAGAATTGCTAAAGACCAAGAGTTAGAGGTTGCTGTGAACTGTGATGCCATGGTCATCTACCGGGGCAACATAGTGAGACCCTGTCTCCAAAAAAAAAAAAAAAAAAAAAGAATTTCCTCTGCACGGGGCAGAACTCTTGGATGTTTAAGGGAGAAGGAAAGGAATCTGACTCAAAACTCAAACTGGCTCAAGCAGAAGAAGGAAGTTACTGGAAAGACTATGGTATATGAGCTTCAGACAACACTGAATCCAAATTTGGGAATCTGTATCTCTCTATTTCTTATCTTTACCTTGCTGCTGAAAGCCTTTACTCTGGTTGCCAGAATTGGATCACATGCTCATCTCTGCCTCTGTTACTGCAACCCTGATTGGCTAGACTTTGTCCTAGACCCACCTCTACAGCAGGAGGTTGGAGTCAGCTCTACTTCAGTCCATGGAATGACACTCAGGAGGGGTGGTTCCTAAAAGAAAACTGGGGAACTCTTATTAGAAGGGGGAACATATTCTATGCAGGAAGGAACTACAGCTATCCCTTTCAGAGAACTCCTCATCCAAAATCTCACTTCACATTTGGAGAAACCAAGGCTTAGAAGTTGAGACTTGCCTAAGGTCACCCAGTGAGCAGAGACAGGACCAGAATGCAGAGCTTCCCACGCCCAGCCCTCTGCCTGAGTACAGAGCTCCCAGAAAAGCATCTCTGGCCCAGTCCATGGATGCTCAGGCAGGTCCTGGCCTCTCCTCATTGAGCTTGACTCTGAGAGTGCAGGAGGAGAGGAGGCTCTGTGGCCAGCTTGGGGACCACGAGAAGCATCCAGGGCAAGTGAGCAGACCTTGCCCCTTCTCTCCTGTGCAGCACCTGCAGAGGTGGAAAAGGTGAGGAGTAGGTTTCAGGTCCACGGGGTTGTCAGTGGCCTGAGGAAATATCTTTGCCTGTGGTCAGCAGTTCTCAGTGTGAGGTCAGGCGGGCTACTTCTGCTCTCAGAGCCTGGTTTTGAAGCATTTTAGACAAGACATGTGTATGCAGAGGTTGTCAAAAGTCTTTCACATCCCTAATTACATGGGATGTTCGGCCAAGCCTGAGAAGGAAGCCTATTTAACAGGAATGAAAGTGAGGCTCAGAGAGGGGAAGTGATTTGCTTAATGTCACATAGCCAGTCAGTCGCAGAACTGCCATCCAATAACCTAAGTAATCCGACTCCCAAGTTCATCCTTCATTTCACTACTTTGGTGGGTCTTAAATTTTAGTGTATATAAGAATTTCCTGCAGAATTGTTGGAAATGCAGATACCAGGTCCTTACTCCTGGAGACTCTGGTTCATTCAATCCAGAGTGTAGCCTGGGAATATGCAAGAAACAGCAAAGACTATTTGAGTATAAGTGGCAGAAACCCAACTCATATTGGCTTGGGTAAAACTGAGAATTTATTTGCTCATGAACTGGAAAAATCCCAATGGTATAGGCTTCAGGTATAGCTGGATCCAGGTGCTCAGTCTATCTTCAGGAATCACTTTATATCCATCCCTCAGCTCTGTTGTCCTCTGTTTTACTCTAAAGCAGCCTTTCTCTCATGATGTCCAGATGGCTCCCAAGAACTCCAGGTTCCTATATCCCAACAACCCTTATAGAAAGAGAGTGCCCTTCCCCTCATTTTTTCCAGCAAAATCGTAGGGCAAACTTCTATTGCCTCAGTGAGGATCACATGCATGCCTATAGTTGAGCCAATCACTTGTAGCCTGGGGACACGGAATTCTCTGATTGGCTAGGCCACTATCCAATTACCAACTGTGGCGTTAACCACCAACCTCATGTGCTGAGAGGGAGAAGGCTAGTTGCCCAAAGGAAAATCCAGATGCTGTTATCGAAAGAGTGATGGATGCCGAGGAGGCAAGAATCAAGGCCTCTCAACTAGAATGTGCACATAAATCATCTGGGAGCCTTTTTTAACAGGAAGTTCTAATTTGGGAAGTTGAAATTCAGTTTTCCTAACAGCTCTTGAATGATGTTGCTGCTGCTGGCTCTGGCACTGGCCACACTCTCAGTAGCCAGGTGCTCTATTGCACTTCTAAGCTCACCTCAGATGTATGTTATTTAGGCCATGGATACTCTCAAAGCCCTAACATTCTATGCATGTGACAAAATTGCACTTGTGTCCCATAAATGTGTAGAAAAAAAAAAACAGGAAAAAATAAAAATTAAAAAAAAAACAAACTCACATCAAGCCATTCTGTCACAAGGCACTCTGCAGAGAGGACTCGGGCTAAGTAAACCTCTTCTGTCATCCTCTCCCCACTTTAAACCCATTCCACAGTTCCCAAACTCTCCTGAATAACATCAGTGCTATCTGTTTGGGACCCACTCATTAAATCCTATGGATTCTGCTGCCAAATCACAATTGGAGAAATCATCCATTGTGCCCTTCAGTGACCTTTTTAGGAGGATCCACATAAATTCCCTTTTGAATTTAATGCTCGAATAATATTCTTTCTGTCAACAAATTGCTATACTTCCTGGGATCTTATGGTGACATTGTTCAAGTTTCCATTTTTATCTTGGCTACTAGGAAGCTCAGAGATAAATATAGTACTCAATGGCAGTAGCAGTACCATCCTAAGCTTCTGGTTCAATAATCTTTCTTTCCTAAATTGTATAGAGTTGCTTTATTTTATTTTATTTGAGACAGAGTCTCAAGCTGTTGCCTTGGGTAGAGTGCCTTGGTATCACAGCTCACAGCAACCTCCAACTCTTGGGCTTAAGCAATTCTCTTGCCTCAGACTTTCAAGTAGCTGGGACTACAGGCGCCAGCCACAACACCCAGCTATTTGTTGGTTGTTGTTGCAGTTGTCATTGTTGTTTTAGCTGGTCCCAGCCGGGTTCAAACTTGCCAGTCTCGGTGTATGTGGCCGGTGCCCTACCCACTGAGCTACAAGCGCCACCCACTTTTTGAGTCCTGAAGTGGTTTAACATCATAAGCCCACTCAAATCCTTTTTGGAAGTCAGTTCTTCTTTGGAATAGTCTTGACTTTCTCCAAATCTTTATCTTTTGAAATCTTCCCTGCTTTTTACAGCTCAACATATTATCCTACTGCTAAATTGTTAGAAACAGGTTGCTTTTTCTATGAACATACTAACACACGTGTGCACACATAGATTCATTTACAAGAGTGGTTTCATATTGTACATATTTTGCAGCTGTTTTTTTCACCCAGTAAAGACCTTAGCCATCTTTGCATGGCTTCTACTATCTTTGCTACTCTCTAATAGCTTCTTTTGTCCCCATTTTTTCTTGTGGTAAAGTATCCCTAAATTTTACCATCTTTAACATTTGTTTAAGTGTACTGTTCAGTGGTATTAAATATTTATAATGTTGTGCAACAATCACTATCGTCCATGTCCATAACTCTTCTCATCAGAAACTCTGTACCTACTGGACAATAACTTTCTATTCTCCTCTTGCCTCTGACCCTGGCAACCACCACTCTACTTTCTGTCTCTCCTAATAGCTTCATTGTACGTGGCTTTGGAAGAGAATTCTACGCAGCCAGTCTTCCCTTCTCGACTTGGTTCTAGAGCAGGTGCCATGTCCTGACATTTTTACTTTCTATTGCGTAAAGCATGGCGCTCTGGGCACACATTCATTCACTCCCTGTGCATAACCCTCCTACTGTGTGCCAGGTAGGCACTGAGGGACACAGACGCGAGCAGGACCAGCCTTTACTGTGCTGCAGTGATGGAAACGTTCTGTATTGCACAGTCTGATACAGTAACGTTGAGGCACAGACAGCTGTTGAGTGGGGACTGGCATGTGCTATATGCATAAAACATACATCGAGACTTGAAAACTTAGTTTAAAAAAAAAGAGGAATGTAAAGTATCTCACAAACAATTTTTTTATGTTTAATTCATGGTAATAATTTTGCCTTATTAGGTAAAATAAATACATTTTAAAATTAATTCACTTGTTTCTTGTGACTTTTAAAAACATGGCTGTAGATCATTTTAAATTATGCATGTGGCTTACACGACACGTCTGGGTGTAGTGAACATGAGAATAGATGTTTCTGATGCATGTTTTCTTGATTTAGGGAGAGAGTCACATTTAACACAAATTTGACTCTTGCTGGTATATCACTTTTAAAAACCACACTTTGTTGTACCAAAATGGAACTAATGGGAATTCCCTATTCTAAAAAGTTACCTTCTCCAGTGTCACAGTATCTCTAAGTTTGTGGGCCAAAGGAATTGCATGCCAATGGCTTGCTTTCTGCGATAGGGTGGTGCCATGTTTGCTAGTACACAGAAATGGCTGGGGACTCTCCCACTCATCAGCTCACTAATGCCCACCCCTATCCTGGGGGTAGCACCCCGACCACCTTTTCTCAGAGGTGGCCTTGGATTGTGAATGACCACAAGGCCTTCTGAGACCCATCCCTCAGGGCCCCGGGGCTATCATGAAAATGTAAATTGATAATATAAATGATACTTACTGTGTGCTCAATCTGTACGGGATCAGGAATCATGATGCTCACAGCTGCAATTCCATGACTGCTCAGAGAGGTGAAGAGAGATGCCCTATCTCACACAGCAGTGCTCTCCCCCAGAACATCCTTATATTGAACAAAATACATGAAATGTGATACAATTAAGGTCAGACAGAACCACACCAGGTGCTGTTTAATTTCCCGGAACTGTAATACCTATTGATCACAAATCAAAGAGAGATATTGGCTTCAGTTTGAAATGTACACCATTATAAAACAGTGATTAATGGTGCTAATTTTTCAAATTCATGATCCAGCATCCCTAGAGTCCGAATGTGTTCCTTCCTCCCTTTCTTCACCAAAGGCAAAGGAAGCAAGACCGCTCAAGTCTTGAAGTGGAAAATCTTTCCCAATTCCCACCAGGACAGACAGAGTCTTGTAAATAAAAGGAAACTTTTTTTCATTTTCTAAAGAGTAACTACCCTAATCCTAGGAATTTGAGTTGTTTTTTTTTTTCCTAAACCACAAACACATGTTTTTTAACAAGATAAGTATAACTGAGTTCTGACTGCCTTGGAAGAAAATGGCGGGGGTACAGAAATGAGGGAAGCCATCATTTCCTTATGTGGCTATGGCAACAAACACATGTGCACATTTTGAGAAAGAAATGAAACATTTCTACCACTTGTACAATGAAGTATAGACTCTACTCGAGTAAACCTGTTTTCTTCAAGGATCTTTAGATTAAATGAATATAGGAGCTCTACCTCCAAAATGTTCCCCAAATCTGTCCACTTCTTGTTTGTTTGTTTATCTTGCTCTGTAGCCTGGGCCAGAGTGTCATGGCATTATCATAGCTCTCATTGCAACCTCAAGCTTCTGGGCTCAAGTGATCCTCCTGCCTCAGCCTCCCGAGTAGGTGGGACTACAAGAGTCCACCACGACAGCTGGCAAATTTTTCTATTTTTTGTAGAGACCCTTGCTCAGGCTGGTCTCCAACTCCTGACTGCAAGCAATTTTCCGACCTCAGCCTCCCAGAGTGCCAGGATTACAGGCATGAGCCTCCACACCCAGCCCCAAACCTGCCCACTTCTTCCCTCCTCTACTGTCACCTCTCTGGCCCAGGCCACCATCATCTCCTGCCTGGACATCTGCATCAGACTTTCAAGGGGTCCCCTGCCTTGTTCTACAGTCCGTACTTTACCCAGCAACTGATGGGATTATTTAAAGTATGCATTGAATCCCATCCTTCTGCTACCAAAAAGTTTCTGTGATTTTCCATCATCCTTCAATGACATCTGAATTCGTGGCTGGCCCCACAAGATGTGGTAACCTCATCACACAATCTCCTGGCCCCTGTCTATGAGCTCCAGCCACACTGGCTTGCCTTCTTCATCTTCTTCTTCTTCTTTTTTTTTTTTTTCTTAAAAGACAGAATCTCAAACCGTTGTCCTGGGTAGAGTACCACAGAGTCATAGCTCACAGCAACCTCCAACTCTTAGACTCAAGCAATCCTCTTGCCTCAGCTTTCTATTTTTAGTAGAGACGAGGGTCTCACTCTTGCTCAGGCTACTCTTAAACTTGCGAGCTCAAGCAATCCACCTGTCTCAGCCTTCCAGAGTGCTAGGATTATAGGTGTGAGCCACCGTGCCTGACCTGACCTCCTCTGTGCTGCCTTCTCTCCAAGCACATTCCAGCCTCAGGCTTTTGCACTTGCTGTTCCCTCTGCCTGGCACACTCTTCCCTCAGAGTGTCAGATGACTGGCTCCCTTGTATTATTCAGACACCAGGTCCAGTCTCATCTCCTCAAACAGGCCTTCCCCAACCACCCTATCTCAAGGGGCCCCAGGACTGTTGCTCCCCATAAAGCCTTCTTTTATTGTCCCTTCTTTTATTGTCCTCACACTTTGCACTAACTAAATCCTGTGGTGTTATTCAGTTGTTTACCTGTTTTTTGTCTGTATCTGCCACTTATCTCCAGCTGAGCATCAGAAGGTCATGAACTTGCTTGTCTTATTCACAGTTTAGAAAAGATCTCGGTCAGTGTTTGCTGAGTAAATGAATGAATGGCCAAATGAATCAGAGAAAGAGAGAAGGAGGAGGAGGAAGGGAGGGAGGAGGGAGGGAAGGAGGGGGGAAGGGAGGAAAGAGAGAGGGAAGGAATGAATGAATGAAGGAAGGAAGGAAGGAAGGAAGGCATCCAATTATAAAATGCTTTGAGGGGCTCGGCAACTGTAGCACAGTATTTACAGCGCCAGCCACATGCACCAAGGCTGGTGGGTTCTAACTCAGCCCAGGCCAGCTAAACAACGATAACTGCAACAAAAAATAGCCAAGTGTTGCAGCAGGCACCTATAGTTCCAGCTATGTGGGAAGCTGAGGCAAGAGAATCGCTCAAGCCCAAGAGTTTGAGGTTGCTATGAGCTGTGACACCACGGCACTCTACCAAGGGTGACATAGTGAGACTGCCTCAAATAATGATGATAATAATAATGATAATAATGATAATGGGCGGCACCTGTGGCTCAAAGGAGTAGGGCGCTGGCCCCATATACCGGAGGTGGTGGGTTCAAACCCAGCCCCGACCAAAAACTACAAAAAATAAAAAATAATAATAATAAATAAAATAAAATGCTTTGAGGAATGTGGTGCCTTGACTGTTATTTAGCTAGGTTATCTGAGCTGTGTTATGTGACTTCGTCTTTGTCATTTAATATGTTAATAAAATGGCGATCTATTATATAATAATAGTATCTTTTTTCTGTCCTGTTTGCTCTGAGCCTCGAACTGTGCTGTTTCCCCACCCACATCCTTTCTCATCCTTCCAACACGCTGGGAGTGGGTTTCTTATCCCCATTTTGCTGATGAGGAAGTGAGACTGGGGGTGGGGTGGGAATGTGGCCAGTGAGGTGCGGGGGGGGGGGGGGGCGTAGCAGGGCCAAGGAACAGCTCAGGCTTTCAGACCCAAGAGCTGGAGGCACCAACCACACTGCCCCACGGCGGCCTCTACCTGGTACATTTCTACTATGGTCATGACTTATTCTCTGAATAAACTCCCTCATCACGTTGGTCCTTGGTTCTCACAACTATGAAGACAATGACAACTGGTCAGCTCTGGGCGGAGCATGGCAGACATGGACGTGGGGAGGCCCAGAGATGGCAAGGGCAGAGTGGGCTCCGTGGGCAGAGTGGGAAGAGTGGGGCTGGCAGGCGAGTTAAGACAGGGAAGGCCAGCGGGAGTCAGCCCAGGGCGGGAGTCAGCCCAGGGCGGGAGCAGGAAGCCCAGCATCAGAGGACTTGCCTGGGCTCTGGGCAGCCCAGGCTCACCTCCCTCTGTCTGCAACAGGATGGGGTGCGTGAAGTCCAGGTTCCTACGGAATGGAGGCAAGAGCTCGAAAACTGAGTCCAGCGCCAACCCACACAGCCCTGTGGGCACACAGGATCTTCCATCTGTGGCCAAGCTGGTGAGTAGGGGAGGAGTCTGGTGTTCCAGGGGGCTGCCCAGGGCTGCACCAACATTGCCTCAACAGCCTCTTATCTTCCTGAGGCTGGGCAGTGGCCATCAGTCGTGCCCTGACCCTCCAGGCTACAACTCTAGGACGCACCCAGAACAGGAAGTTGCTTTTCCTTCTTCTGCAGTCCAGGCTTTGGTCTGTCAGCCTGGGCCCCACAACCAGGTTAAGTGAGCATTGCAGGCCTCAGGCCGGGGCAGAAGTGTAGGGGAAGACTTGTCTGGGGTGGATACTTGGTGAACAGGACAAGGGGGCCACACAGGCCCACTTCTAGTGCAAGACCCAGGTTCCAGTGGAGACACACTGCCTGTATAATTGTTTTTAATATTTTTTAATTTTTTTTTTTTGAGAGACAGGGCTTTCTCTGTCATCCAGAGCTGAAGTGTGGTGGCTTGATCATAGCTCATTGTAACCTTGAATTCCTGGTCTCAAGGAGTCCTCCGGCCTCAGCCTCCTAAGTAGGTGGGACTATAGGTGTGTACCACCATGCCCCGCTAATTTTTATTTAATTTTATTTTATTTGTTATTTTTAAGCTGCCGTCTAAGGTTTAGGGGCTTTTTTAAATTTCAGAATATTGCAGGAGTACAAATGTTTCATCACATAAATTGCTTCTGTACAGTTTGAGTCAAAGTTATAAGTGTGCCTATCACACAGATAGTGGGCATTGAGGTGTTTTGTTTTGTTTTGTTTTTTCTTTCTTTCTCATAGAAATGAGGTCTTGCTATGTTGCTCAGGCTGGTCTTGTCCTCCTGGAGTCAAGAAGTGCTCCTGCCTCAGCCTCCCAAAGGGCTAGGATTACAGGCATGAGCCACCATCCTTACTGTTCTTTGAATAGCTACTATGGCCCAGGCACTGGAGTGGGATGTTTCTATATCATTACTCCTCATCCAGGTGTAAGGCAGGAGTTATGCCACTTTACAGGGTGACTAAGGCGCTAAGACAAGGATGTCCCACTGTGGCTCATGGGCCACACGCAGATTATTTGAGGACCATTTTGCTTCTCTGTGGTGTCAGATATCAGGAAAAGAATGCATGGGCATAGACATTTTTTTTCCCTTTGTTCATCAGTTTTCATTAGTGTGTGTGTATTTATTTACTGTGTAGCCCAAGTCAACTTTTATTCTTCCAGTGTGAGACAGAAAAGAAATAAGGTTGGGCAAGCAGTGGAGTGGGGTCCCTCTAACCCAGACTTGCCGTTCTTCTCCTCTGTGGCCCTTTTGTCCATCCTCTATCTGAGGTGGTCTAGGGGAGCACAGCCCCTGTGGCAGGGGTGCTCTGCTTTCCTTAGAACTTTCCATTCTTCCTAATAGAAGGAAGGCCTATTCCCCATGACACTCCTTGATCCCAAACACACCCACTCCCTTTGCCCTGTGACAGCATCTGGAGATTGAAGGCAAAGGTCTTATCCCAGCCCATCCATCCCTTCCGAATCATCTTTCACAGGTCCTGCGTTCCTGGCCTCTCTCTCTCTCTCTCTCTCTCTGCTTGCCCTTCTCTGGGCATGATGACTAAAACAGGATTAATTATGGGAATAGAAGAATAAGGAATGATCACCTCCCTCCCTCTGACACTCAACCTCTATTAATGCAGCCTGAAATTACATGAACTTCTCATACTGGTACTCCCTAAGCTGAGCACAGACTGTAATGCTAAGTCATTCCCAATTCTGCTCCTTTCCTAACCTATGTGACTCTGAGCCCCTTCTCAGTGAGGGCTTTAGGTTCTCGGGTTCTCTGAGGTCCTCTGGCTTTTCACCAGCAGAAGGCAGAGGGTTTCTCCCACCAGTTTCTGGTCGTCCTTTCAAACATCAGATTTGAGGGATGTAGTCATTTATCATTCTCTTCCTACAGGACTTTAGCCAGTAAAGTCTTCCTCAGAGACAGGGCTCGCAGGCCATGTTAGTTTGACAGACACTGGGTGAAACTGGCTGCTCCCCTGCAGGACTCCTCAGGGCCTCTGTGAATCTTTAGAATGGACTTTGGGAATCTCCCCAAATATGATATTTCCTCAGTGTTTCCTAAACCTGTTCCTTCAAATTAATGTCTCCTTATATATGTAACACACAAGTACCTGCTTCTTAAAAATAAAAAAAAATCACAAATGAGAGAGGTAAAGTTCCAGTGTCTACTGACCAATGCTTCCCTCCTGAGACGTGTCACACCGCAGAGGTTTCACTGGTGTGGACCCTTGCAAACCTTTTTCCATGAATCTACCTGCACATGCATCTAGGATGTGTCCACAGGGAACATTTAGGAAGTGGGTATGTGTACTTTATATTGGCATAGTGTTTATCATTCTGCAGGACTAGCTTTTTTTCACTCAACAAAGTATCTATGAGGTCAAGTGATATCAAGTAATGAGCCTTGGCCTCCCTCTTATAAATTCTACATGGAGCACCACAGTCAAGGTGCCCATTCCCCTTTGGATGAACACTTAGATTGTTTCATATACATGATAGGGGATGGCGCCTGTGGAGTAGGGCAATGGTCCTATATACCAGAGGTGGCAGGTTCAAACCTGGCCCCAGCCAAAAAACTGCCAAAACAAACAAACATATACATGATGGGATATGTTGGTAGACCTGCAATTTATTCAAACATACCTTGAAAAATACAGGTCTGGACCAACCCCTTCATGTTGAGGGGAAGAGCCAAGCAACATCCCCCAGTATGTCCAAGACCAAAGGCAGAGGCCACAACTCAAGAAATTTGCTGGCTGGGTGGCACCTGTAGCTCAGTGGGTAGGGCGCCAGCCCCACATACCAAGGGTGGTGGGTTCAAACCCGGCCCCAGCCAAACTGCAACAAAAAATAGCCAGGCGTTGTGGCGGGCGCCTCTGGTCCCAGCTACTCGGGAGGCTGAGGCAGGAGAATGGCCTAAGCCCAGGAGTTGGAGGTTGCTGTGAGCTGTGATGCCACAGCACTCTACTGAGGGCCATAAAGTAAGACTCTGTCTCTACAAAAAAAAAAAAAAAGAATTCTGCTGGCTCTACACAAGGGAAAAAAAAGCTCAATTCAATAAAGATGGGGAAAAGAAGGAGGGAGGAGAGGGGAGGAGGGAGAGGGATTGGTACATTCCCACTTAATGGGCACAATGTGTGGGTATATGGCACACCTCTGGGGGTAGGGACACAACTACAACAGGGACTATTCCTAACAAATGCAAACATTGTAGCCTAATTCTTTGTACCCTCAGATTAGTCCAAAATTAAAAAAAAAATACTTAGGATCTGCGATAGATGAGTTAATATACAAAACTTAAAAAAGCGATCTGCTGGCTCTGACCTTAATGTGCTGTGTGATATCAGGCACGTCCCCAGGTCTCTCTGGGACACCTCCTATGACACACAGGACTGGAGTAAGATCCTCTTTGATGTCCTTTTCAATAAATACTCTGCCAAATTCATTCCCTTCTCCCTTTTCTTCCCCACAGGGGCCTAACAGCTACAATGGCAACCCGCCAGGGTCTATGGAGGGTAAGTATCTAACAAGTCGTGGAACTGTGTGTTATGTTCAGGATTAGGTTAGATTCTGGATCAGAGCTGGAGGTGATAATCCCAGTCAAAATCACCCTTGAAAATCCCCTGAACTGCCCCTGACGTCCTTCACACAGGCTACTGTGTTTCTATAACACTGTTTAGTAACATAAACAAACACTGATTGCTTTCAACTCTAGAATCGCAGGCAGCACGGGAAGATGCTGACTTAGACTGAACATATCAGTGGGTCCAGAGCTGGACGTCGGGTACTGGGTTGGGAAACTTCCTGGGCTGTGGCATGCTTGGATAAAGCTTCCATGCCACGTGCCTCCCTTCTCAGCAGGCTCTGAGGAAATCGTCGTGGTCGCCCTGTACGATTACGAGGCCATTCACCATGAAGACCTCAGCTTCCAGAAAGGGGACAAGATGGTGGTCCTGGAGGAGTAAGTCCCCCTAAGACATACCTACCTTCAACTCTCAGTCGTGCTCTCTCTCCTGCTTCAGTACAGAACCTGATACTCTCTTATCCTGGGTGTGGATGGTTGATGAACTTGATCATAATAGAGGAGAAAGGGCTTGCTGCCAACCCAGATGACAGCTACAGTAAAGGGGACTGTATGCTCACTAATGGTGCATGTCCAGACCTGGAAGGACAGGAGAAAGCACCTTTAAGGAAGCCTTCCTAAGGCTCCCGTGATTAAGCTACCTGTGGAGCAGGCCCTACTGAAGTGACTCTGCATTTAGAAGTCCTTGGGTCTCTGACTATGTCACCTCCGATCTCCTACAGCCCTCCTCAACAGTGGGTGTAGTGTTCACGATGTTCTGGGGACCAAGCATGGGAGTGGTCACGTTGATCAGATGCTTGAGCCCACTTCTCCTGCTCTCAGCCCCAGCTGAGCCTCTCTGAGTCTCATATGGACACAGGGACCTGCCTTGGGAATGGCTAGTAAGGCCAAATCTGCAAGTCCAGGGGAAGAAGAGTGGGCCCAAGGGCCCAGGGCTTGGGCTGTGAGTTCAGGGACAGGGCTTGGTTCCAGACTCTAGTATGCCCAGTGGGGACAGTTGTAAAGATCCCTATCTAAGCATGGGGCAACACCAGGGGCCAGGACTGCCCCTTTCCTTAGTGACTTCCTGGGGGTCAGGGAGTTCCGAGGCAAGTCTGGGAGGCTCGAGGGGACTAGAGAATGGTCCTTCTGCCACATGATGCCTTTACTTCCTCCTGTCCATCAGGTCTGGGGAGTGGTGGAAGGCTCGATCCCTGGCCACCCGGAAAGAGGGCTACATCCCGAGCAACTATGTCGCCCGTGTTGACTCTCTGGAGACAGAGGAGTGAGTATTCCATTTCCTGCCTTCCAGAGGGAGCATGAACAAAGCCAGCCTTGTTCCTGTCTCAGGATCTTTGCAACAGTGTCTGCCCTGCCTGGCTCGCTCTTCCTAAGGCTCTTGGTTTGACTGACTCCTGTCACCCTTTGGGTCTCAGAGAGGACTTCCCTGACCACCCTATCTAAATAGATCTCCTCTGTGAGTCTCTCTTGTGGAAACCTGGCTTGTTCCCTTCTGAACACTTCTCACTAGCAAAAAACAACCTTCTTTCTTTGGTTGTTCACATATGCATTGTCTGTCTGCCCCAGAAGGCTGAGCGCTCACAAGAGCAGGGACTTTGTCTGCTGCGCCTCTGCCCAGGTTGGCCTGCGGTAGGTGCTCAATAAGTGTTTGTCGAATGAAGCATATGGTCACACCAAGAGGGGTCTTTGGAGAGGTGAGGTGGCTCACACCTGGCCAGTCATCTCTCACTTGATTCATTCAGCAAACATGTGCCTACAACCCACCAAGCCCTGTGCTAGGCAGAGACTGAGAATAAGACATAGCCCTACCCTCAAGAACCTCCCTGTAACCCGTCATTCTTGGCTATAAGTTCTTCTTTGTGTCGAGCCTGACTCTCTGAAAATATATCTCAATCATTCATCCATCCATCCATCCATCCAACCATCCAACCGTCCAACCATCCAATAGATACCTGTTCAATCGCTTCTGTATCTTTGGCCCTATTTCTGGGATACAAGATGACTTAGCTGGGACTCCCCGTGGAGATGTTTGTAGCATGGTGGGAAAGGCTGATGAGTAAAATAATGACTGCACCAGGGGGTAATGATATAACCCATTAAAAGCCAGCCAGTCCCCACTGTTTTACCCCCTCTGCCGCCTCCCTCGAGCTAGATGATACTGTGGCTTTGGGATGCTTTCTGTTAAAAATTAAACTGGCTAGGCTTTTCCCATCATAAAACCACCACCTTCTTCGTGATCATGAAACTACACACCATAAGGGGTCTTAGCAGCTTCTCTCTCCTCCTGGACTTTTTCCTGGGGCATTCCATGTTCTTTTTCTCCACTCCAGGATCTGAAGACTTACAGAATCCCAGTGTCACCTCATGTGGTCCTTATAGCAGCCTTGGATTGGCTGGTATTATTCCTCAAAGGCAACATAATTGCTAAGTGGTAAAGGCAGGCTGCTGACCTTGTATAGTGGGTTATCATTTGCAAACAAGGCCAGAACCTAAATGGGTGGTTCTGGAATTTGAGTAGGCATCAGCATCACCTGGAGAACTGGCTGACCACGTGGTTTCTGGACCTCGCTGTCTGTTTCTGAATGTGCATTTCTAGCAAGTTCTCCGGTAAGGGGGGTGTGACACTGCTGATCCAGGAACCCATCTTGGGAACCATTGATCTAAATACACATATTAGCCCTTATAGTGCCTTCACGGGGGTGTGTTTGCAACAGAATGCTATTAACAGAGGTGGGAATCAGGATGGAATGGAATCTAACTTTCTCCCACCCCCTCCTGAAATAGGCAATATTTTCAAATGTTTCAAAAGGCAAATGGTTGGGGAAGGATATAGAATTCAGTGTGAAGAGTCCCTCCCACCCTGCCTTCAACCAGCCACTTCCTCTTCCCAGAAGCAACCAGTTTCTTGTGAGTCTTCCCAAATGTGTTATACTTACATAAGCAAATACATCTGCCCCTCCTTTATTTTACACAGTAGTAGATACGGATACAAAAACACTGCCCTGCACCTCTTGTTCAGATCTTCCATGCAGAACCCCCTTCCTTTTCACACTGCGGAGTGTCCTGTCCATGCCCCCATCCATTCGACCAGTCCCCAGTCGGTGGAGCTGCTTCCAGTCCTGTGCTTCAGTAAATCTCCTTGTGGACATGTCGTTTTTTTTCCTTGTGCAAGATCTGTGGGATAGCATCCTAGAAGTAGAATTGCCAGGGAGACAGTTCTTATTATATATCCTCTTACATTGCTGACTATTTTACTATATCACTTTACAACATGAAAGCAAAGAAGGCAGGTGGGCAACATAGCATGGTGATTAAGAGCTTGGGCTCTGGAGTTAGACTGCCTCGATTCGCCTCCTGCCTCCACAACTTCCTAGCTCTGCGACTATGGCCAAGTTACTTGCCTTCTCCATCTCTCAGTTTCCTCATCTGTAAAATGGGACTAATAAAGGCGACAATGCCATAGATTTGTTGGATGGATAAAAGAATTCAGTGGATGTTAGCTTCCCCCCGCCCCCAGTTCATAACAGAGGAAACAGAGGCCCAGAGAGGGAAAGCAACTTGCTCAAAGTCACACAGCAGGTATATGGCAGGGACACAGCCTGCTAATGTCTGGTCTGGGTTTTTTTCCATCACAGTACATGAAACACATTTCACCCTAGTAAAGGGAGTATTAAATTTGGCTGCTATTCCTTGAAGTTTTCCACCAACTCCCAAATATCCAGGAATAATGCTTGAAGTTTTCCACTAACTCCCAAATATCCAGGAATAAGGAAGAAAAGCTCCCAAGATATGGTTCCAAGTATGAAATTGTTTGCAATCTCATATTTTAGCTTTGAAATTCATGCCAACTTTGTATTTGGCTCTGTGTACACAGAGGAGGATTGACTGTGAAGCTAACAAACCTCAAGCCCTCACTCCCACAGGCCTCCGAGGCCCTGAGAGGAACCCTCCCCAAGGTCATGTGTGCATGTGAAATTTGCAAAAGTAAGATTATTGATCACAGTTGGCCAAGACTGCTGACTCTTCCCACCCAGTCCTCCTATCCAGCTCTTGTCCCTCACATCAAGTGACACTGGAAAAACCCATGAGCATTTTGCATTTGTGATGCTGTATTATTTTTCTTAAAGAAAGCACTCCCTAACCTCCAAATTGCACAGGCTTCAGTCTTAGCAAACTAGATTCACTTCTGGGTGCTTTGATATCAAAAGAACAACTTCACCCCCACCCCCTGCCAAAAAAAAAATCTTTGAGTAAAAACTGAGGTTGCACAGAGCAAGTCGCTCAGTATCCTGACTCCCCCATGGACATGGCATGGCCACAGGTGCCCCGTGTGAGCAGGACAGGACTCCATACCCCAGGTTCAAACATGTGCTCTCCCCTTTCCCCCAGGTGGTTCTTCAAGGGCATCAGCAGGAAGGATGCAGAGCGCCAACTCCTAGCTCCCGGCAATGTGCTAGGCTCGTTCATGATCCGAGACAGCGAGACCACCAAAGGTGACACTAACCCTCCCCATTGCATCCCTCCCTTCAGAGGTACCCCAGGCATGACTGGCCACCA
Organism: Otolemur garnettii; assembly: GCF_000181295.1. Lineage (NCBI taxonomy): Eukaryota > Metazoa > Chordata > Mammalia > Primates > Galagidae > Otolemur > Otolemur garnettii. Next base: position 14,194,525 of record NW_003852420.1, read on the forward strand.
CCTCTCACTCAGAAACACAATGGGAGGGAGGCTGAACAACTCAACCAGGCTGCATGGCGCCATGTTTTCTCCTGCTCTATGCCACCCCAAGCTAGAGAGGGTTGAGGCTCTGTGTGTGACTTGGTCATTCTTGTCCTTGTAGTTGCCAGCTTAAACCAATGGAAGTAGTCTCAAATCGTTGAGCCCCAGAAACAAACAAAAGTCCTGATGACCCTTGATCTTCACTAGCTTGTATTGTTTTTAAATACCCATCACAATGTACATCTTTCTTGTCCACAAGCCTGATTCCTCCTGCTCCCCACACCCACCATAAGGAAACGAAGTTGCAGGAAGAGACCCAATGCCAGAGTCCTCCTCTGGGACTCTTCTTAAAATGCTCCTTAGAAGCATTTGGAAGTTCCAATGTTGGGTGACCTGCTTCCTAAAACTCTTGTTCTGTGACAGTGGCTTCATACTGGGTGGGTGCATTAGAGGCAAGAACAGTGCCGGAAAACATCACATAACTCAAACATCACATAAATCAACTGAGGCTAATTTTCCCAGGAGTAGAATTCTTGTGATTCCGGATTTCACATGCAGAGTGCACCTTTGCTAATATGTTCAGATTCACAATTGCTTGATTCAAATAAATTCAATAATTTCAGGGTACCCTGAAGCAAACAGAGTTGGGGAAATTGATCCAAGGTATTTGTGTGACCCTCCACTTGCCCCTAGCTCTCTGAATTGGTGAAGCCTGAGTGTGACTAGTCTAACGCTGCTCAGCTCAGGGACTTCTTGGGCTTTATTTCCTCCCACCCAACAAGCCCCCTTCAAGTCCTCAAGGGAAAAGAAATGAGACAAAAAAGGCATGGTGATTAAGAGCTTGGGCTCTGGAGTTAGACTGCCTCGATTTGCCTCCTGCCTCCACAACTTCCAAGCTGTGCGACTATGGCCAAGTTACTTGCCTTCTCCATCTCTCAGTTTTCTTATCTGTAAAATGGGACTAATAAAGGTGACAATGCCATAGATTTGTTGGATGGATACAAATCCATCTGGGCACAGCCCAGCTCTTCTCTCCAGCTGTGCCCAGGAGAGCTTGGGGATTGGGCTCATCCCGCAGACAGGGACAGAAAGACCAAAGACACCATCACAGACCTGCAGGGCAGGACAGGAGCCTGGTTCAGCTGTCCCCACCCTCCAAGGCAGAGAGGCATGGTGAGAGTCAGCTGACTTACTAAAACTTGCAGAATGAGGCCCCTGAATCCCATATGCTACTTCCTGGATTCTGCCCTGCCCCCATCCAACATCAGCCAAGCCAGCTTCACCTTGACTGGGACAGAGTGACCATGGGGCGGGGGCCTGGAGGCAGCTGCCTGGACTTGAATCCCAGCTGTGCCCTTTACCAGCTGTGTGATTGCAGGTGAGTTACTTCACCTTTCTGGGTTTCAATTTCCTCATCTGTAAGTAGGGCGATGATATTATAAAAGCTCTACCTCTACCATGAGGTTATTCATTCATTACAATAAATAATATAACCTATATAATTCAGTACAATGAATATTATCCATATTCATTCATTGTTCATTTGTACAGAGAGCTCATAACCATGCCTGGCATGTATGGGTAACTGTTATTTACTCAAGACTTTTTTTCCAGGGACAGAGTCTCACTCTGTCACCCAGGCTAGAGTGCCCTGACACGATCAGAGCTCACTACACCCTTGAACTCTTAGGCTCAGTTTCCTAAGCAGCTAGGATTATAGGCGTGTGCCACCCACGTTCAGCTAATATTTTTTAATTTTTTGTAGAGACAAGTTCTCACTATGTTGCCCAGGCTGGTCTCAAATTCCTGGCATCAAGTGGCATCAATTCCTTGCCATCTCAGTCTCCTGAGTAGCTGGGATTATAGGCGCCAGCCACCACACACAGCTTCATTCAACAATTGAATACCCCGGGATCCTATAACATAGTGCTATTATGGTAGAGAAAACTGAGAGACAGAGGGACTGAGAACTTGCCCAGGGGCACAGCTCACAGACTGCAGAACTGTGGTCCTGGCCTGGAGACTCGTGTGTTTCTGATCTATGTGATAACATGCACATTAATTAGGTTCCTATGGCTGCCATAACAAATTCCTACAAACTTAGTGGCTTAAAACAGCATAAATCTATCACCTTACAGTGCTTGGGGTCAGTCGTCTGACCTCACTGGGCTCAATTCAAGGTGTCAGCAGGACGAGCTTCTTCTGGAGGCTTCAGGAGAGAACCCATTTCCTTGCTTTTTCAGCTTCTTGAGGCCACAGCATTCCTTGGCTCGTGACCCCTTTCTGTCATCTCTCCAGCCTCTTATTTCCACCCTCACATCTTCTACTACTGACTTTGACCTTCTTGCCTCCCTCCAACAAGGACCAGTGTGATTACATTGGGGCTACCTGGATAATCCAAGATGATTTCCCCATCTCCAGATCCTAATCACAGCTGAGAAGTCCCTTTAACCATGTAAGGTAACATTTTCCCAGGTTCCAGGATTTAGGGCGTGAACATCTTGAGGGGCCGTTACTCAGCCTACCAAAACGCGTTCACATTTCAGTAACCAGACTGGATTTCTGAATGGTCTGACTTTTTACCAAACTAGTATGATTTGTTGGCTTTTTGTTAGAGGAAAGGAAAGGAGGATCAGAAATAATGATGAAGATGATGATCATAGCCAACATTTGCTGAATATTTAGGTCCTAAGTACTTTACGAGCATACTTCTTTTAATTGTTAGGCAATGTGGTGAGGTACAGAGGCATGATGATTAGTCCCATTTTACAGATGAGGAAACTGAGGCACACAGAAGTGATGTGCTCACTTGCCCAAGGTCTCACAGATGGACATAGTAGAGCCAGACTCCACAGGCGCACTCTGATCCTTGTGCAATCCTGCCTAGGTGCCCGGACAGTGCCAGCGGTGGTCTTACAGGGATGTCAGGAAGGGGTGTCAGGGTGTTGACACGAGGTGGCAGGCCTCTGAGGTGCCATTCTGAGGGATTTCTCTTTGGCTAATGCAGGGAGCTACTCGTTGTCTGTGCGAGACTACGACCCCCGGCAAGGAGATGCAGTGAAGCATTACAAGATCCGGACCCTGGACAACGGAGGCTTCTATATCTCCCCGAGGAGCACCTTCAGCACCCTGCAGGAGCTGGTGGCCCACTACAAGAGTGAGTCCTGCCCCAGGGTCATGTCCAGGAATCCTAGCCATGGTGCCTGCTGAACTCTTCCTGACCCTCCAAGGCAGAAGGGGTAACCCCAGCCCTTCACAGGTTGCTTTGGATTCTCCTGAAGCCTTAGGCCTGTTGAGCAGGAGGTTGGAGGTGCCCACGGTGTAGAGGTGGACCCCATCATGCTCTGCTCTCTTGGGAATGTTCCTGATGATAGCAACCAGGTGGAACACTAGCCAGACGCAGTGGACCAGACAGGCAGGCCTCAAGGGGCAGCCTCTGGCTGGCTCGGCGCTCACTGCCCTCAACTGACCAGGGAATCTGTTCCAGAGAATAACGATGGTCTCTGCCAGAAGTTGTCGGTGGCCTGCATGTCCCCCAAGCCACAGAAGCCTTGGGAGAAAGATGCCTGGGAGATCCCCCGGGAATCCCTCAAACTGGAGAAAAGACTTGGAGCTGGACAGTTTGGGGAAGTGTGGATGGGTAAGGACCCAGGGCCAGCACCAGAGGCCCGCAGGGAGGAGGAGAAGGAGGGGACTCACTTCCAGGAACATCTTCAGGCAAAATGGGAACACTACCCAAGGCAGAAGGGGAGATTTGAATAAGAGCCACAAAGAATAGCTCCTCTGATAGCAAACCAAATTGTCCTGCTGTGCAAACATTGATTTGCTTTTCAGACCAGGCTTGTAGGGGTCAAAAACGTCCTCCAGGGAAGCAGGAGTGCTGGCTGAGGAATCCCCTCCCCCCACTGTAGGGCGCTAAGACAGTTGGCTGAAGCAACCACAGGTCTCTAAGGATGATGGAATTAAGCATGGGGGCCAGGCAGAGAAGTTCACTCCTATAATTCTAGCACTCTGGGAGGCCATGGCAGGCGGATTGCTTGAGCTCAGGAGTTCAAAACCAGCCTGAGCAAGAGGAAGAACCCATCTCTACTAAAAATAGAAAAATTAGCTGGGTGTTGTGGCAGGTGCCTTAGGTCTCAGCTACCGGGAGGCAGAGACAAGAGGTTTGCCTGAGCCTAGGAGTTCAAGCTATGATGCCACAGCACATTACCCAAGACAACAGAGTGAGACTTTTTCCAAAAAAAAACCATATCAACCTGTGATCCTAGTACTCTGGGAGAATGAGGCTGGATTGCCTGGGCTCATAGGTTTGAGACCAGCCTGAGCAAGAGCAAGACCCCCGTCTCTAAAATTAGCTGGGCATTGTGGTGGGCGCCCTGGGAGGCTGAGGCAAGAGAATCACTTGAGCCCAAGAGCTTGAGGTTGCTGTGAGCTATGGATGTTATGGCACTCTACCAAGGGTGACAAAAGTGAGACCCTGTCTCAAAAAGAAAAAAAAAAATTTAAGCATGCGAAATGTGCTCACTTCAACAGCACATATACTAAGCATGGGGAGATGCAGTTGGAGATTTCCAGGTGGGTCCAATGCTGGCATCATGAGCATCAGAAAGGCAGGTTCTGCCCCTGCTGCACCCCTCACAGTACCTTAAGAACAGCAATGGCTGCTTTCCAGGATGTGGGGTAGAAGCAAAGCCTGGCTCAGCGTGTGGGGCATCCCACTGTGTTAATACTCCACTGCCTTCCAAATGGGAGTGAAGACAGCTTACAGAGATGCAAACAACCCAGCCAGATAAAATAGGTTTAAAATCCAAGGATTTCTTTACTTGGAGAGGAAGGTGAGACAGATCCGAATGGTGAGATGGGAAAACCAAAAATATTGGGTGGCGCCTGTGGCTCAGTGAGTAGGGTGCCAGCCCTATATACCGAGGGTGCTGGGTTCAAATCCTACCCTGGCTGAACTGCAACCAAAAAATAGCCGGGCGTTGTGGCGGGCGCCTCTAGTCCCAGCTACTTGGGAGGCTGAGGCAAGAGAATCGCTGAAGCCCAGGAGTTGGAGGTTGCTATGAGCCGTGTGATGCCACAGCACTCTGCCAAGAGCAACAAAGTGAAACTCTACCTCAAAAAATAATAATAATAAAAATAAAAATATCATACAAGACCTTAGACTTTTACTTCAGGAAAACCACAGATCTGGATCGAAGCTTCCTGGAAGCCAAATGGGAACATAGAAACCTAGAGGAATTATGAGACTGATGAGATCCACAAAATGAAGCAGGGTGGGGTGGGGTGGATGAATAGCATGTGCCAAATCTCTGTGGAGGGAGGGCAGTGGGGGGCTCGAGGGACTGAGTGGCAGGCAGGGTGGTTGGTCCATAAAGGGCTGATGAGGCTAAAGGTATAGGTAAGGGTGATCAGGGCCTTGTGGGGCATAAGTCTGGTCTTTAAGAGCAGTGTTTTGTTTTGGGTTGTTTTGTTTGTTTTGTTTTTTTTAGACAGTCTCGCTTTGTCACCCTCTGTAGAGTGCACTCATATCACAGCTCACAGCAACCTGAAACTTTTGGGCTTAAGTCATCCTTTTGCCTCAGCTTCTCGAGTAGCTGGGACTACAGGCACCTGCCAAGCACAGCTATTTTTTTAAGAGACAAGGTCTCTCACTCTGGCTCAGGCTGGTCTCACACTCCCACCTTGTGCTCCCCAAGTGCTAAGATTGCAGACATGAGCCACCATATCTGGCCATGAGCAGCATTAAGATTAAAGTGACAGGGGTGGGTGAATGTTGTTTTGAAGTTATTTTTTAATCTTTGCAACAGCCCTTCATAGGGAGTGATTATCATTTCCCCTTTGCAGATGGGGAAAGCACAGCAGAGAGAGGTTAAGTGACTTCCCCAAGTGTGCACAGCTAGGTGAAGCACCCTTGCAGCCCACACCTGTCTGAGGCCTGAGCCCTCCGTGAAGGCTACGACAGGCTGGGGAGGCTTGGGGAAGGCAGGCCTGCAGCCAGGCCTTCCAGGGGGTGGGGGGACACCAGCAGGTTCTGACCACTTACCCTGCTCCCTGTCTGCCTCCAGCCACCTACAACAAGCACACCAAGGTGGCAGTGAAGACGATGAAGCCCGGCAGCATGTCGGTGGAGGCCTTCCTGGCTGAGGCCAACCTGATGAAAACCCTGCAGCACGACAAGCTGGTGAAGCTGCACGCAGTGGTCACGGAGGAGCCCATCTACATCATCACAGAGTTCATGGCCAAAGGTGCTGCATGCTGGGCACTGGGGATGCAGGGTGTGCTGGTACTTAGCAGTGGGAGGCTCCAGGGTGACTTTGACATGGTTGTGGCCAGGACTCTTCAGACCAGCACTCCCTGAGCACCTTAATGTGCAATAGTCCAGCTCTCCTGGCTAACGGGGTGAAGTTATGGTAAGGGGTCACTGAGGGAAAGAAAAGGAGAACACAGAGCTGCCAGGAGAGGGGAGCAGGGTCAGACCCTGCTGCGCAACGGGGAAGAGGCTTATGTGTTCACTGTGAGCCTTAGAGGCCAGGGGTGATGCCCTCATGAGACACCTTCCCCGTGTGCTCTGAGAGAAGGAGCCTGCAAAGCAGCAGTCCCTGCACACACACACACACACACATGCACACACACACCCACACACGCTCATGCACATACACACATATACACACAACACATGTGCACATACGCACATGCGTGTGCACACACAAACACATGCACACGCACATACATGTGTGCACACGGGCATACACATGCACACACGCATACACACCCGCACACATGCACACACACACATAATTCAGGATCTCTCAGGGACTTGTTTAGGCCACCATTTCATAACCATTTCTACCCCTGCCCATTTTTGGATAAACGGAAATAACTCATACAGTCTCATTTAGTATCATTTAGATTCTCAGACCTGTTATCATTTTCTAAGTATACAATTATGGCAGCTTGGCACAGCCATGATCCCAGGCATGGGTCTCAGAAGGCTTTCTCAGCCACAGGACCCAACTAGCAGTCAGTCACTTCAAAAACAAACAAACAAAACCTCTCCAGTTCTCTTTCTTAAACACTAGGAATGATAAATATTTGATTTAAATCCACTACTATAGCAAGGTGGGTGGTGGCTCATGCTTATAATCTCTGGGAGGCTAAGGCGAGTAGATTGCTTGAGCTCAGGAGTTCAAGACCAGCCTGAGCAAAAGTGAGATCCAGTCTCTACTAAAAATAGAAAAAATTAGCCAGGTGTTGTGGCGGGTGTCTGTAATTCCAGCTATGTGTGGTGGCTGAGGCAAAAGGATCCCTTGAGCCCAGGAGTATGAGTTTGCTGTGAGCTATGATGCCACAGCACTCTACCCAGAGGGACAGAATGAGACTCTGTCTCAAAAAAAAAAAAAAAAAATACACTACTATGAAAACTTTGAACCATGTACCGAAGTAGTAAGAGTAGTCAATGTTCCTCCTGCCCCGTGTAGGAAGCCTGCTGGACTTTCTGAAAAGTGACGAAGGCAGCAAGCAGCCCTTGCCCAAGCTCATCGACTTCTCAGCCCAGGTGGGAGCCTAATGGGGAAGTTGGGGGGAGGGAGACAGGAATTCGATTTTTCGTCCAACAAAGATTTACTGACCCTATGGCATCATTAGAGCAATAATAATGGGTGAGACATGTTCAAGGCTCAGTATGAAAGTATACCCTTTATATGTAGTTTACACACACACTAACTTTTTTAATCCTCACATCATCCTACGAGCCACCAGTATTTTAAAACTCTTTTCTTACCTAACAAACCACCCCAAAGCTAGAACAACAGAGATGATTGTTTTTCATGATTCTGTGGGTTGCCTGGGGTTGGCTGGGGGTTCTTCTGCTCCATGTGGTGACACAGTGATGTGATGCATACTGCTGAGTGCTTGCATGGAGATTGAATGTCTAAGACTATGGCTCATCCTCCAGCATCCCTCACCACTCACTCGTCCAACAGAGCTTCTTTACAATATGCAACTAGGTTCCAAGAGGGAGTGTGCTGAGGGGCCAAGCCCTGACATGCAGGTGCTTATTAAGCCTCTGCTTCCATTGTGCTTGCTTATGTCCCATTGGCTAAAGCAAGTTATAGGACCAAGTCTAGTGTCAGTGTGAAAGGGGGCTGCACAAAGTCATGAATCCCTGGAGACATGGCACATTGGGGGCCCCCAAGATAACAGTCTGGCCACAGGTAGGTAATTGGCATCTCATTTCACAAAACAGGAAATCAAGGCACAGAGAAGAAATTAAGTACAGATGAGGAAACTGAGACCCCGTATGATTAAGCAACTTGCCTAAGTCACTATACTAGTTACGGGGAATGCAGCTGTGAATAAAATGGAAAATGTTCCTGCACTCATAGACCTTGCAGTTCAGATAGGTTTAATACCTATTAAATAATTGAATCTCTTAGAGAGCCATGACCCAAGTGATCCCGGCTCAGAGTCAAAAGAGCATGGTATCCAGCAAAGTAAATAATGTACACAAAACACAGAAATACTTCTGAAAACCTCATTTTCTTTCTCATCTTCCCTTCGCCCCCTGCAGCTCCTCTCACCCCCAGCCAGAGTGATTTTTACTTCTGTCCTCTCTCACACGCTCTCTTCTGTCTATGGGAAAATAGGGGAGGATGAGGATGTCATGGGAGTGCACAGCTGGAGCATTTGGCCTGGTCCAGGAGCGATCAGAGGAGGCTTCCCAAGGGAAGTGAGCGCTAGGCTGAGCCTGAAGGATGAGTAGCAGTTCAGCTGATGAAGAGGAAAGGGAAGGATGGTCTACAGAAGAAAAAACTGCAAAAGTCCGAAGGGGAGAACAAGGGGGCTCGACCTAATCAGCCAGAGCCTAGAGGGTGACAGGATGAAGGGAGTACGGGTTGGTGCCATGGTGGGAGTGGAGCAAGACCTGGCCTGGGCCTACAGGACAGGCCAAGGGCGGGGCTCATTTGAGAATGCAAATTCCAGGGGCCCAAAGGCCACCACAAATATAATAAAAGGCTCTACTTTGGGAACCTGGAATGCCAGAGACATATGGAAATCAAGAACTGGCATTTTCACTCCAGTGGGCACTGTCACTGGGAAACAATAGTCTGGCCTGTTGCTAAGTTATAATCATCAAACCGGCCAAGACCTTCCTGAGCAGTAGTCAGAGACTGGGGCATGATCCAGGAGATCTGTCTCACATATGGGAAAATGAACCAAGAAAGGGAAAGAGGTTCTGGGCCTTAAACATCTGGAAGCAGAGGTAGACTCAGAACCCAGGGACAGGGAGGAGCATGCCTGGGGGCCTGGTCTACCTGGGTGTGAGATTACCTCCTCCAAAGCATAGTAAGTAAATACCTTGTAAGTTACAGTATCTGCCATTAGCTTAATAACTTTTGCTAGCTGTAAGAATTCCTTATAAATTTCCCACACTCCCCAAGCCAAGACTCTGTCTCACTCTATTCCCCCGCCCCTCCCGCACTGGTACCCCAACTCCCACTGCATCAAACAAAGTCAGAAAGTCTCTTTGGAAGTTTTTGTTCTGAAGTCTGGATCTCAGGTCCAGCTGCCTTGGGCGCCCTCTGCTGTCCATTCCGGCAAGTGCACCACCCACTTGCCTCTGGCCTTGAGCCAGCTGATTGCACCTTTTCTTTGCTCCACTTAGTCAGATTCCCGCCTCCCACCCTCAATTAATCTCATCAGATTACACCAGCTATAGTCCTTCCTCCAGGGCACTGGGGTGATGAGTTACTTAGAGGCAGCACGGAGCTGCCTAGATTGGGAACCTGCAGACAGATTTGAGTCTGACATTCAGAATTTTCCTGGTGGTATGATCTGGAAAGTGACCTGTCCTCTGTAAGACAGAGCTAATGGTGATTCCTGCCTCAAAGAACTCAGAGGCTGGTTTATAAGCTATAAACATTGCTTTCTGGGTATCTGGGGGTTAATCTTAAACCTCTTTTGTCCAAACCCATCAATCATCGATAGTAAAAATGTCTCCAAGGCATAATCCCATGTCTTTTTATTAGAGATTTCCAAGGCCCCCAATGTGATAAGAATTCTTCACTCGGCTGGGCTGGGTGGCTCATGCCTGTAATCCTAGCACTCTGGGAGGCCAAGGTGGGTGGATTGCTTGAGCTCAGGAGTTCAAGACTAGTTTGAGCAAGAGTAAGACTAAGAATAGAAAAACTAGCTGGCCATGACTGTATTAATGTACACAGCTATGATTTAATTAAAAAATAAAAAAAGAAAAAGAAAAACTAGCTGGGCAAGGTAGCACAGACCTGCAGTCCCAGGTACTCAGAAGGCTGACACAAGAGGATTGCTCAAGCTCAAGAGTTTGAGGTTGCTATGAGCTATGATGACATCACAGCACTCTATCCAGGGTGACAGAGGGAGATTTTGTCTCAAAAAAAAAAAAGGAAAGAAAAAAAAATCCTCCAGGCAGTCTGTTATTCAGTTAACAGCCATGATGACTTTTACATATACATCAGAACATGTCACACTCCTGCTGAATGGCTTCTCACTCTCAGAATAAAATCCAGCCTCCTCTCCTGACCTCCAGGGCTGTTCACAATTGGCAGCCTCCGTCTCAACTTCACTCTCTCCTCTCTGTCAGGGCATCTTCTGCTCAGCCACCCTGGCCTCGGGGCTGTTCCATAAACCCCAAGCTCATCCCTACCCCCAGGCCTTTGCACCTGGTCCTCTCTCTGCCTGGCATATTCTTACTTGACACACTTCTTATTATCAGCATTCGGATTGTAGCTCATTTCTCACGTCCTTAAAGCAGGCTTTCCTGACCAACCAAACAAAACGGCCCTCTCAGCTCATGTTTTCTTGCTCTACTTTATCTTTTCCTTATGGTACTTGTCACCACCGATCCAAGTAATATGTCTGGCACTCAAAAACACTCAGGAGATTTTTGTTGCATTAATTAATGAATTTTTCCTGCCCAGGCTCTTGGGGAGAAAAATATATAAGAGACAGACAAGAATATGATGTGAACCTAGGTTGTCCCCTCAAACTGGGTTGAGGATGAAAGCACTTTGTAGAATCCTAGTGTGTGTGTGTGTATGTGTGTGTGTGTGTTGTATAGGTCCTGGAGAAAAAGCCCTTTTCCGTGAGAATATTTCAAAGTGCTCCCTCCCTGGAAGTTTTGGAATTCTAAAGAACCCCCCAAATTGACCCAGGCCTCAAGGATAACCCCACATGGATGGGTAGACAAAGAAAGGCTAACCTGAGCCCCTGACACTCCAACAGAAAAGGGGGAGGTGAGGCAGATGTTTTCTAGTTTCCTCTTAGCTGGACACTCCTCTGCTGCTTTGGAGTGGACCACCTGGGGCTGGGCCAGGTCTGAGGACGAGGGCATCTCTGTTTTGGATGCAGATTGCAGAAGGCATGGCCTTCATTGAGCAAAGGAACTACATTCACCGAGACCTCCGAGCTGCCAACATCTTGGTCTCTGCATCCCTGGTGTGTAAGATTGCTGACTTCGGGCTGGCACGGATCATCGAAGACAATGAGTACACGGCTCGGGAAGGTAGGGGACACTGCCAAGCAAGCCCATGGTGCCCACTTGGATGGGTTGTGAGTGTTAAGAATTGATCCCTCTCGGCTCAGTGCCTGTGGCTCAAGTGGCTAAGGCAACAGACATATACACCTAAGGTGGTGGGTTCGAATCCAGCCTAGGCCCACCAAACAACAGTGATGGCTGCAACCAAAACATAGCCAGGCATTGTGGTGGGTGCCTGTGGTCCCAGCTACTTGGGAGGTGGAAGTAGGAGACTCGCTTGAGCCTAGGAGTTGGAGGTTGCTGTGAGCTGTGATGCTACGGCACTCTACCCAGGGGGACAGCTTTAGGCTCTGTCTCAAAAAAAAAGAATTGATCCCTCTGAAAGTGATTGGTAAGATGCAAAGATCTACCCTAGTATTAGCTATGCATTATTAAGCTTGATGGGGTCCTTCTAGACAATGTCCTGGACTTCAGAGTCTTACTCAGTGACTTTCAGAAGGAGATTTTAAATAGTCTGTGTTTTCTTGTTGTTGTTTTATTTTGTTTTTTGTTTTTTTTGAGACAGAGCCTCAAGCTTTACCCCTGGGTAGAGTGCTATGGCATCACAGCTCACAGCAACCTCTAACTCCTGGGCTCAAGCGAGTCTCCTGCCTCAGCCTCCCAAGTAGCTGGGACCACAGGTGCCCACCACAATGCCCGGCTATTTTTTGGTTGCAGCCGTCATTGTTTTGGCGGGCCCAGGCTGGATTCAAACCCGCCACCTTAGGTGTATATGGCTGGCGCCTTAGCCACTTGAGCCACAGGCGCTGAGCCTGTTGTTTTATTTTGTTTGGGGGCTTTTTTTTTTTTTTTTTTTGAGACAGAGTCTTACTCTATCGCCCTGGGTAGAGTTCTGTTGTGTCACAGCTTATAAAACCCCAAACTCTTGGGCTCAAGTGATTCTCTTGCCTCAGCCTTGCAAGTGGCTGAGACTACAGGTGCCCACCACAATGCCCAGTTAGATTTTTTTTTCCATTTTTAGTAGAGATGGGGTTTCACTCTTGCTCAGGCTGGTCTTGAACTCCTGAGCTCAAGCAATCACTCACCTCTGCCTCCCAGAGTGCCAGGATTACAGGCATGAACCTCCTTCATGCACCCATCTGAGAAGGAGATTTTAGACTAGATCAGGAAGTAGTGATTGATTTCAGACTTAGGCAAATACATGTTGAAATTAAGGGTAAGAGCAACTTGATAGACAAAAAGTGAGAAGAACCCAAATGTCCATATACGGAAAGGTGGATACATAAATTGTGATATATTCACACAACATAATAACATGCAGCCATGGAAAAGCACACACTTGGGGTATTTGAGCAAAATGGGCAGCTCTCACAAACATAATGTCAAAATGAAAGAAATCAAACAAAAAAAGAGTAGGCACTAGATGGTTCCATTTTTCTGAAATTCAAAAACAGACAAAACTTGTATACAAATGCTCATAGCGACATTATTCCTAATAGCCAAGAAATGGGAGGAACGCTAATTAATGTCCACCAACAAAATGTGGTATATCCAGGCAATGAAATACTGTTGGGCCATAAAATAAACTGAAGTACTGTAACATGCTTCAACACAGATGCCCTTGAGATTATACTAAATGGAACCAGGCACAGAGAGCTCATATTCTGTGATTCCCTTTACATGGAATGTCCAGAACAGGCACATCTAAAGATATGGAAAATAAATAAGTTGTTGCCTAAGGCTGGCTGTGGGAATTTGGGAGAAATTCTAGTAACTGCTATTGTGGTTTTTTTTGGGGGGGGCGGGTGAAAATGTTCTAAAATTCACAACTCTGTGAATATCCTAAAAGCCATTAAATGGAACACTTTAAATGGGTGGATTTTAGGCAGGGTACAAGTGGCTCACACCTGAAATCTCAACACTTCGGGAGGCTGAGGCAGGAGGATGGCTTGAGGTCAGGAGTTCAAGACCAGCTCTCACTCTGCCACCCTGGGTAGAGTACCGGGGCATCATCATAGCTCATAGCAACCTCAAACTCTTGGGCGTCAGCAATTCTTCTGCCTCAGCCTCCCCAGTTGCTGGGACTACAGACACCCACCACCATGCCCAGCTAGCTGGCTATGGTGGTGGGTGTCTGTACAAGTGGGGCATGGTGGTGGGTGTCTGTAGTCCCAGATCCCACCTTGGCCTCCCAGAGTGCTAGGATTATAGGCATGAGCCTCTGTGCCTAGCCAAGACCTTGTCTTCAGAAAAAAGGATGAATTTTGTGGTTTGTGAATTATAGCTCAATAATGCTGTTAAAGAAAAAAATAACAGGTGCCTGTGGCTCAAAGGAGTAGGGTGCTGGCCCCATGTGCCGGAGGTGGTGGGTTCAAACCCAGCCCCGGCCAAAAACTGCACAAACCCCCCCCAGCAAACTCCACTGATAGCAATGGAGATTGGAATAGCAGTTGCCTAAAGCACTGGGGAATTACTTAACCTCAAGAGCCATCTACTGAGAGGACAAGAAGGCCCTCTAGAGCCTTCTAAAATGCTGAGACTGTTCAACACCTCAATTGGGTGATGATTACAGGGTATAGACATATATAAAGATGTATCAAGTTGTATATTAAAGATTTGAGCACTTTATTTCATGTATGTTACACCACAAGTAAAAAAATATTTTTTTTTATTTTGCAGTTTTGGGCCAGGGCTGGGTTTAAACTGCCACCTCTGGCATATGAGGCCAGCGCCCTACTCCTTTGAGCCACAGGTGCTGCCCAGTAAAAAATTGTTTGACTAAGGGTAACCCCTAAAAGAGTAAAAGTAGAATGTATAATTTCTAAAGCAGGAAATAAAACTCTGCAGAGCCAAAGGAAGGAAGGAAAGGAGAAACGTGCAGACCTATGCACACACCTGCCTGTGCACACGCACACTGCATTTTCAACAGAATTGAAAGCATTTTCATAGAATACTCGACAATGTATTCAGTCATAAAGCAGCTCTTAGCAAATTCCAAAGAACATTGATTTTATCCTATAGACCATGTTTACTAGCCATAACGTAATGAAGATAAACTCTAAGACTAGATGAACCCATCTTAGGCCAGTTAGGAGGAGACAACTAGTAACTGATGGAAACCTCAGAGGCAGAGATCCCAAATCCTCCCTTCCCTTATTGCCAGGGGCCAGGGGACTGAGGCATCAGCTTACCTGGACTCAAGGCTGGGTGAAGCCTTTCTGTCCCCAAAGATTCTGTGACCTCTAGGACTCACCCTTCTCAGTTATAGTTCACTGAAATATCAGTTGAATCAAGGAGGTGGCCTCCCCTAACTTTAACCATCTGCCCCCAGGACAGATGTCCCTTCTTCCACAGGGAGATGCATTGCAGGGAAATCACAGTTCTGCAGGGGCAGATGTTGGCAGCTGTCGCCCTGCCCTGTTCCCTCCCCTCAGCAGATACCCGGCTCTGGTCTGCCCCTGACTCTGCTCTGTCCAACCCTGCAGGGGCCAAGTTCCCCATCAAGTGGACGGCTCCGGAAGCCATCAACTTTGGCTCCTTCACCATCAAGTCTGACGTCTGGTCCTTTGGTATCCTGCTGATGGAGATCGTCACCTACGGCCGGATCCCTTACCCAGGTAGGGAGGGAGGCTTTCGCTGGGGTCTGCTTCCAGGGTCCAGCCTGGCAAAGACTGCATCTTGGCAGTGTATCCATTCAGACTGATTTCTGGGTCCCCACTCCTGCTCCTCTCACATTTCCCCTCTAGATTAAAGGCACTGCTGTCCATCCAACATCTGAAGCCTGAAATGAGCAGCTTTCCTTGGCCCTTCTTTCTCTCTCAGCCTTATAACATCCAAGCAGTCACAAGGTTCTGGCCATGCCACTCCAAAACATATCCCAAGTCTGCCTGCTTCTAACTGCACAGCCTCCAGCACATCTGGGCCAGCAGCGCCTCTCCTGGGGATGCTATGGAGGCCTCCCCATCAGCGCTGCTGTGTCCTCCCACTCATCCTGCAGCCTCAGGGATTGTTCTAAACTGTGAAGCTCATCATGTCTCTTCTCCACGTCTAACTCTTTAATGGTCTCCCGTTATAATTAGGACAAAATCCCAAACTCCCAATGTAGCCTGCAGGTCTTACAAGACCTACCCCTGCCTGCTTCTTCAGCTTCACCTCTGCCAGGAGTGGGGAACCTGCAGCCTTGGGGCTATATGTGGCTTTCTGGGTCTTAAGTGAATCCAGATTTGATCATGGCATTCAGCACAATTGATAACTGTGCATTTGTTTGATATTTTCCCCATGAGACTACACTCCATGAGGCCAGACCGTGTCTGTGTTCCTTCCTATGTGTCTCTGTGCGTGGCATGTAGCAGGTGCTTAGCAACCACGCGTGGAATATCTTAACGTATCCCCACATCTGTGGGCAGAGCCCCACATTGATTAGGCCGGTGGGCACACAAAATTTACCTCCACTTTAGCAGCTTATCAGTAAAAAAAAAAAAAAAAAAAGATGTACCCAACATGTGGATTACCTGGGACTCAGTAAATAATGCTGTCCTCTGTTCCTTTTTTGTCTCTTGGGGTATCTGTATCCACAGCACTGGGAGATAGGCAAGAGGGACATAAGGGCCCCTTACTTTTTATATAATCATGCTAAATTTGAACCCTGTCCCCCACTAACTGTCACACCTTGAGAGTTGCTTCACCTGTCCTACCCCAGTGTCTTTACCTGTAAAAAATGTAGTTAATGATATCTACCTTGAAGAAGCGGTTGCAAGGGTTAGAAATATGTGGATCAGCGATTTTTAACCAGTGTGCCATAGCACACTGATGTGCTAGGAGAGGATCTTAGGTTTGCTGTGAAACATTTTAAAGATCATTAATTAAATTATTTTTGAAAGAAGTTCAAAGCACAGTAAATATATTCCTTTTTTTATTCTTTTTTTTGGGGGGGGGCTCAACATAATTTAAGTGTGTTGTGGAAGTTTAAGTATAGATTCAAGTGTGCCATGAGATATAAAAAAAAAAAAAAGTTGAAAAATGCTGATGTAGACACTGGCTTCAGTCAAGAGTATTTACTGAATTCCTACCGTGAGTTAGGGACTGAGGATCCAGGGAGACACGAGGTCCCTGGTCCTGAGCACCTATGCAGAAGGAGCTCACTGTCTAGCCTGAAAGAACATGCCCTAAACAAAAAGAAAAGAAAGCAGGGGGATGTGAGAGCCCCTGACATGGGGCTCCATAGACAGGAGCAGGTTTCAGTTGAGCCAAGTGAAGATCTGGGAAAAGGATTCAGGTAGAAGCCCCTGAGGGCTCACAGGGCCTTAGGTGTGCCAGGCACCTGGGCACAAGGAATGAGAACAGATGGTAGATGATGAAATTGGCAGGGGCCCAGGGTCATGACAAAGAGTGTGGGTGTCAGTCTCACAATATGGGAAGCCACTGCAGGGTTTTGTGCTGGGAAGTGGCATCATCTGACTTCCGATTTTAAGTAATGCCAAGGCAGCTTAGAGAGTGAATGGGGGGTGGGGGTGGAGAACAGGGTGACAGCCCATGAGGAAGTCACCAAAACCACAGCAGTGGCCTAGGTACAAGTGGCGATGGCCTGGACAGGGTGGTGGCTTTGGCCACCGAGAACTAGTGCTGATGAACTAGTGCTGTGTTTTAAAAGAAGAAAAGATATGACTTGCTGACATAGGAGGTGAGAGAGGGAGAAGCAGGGACCCTGATGGTAGGTAGTGGTCTAGGGGTAGAAATCCAAAAGCTCAGTCTGCTAAATTCAGTCTGCCCTGCTAAATTTGAGGTGACTTATAGGCATCCAAGTGAAGATGTTTAAGGAAGCTCTTGAATATATAAATTTGGAATGCAACACTTATAATATAAAATTAGGGATCATAGACATTTCATGGTTTTTCTTATGAATAACTTATGTATACTTAAATTAAACAAGGAAATAGTCCTACTCATAAGATGACACGGTTTTGTCTTGAGGGTACACTTGTCAAAACCAGGCAGTGGGTTATAGGCCCTTGTCTAGGCTGCAAGCAACAAAATAATAGATTAAGTGGTTAAAACAAGAGGCAAGTTATTATTCCTCACCATAAGAAGCATGGCCCTGGCAACTGGTTAGTTCAGCAGCTCAACAGCTATCAGGACTCTGGGTTAGTTCCTCTGTTGGCTGTTGCAGCTCCAAGCATCACAAGTATCCCTCAGTACCCAAAGGAAGGGACACAGGGTGTGTCCTCCAGATCTTCTCATTTAATCAGAGAGGAAACCTTTCTCATAAATCTCCCAACACACCTCCCTCACCATTCCCATTGGCCAAAACTGGGTCCCAGGCCCCTTCCCTGGCTGCAAGGGAGGATCTGACTTTCACAGTGGGAGGAGAGAGGAGAGGTACAATGGCTATTGGGAGGCCACAGCATCTGCCATTTCCCAACTCCTCCCTTTTCTTTTTAATTCTGTCGCCCCTTCCCAGGGATGTCAAACCCAGAGGTGATCCGAGCACTGGAGCGTGGATACCGGATGCCTCGACCGGAGCACTGCCCCGAGGCGCTGTACAGCATCATGACACGCTGCTGGAAGAACCGCCCAGAGGAGCGGCCCACCTTTGAATACATCCAGAGTGTGCTGGATGACTTTTACACGGCCACCGAGAGCCAGTACCAACAGCAGCCATGACAGGCAGGAGCAGGACAGGGCCAGGAGCCCCAGTGGTGCCTGAGGTGGCTCCAACACCATTTGCCGGGGTCACCCACCCATCCCACTCCCAGATGCCCACGCACACTCCAGCCACAGTTTCCCTGTCTGTCAAGTGGGCAGGTTGGACCCGGACAATCTCTTTTTGACTCTAGCAAATGCACAATCTGCCATTCTCAGGAGACCCCAAGTTGATATTTCTATTACCTGAAATGGTTGGATTTCAGTTACAGCTGTGGAGTAGATGGGAAACTTTCAAAGTGATGAGATAGTATTTAAATAAAAGATACAAATGCCAACGCCTTTACCAAAACATTGGCTTTCCTGGCCTTCCAGTTCCTGAATATCCATTTGCCTTCTTGCTGTATGACAAGTCAGAAGGGCCGAAGGGCCCTCCCAGAGACCAAAAGTTCAAAAGAGAGTGGGGATCAAGGCTCACCCTAAATAGTTACTGGCTATATAAGTTTCCTATTGCTGCTATAACAAATTATCATAAACTTGATGGCTTCAAACGTCCCAAATCTATTATCTTAACAATTGCAGAAGTCAGAAGTCTGAAATGGGTTGGCCGGGCTATGTTCCTTTTGCAGGCTCTCAGGAAGAATTTGTGTCCTTGCCTTTTTCAGCTTCTAGAGGCCGCTCACATTCCTGGACTCAGGGTTCCCTTCTACACATCATTCCAAACTCTGCTTCATCATCACATCTCCTTCTCTGACTCTGAGTCTCTCATTCCCCTCTTTAACTTGTGAGAGCCCCTCGCACCCACACGGATAATCCAGAATAATCTTTCCATCTTAGGATCCCTGACTGCATTCACAAGGTCCCTTTTGCCATGTAAGGTAACATTTCCACAGGCTCTGAGGGTGAGGACATGAGCATCCTTGGGAGGCCATTATCCGACACTGGTGTCAAGATGCTGGATGGGTTTTGCCTTTAAGGAGGTAGATCCGCTAGGGTGACAGGAGTGATTTTTCATGATCTAGGACTCTGACTTTCCTGCCAGAAGATGTGATATGAGCAGGTCAGTCTATGTCTCCCCCATGACCAAGCTGCCGTCATAGTTGTTAGGATGGTATCCACCATTGCAGGAATCCTGGGGTCTGGAGACAGAACTGCTGGGAATTGTCTGGTATCCTTCATGGGAAGTTCCCAGTAGAGGGGAGGGAGGCTTGAGTAGGAAGCAGAGAAGACAAGGAGCTGGCAGACATTTCCCAGATATTCCCTCAGCTTTTGTCATTGAAAGAAAGATAGGAAGAGGCTGACAAAGGGGTGGGGAGCAAATGACACTTTTCTCCCTTATTATATCCCCTGAAGGTTCTACATTACATGACCCCCCTGCCCCGGGTCCCATGAAACCCCATACTGAACGGATTCTGTACTTTGAGTAGTACAGGGGTCTAACCTTAAAAACTGGAAATTGAGGAACAGTGTAAAGCTAGCAGTGTTTCCCCTTAACTTAACCATAATTAACTTCTCTCTTGCTTCTTGTCTGGGAAGTGTCTTTGGGTACTCAAAAGAAAAACTCAGGGTCTTTTGATGGGGATTTGCCCTTGTGATTTGTGATCCAAAGGGAGGAATACACTTCCCTGCCCCACTAATGTTGAACTTGGCCATGGGACTTGATTTAGCCAATGTTAGTAGATGGGATGTAAGCAGAGGCTTGAAATGTGCCTGTGGGCTCAACTTTGCCCTGCAGCCTTTTGCCCTGAAAAGAACATGGTACCTGGAAGATGAATGACAGGTGGAGCAGACTTGGACCCAACCTGCAAGCCTTGCTGCCAACCCAAAGCTTCTGAACACAGAGCTGGGAAGAGATGTTCAGTAGCTCACCACTTGACAGTGTTTCTATCAGACAGACAAAATACATGTAAACAACCTTAAGAATAGATATCATAGTAAAATATTTAGGAAGTAATGAGTTTTGAGAATTACTTGCACTTTAATTTATTTGATTTTAACTTTATACAATTTAATTTTCAATAATGCCTATGTTTAACAATTAGCTCACAAGATTCCTAAAAATCTAACTATTGGCTCTTGGAAGTGATATAAGCTGGCTTCTACACACTATTGCCTTCTTGTGTCCTTTAATCTCCCAAACAAACTACTATCACGTGAATCCTTGTCTCAGAGTCTGCTTCGGGGGAACCCAGACTCAGACAGGGAAAAGTAAACTTTCAGCTTAAGCCACTGTTACTCTGGGAGCTGGAGCCATTCCCAACTGATTGAGGTTTGCAATTAATTCATAATGTATTAAACAAACATTTTTTGAGCACATGCTTAACAGAGACATAGTCTGGAAAAGCACAGACCCAGCCCAGGCCTTCATGGGAGACAGACAGTAACAAATAACAAAATTTTATGTATATACTGAAGTGGTCAGGGAACATCTCCCACAATGGAGCTGAAATATACACATGAGAAGACGCCAACCCCACAAAATGTTAACAGAGAGGATTCAAGACAAAGAAACTGCAAGCACAAAGACCCTGAGGTGGAGAGGAACTTAGCAAGTTCCAAGGAGGTGTGTGTGGCTAGAGTGTGAGACAGACGAAGAGGCCAGATCATACGGAGCTATGTATGATCTGGGGTTTTGTGGTGAGGACCCAGGATTACACGGTAATTGCAATGGAAGCACCGCAGAGTTTTAAAAGGGAAAAACATGGTCCAATTTTTGTTTTTAAAAGACTGCTTTGGTTGCTAACTGGAGAAGATCAGAGGTGACGAGCCGAAGTAGGAAGTCCAGTTAGAAGGCTCCCACAGAGGGCTGGGGGAGAGAGAGGTGACCAGTGTAAGGATGGCACAGTGGATTGTTATAAACGGCCCCCAGAGAACCATGCCTCCTTAAATTCATGCCCTAGTGTGGTCCCCTCCCACTTGACTTTGAACTGACTTTGTGACTTCTTTTGCCCAATAGAATGTGACAGACCTGATGAGGATTCTGAGGCTTAGAACTTCAGAAGCCTTGCAGCTTTCATTCTCACTCTTATGGACCTCTGAGACCACAATATGAAGAATCTTGGGCTATACTCCTTTTTTGTTTTTGTATCCTGACAAATAAAAAGTATATAGATTTAAGGCATACAATGTGATGTTTCGAGATACATATAGACACGGTAAAATGATTCCCACAATCAAGCTAGTGTGGTGGTGAGAATACTTAGATCAACTCTCTTAGCAAATTTCAAGTATAAAATACAGTATTAATAACTTGTCACATGCTGTACAACTTATTAGGTGTCCACATTGTACTCATGCTGCATAACTTAACCTCTGTCCACTTTCACCCATATCTCTGCTTTTTTGCCCTCCTCCTAGTCTGTGAAAACCACCAATCCATTCTCTGCTTCTGTGATTTTGACTTTTTTAGATTCCACAAAAGTGAGATCATGCAGTATTTGTCCTTTTGTGTCTGGCTTATTTCACTTAGCATAATGTCATCCATGTTCATGCAAACAGCAGGATTTTTTTTCTTTTTAAGACTGAATAATATTCCACTGGGTATGTATGCTACATTCTCTTTATCCATTCCTCCACTGATGGACACTTAGGTTATTTCCACATCTTGGCTATTGTGAATAATGCTGCAGTGAATATTAATTTCATTCTCCATATCTAGAAGTGGGATTGCTGCATCATATGGTAGTTCTATTTTTAGTTTTTTGAGGTACCCAGGTACTGTTTCCCATAGTGGCTGTACTAATTTATATTCTGACCAACATTGTACAAGAGTTAACTTTGTTTCCTATCCTTGCCAATACTTGCTACCTTTTGACTTTTTCGTTATCGCCATTCCAGCAAGTGTGAGATGATATCTCATTGAAGTTTGTGATTTACACTTCCCTGTTGAATGCCTTCCCATTTACCTGTTGACCATTTGTATATTTCTTTTGACGAAATGTCTGTTCAGATACTTTGACCATTTCAAATCAGGTTATTTGTTTTGTTTGTTTATTTGCTATTGAGCTGAGTCTCTTATGTATTTTGAGCATTAACTCCTTACCAGAAAATATTCGGTTTGCAAATAATTTCTCCCATTCTGTAAATTGCCCTTTCACTCAATTGTTGATTGTGTTTGCCCTTGCTGTGTAGAGCTTTCTAGTTTGATGCAATCCCACCTGTCTCTTTTTGCTTTGGTTGCCTGTGCTTTTGGTGGCACGTCCAAGAAAAACATTGCCCAGGCCAGTGTCAAGAAACTTTTTCTGGGCGTGGTGCCCATAGCTCAGTGGTTAGGGTGCCAGCCACATACACTGGGGCTGGCGGGTTCGGACCCAGCCCTGGCCTGCTAAAACAACAATGACAAATGCAACAAAAAAATAGCTGGGTGTTGTGGTGGGCACCTATAGTCCTAACTACCTGGGAGGCTGAGGCAAGAGAATTGCTTAAGCCCAAGAGTTAGAGGTTGCTGTGAGCTGCGATGCCACAGCACTCTACTGAGGGCAACATAGTGAGAATCTGTCTCAATAAAAAAAAAAAAAAGAAGAAGAAGAAGAAAATAAACCTTTTCTTTATTTGTTTTCTAGTATTAGATTTTCAGGATTTATGTTTAAGTCCTAATCTATTTTGAGTTGATTTTTATATCTGGTATGAGACAAAGGTCGAATTTCATTCTTTTGCCCATAGATAGCAAGATTACTCAGCACCATTAATTGAAGATGCTATGCTAAATAAAATAAACCAAACACGAAAGGGCAAATATTATATGATTCTACTTATATGAGGTAACTAGAATAGGCAAACTCATAAAGACAGAAAATATACTGATGGTCACCAGAGCTTAGGGTGTGTGTGTAATGGGGAGTTAGTGTTTAACAGGTAAAGAGTTATAGTTTGGGAAGATGAAAAGATTGTGGAGATGAATGATGGTAATGATTACACAACATTTTTGAAAGTATGGCCTTGAAAATAAACTGGCTAACAGAGAAAGATAAACTATCAAACAGAAAGTAAGTAAGAGGACTATGTAGGTCACTACAAAAGTTTTGAGACAGACTATGTTATGGTCCATTATTTCACTTCCAAGAAACATGGTGGACAGCATCCCTTCTGATTTACCCGTGAACATTTCAACTTGTTTCTGTCCACGCAGATTTTACATTTCTTGATTTTTATGTTATCTCTAAACTTTTGTGATGACCCAGTGATTCATAGCACATAAATGCCCCTTTGAAGAATAAAACTCACAGCACAGGCTTGGCGCTGTAGCTCAGTGAAGAGGGCACCAGCCACATATACTGAAGCTGGCGGGTTTGAGCCCGGCCTGGGCCTGCTAAAGTACAATGACAACTGCCACCAAAAATAACTGGGCATTGTGGCGGGTGCCTGTTGGGCTAAAGCAAGAGAATCCCTTAAGCCCGAGAGTTTGAGGTTGCTGTGAGCTGTGATGCCATGGCACTCTACCAAGGACAACAAAGTGAGATTCTGTCTCCAAAAAAAAAAACCCACATAGCACAACTTCCCCCTTTGTTTGGTTTGATTAAACACCTGCGGCTCACCTTGGTGTCTTTAAACTTAACTTGTTATCTCTAAGAGTTTGTTTCATAACCTTGCAGGGCTATAAACTGACGAGTTCTCTACTCCAGCTCTTGCCAGACCACATTTCAAGGACTCTGAAAAGCTGGCCACCCAGAGAAGGAAAAAATAATAAAAAGCAGATGCACAACTTCGCAGCTGTTTTTACTATCATTTGGCAGCTATCACTTTTTTCTTTCTCTTTGCCCCTCCCAATAAAAACCCTGCACCCCCTACCCTCATTGCCAACATTTCTTTCTTTCTCTTGTGTTGAGCCCTTCCCCCTTTGGGAAGTGAAATAAACTTTCTTTCTTTAAACCTGTTCTAATCTTTATGGTAAAGTAAACTTTGTATTTCTTTCTATCCTAATATTTATATTGGGTATTCTTTCTCTAGCCCATGATGATACTGAATTGGGCATTTTAAAATAATTAAAATGATAAACATTTTATGTTATGTGTATTTTACCACAATAAAAAAAAAAATTAGGAAAAGAAAGAAACTTGCTCATGTTATGGGGCTTTGTAAGTGTGGAGATGTGACCTGAACCCAGGCAGTCCAACTCCAGGATTCTAGCTCATGTCACTAAAAGAGACTGTGATATGAAAACCCTCTGGAGGCTCGGCGCCTGTGGCTCAAGCGGCTAAGGAGCCAGCCACATACACCTAAGGTGGCAGGTTCGAATCCTCAGCCTGGGCCCGCCAAACAACAATGATGGCTGCAACCAAAAAAAAAAAAAAAATGGCCAGGCGTTGTGGCGGGCGCCTGTAGTCCCAGCTACTTGGGAGGCTGAGGCAGGAGACTCACTTGAGCCCAGGAGTTGGAGGTTGCTGTGAGCGTGATGCCAGGGCACTCTACCCAGGGGGATAGCTTGAGGCTCTGTCTCAAAAAAAAAAAAAAACCCTCTGGGGAAAAAATACAAAGCTTGAGGAAAGGAAAAATGTAAATACCGAGTAATAACAGGCCACATAGGGAGCTTTGTTCCTTATCAGTCAACCCTCTTCAGGCAGTCAGAAATGGGGTGAAACACCCAGGATCCAAGTTCCAGGAAAATTGATTCCAGGTCTGGAATCTAGTCTACTATCTGTAAGACTGTAGTAAATCCCTCCTAGACACTCAAACTTCCTCCCCCTGTGGGTATCTGATCTGCTACTTTTGAGAATGAATGTGTTGCTCAAGAGCTAATGAGTGTGTGTTTCAATGATCTTTTACTGCATACAAACCACCACAAAACCTAAAACAACTGGGGTGAACCGGGGAGTTCTTTTTTTCTACTTGGTGCTAGTGAGGGGTCATCAAAAAGTTCATGGAAAAATACATATTTTGAAAATACTGTGCATGGTTTTCATTTTTTATATCAAAATAAACTCATGCTAACTTGTTATAATATGTCTAAATAGAACCTAGTCTGACACACTAAGAATAAGGCATCAGTTTGAAAAGAGCCCCTATCTGGCTCAGAGCCTGTGGCTCAAGTGGCTAAGGCGACAGCCATATACACCTGAACTGGCAGGTTCGAATCCAGCCCAGGCCTGCCAAACAACAGTGATGGCCGCAACCAAAAAATAGCCAGATGTTGTGGTGGGCGCCTGTAGTCCCAGCTACTTGGGAGGCAGAGGCAGGAGACTCATTTGAGCCCAGGGGTTGGAGGTTGCTGTGAGCTATGATGCCACAGCACTCAACCCAGGGTGACAGTTTGAGGCTTTGTCTCAAAAAAAAAAAAAAAAAAAAAAGCAAGAAAAGAGCCCCTATCAGAGCAACATGAATTCTGCCAAAGTTGTATCAAGAACAAATAAACATCAAATTTGTGGTAAAGCTTGAGTGGAAGAATGGTGAAATCGCTGATACTTTATAAAAATTTATGGGGACAATACCCCAAAGAAATCAACAGTTTCCAAACGGATAACTCATTTTAAGATAGATGGGATGAGCCAGGCACGGTGGATCACGCCTGTAATCCTAGCACTCTGGGGGGCCAAGGCAGGTGGATAGCTTGAGCTCACAAGTTCAAGACCAGCCTAAGCAAAAAAGTGAGATTCCCATCTCTACTAAAAATAGAAAAACACAGGCAAGAGGATTTCCTGAACCCAAGAGTTGGAGGTTGCTGTGAGCTATGATGCCATGGCATTCTACGCAGGATGACAGCTTGAGACTCTGTCTCAAAGGGTGGGGGCAGCACCCATAGCTCAGCTGGTAGGGTGCCGGCCACATACACCGAGGCTGGTGGGTTCGAACCCAGCCTGGGCCTTCTAAACAACAATGACAACTGCAACAACAACAACAACAACAAAATAGCTGGGCATTGTGGCAGGCACCTGTAGTCACAGCTACTGGGGAGGCTGAGGCAACAGAATCACTTAAGTGCAAGAGTTTGAGGTTGCTGTGAACTGTGACGCCACAGCACTCTACCCAGGGCAACAGCTTGAGACTCTGTCTCTAAAAAGAAAAAAAAAAGGGATGGGATGATGTTGAAGATAAACCTGGCAATAGCAGACTATCCACCTCAATTTGCAAAAAAAAAAAAAAATTCATCTTGTTCATACTCTAATTGAAGAAGACCAATGATTAACAGCAGAAACGATAGCCAACAACTGTGAAATCTCAATGGGTTCAGACTGAAAAAGTTGAGCTAACTTTCTACTCAGTGGATGCCAAAACCCTTGCACCCACATCAAATGCTGATAAGAGAAGTGCTTCCAATGGAGATTAACAAGTAGTGTCAAGATCTTGAAGTATTTCTTTGAAGAAATATAACAGGAGATGAACCATAGCTTTAGCAGTATGATTCTGAAGAAAAAGCACAATCACAGGAACAGCTACCAAGAGGTGGAAATGGTCCAGTTAAGGCAAAGGTGGATTGATCAAGAGCAAAAGTCATGGCAGGTTTTTTGGGATGCTCAAGGAATTTGGGTTGTTAACTCCCTGGCAGGCTAAAGGACAATAACATCTATTTATTATGAGAATGTTTCGAGAAAAGCTTTAGCAGAAGAGTGCCTGGGAAAACTTCACCAGAGCATTCTCCTCCACCTTGACAATACTCCTGCTCATTCTTCCTGTCAAATAAGGACAACTTTGTGAGCGTTTTAATGGGAAATCATTAGGCATCCTTCTTCAGTCCCAATGCAGCTCCTTCTGACTTCTTTTTGTTTCCTTAAAAAAAAAAAATAGGGGGCACCCTTCTTCAGTTAATAATAAAAAAGACTGCATGGACATGGTTAAATTCCCAGGACCCTCACTTCTTTAGGGATGAACTAAATGGTTGGTATCAACACATGCAAAAGTGTCTTGGACTTCATAGAGCTTATGTTGAGAAATAAAGTTTATATTTTTATTTTTGTCTTTTAATTCCACTTTTCCACTAGCTTTTCTGCATATGTTGCTTTTCATTCATTCATTTAATAAATAGCATATTTTATTTTGCACTTACCATATTCCCAAAGGTGTCCACAAAAGGATATACTGACAATTATTTACTGAACACATCCTACGTAATATTGAATCTTCATCATAAGTCTATGGTTACAGTATAATAATCATCTCCCTATTTTACAGATGAGAATGAGACAAAGCAAGATTAAATAAAAGATAAGGTATACCTTTATAGAGATTACAGTCTGGTAGAACGAATATATGATAGTCAAGTAAATAATTAAACAGATAATTACAAATTATTCTCGGAATCAGGCTGCTAATGGAACCCAGCGCCTACCTCTCTCCCCCAAATCAGGTATCAGGTAACCCTGGCAACGGGTCTTCGTGCCAATAGTAAAGATGGCACCCAAAGAGCAAGCGCGTTTCCACACACCCCTATTACCCACAATGCAGCGGGGTAGGAGGAAGCGCCGTCTCTGCCAGGAGCTAATATGGCTCCCAGGGTTACACCATTCTCTCTCTTCACCTAATCAGCGACCTGACTGCCCAAACCACACTGTCGACCAGGAGTTAAGACTTTTTTGCCCCTCTGCTGACCGCTACCACAAGACTATGGAAGCTGGGTGACCACTTTGCGGAGTTAAACTCGGTAACTAGGGAAGCACCACTTCCGCTGACGTCATCACGGCGACACGTGGATCCAAGATGGCGGCGGCGATGGTGAGTGAAGGAGACTCCGGGAGCCGGAGCTGAAGCGGGTCTCTCCGGGGTATCCTAGGACCTTCCAGCACCTCGTGCCTGGTCTCGAGCCACCTCATGGACCTTTGGCTCAAGCCTGAAGGCCATCTCTGACTGGGCTTGCCTCCCCCAAAAGTCCCTCCCCTGCCTTGGCCCCGCACTTAGGCTTGTCAAGGCCTGGAGTTTTGTGGGAGGCGCCGTTTCAGAGGGAGACCTTGGCTACTGCCTCAGCGGTTTCCTATTCCTACTTTGGTCCCCGCCCCCTGTGACCCTCATTTTCCATTTTCGCCTTCCAGCCCTGACCCCTCCGAAGGACCACCCCATTATCCCCACCCTTGCTCCTCCCCGTCACGTCCAGACCCTGCTCTCCCCACCTCCCTATCTTTCTGACCAGTGCGAAGATGCGACCTCTCTGACCAACCTCCCAGCCCAAGCCCTGTTTTTGCCTCCACCCGCAACTGTCTGCATCGCTCACCCTTCTTGACTGCTGCTATTCCAGAGCATGCCTTCACCTACCCTACTACCCCCATCTTCCATCCCTAAATCCTCCCCTCCCTCTCTTGTCTTTTCCCAACTCTCTGCCTCTCTCCTAGGGACCTTTAATCGCAGGTTTTCAAACTTTACTAACACCCTCGGTGTAGGTGTGGGGGAGACATGTTAAAAATGCAGTTTCCTGAGTTCCATTCACAAAGATTTTAATTATATAGGGTTAGGTGATGTCCAGGAATCACTTCTCCAGTGATAATCGTGAAAGTGGTCTGTGAACTAGGCTTTGAAAAACACTTGTAGCCCCACCTGGCTACCTCACTTTCCTGTACTCTTACAGGGCCACACACAGAGCTCCTTGGGGATGAAGGGTTATTAGAATGAAGCCTAGGTGTGGATAAGGGTGGAGTTAAAAGAACTGTGCTTGGAAGATGTTTCAGAACTTGCAGCCTCTTGGTACAGAATTCTTAGGAATAAATCTTTGAAGGATTGGACTTTCAGAAGTTCAGCTCAAATTCTGCTTGTCAAGAGACCAGAACTAAAATTGGCATCACTTGGTCCAAAATTATTTCTGGGTTCTTTTTATATACTGCTACCTCAGCAGATAAGTTCATCCTGGAAGTGAATGACAAGATGCAGAGAAAAGAAAATTACATTTGATTTTAGCAAAGGAAGATTCTGGTGGTTTTTTTTTTTTTTTTTTGGAGTCAGAGTTTCACTTTGTCACCCATGGTAGAGTGCTGTGGCTCATAGCTCACAGCAACCTCAAACTCTTGTGCTCAAGTGATTCTGTTGCCTCACCCTCCCAAGTAACTGGTACTACAGGCGCCTGCCACAATGCCTAGCTGTTCTTAGAGATGAGGTCTCACTCTGATTCAGGCTGGTCTTGAACCTGTGAGCTCAGGCAGTCCATCCACCTCAGCCTCCCAGAGTGCTAGGATTACAGGCATGAGCCACCATGCCCAGCCCTACAAGAAGATTCTCATTTAAGTTCTTCAGAGTTGGTTTTCTCCAAAGAGATGGATTAATTGACTATTAGCTGACTGATAATATATCTTTTTTGTTTAATGATGGGTTCCTCATTTAGAACTTAAGAAGTGAGGTAAAAGATTTCATAGACTCATCTCATCTGGTTTCTGTGGTCTCAGATTTCAGTGTGAACCACGAATAGGGCAAATCCCAAAAGTGGTGTGTTGAAACCCATTTTTTTTCTATATTACATTCAGAACAAGGATGGTGTAAGAACTTTACGGGAAGTTACACCCTCTCTTACTATAGGCAAAAAGTTCAATAAAGTAGTATTTATAGCACTGCACTGGGAAATTCCTGCATTGTTCAGAGATTTTTAAGGGGTTGTAAGCTAGCAATACATATTTCTAGTCCACAGCTATTTAATCAACAAATACTTGAGTGCCTACTCTTCCAGGAACTAGGGATGTAGTTGTAACTTAGAGGGTCAATGTTGCCTACCTTTGAGGACCTTTTCTAGTCTGAAGAGATAGGCAGTGAACAAGTAAATACATAAGGTAATGTCACTGGTAAGTGCTGTGAAGACAACAGCAAAGTGAAATGAGTGATTGGAGGTGACCTGGTGACTCAACTACTTGGATTGAGGGGTCAGAGAAGTCTTCTCAGAGAAAGTGATGTGAGTTGAAACTTAATTGACAAGAAGGAACCAGCCAAACAAAGGAAATGGCAAGAGTAAAGGGCTAAGGTGGGAGAGAGCTTGGTATGTTTGAGGAACAGGTAAAAGGCAGGAGGGGCTGAAACCTAGTGAGTGGCTGGGATAGGAGACAATAATCCAAGATGAAACTGGAGGGAGACAAGAGCAGCAGTGTTTCTAGAAGCACACCTGTTATCAGGGTGGAAGTTGTCTTTGGTTGGGTTGATTGCATTTTGAAATAGACTGTTCTGTAAAGCCCCAATTCCCCTTCCTTTCTACTCACAGACATACATAAGGGGGGCTAGCTTGTTCTAAGTCTGCAGAGAGGCCATAGAAAGGAGTTGGGATGTGTTCTCAGCACAGTGATTTAGTGCTTGTTGCGCTACCTGGAAATATTGTACTATGCTGAAATCAGTAACTGATTTGAAGAACTGAATATATAACGTGTACAGAGGCCAGCTTAAAGAGTGCATGTAAGAAACTTCCTATTTGTCAGGAGTTCGATACCAGCATAAGCAAGGGTAAAAAATAGCCATCCCTTGTGGCAGGCATCTGTAGTCCAAGCTACTCAGGAGGCTGAGGCAAGAGAATTGCTTGAGCCCAAGAGTTTGAGGTTGCTGTGAGCTATGACACAACGGCATTCTACCAAGGGTGACAAAGTGAGACTCTGTGTCACCAAAAAAAAAAAAAAAGAAAGAAAGAAACTTCCTTTTGGTGCAATAGTGAAAAGGCATGGGAGCAAGTTTATTACATGGGTATGTGAATAAAGGGCAAAGTGGATTCACAGATGGGCTTGAGTTTGGGCTGTGTCAGCACTTTATTACATGGAAGTCAGAACAGTCCCCACACCCCATGCACCCCTTTGGGAGTGGGGATGTGTAGCTTTACTTTGGGGGTTATAGGTTTCTGAGGCAAGTCATACCACCAAAGAGGAACTGAGCTGATGGATTAAGTGACCGTGGGAATAGGTGGGGGTTTGGTTTATTATTTGTTTTGAAAGTTAGGGTTGTGACTACAAGTTTCAGGTGGTATTTGTGGGCTTTTCCCTCCCTTTCTTTCTTTGGTGAATGGCTCTTCTTCCCTAAGGGTTGGGCTGCCATCTCCCAGGACTATATTAGCATAGTGGATGTTTCCTGAACCTGCAGAGTAAGACTTCACCATAGAAGAAGATAGATGAAGTAAACTGAAGTTCTGTTTCATTTTCTGGCTTCCTTCCTTCCCTGGATTTAGATTACTGTATAAAGTTAGAGGATATGGAGTTGATCTAGCTGAGTCTGAATTGAGAGGCAGACTCCTATGTCCCTCTAGGGAAAACTGTTCTTGGGAATATTATTTTGTTCAAACTTGGGAATAATGAATAATAGGAATCACTTTCCACCTTCATACCTGCTTTGATCCCTGAACTGTTTGCTGACACTAGTGTTTCCCAAAAGGGATATTGATGGGGACACCCAGGGGACTAAGGGCACGCCTTAGGAATATAGAAACTGGATTTTGGAGAATAAAACTCTGTATTTGTTCACATTTTATAATCATAGTACACACTATATTTTTATGGTCTTTTTTATAGATGTAATTCATATACTATAAAATTCATCCTTTTAAAGTTTGCCATTTGATGTGTTTTAGTATATTCACAAGGTTGTGCAACCATCACCATTGTCTAATTCAAGAATGTTTTTATCACTCCAAAAAGAAATGAGACTGTCTCAAAAAAAAAAAGAAAAGAAAAATTCTGTGGTTTAGAACACTTGTGCTTAAGGTGACTTTTGCTAATAATGCCTATACAATCTGATTAATTATGTTTTTTCCACATGTATAATTCCTGTGATCTTTCCAAGCGGTTGTCTTGGCTTAGTTGTGTTGTCTGTCTGATCTCTTGAGCTGCCCCACCAGGCACATCTTCTCTGGGAGCCACTGTGTCCTTGGAGCTGAGGTGGGGACATCAGGCCTTGGTTAAATGTGTTTCTCAGAGGAGTTTCTCTAAAAGAATTCCCTTAATCACCTCAGGAAGTACGGAAGAGATAGAGCAGCATTAAGTTGCCTCTTGGTTTCTACTTTACAACTTGGACAAACGTTCCCCTTTGATCTTGGTATTAAAGAAGGAGGTCACAGAATGTTGGAGAAAGTTGAGTTTTGATCTCTGGTCACTGGCAGGAAGGTGGGAAGGACCCAGGATGAGCAGAGCCATCTGGCCACAAATGAATAATAGGAGCCACCTACCACCTCCTTACCTGCTTTGATCCTTGAACCATTTGCTGACACCAGTGTTTCCCAAATGGGGCATGGATGGGGACACCCAGGACTTCTCAGCTCCTTCTCATTCCTTCATTGCTTCCTTCTGCGCCTTCCTAACATGGTTTCTCACCTAGCCTGATTGCATTAAACTGACAGACCTCCCAGACTTGGAAATCCTGGTCTTATACTTAGTGTGAGTCTGGACTAGAATCCCACTTTGGATACTCTGATTACTTATGTGACTTTGGGCTGGTTTTGTGATTTGGGACAAACTGTTTACCCACTTAATCTTCACTTACCTTATTTTTTAAAAATTGTATTATAGCAAAATGTGCATAAATTTACCATTTAAACCTTACAGTTCATTGGCCTTAAATACATGCACGTTATTATGCAATTGAATGCAACCATTCATCTCCAGAACTTTTTAATCATCTCATATTGAATCAGTTTCCTTGTTTTTGAAAGAGGATACTATTCTCCTCAAAGGATTGTTGTGATGATTAAATGAAATATGAGATGAAAGTGCCTAGCACAGAAAGGGTGCTCTGTAACTTTACTCAAAAGTTTGAAATCTGCCTGAGGTGGACTATCTAAACCTGTTGCTTGGGCTAGCTGAGAGTTCTTGTATAAATACCCAGTGCAGCGAAGGAAAGGCACCACATTTTCTGCACTTTCTGGCCCAAGGTTTAAGTCTGGTTGTCTCTTGCTTTGTGAGGGTGGTTATTAGTTTCACCTGGATTTCCACAGCCCGCTGCAGCTTTTTCCCTACCCCCAACTAACAGTTTTTGAGTTCTTTTGTGTGTCTCTGTTCTACAGCTTATTGTGATCTATGGGCTCTGAAATAAAGGCTACCTTCTCAGAGTCTCATGTGGCTAATTTGGCTTTGGTTTTTGTTTTGAGGGTATTTTTCTGTGTGTGTTCTTTAGCTCCGTGGAGTTGCTTGGTAAATGATCTTTAGCTGTAATTAGCCATCATTCATGTGTGGTTGAATTTTTAGGGAGCTTTAACTGATTGAGTAATTGATTTCAGTTAACTATTACATTGTACCCTCCAAAGCCTTTTTCCTTTCCTTTTTCATCTTTCCTTTCCTTTTTCCTTTTCCTCTTTCCTTTTTTTCTTTTTCCTTCTCTCTCTCTCTTGTATTTTAACTGGGGAGCAGTTATGTGATCTTAAAGTGGTGACTGTATCTTTGAAAAAGAAAAAGAGCAATCTAACCTACTGTTAAGGAAGGTGCTGCTTTTGCAACAGGAAAAGCATGGAACAGAAACCATAAAGGTTGTTATTGGCCACACTGTATTTGCTAGGTGACACTATGGGAAAGGAGATTACAAGACAGAGGGCTCTAGAAAAGGTTAACTTCCTGTTACAGAGAAATGAGCGAATGAAGTAATTTTCAGTTCTCAAGAGAAACTTCCTATTTTCTTTGGAAGAAATTAATTATTCACACCTTTCAAACAGGATAGGGTAAATTTAGGGTGGTTAAGGGTATTTCCTAGCAGCCCTTCATTGGGTGATATTTGGAAGAGATTTTTCTGAAAGCCCAACCCCCAAGATAAAACAGGGATGGAAAGACCTTGATTCTTGATTCTCTTGAGCTTTATAACTTTCCAGGTCACCCATATCTTTGCCAGTGATGGAGTGTTAGATTACACCACAAAAGGCTTCTAGATTGCCATCACCTTGTTCCTTGACATGCTGCCCTTGCAGTCTCGTGACTTGGAAACCAAATAATAAAAGCAAAATGACGTTGAAAGGGTTGGTTCACATCCCTTAGGACTCCTACTCCTTTCATGGCTAAAGGTGCAAAAGTTGTTTACTAAATACTTAATTGACTTTTTACACAGACACATGGGAGTTACTGAGTCAATTAAAAATTAAAGGATGATATAAAGGAATTTCCCAAGAAGCAGGTACTTTGCTATTCCCTACCTTCCTTACAGAAATGAACTGTGGGTCAGACATTCCTTTTCAGGCTCTCAGGGCTGTTGAGGGTAATGAAGTCACAGAATCACAAAAAGTTGGAATAGTATCCAGTACAGATACTGGATTTTTATCCTATCAGGGGCCCTTAATTCTCTTGGAATCATATGTCACATTCTTTGTATTGGAGTGTTTTTTTTTTTTCTGGGAACAGGGTCTGTAGCTTTTATAACATTCTCAGATGGCGTTGTGACACCCCTGAAGTTAAGAATTGCTGATATCTGGCTCGGCTTCCATAGCATAGTGATTACAGCGCCAGCCATATATACCAAGGCTGGTGGGTTCGAACCCAGCCCAGGCCAGCTAAACAACAATGACAAGTGAAACAAAAAAATAGCCCTGCATTGTGGCGGGCGCCTGTAGTCCCAGCTACTTGGGAGGCTGAGGCAAGAGAATCACTCAAGCCCAAGAGTTTGAGGTTG
>NW_003852420.1:14230062-14263559 GCF_000181295.1 Otolemur garnettii
CTAACTAGTTTTAGTTAGTTGCTAAACTCTTTTCATCCATATACTCCTCCTAACTAGTTTTAGTTAGTTGCTAAACTCTTTTCATCCATATACTCTTTTTTTTAGTATGTTGCTAAACTCTTTTCATCCATATACTCCTCCTAACTAGTTTTTTTTTTCCCCTTTGGGTTTATTAGGGTATAATTTAATACCATAAAATCACCCAATTGGAAGTGTACAGTTTATTGGGTTTTAGTAAATGTATAGACTTTTGCAACCTTCACCACAATGATGCAATTATTTTAGAATGTTCTTTACCCAGCATGTTCCCTTACAGTCAGTCAACTCCTCCTGCCACTAGCCAACCACTGATCTGCTTTCCGTAAGCAGAATCATGTAATATATAGACTTTTTGCTTTGGTTTCTTTTATTTATTTATTTATTTTTTTTTTTTTTGAGACAGAGCCTCAAGCTTTCGCCCTGGGTGGAGTGCTGTGGCATCATAGCTTTCAGCAACGTCTAACTCCTGGGCTTAAGGAATTTTCCTGCCTCCACCTCCCAAGTAGCTGGGACTACAGGCGCCCGCCACAACACCCAGCTATTATTTGGTTGCAGCTGTCGTTGTTTGCCTGGCCCAGGCTGGATTCGAACTTGCCAGCTCAGGTGTATGTGGCTGGCGCCTTAGCCGCTTGAGCCACAGTCATCGAGCCTTTGGTTTCTTTTATTTAGTGTGTTTTTGAGGTTCAGCCATGTTGTAATGTATTGGTAATTCATTGTTTTCATTGCTGAATACTGTTTCATTGTATAGATACATTACATTTTTTAAATTCACTAATTGATGGGTGTTTGGATTTTTTATAATTTTGGACTATTGTAATTAAAATTGTGTGTACATTCACATACAGGTCTTTGTATAGACGTGTATTTCTCTCTTGAGAAAATGCTAGAGTTGGAAATACTAACCAGTATGGTAACTTTATGTTTAACTTTTTAAGATACTGCTAATCTTTCTAAAGTGGCTATGCCATTTTACATTGCCACCAACAATATATGAAGGTTCCATTTCTGCACATCGTAGTCTGCACTTGTTGTACCATTCTAGTGCATATCAGTGGTTTTTGTTGGCATTTCCCTGTTGACAAGTGGTGGTAAACATTTCCTTGTGTGCTTATTAGCCATTCTTTGGTGAAATGTCTATACAGATCTTTTGCCTGTTTTTTAATTGGGTTGTAAGTCATTTTCTTATTAAGTTGTAAGTCTTCATATATTCCGGATTTAACAAATCTCTTATCCAATATATGATTTGTACATTTTTCCCTTGGTTTATAGCCTGTCTTTTCATTTTCTTAATGGTTTCTTTAGAAGTGTAAAGGTTTTAAATTTTTATAAAATCTAATAACTGTACATTGGCATTGTATCTAAGACACTTTTGCCTAACCCAGGATCACAAGGAGTTTCTCTTATTTTTTTCTTTTTGATTTTTAGATTTAGTTTTTTTATTTAGGTCTGTGATCCATTTTCACTTAATTTATGTGTATAGTTTGAGGCTCTTTGTGCACATGGCTGCCCAATTGTCCAGTCACCATTTTTTGGGAAGACTGTCCTTTCCCTGTTGAATTGCCTTGGCATCTTTGTTGAAAATGAATTTGCTGTAAATATAAATATTTATTTCTAGACTTTTAATTCTACTCCATTAATATATGTGCCTGTTCTTAGCACATTGTCTTAATACTGTAGCTTTATAATAAGTTTAGAAATTATGTTGTATAAATCCTCCAATTTTGTTTCTAAAGTTTAGATGTTCTGGGTCCTTTGTATTTCCATATAAATTTTAGAGTCAGCTTATCAGTTTCAACAAAAAGTTTCCTGGAATTTTAATAGGGATTGTGTTGATTCTGTAGATCAGTTTAGAGACAGTTGACATCCTAGCAATATTGAGTCTTCCAATCCATAAGCATGGACTATCTCCCCTATTACTTAGGTCTTCTTTTATTTCTTTTAGCAGTGTTTCATGATTTTTAATACACAAATCCTTATTAAAAACTTATTTTTAATAAGGCTGGGCACGGTGGCTCATGCCTGTAATCCTAGCACTTGAGAGACAGAGGCAGGTGGATTGCCTGAGTTCACTGGTTGGAGACCAGCCTGAGCCAGAGTGAGACCTCATCTCTAAAAATAGCTGGGTATTGTGGTGAGCACCCATAGTCCCAGCTGCTTGGGAGGCTGAGGCAGGAGAATCACATGAGCCCAAGAGTTTGAGGTTACTGTGAGCTATGATGCCATAGCACTCTACCAAAGGTGAAAAAGTGATACTCCGTCTCAAAAAAAATTATTTCTATGTATTTTATTCTTTTTGATAGTAAGTAGAACTTTTTTAAGTTTTTTTTTTTGACTGTGGCAAGTATGTAGAAATACATTTTATTTTAATATATTCATCTTACAATCTGATCTTATTCAACTTGTTCTAGTAGTTGTTTTGAGGATTCCTTGGGGGTTTCTAGGTACAAGGTCATGTAATCTGCAAATAAAAGCACTTTTTACTTATTACTTTTTTATCTGGATGGCCTAATTTTTAATTATTTGCTTTGGTTCATTGGCTCATCGCATAGTATTGAATAGAAATGGCAAGGGTATACATGCTTGCCCTCTTCTTGATCTGGGGGGAAACATTTAGTCTTTCACTATTAAGTATGATGTTGGCTATGAGTTTTTCATAGCAGCCTTTTATCTGATTGAGGAAGTTTCCTTCTAGTCCTAACTTGTTGAGAGTTTTTATAGTGAATATGTGTTGGATTTTATCAAAGACTTTTTGTATCTGTTGTGATGATGGTGTGGTTTTTGTCCTCTATTCTGTTTATATTGTGTATTATGTTGATTTTCAGACACTACATCAACCTAAGATAAACCCCACTTGGTTATGATAAATAAACTTGGATTCAATTTGCTAATATTTTGTTAAGAATTTTTTTATCTGTGTTTATAATGGTTATTTATCTGTAGCCTCCATTTCTTGTGATGTCTTTGGCTTTGGGACATAATTTCTAAAAATTTATTTAAAGAGACAGGGCACAGAGGTTCACACCTGTAATCCTAGCACTCAGGGAGGCAGAGGTGGTGGGTGGAATCACCTGAGCTCACGAGTTCAAGAACAGCCTAAGCAAGAGCCAGACCCTGTCTCTATTAAAATAAAGAAAGAGGGGCAGTGCCTGTGGCTCAAGGGAGTAAGGCGCCAACCCCATATGCTGGAGGTGGCAGGTTCAAACCCAACCCTGGCCAAAAACTGCAAGAAAAACATAAAGAAAGAGGGTGGCACCTGTGGCTCAGTAGGCAGGGCGCCAGCCCCATATACCAAGGGTGGCAGGTTCAAACCTGGCCCCAGCCAAACTGCAACCAAAAAAAAAAAAAAAAGAAAGAAAGAAAGAAAGAAATATTTATTAAGACTTGTGAGACCAGGCAATATATAAACTACTGTGCCTTTTTTTTTTACTTGGTAACTTATGTTAGCAGTCCCTTAATAATAATTCTCCCTCCCATTTAAATATATATTGCTAGATTGCCCATCCCAAAGACTATAGCCATTTGTCTGTATCTAGTGTAATCAGACTTTTTAAAGCGTTGTGACTCTGATAGGTGAAAAAATAAGATGTCATTATTTTGACTTGCAGTTTTTAAATTATGAATGATGTTGAGAATCTTTTTGTGTTTGGCCATTTGAACTTTTTTTTTTTTTTCAGAGATAGGATCTTGCTTTGTTGCCCATGTCAGAGTACAGTGGTGCTCCTAGCTCACTGTAACTGTAAATTCACAGGCTTGGGTGATTCTCCTGTCTCAGACTTCTGAAAAGTTGCAACTGTAAGTGTGCACCACCACCCCCAGTTAATTTTTTTTTTTTTTTTAAAGAAACTGAGTCTTGTGCCCTCAATCCCCAACAATTAAAAAAAAAAAAAGAAACTAAGTTTTGCTATGTTGCCCAGGCTGGTCTCAGACTACTGGCTTCAAGTGATCCTCCTGCCTCGGCCTTCCAAAGTGCTAGAGTTACAGGTTTGTGCCACTGTGCCCAGCCTTTGGACTTTTTAAAAAAAATTTCCCTCTCATAATTTATTTTTTATTTTTTGCTCTTTATTGATTTCTAAGAGTTCTTAGTATATTAAAGAAATACATTCTTTGTCAAGTGTGTTATATGATGTCTTTTTCTTTCTCTATGGTATACATATTTTTTCCTTTTTTGTATATTTTTTCTTTATATCTTCTGCATTTTTTTCGATCTTAAGAAACTTTACATCAAGATTATTTTAAAGTTTATCCATATGTTCTTATAATACTTCTGTTTCAATGTACTTTTAAGTCTTTCTGCCTTCTTCAGTAGCAAAGTTTGGATAGCTCTATATTTTGCTATTTAGTAGAACTGATCTGCCAACACTATTCATCTTTTCAAAATAATTTCAACACAAAGGATAAATAACAAACCAATTACAGTGTTTTGTTCGAGGAAAATCATTGAATTAGGGGAGGGACAAGAGAGACAAAGGATCATGGAGGGAAAAGCTTAGGGCAGGTCAAGGGAGGAAAAAAGCATTCATCTATGGCAACCACAGTTGTTTGGATACCTCTAGTCACAACCCCCAACTGTGCTGAGCATAGCTTCCACCCTGGTGAGAGACCTCTGATCACTCAGCTGTGCCAGATTTGGTGCAGCTGGACTTTCTTCACCGTGCAGGTAACTTGCTGTGTGACCACAGGTATGTCACATTCCCTTTCTGGACTCCACAATCACATGACCATTGAGATTCTTTGAA
Organism: Otolemur garnettii; assembly: GCF_000181295.1. Taxonomy (NCBI): domain Eukaryota; kingdom Metazoa; phylum Chordata; class Mammalia; order Primates; family Galagidae; genus Otolemur; species Otolemur garnettii. The sequence goes on from NW_003852420.1 coordinate 14,234,838, forward strand.
AAACTGCCTTTGGCTCAGCGCCTATAGCTCAACCGGCTAAGGCGCCAGCCATGTACACCTAAGGTGGCGGGTTCGAATCCCCAGCCCGGACCCGCCAAACAACAATGACGGCTGCAACCAAAAAATAGCCGGGCGTTGTGGCGGGCGCCTGTGGTCCCAGCTACTTGGGAGGCGGAGGCAGGAGACTCGCTTGAACCCAGGAGTTGGAGGTTGCTGTGAGCTGTGATGCCAGGGCACTCTACCCAGGGGGACAGCTTGAGGCTCTGTCTCAAAAAAAAAAAAAAAAAAGAAAAACTGCCTTTATCAAACCCAACTCTGAATAGACCTTTGCCTTGTTTTTTACTACTTTAAGGTTACCTGGATTGATGGAATGTCCTGTATTTTCAAGGGAATCATGAGCTTCTTGAGTTTCAAGGGAGATCATAAGACTTCTGACTCCCCCTTTTTCATCTGGGCAGGGTGTCATCTGCTACCACCTTCTGTGATCACCCACTTCCTTCTCACTAAGTAGCTCATTGTGACAGCCTTTTCCTTGGTTAGATAGTTTCTTTTGTTGGAAGATTCCTCAAATTGAGCCCACATCTTCCTCTTTGCAGTGTAGTCTTTGGTTCTGTTTTCTAGTGCAACCCAAAACAAGGCCACCCTGCCTTATAAACCACCTGCGGTGTACTAGGTTATGTACTTTAATCTTTACCATTGTCCCACCATGAAGTTAGTGTTTTCCTATTTTACAGATAAGAAAACCAAGACTCAAAAAAGTTTTAAAAACTTACCCAAAGTCATGCAACAAGGAAATAGGAGGTCTAGGATTTGAATTCATGTCTGTGTGGCCCTCGAAGCGTTAGCTTTTCCCACTACCCTATAATACTTGAAACAGAAGTATTATACGACATATGGATATACTTTCTCAAAGTGTGATTCCTGAGAGCAATAGTATCAGCATCTTCTGGGGACTTGCTAGACATGCAAATGCTTTTAGCAGACCCAGGAATCTACTTCCCCACCTGGCTGCTACTCTTATTCTTACCTGATAGGTGCTTTCATTTATTCTTATTAGGTGTGACATCTAAGACTGCATATTACTGTGTCTCTATAGTACAAATGTACTGCACACCACCCTCCTTCCCCCAAATACACGTACATAGTAGCCAGAGTAATCTTTACAACTATAGATGTGATTTATTAGTTTTCTCCTTAAAGTTTTTCAGTTTCCCCACTGTACTGAGAATGAAGCCCAAAGTTCTCAGTGTGACTTTTGTGTAAAGTCTCTCCCATTTTCCAGCCTCCTTACTTTGCATAGACCTAACCAAGCTTGCTATTCAAAAGATACGCCATAAGTCAGAAGTGTCATTACCTAGGAGCTTGTTAGAAGTGCAGAATCTCAGGCCCCACTCCAGACCTACTGAATCAGAATCTGCATTTCAGCAAAGTCACTAGGAGGTTTAAACGCACACCTGCCAAAACTCAGTTGCCACCAGGCCTTTTGTGCCTGTATTTTGTTCTTCCTGAAACAACTTCTCTCTTCTCCTTTCCCTTTAGGTCTTAGAGTAGACTTGAGTTCTTAGATATCTGCTCCTTCTCTGCCCACTAGACTGGGCATATTGCTGCTCCTGTGTACTCCACAACATACTGTTCTTAGTGTCTCAACCTGCTGATGACATCTGGGATCTAGTGTTGTCTAGCTATTGGCTAATAGCTTGTCTTTGCCCCCATTTGGCTGAAAATTTGTTGCGGGCATGCAGATGTGTTTTGTGGGGCTGGCACAGTGCCTGACCCATAGTGGGTGCTCTATAAATCAATGGTGAAGGCTGGGCACAGTGGCTCACACCTGTAATTCCACACTTTAGAAAGGCCAAAGGAGCCCAGGACAGCCTGGCCAGCACAGGGAGGGGCCAGCACTATCTCTACAAAAAACTAAAAAGTTTGCTGGGGCGTGTGTGGTGGCACATGACTGTAGTCCTTGCTCCTCAGGAGGCTGAGGCAGGAGGATCAGTTGAGCCCAGGAGTTCAAGCCTGCAGTGACCTATGATCATGCCACTGTACTAAAGCCTGGGTGACAGAGGGAGACCCTGTCTCTAAAGAGATTTTTTATTTTATTATTTTTTTTGAGACAGAATTTCACTTCGATACCCTTGGTAGAGTGCTGTGGTGTTATAGCTCACAGCAGCCTCAAACTCTTGGGCTCAAGTGATCCTCTTGCTTCAGCCTCCCAAGTACCTGGGACTATAGGCGCCTGTCACAATGCCCAGCTGTTTTTAGAAACAAGGTCTCACTCTTGCTCAGGCTGGTCTCGAACCTGTGAGCTCAGGCAATCTACCTGCCTCAGCCTCGTAGAGTTGTAGGATTACAGGCGTGAGCCACCATACCCAGCCTTCTAAAGAGATTTTTTAAAAACTAGTTGGTGAGCTATTTTCTGTACTGGATGGAACATGGGCTTTGGGCTCAGATAGCTTGAGTACAAACCCTGGGTCAGCCAGGTTAAACCCAGATTAGTTGCTTCTCTGAGTTTCATTTTTTCCTCATCTGTGAAATGGGAATAATAAGAGACCTTATCTCACAGAATTATTGTCTAGATTGAGTTATCAGGTGGAAAAAACCTAGAACTATGCTTAACACGATCAGCATTCAGTAAATGTTAACTGCCCTTGTTATCAACGTCATGTTACATTCTCATCATCTTCTAATATAGCTCACCTGCTTGAAAAGAGCATACCTGTACCTCCACATTCTGGCTACATGATCTTGGGCAAGTTATTTTACCTCTGGGTCTCAGAGTAAGTGGCAGGCATCTGCAGAATAGTAATAGAAATCTCTAGGTAGTTGTAGTTGTGAAAATGGCACAGGTCAGAGTGAAGTGTTTGGCCCAACATGGGAACTTTGAAAGTGATGAATGGGAGGAAGGGACCGTGTCTGCCACAGTACCTTGTACTTAGTAGGTGCTTAGTGATTCTGAGCTTCTGCTGCCTTTTAGTGTGGTTTTCCCACTAGGGTGTTGTCCTCATTTTTGTGTCTTTTTGTTTTTGTTTTTTGTGTGTGCACTTGCTCCACAGGTTTCAGACTTTGGAACAAAGGTGTCTTGAAGTCTTTCAGGATTTGCTTTTCGTTTGTCTGCAAGCTGAGCATCTCAGTGAGTCCTCAAGTTCCCCAGGGTGGTGTCTTTTGGCAAAGCCTGGAGGATTCTGTTTCAATAGGAGGTAGAACTGAAGTAACTTCTTAGATTTAATTGTCTTGATAACTAGAGGAGATTGTAATCCTCTGCCCTGGCTTCAAATCACCTATCAGATAAGGCAAAAAGGTTTGGTGTCCAGCTTCTTAGGAGGAGAAATTCAGAACACATGCTATTATAACCAATAATGCACAGTCCCTGGGTTACAAATGAGATAGGTTCTATAGCAGGGGTTCTCAACCTATGGATTGCGACCCCTTTGTAAAAATGAAAATACATTGCAGCATTAGGAAAGTTGAGAACCACTGTTCTGTAGGTTTGTTCTGAAGTTGAATTTGTAAGTTGGAACAGGTACATTTACCTATTACCTTTAATGGCCCTTGTTCATTAGTGCAAGTTGTACATAAGTCGGATGTTTGTAACTTGGGGACTGCCTATACCTTATATATAAGAGTAGTGGCTTATTATTTCAGATCTCTTTTGAGCTCCATCTCTACCATACAAATCCATCTTAAGCAATGGGGACACAGAGTTCAGCAAAGTTGAGTGCCCAGAGGTGCACAGTTGAAGGGTAGGTTCTAACTCCCTGCCTTTATTTTGGGGCCCCAAGTTCCCCAGGATGTGACAGAGGCCCCCCTATTGATTGTCAGGATGTAGTTTTATACCTAGTCAAAGAGAAATATGGCCTACTACCTTCCTTGTAAGGGGCTTTTTCATCTAGGATAGACCCTTCTACCTGAGCAGTGATGGCACTTTAGGATGTCTAGAGCAGTGGCTCCCCATCCGTTTTGACACCAGGGACCAGTTTCTTGGAAGACAGTTTTTCCACAGCTGGAGGGATGGTTTCTGGATGATTCAAGCGCATTACATCTCCACCTCAGATCATCAGGCATTAGATTCTCAAGGATCATGCCCAGATCCCTCGTTTGCTCACTTTACAGGAGGATTGTGCTCCTATGAGAATCTAATCCGCCACTGATCTGACAGGAGGTGAAGCTTAGGTGGTGATGCGGCTGTGAATACAGATGAAGCTTTGCTCACCCCATCACTCTCACTTCCTGCTATGCAACCCAGTTTCTAACAGGCCAAGGACCACTATGGGTTTGGGGACTGCAGGTCAAGAGGAGTGCGTCTTTAACTTGCTGTAGTTAAAGTTTAAGAACCACTCCTGGGAGCTTGCTGAAATGCAGACTGTGATTCACTGTTCTAGGGGCAGGCCTAGGATTCTACATCTCTAGTAAGTTTCCAGGTAATGGTGATGCTGCTCCCCACAGGATTCAACTTTGAGCAGCAAGGATCTAGAGACTGTTCATTATAAAAATACTAAAATAAAAATATCTCTGAGAGATTCTAACTTATAATTGGTTAGGATAACCTGTAATCTAGGATCAGGCCTTGACATTGGTATTTTTTAAAGTTCCCCAGTGAATTGAGAACCACTATCCTAGGCATACAAATACGGTTTAAATATTCTCAGGAATTCTCAGCCTAGGTCCTTGGACAGATGGAAAGAGAGGGAGGTGTCAGGAACTTAAATGTGAGGAATTTTGTTTTTTATCAGAGTCTCAAGGGGATATAGCAAAGACTAATATTAAATCTGTGTATGAGGGGATAGTTTTATACTTTTATATATCAGAAGTTGGTTGGTGCTTATTACTAATTTGCTTGGGAAATATTTGAGTTCCTCCATCAACAAAGCTAGACAAGTAATGAGTGCAGGTGGAGAGATGGTTGATATTTAAATAACTTTAACATACCACAAAGAGTGTAACTTAAACAAGCATGGACTTAAATGTTTGCCACACAGGTTAAGCAGCAGTCTTTGAACTGTCTAAGTATGAAAGTTCGTTTGGGTATTAGGTGATATTTCTAGTGTCATCATAGAGATATTTACAAAATGCCTTGAAAAGTAAGGAAGAGACTAATTATCTCTGAGACTCTGAGGGAGTTCTTAAAGGAAGAAATATATATATTTTTTATATATATTATAGCATCTCTTTGTATATTACATCTGTATATAGAGTCTCAAGCTATTGCCCTGGGTAGAGCGCTGTGGCATCACAGCTCACAGCAACCTCAAACTCTTGGATGTAAGCAGTTCTCTTGCCTCAGCCTCCTAAGTACCTGGGACTACAGGCTATTTTTTGTTGTTGTTGCAGTTGTCATTGTAATTTTAGCTGGCCCCTGGGCTGGGTTCAAACCTACCAGCCTTGGTGTATGTACCCTACCCACTGAGCTACAGGCGCCGCACGGAAGAAATATTTCAAACTGGACCTCCAAGGTCAAGTGTCAGAAGCAATCTAAGTGAGTCTGCTCACCAATGGCAGGGACAGTCTTTGTATCTCCTGAAGACTTACAAAGCTAAGGTGGGAGGTGTTGCTGGAAAGGCATTAGGGCCAGCAGGTGGAGGGCCCTCCATACCAAGGTACGATTTCTGTAACCTCTCTGTTCAGTGATATTTTCTTTCACCTCATTTATTAAGTGTTATAAATACTACATAATCATTTATGAAATACTTACATACACAAAAAAGGAGAAATATCCATTACTCAGACAAAACATTTTGCCTCCTAAACATTCTCCCAAAGATAACTTTAAAAAAATAAATAAATTTTGGGCAGCGCCTGTGGCTCAAGGAGTAAAGTGCCTGCCCCATATACTGGCGGTGGCGGGTTCAAACCTGGCCCCAGCCAAAAATTGCAAAAAAAAAAAAATAAATCTTACTCTACAGTGTCCCTGCTTTTTCTACTGAATCGAAAGCTGAATGTTCCCACTCAAGAAATATATCACCATTTTTAACAACTAATTAAATGGATAAACGGACATATAATTTAACTTATTCCACTAACATTGGCTGTTTTATTATCCTAAGTCATGAACAATTTCACTGTTTCAAATAATGCTATAGTAAACACTCTTTTATGGTTTTATCATTGGCAGTTGCCATGTTTTTCTTTCCATGTGTATAATTAGAGTTACAGAATCAAAGAGTATGCATTTGGGGGGGAGCTTTTCAAATGCAATACAGAGTGTCAAACTGACCCCCAGAAGTGTTTCCATCTATCATTCATCTAGTCAGATGAGAACACCAAACCAGTGACATTTTAATATCTAAAATGAAGAGTGTCATCTGACAGTCATTAGTCCCAAGCTCAACTTCTGAATTGCTTTTTGTTGCCAACTTAAGTATTATTTTCAAAGATTGTAGCATATGGTAAAGATTTCCTTTGCTGTTTTTCATCTCTTGATTCTTCCTCTGAGATAAATTGGTTTGTGGTTTGTTGATAATATCTTTGTGTGAGGATTGTCTGTTTTCTGCATTGTTTTTCAAAAATTCAGAGTTGATTTTTTTAAACAACTTTTGGATGGCAGTTTATGCCAGTAACACAGGGTTTGCCTTCCTTATATTGTGATTCACTGGAATCCAGGTACTGAGGGGAATTAGAGGGAAAAAGAGGGCAGAATTAGTATCTCTCATATGGAGCATTTACATTCTAACATCGGACAAGTGAGGGCACTGAGGGTTCCAATGAGGGAGAGCCGGGATCTTCAGATGACTGGTAAAGTGGAAGAAATCTGATGGATAGAAAATCAGATGCTGTACCTAGCCTGCTTTTGGTAGGCTTCCCATCACTATTCCAAGAGAAAGTATGAAAATGTAGGCCGGCGCAGTGGCTCATGCCTGTGATCCTGGGAGGCCAGGTGGGAAGATTGCTTGAGCTCAGACTGAACAACAGGGAGATCCCATCTCTAGGAAAAAATGGAAAAATTAGCCAGGCATGGTGGCATGCACCTGTAGTCTCAGCTACTTGGATGGCTGAGGCAGGACAAAAGTATTTTCAGGGAACTGGTGATAGCAGGTGTACATGAGGACCTGGAGTCAGAGGAAGATTTATTTTTCGTGGCAGCATAGCGGTACCCATTTATAATGTTTGAATGATTTACTTTATATATTTTACTTTTCAAAAAAGTTTTAAACTAGCTTTTTTTTTTTTTTTTGCCGTTTTTGGCTGGGGCCGGGTTTGAACCTGCCACTTCCAGTATATGGGGCTGGTACCCTACTACTTTGAGCCACAGGCACTGCCCTTAAGCTAGTTATTTTTTAAAATCCTTACTCCCCCATGGTTATATAAGATGTTAACTTTAGGCTAAACTGAGTGAAGAGTGTATGGGAACTCCATAGTGTTTTTACAACTCTCCTATGAATCTAAATTTATTTAAAAATAAATTTAAAAAATAAAAATGGAGGAAAGAGGGGAAAGTACTATCTTCCTATATTGAATCCTACCCCATGAAACAATTTTTACCTTCTTGTCATTTCTTTTAAAGATTTTCTTGCTCTCACTTCTAATTCTGCCAACCTCCTAATTACAAGGTACAATACACATGTCTTAGCCATTGTCACTCTTCATTATTTCATAATGAAATCAGCTGGCAGATATTTAAACACTCTGAACAAATCAGGGGTAAAACTCTATGAATATATTGTTTTTAAGACTTTGCCCAAGCTATAAAACCAAGTTTCATAAAGAATCATCTGAGTTGTATATGTGGTGGGGATGGGAGAACTGGATGGATGGAGGGGCTGTGGCCAGCCTCTGACATCCAGCAGCAGTGAAAGGATGAGAGAGAAGGCCAATGCAGAAACACAGTTGAGGTAGTGATTCGGGTATGTGATTCAGGAAAGTTCCTTGTCAGTCTGGGCAGGGAGAGGAGAATCAGGCAGTTCTTCCAGTTATTTCAAGGAATAAAGCACTGTTATTAATGGAGGGAAGGAGATGCTCTGGTGGGGTGGACTTTCTAAGGTCATAGATTGATCTGTCTTGCCTTTGATTCTCTGGTGACTGCCCTGCATGCAGATACTTACTGAGTGCCCACTCTGTGCCAGGCAGTGTTCCTGGTGCTGGGATACCATCCTTGCTCCTACTGAGACTATATTTGAGTAGAAGGGACATCAGTGCACAAATAAATACATACTAGACATGTCAAGTAGTAGAAGTAGTACTTCTCTGTGGAAGTAGCCTTTGAGAGAGACCCAAATGAAATAAGGAAAGAGATGAGCCATGCAAGTGTCTGTAGAAAAGCCATTCTGAGAAGGAACTATAAAGATGAAGGCCCTCAGGTGAAGAAGGGCTTGTTGTCAGGGGACAGCAAAAAGGCTCGTGTAGCTGGAGCTGAGTGGGAGGTGATAAGAGGCCAAAAGAATTTTGGAGAAGCTTATAGTAACATAAGATAGGTAACATCAGAGCTTTCTGACAAAGTGCCTGTTGCTATAAAAAGAAATGGGAATTAATGGAATGTTATGGACCTTTATTTCCTACTGGGTATCCTAAGGGTGATATACCATGAAATCATTAAAAGATAGATCCAGAGATGGGAGATGTGGTTCCTGTTGGACAGTCTTCCCCTTTACCCAGATATCAATTACTTAACCCCTTTTTTTAGCTTATTCCTAAAGTGCATAATTGTCTTGTGGCAATCCTGGGGGCATTCAGGAGGCAACATTTACAAGGTTCTCAGGCTCCAGGAATGGAGGGCAACAGGGTCAGATAAAGCAAACAGGACAGTGGTGTGACTTGATCTCCTTCAGGGGATATTCACTTCTTTCTCCCATTCCAACTGTGGTCTCTCCTCTCCCAAGCAGGATTGGTTGCCATGGTCCTTGCTGCTTCTCTCTCTCACGTGTCAATCAAGCGCCTTCTATGTCCCTGGGGTCGCACCAATCAACTTCCACCAGAACGACCCGGTAGAGATCAAGGTAAGTGTGTTCCTGAACCGCTGGAGCCTCTGTGTTGCCTAGAGTACCGTTGGGAGCCGTTCACGTCCATCCTGTGGTTGCAGGGAACAAAGACTAGTGCCCAGTTGTCCTGGGAAAAAGTGTTCACTGCATACTGTGTGTGGGCTGGAAGTAGAGTGTCCTGGAGTGTCCTTGGGAGCCCTGAGGTTCTGGGAGCTCTTCCCCTGCCTCTTCATCTCTCTTCCTGTGCCACTGGCTCTCCATAGCCCGTCTCCATTTCTGGTTCTTGCTGTATCTCTGTGTATGCTTATGTACATGTGCATGGCTATCTCTTTCTCTCTCTTTTGCTCTTAAACACTCTTTTTTCTGTGTGTGTGTGTGTCCATGCCCATCTCTTTTTGCATCTTTACTTCACTCTGCCTGCCTCCTCCTCTTTGGCATCTCTGTCTCCTTTCATCTGCTCCATCTTCCTCTCTGTTACCAGTTTTCTCTACATAACTCATAGCATCTGCTCATATTGTTCATATATTATGAACGTCTCTCTTCCTTGGCCGTCAGAATTGTGACTTGCAAGAACAGAAATTGAAATAACATTTATCGTAGGTTGTTTACATGCCAGGCATTATGCGTGGCTTAGCTCAGGATGCCTGCCAAGAACCCTCTGAAGTGAAGTCTATATGTTTTATGGATTTCCTACACATTTTACAGATGAGAAAACTGAGGCCCAGGAATAATCAACATGCCCACAGTCACATGGTGAGGAAGACATAGGGTTAGTCCAGAGCCCCTTCTCTTAGGCACTGTAGTAGTCTCCTCTTGCTGCCTCTGCCTCAAGCTCCCTCCAGAGCACAGCTGTGCCACAGAGGCTCTTGGGGTTGCTCTGGCTTCTAGTCCTCCCTACGTGAGAATGTGGGGAGAGAGTGAGAGGGAACATAAAGTTGGGACTCACCTCTTTATAATATGGATTCTTTTCTGACTGTCTGGAGAAAGAATGCTAAGAAACACAAAATTGTTGTTAACAATAACTTTTTGGCCATTTTTCCTCAAGCAATTTATGTAAGGCTTAGTAGAGGCCCTTAATCTCCTGAATCTACATCCAAAAAGCTTTTAAACTCAAACCTTTTTCTAAACTCATTGGAGGCAATAGCTGGCCTGAACTGAGCAAGCAGCTTTTCATTGACTTATCCCACTTAAGAGGAATATTTTTGCATTTCTCTTTGCAGTCATGGAACATGAAGTGCTGCTCCAGGCGCAGCTGGAGGGTGTTAGGAAAGCTATGGTTTGTACAACACATTTCCCTTCTCAAACCTAGAAAATCCCAGAGCAAGAGTTGTATATAAGGGTTGTTACATCTGCATTCTGAAAGTCATTTATACTTTTAGATATTGTATGAGGAATGGCCAATAGTTCTTGAAAGACTAAAGGTAATTTTAATTACATGTAGATTAAAATTTTATTTTTTGTAACATTTTGATGGGGTCTATATTATCTATGGTCTGGGTGTTTTCTGTAAGTACTACCATTTCCAGAGTTATATTTTATGTGCTTGCATCATTTTCTATTCTCCTTCATCATCTTAAACCTGGTTTTTAATGTCACACAATATTTAACTAAATAAATATATCATAGTTTATTGATCAATTTCCCATGGAAGGGGCTTCTAGTTGTTTTTTACTTTTCTGTCTTCTATCATTCCACAAACATTTAATGAGCACCTCCTCTGCCTGGCTTGAAGGCACTGCGTGACAGAGGTGACTGAGACACAAATGGTCTTTGCCTTTATGGAGCTTAAGTCTTAAATTCTACTGGGGGGAATGCTGATTTTTAACTAATAGTTACACAAAATAATTACATCTTATCAGACAGGAAAGGGAGGGAACTGAGGCAGTGTAGAGGATGATGGGTGTCTGTTAGATATGCTATTTATGGGGTCTCAGAGGTCAGGGGAGTTAAGCTGAAACCTGAGTGTGAGCAGAAGCCAGATGCGCACAGAGGAGGACAGAAAGGAACAGCAGGTTCCAAGCCTGAGTCAGAGCTTGACTGGCTCAAGGAACTGAAGAAGATGACCACTGTGGTTACGAGTCAAAAGTGAACTTCTTTGTTATTAAAGGTTTTTTTCCCTCATTTGAAGTTATTTCCTTAGGAAAGATGTTCAGAAATGAATTGTCTGGTCAAAACATAGCAACACACGGAAGATTCTCTATATTGGATTTGGTTGTGATTTTAAACCAGTTCTGTATCACAATCTAAAACTAATGAAATATGAAGTAATTCAGAATTACAGGCAGTAGGCAGTATGTAGTATACTGTAGTTCTGTCTGCTATAGTTAGTTTGCCTATTGGATACTGTTGCCAAGTGTATTAAAGATGTGTGGGTACCTGGAAAAGTTACGAAAGAAGCATCTTGGTTTCTGCTGGATAGCAGGACGATAGCCCCTCTTCTCCCACCAGGCCGTGAAGCTCACCAGCTCTCGAACCCAGCTACCTTATGAGTACTACTCGCTGCCTTTCTGCCAGCCCACCAAAATCACCTACAAGGCAGAGAATTTGGGTAAGTGCTACTTTCACACTGCTGTAACCACTGCTAGCATGATTATGACAGTAATAGCAGTAAGCCTTGCTGTGTGCTGGGCACTATTCTACTTAGTTTACATACTGGCTTATAATGGCCCTGGGGGGGTAGTTGCTGTGTTTATTACCATTTTGCAAGTTAAGAGACTTGCCTCTGATTATACTTTTAGTTAATGGCTAAACTAGACCATTAACCAGCTCTGCCAGGGTTTCTAGATTTCTTTTCTCTTACGGCTTCTATCACCTGCTTTTCTTTTAATGGAAAGAGCAAGTGATTACCTCTGCCCTAAAAGCAAGCAGAGAAATCACTGTAGTTCTTGCTAAGCTGATTTGCTTCAAATAATGTTATGAGGTACCCAGCACAGTGTCTGGCACATGTATTCCATAAATAGTAGCCGTTTTATTCTAGTTTAAATAATTCTCCATTTTGCAGAATTTCCTGCTTAAAGGAAAAGGCATTTAGAGTAGGGTGACCAGATTTTAAAATTTGTAAAGCAGGACAACATTGAGGGGGGGGCGCGGCGGGGCAGGGGATAGGGCAGGGCAGGGCTTGACAACAATGCAAACTTTGATAAGCAGTTCTCGATAATCACTTCTCAACAATTATTTGTTATTATTACAGTTTAACATTATAAAATTAACAAAAATAATATAAAACTCATATTCTGGCAAAATAGCCACATGGCAGCCGAAAACCGTATATTCCCTTCCTGTTGTCATGTCCCCGTGTGTCCCCCCTCCTTCGGTTCGTGCATTCTTTCTAAAAATCGGGACTTTTTAAAAACGCTGCGGGACACAGGACAAATTGCTCAAAAGCAGGACGTCTGGTCACCCTAATTTAGAGGCATCTCTTCAGGATAGAGTTATTAGTGCTTCTGTTATGCCTGTATAGTTAAGCTAGCCCAGATGTATATTAAGTCCTGGATATAAAAGAATGGAAAGATGTTCTTCCTGAACTCAAGGAACTAAAGAGACTTTCCTTTTTTCTTATACTTTAGGAAGGAGAAAGGAGAGAGCAGGCCCCTGAAAGGACTGCCTTCTCTGTCAGGGCTACCCATGGTACAGATGTTGCCAGAACCCCTAGCTGACAAATGTATCTACTCCCAGGTATTAGGGACCTCACCCAGCTGGAGGCAGGCACTTGGAACAAGTTTAAGGAAAGTGAGCAGCACCACTTCCCCCGACACCAGCTTTGCCTGTGTCTTGCCTTGTGTTAAACAGAGATTGACCTCAGAGCATCGGTGGACTTCCACTAATGGTGCAGTGATGCAGCTTGTGACCTTGTCACTGACTATATGCTGACACCTGCCTGCCATTTTCTTTCTTTCCTTTCATGCCCTAGCCACCTGGCCTTTGCCTAGGAAGCCTGACCCACTTGATCCTCCAGAGTCCTAATACCAGGTCCATCACAGCTGCTTCTCCCTTCCCTTGGGAGCTGGTGTGGCTTCTTTGGCAACCCAAGGCTCTGCAGTTAGACACACTTCAATGTGATACTGGATGATCTTAACCTCTTTGAATCTCTGCTCAATCTTCCATGAAGCTGAGGAATGTTCCTGCCTCATAGAAATGGAGACTTCTGTGTATAGATGTCATCTTGCCATATTGCATTTCTGGTTTCTTTGGGTTGTGGGGGGATCTTTTTGAGACAGAGTCTCACCTTAGTAGACTATGGTGCTATGGTGTCACAGCTCACAGCAACCTCAAACTCTTGGGCTTAAGCAATTCTCTTGCCTCAGCCTCCCAAGTAGCTGGGACTACAGGCACCTGCCACAACGCACAGCTATTTTTTTGTTATAGTTGTCATTGTTGTTTTGGCAGGCCCAGGTTGGGTTCGAACCCGCCAGCCCAGGTGTATTTGGCTGGACCCCTAGCCTCTAAGCTACAGGTGCTAAGCCTGCATTTCTGTTTTTGTGTAGTGTTTCCTTTCATGGCCTAGGGGCTCCTTGACTCAAGGGATTATGTCTTATATTCCTTTCTCTTCTCAACTTCTAGCCCACTACCTGACATACAGTAGGCATTTGGGAAATGTTAATGTCCTAAGTGGAGCAAAAACATCCTTGATTGAATTTCTATTGGATTGTAAACCAGTCATTATAATGTAAAGTAAAAACTTTACATTAGGGCGGCGCCTGTGGCTCAAAAGGGCAGGGCGCTGGTCCCATATGCCCGAAGTGGCAGGTTCAAACCCAGCCCTACCAGAAACTGCAAAAAAAACAAACAACAACAAAAAAACTTTACATTATCATCATCATCATCATCACCGCCACCACCAATGCTTATAAGGTTCTTCCTATGAGCTGGGTGCTATTTTAAGCATTTCTGTTCTAACTCATTTAATTCTCACAACAACCATGCAGTAGATTCTCTTACTATCGCCTTGTAGACCAGGGAAGTGAGACACAAAGAGATGAAGTCATTTGCCCTAGGTCACTCATCTAGTGAGTGGCAGAGCCCTGGGGACTGGCTCCAGAGTCCATACTCTTAAGCATCACACTCTGTGCACTGTCTTCTTTGAGGCTTATAGTAACTCTATAAACTAAGAACAGCTTATCATATTCTGTAACTCTGTAAGCTATAAGAGTAAGAGTTATAATGTAAGCTATAAAGAGTACAGAGTTACAGAGTGTGATCACTCTTCATTTCATGGTAGAGGGAACAGCAGCCTCAAGGGTTTCAAAGACTTGTTCAGGAGGCAGCACCCATAGCTCAGTGGGTAGGGCGCCAGCCACATACACCAAGGCTGGCAGGTTCAAACCCAGCCCAAGCCAGTGAAAATCAACAATGACAACTGCAACAAAAAAATAGCCAGGCGTTGTGGCAGGTGCCTGTGGTACCAGCTACTTGGGAGGCTGAGGCAAGAGAATCGCTTAAGCCCAAGAGTTTGGGGTTGCTGTGAGCTGTGACGCTATAGCACTCTACTGAGGGCAACACAGAGTAAGACTCCGTCTCCAAAAAAAAAAAAAAAAGACTGGTTTAGGGTCACATGGTGGAGGAGTTGAGAGTTAACCCAGATTTTTTTACTCTAAGCTAGAGTTCTTTCTGTGGTCCCAGGCTGCCTTCTCTAGGAAGGCTCACTTGGGCTGTCTGAGGGAAGTGCTCGTGGTTGTCACGTGGATGGAGATCTTGTGTCACGGGGTATGTGCTGGAGCAGCTGTGGCACATGATCTGGAGTACATCAGGCTCTCTTAAAGGGTCCACGTTTTGGGCTTCTTGCTCACTGTTAAAAGGAATACTTACATATTAGAAATGAGCCATTCGGCTTGGCGCCTATAGCTCAACGGGCTAGGGCGCCAGCCACATACACCTAAGGTGGCGGGTTCGAATCCCCAGCCTGGACCCGCCAAACAACAATGACGGCTGCAACCAAAAAATAGCCGGGCGTTGTGGCGGGCGCCTGTGGTCCCAGCTACTTGGGAGGCTGAGGCAGGAGACTCGCTTGAGCCCAGGAGTTGGAGGTTGCTGTGAGCTGTAATGCCACGGCACTCTGCCCAGGGGGACAGCTTGAGGCTCTGTCTCAAAAAAAAAAAAAAAAAAAAAAAGAAATGAGCCATTCCTGACCAATGTCCTCTTTCTTGGGTTAAATTTAATTTCTAAATATCAAGAAGCGATACCACCTTACTTGGTCTGTAGCCCTTTGCCTTCTCTATTGTTGTTGCTCCCCTGAAGTAATATCTTTGTTGACCAGAGAAGTGGGCAGGTAGACGTGGCATAGAGAAAAGAGCCCAAGGGTTAGTTTTACCACAGCCCCTCATGGTCAAGGGCAAGCCACTATCCTCTGTCATGCTCAGCTTTTGTTGTCTGTGAAATACATTTCAGCAGTAGACTATGCAGATATCTTATCATGTCCTTGCTCTTAATAGGCCAGTCCATGCCTAGGTTTTGCACATTCATCTACATTGCCAAACTTCTAAAACAGGGCAGAGGGGAAGAAGCCTTCATCCAGGCCTCTCCTTACCCTCTCCCTCTCCTGGGTGGCCTCATCCACACTTGAAGCATCACTAGACAGGGCTTCTGTTTTGCAAAGCAGAGTGCTGCCCCCTACAGCAGTACAGCTCATGGCCCTGCCACTTACCATCTGGGTACCCACAACTGACAACTTCTCCCTCTGCCCTGACTCTTCTCTGAGCCTTAAATCTTGATATCTCACTGCCTACTTGACATGTCAAAACAAAATGTCTTCCATCTAAATTTGCTGTTTTTTGTTTTCCCATCTAGAACCTGGTTGTAGAAATCTCAGAGTCTTCCTAACATGTACCACCCTCACTCATCCCTTGTATCCAGTCAGCACCAGGTTCCCTAGATTTCTCTTTCTCAGTACCTCCTAGATCTGTGTCCTCTTCTCCACCTTCACCACTCTCTATTCCACCCACCAGCATCATTCATTTGCATGACTGACTGCTGTCACCCCCCAGCCAGTTCCTTGCTTCTTCTGTTTTCTTCACAAGATAGCCAGAGTGACCTTTTTGTAACCAGAATCAGGTAAATCTTTCCCCTCCCTGTGAGAAGGCTTCATTGACTTTTGTTGCTTTCTAGATAAAGATTAAAGTATGTGTGGCCCACAGGGCCCCCGAGGACCAGCTCTGTCCCATCTCTCCAGCTCACCCACTCATTCTCCCAAGCTCTTTACACTGTAGCCACATAGGCTATTAAGTTTACTACTTCCCACAGGGCCTTTGCACATACTGTTCTCTATCTAGAATGTTCTTCCCCTATCTTTTGACCTAAGCAACTTTTTCTCTTCCTTTAGAGCTCATTTAAGTACCATTTCGTTAGGGAAGCTTTCTTAAGCCTACTACCCCATGTCTACGCAATTTATACCATAAATTCTCATTTTTTGACTTTTAGTCAGAATCTGTCCTTCTCTTCCACTAGACCATAAGCTCTATGAGTATATCTATTCAACTTTGTATCTTCTGGGCCTGGCACATGGTAGGTACCCAGTATATGATCATGAGTAAGTGAATGAATGACTAGAAGACTAGACATACCAAGTGGGTCCACAGCTGTTAAACCAAGTGCATGTGGAGGCTGACGCTCTGCATATTGGCTCTGGTTGGTCTCCTTCAGCTTGCACGAGTTTCATAGTAGAATCAATTGTTGAATGGCTCAGAATGAAAGTACCATTGGGTTAGTTGACAGCCCCTAACTGCTCAGTGCCTGTTAGCACAAGGTCTGGCAGCAGGTTACTCTGAAGCAACAGGTACACAAGGGACATGCCCATTTAAGTAAAAAGATAAGCAGGTGATCCCTGCTTAACACCCTGCTTCCTTCCCTGCCTGAAGCAGGATCTGAAGACACATAGATAAATAGGAAACAGTCTACCTCGGAGAGCTAGACACATAAATATATCAGAACATTGATCAAAGTAACATCATTAACATATGAAAAGGCACTGATGCTAAAATTAGTGTTTGTTGCCTGTCTTCACTTTGCCTGGTACCTTATTTGTATTAACTCCTTTATTTCTCACTGTAACCCTGAGAGGTGGGTGCTATTATTATCACATTTTACAGATGAGGACGTTGAGGCTCATTGACTACTAAGCTAGTAAGTGGAAGAGGCAAGGTACAGTGGCAGGAGGCCTGGAGTTGGAGCCTTCTCACTGGACTGCCTGGTGCTTCCTCTGCACAGAGGGAAATTAGAGGAGAGAGTGATGAGTTTGCCCTGAAGAGGTCAAGAAGGGTTTAACTGGAGAAAGAGAAATGGAAGCTGAGTTTGCAGCCAACAGCACTAGGCAGGGAATGGCACTCCAGGCAAAGGAAATGATTAAGGGCCAGCTGCATGGAAGGGTGTGGTATGTTTGATGAGCACTGAATGATCTGGTCATGCTAGAGCACAAAGGAGAAAGGGCAGGCAACATGTGGGGGTTAGCTGCCCAGCTCCATAGGAATAGATAGGGAAGGGCATTGATTGCTAGGCTGTGGTACCGCACAAGCCCTTGGAAGTCCATTCTGTTCTGCAATCCTGCGTTTCTGTGACTCTGCTGACCTCAGCAACCTCAGGGCTGAAGCTCTGAGCTCGGATCTGTCTCTCTTATGGCAGGAGAGGTGCTGAGAGGGGATCGGATTGTCAACACCCCTTTCCAGGTTCTCATGAACAGTGAGAAGAAATGTGAAGTTCTATGTGGCCAGTCCAACAAACCAGTGACCTTGTCGGTGGAGCAGAGCCGGCTCGTGGCCGAGCGAATCACAGAAGACTACTATGTCCATCTGTAAGTTGTCCTCTGCACCCTGTTGGCCTCAAATTCACATGGGGGAGGGCAGTGATGGGAGAGGCAGTCCAGAGGGACTGAGTGGGGCCTTGGGTTTCCAGCATTGCTGACAACCTGCCTGTGGCCACCCGACTGGAGCTGTACTCCAACCGAGACAGCGATGATAAGAAGAAGGAAAAAGATGTGCAGTTTGAACATGGCTACCGGCTCGGCTTCACAGATGTCAATAAGGTATAGTATCTTTGGCATGCTGTCAGGGCTGGGGAGCCACACTTCATAAGTTATGAGCCCTTGGGGCCACAAAGAAGGGGGAAACATTCAGCTGTAGGCTTGCAACACAGGAATACATGGATTGGCCAAGGCAAGTTTCTCCTGGTTTCCTTGGGCATGATAGTCTATCAGAGGTCTGAGTGCTTTGGGCAAGGCCCTGGTGGATGCTACAAGGAGGTGAAGGCACAATCCCTAAAAAGTCAGATTCCTTAAAAAAATTCTGGGACATCATCAGTATGTAGGAGAATTGAGTAGTAGTGGTCAAGAAGATATAGGCTCTCAGGGTTTGAATCCTGCTTCTACACTCTGAATGACCTTGAGCCTGTGATTCCTTGTTATAGGTGTGAATGATAAGCATGGCCACCCTCTGGAGTTGTTATGTAGAGAAAATCAGGTTGTCTGTGTGAGTACTTCATAGCACAGCCCCTGAGAATAAGCTAATAATGATAATGATTATAATTGTGATCTTCTTTACTTACCTGATTTTCTAAACTAAACACATATTACTTAGGAAATAAAAGGTAAAACATTTTTTTGAAGCACAGCTCATGTCCTTAAAGAGCTTCTGTCTTAATTGGGAAGAGAACTGACAATGTAAGACCCTGGATCTTAAGTACCAATCACCTCCCACTGACTGTTAGTGCCAGTGGAGTTCAGAAGGAGTTCTATGCATTCGGGTTGTCACGGAGGAAGTGGGCCTTGAAAATAAGTAGTTTTTTGCTGAGTGGAATTGGGGGATGGCGTTCTCATTGGAATGAATGTAGTAAATAAAGATGCAAAGTAAGGAGGGTCTGGGAAGCCAGTGAGTTAACGTGACTTAGAAGATGATGACAGCGGCTCGGCGCCTATGGCTCAACCGGCTGGGGCGCCAGCCACGTACACCTGGGGTGGCGGGTTCGAGTCCCCAGCTCGGACCCGCCAAACAACGATGACGGCTGCAACCAAAAAATGGCCGGGCGTTGTGGCGGGCGCCTGTGGTCCCAGCTACTTGGGAGGCGGAGGCAGGAGACTCGCTTGAGCCCAGGAGTTGGAGGTTGCCATGAGCTGTAATGCCACGGCACTCTGCCCAGGGGGACAGCTTGAGGCTCTGTCTCAAAAAAAAAAAAAAAAAAAAAAAAAAGAAGATGATGACAGCCAGATATGTTAGAGTCAGATACTGGAAGGCCTTAAATGCCGAACTAAGAGAATTTTATCTGTTAAGCTCCAGAGAGCCCTTGAGAATTTCTGAACCGGGCAGTGATATGAAGAAAGCAGTGTCTTTGAAGGTTGGTAGCTGTAGCCAGGCATGCTGGTAGGAGGAGGGACTGACTCCGGGTAGTCTCCCTGATTGCTTTTCTGTTGTCTCTTGGCTGCCAGCTGTTCTCTGTTGCTTTGTTTTAGATCTACCTGCACAATCACCTCTCATTCATCCTTTACTACCACCGTGAGGACATGGAAGAGGACCAGGAGCACACATACCGTGTCGTCCGCTTCGAGGTGATTCCCCAGAGCATCAGGCTGGAGGGTGAGTGGGGAGGTGTGACCAGAGGGGCAGGGCTGGACGGGCCTGGGCTGCCACACCCAGGGTCTTCTCATTCCTGAGCTGGCTGATCGGCTCAGGTATGGCTGATGGGTCCAGCCAAGGTGGGGTCACAGAATTCCTATTAGAGAAGGTGGGGTTGAGGGGAGAGCTGATATCTGATGTCTGCTGTGGCATGGGCTGGATACTTTCCTAGTTTACCCTTTCCTGGCGTCCACAGGAGGTAGATATGTAGTGATTACAGCAAGAAACTAGAGACTCAGAGAAGTTAGTGACATGACCAAGACTAAACAGCAAGTTGGGGCTTTATGGAGCCTTTTCAGAAGAACCAGCCACCACATTCTGGGTTGAAAAACAAGGGGAAAGTTCTAAAACAGAGCTGTTGGACAGCAGGTTTCTTTGTTTCTTTCCCTCTGTGTTATTGACATAGATTAGAATTTGTCCAGGATCAGCCATCTTTCTTCAGTTTGGGAGCCCAGCTCAGTCCTGCTGGACCTCAGAGGACCTGGTCCAGCTTTACCTCACCTGCCAGCCCTTGCTCACCACAGTCAAGCAGTAGGCCCAGCCTTTTGTCCATAGAGGTGGTTTTCTAGCTTTTCTTTTTTTTAAGCTATGTAACCTACTTTTTAAACAGAATTGTACACAGACGTCTCACACATAGATCCTGTACTTTAACAGCACCATATTGCATCTCCTGCTCTGAGTGTCTTGAGCACAGTTCTGCATTTGTGTACATGACAGTTTTGAGGTCATCTGCTCCCTTACTGGCTCTTTGAGAGTTTAGAGTCTCCATCTCCTTTCCTCACCATTTAGTCTCCAGCACTCAGCATAGTACCTGGCACGTAGATGGTGCTTATTGTAGTTACCTGAATGAATGGACAGATGACAGAATGAACATATGAGGAAATGAATGGACAAAGTATCTGAACGATTGAATTACTAAAGTGCTAGGACTTTGGAGATGAGTAAACACGATGGAATGAATCAGTAGTGTTTTATGTGTTGAATGGGACTGACTGAATGAGTAAGTCAATGTTTGAGTGTAGTGAAGGGAGATTGATTGACTGAAGGAGAGACTCATACTCAAATCCCTCTCCTCCCCATACACAGGCCTCTCTGCAGCTCCTAAGGCCCTTTGGAAAGTCAGAGTGCTGGGAATATAATTTCTGTTGTAGGCTAGGCATGGTGGCTCATGTCTATAATCCTAGCACTCTGGGAGGTCAAAGCAGGTAGATGGATCTCTTGAGCTCACGAGTTCAAGACCAACCAGAGCAAAAGTGAGACCTTGTCTCTACTAAAGTAGAAGAAATTATTCAGGCATTGTGGCAAACACCTACAGTCCCATCTACTTGGTAGACCGAGGCAAGAGAATCACTTGAACCCAAGAGTTTAAGGTTATTATGAGCAAGGGTTGTTGGGGAGAGGGTGTATTTTATTTTTTGCTTTTTAGAGATAGGGTAAACCTATATGACATGGGCTGGAACGCAGTGGTGCAATCATAGATCACTGCAACCTTGAACTGAGTTTAAGCAATCCTCCTGCCTCAGCCTCTCAAGTAGCTGGGGCTGGCATACCACTGTGTCCAGCTATTTTTTATTTTTTGTAGAAATGTGGTTTCACTTGTTGTCCTGGCTGGTCATGAACTCCTGGCCTCAAGTCATCCTCCCACCTTGGCCTCCCAAAGTGCTGGGTTTACATGTATGAGCCACCACACCTGGCTTAATTTTTTAAATCCATTTTTGCCCATTATGTTCCCAACCTCCACTTAGACCCTAAGGGTACTCCCTGGAGCACCCCTTCCATAGTGTTACTGGCCACCACAGGAACAGACAGATTCTCTGTCTCTCACAGATCTCAAAGCAGATGAGAAGAGTTCATGCACCCTGCCTGAGGGTACCAACTCCTCACCCCAAGAAATTGACCCCACCAAGGAGAATCAACTTTATTTCACCTACTCTGTACACTGGGAGGTGAGTAGACTGGAGCCCCTAGTCAGGGGAGGAGGGTTCTGGTCTGGGCCAGAATTCTCCAGCAGAGTCCTGACTCTGACTGCTTCCTCCCATCTGCTAGGAAAGTGACATCAAATGGGCCTCTCGCTGGGACACTTACTTAACCATGAGTGACGTGCAGATCCACTGGTTTTCTATCATTAACTCCGTTGTAGTGGTCTTCTTTCTGTCAGGTAAGAGACCTGTGGGTTGAAGCTTGCAAAGGACAGGGCAGGATTGAGTGACTGAGCCATCTACCTACACATGCACACATTTTATTGATTCAACGAGAAGTAGATGCTGCTCATTCTGTGCCAGATGCCGGGTGTATGGTGTATGGTGTTGAATAAGCCCAACCCAATCTCTGCCTTCAGAGTCTGTATTCTAGTGGTGGGATAGAGAAAAAAAAGCAAGTAAATAGTAGAGTTTCAGATGGGGATAAGTGCCATGAAGCAGATGAACAGAATGACCAAATTCATAACAGTTGAGGAAAGAGTGAAGGCTACTTTAGTAAAGGCCTCTGTGAATGAAGAGGAGGAGCCATCATCCAGAGACTTAGATAGAGACTTTTCCAACAAGGGTCATGCCCCTGCAGTGAGATAAGCCTGGTAAGAAGCTGGATGGTGAGAGGGTGGTAGGCAGAGGTGGAATGATATTGTTTGTTTCAGTGTCATGTGAGAAGTGAAGATAATGATAGCTACTGCTTATTGAACATTGACCAAGGGGCTAAGCCTAAAAATGTTAAGTGAGCTCAAGGTCGTACAGCTCAGGACTAACAACTATATTGCTGCCTAGAGAGGGAAATAGGAAAGTACAAATAGGGGTGGGGGATCTCTGAACTATTTGGGCGTGCTGAGAGTTGGAGATGTCCTGGGTGAGTCTTGAAGCATGAATCTGAGTCAGTCAGGGCAAGGTGAACATTCAGTCAAAGGGAGTAGCCTAGGCAAAGGCAGGGAGATGAGAGAGGGATGAGACTGTGAACCAGAAACTAAGAGCAACAAGTAACCAGAGGAAGAGTGAGAATGAACCTAGGAGAGATGAGGCTGGAGAAGTTGACCAAGCAGTGGAAGAGCTGGGATGTTTTTCTCCCTATAACGAAAAGTGGTCTCCTTTGGCTATGCTTATCCATCCCAGTGGCCCTTCCTTTTTCCTGCTAGGGAGTGACCCACCGTGTACCCTTCCCTGGGTAGCTGGGATGGAGCTCTGCCTAGAAGAGGACCTGAGGTTGCTGGATAGCCAGTTCCTAGTGGAGCAAGCCATGCATGCCAGCAAAACACCAAGCCTGGGAGGGCACGGGGCACAGAGGACTGCTGGCAGTGCCCACAACTCTTCCTTTCCATCCTCGTCTATTTTAGGCATCCTGAGCATGATTATCATCCGGACCCTTCGGAAGGACATCGCCAACTACAACAAGGAGGATGACATTGTACGAGGTCTTGGCTGGGGAGGAACTTGGAGAGGGAGGGCCTTCCACTGGGTGGGGGTGTGAGTGTATTATCATTCATAGAGGAAAACTCATAAATGTGAGGAGAAAAAAAATTTAATGACCAAAATGATGAGGATGAGCTTTCTAATTTCAAAGCATAAAAGCAATGGAAAAAAAATCACAGAAAGAAAATTTCACTGATGTAACCTTAAAATTTTCAAAACTATTCTGCATGTCAGATACATAAACAAAACAGAATTTTCAACAGACTTGGAAAAGTAGTATAGTTGAGAATTTAGAATTCTCTAAAGAGAATTTGTATAAAATCTCTTTAGAAAAAAAAACTCTGAAGTCTCTAATGTAATGATGAGCAGAGAGTTTACAGACAAGAAGCTATATACATGGCTCATAAACATGTGAAGAACTATTTTTACCTCAAAATCCAGGTCGTCTTAAGATTCTAAGAAGACCATTTGGACCAACAAGTTAGCACAGATTTTTTTTAATAGTACCAATTGTTGGCAAGGTTAACACAAGATCAGGCACCTTCCATATTACCCATGCAAGTATACATTGGTAGTTTTCTGAAAAGTGGTGGAGCATATCAAGAACTGTAAAACAGGCAACTTGCTTTAATACAGTAATTTAATTTCTTTCTCTCTCTTTTTTTTTTTTTTTTTTTGACAATCTTTCTTTGTCACCTTGAGTAGAGTGCCATGGCATCATAGCTCATAGCAGCCTCAAACTCTTGGGCTCGAGCAGTCCGCTTGCCTCAGTCTCCCAAGTAGCTGGGAATACAGGTGTCACAATGGCTGGCTAGGTTTTTTTTCCATTTATAGTAGAGATAGAGTGTCATTCTTGCTCAGAATGGTCTTGAACTCCTGACCTCAATCCACTTGATTGACCTCTCAGAATGCTAAGATTACAGGCGTGATTTTTTCCTTAATAAACATTTATTGCTTTTTGTTCATTTCAATTTCATTCCATATATCAAATTTTTTTACCTATTTTTATTATACAAATAAGAATACATATTTCTTTTATAATCAGAAAAAATATAATTGCTTCTAAATCTCACCATCCAAGAACTATTACAGTTTACATTTTAGTGTGTTGATGTATTTTACATTATTTCCCTATGCACTTGGTTTGTGGAATTTGGGAGAGATTTTCCTTTACCCAGCCACAGGTGTCATGTTGGTAGCCTCTCATCACTTACACTCCTGTGTCAGAGCAGAGCTGGTTGGCATCTGAGGAACCCTCGGCCCAGGTCAGGGGCCCTGGGTCCTCAGGGATGGTCCCTGGAGGAGCTGCCGACAGCCTCACTCTCTGACCCTTTGCTGCAGGAAGATACCATGGAGGAGTCTGGGTGGAAGCTGGTGCATGGTGACGTCTTCAGGCCCCCCCAGTATCCCATGATCCTTAGCTCCCTGCTGGGCTCAGGCATTCAGCTCTTCTGTATGATCCTCATCGTCATCTGTGAGTGGGCTCAGTGGGGCTGCGGGCAGGGGCTGTCCCCAGAGGCATGTGGGCCTAATTCTGAGGCATGGCCACCTCTTTTGCCTCAAGGAAAGGAGGACAGGCTTCCCTTCCTGGAAAAGGGGATCAAGCTCTCAGCACCAGGTGGATGTATCACTGTGTCTGGGCCAGACAACTTTCCATCCCAGAAACAGCACAAGCCCAGGAGTAGAGATTCTGCTCACAGCTTCCCAGCACCGTTTAGAGCAGGGGCCCTCAAACATTTTAAACAGGGGGCCAGTTCACTGTCCCTCAGACCATTGGAGGGCTGGACTGCAGGCCCTGGGATGAGTCAGCTGCTAAGTAGGACAGGCAGGGGCCGCAAAAACACTCATCGGGCCAGTTAAATGTCCTAGGCAGGCTGCATGCGGCCTGTAGGCCGTAGTTTGAGGACACCTGGTTTAGAGCCACCATGTCCACTGCTTGAGTGAAACCACACAGCACTGCAGTGAGAAGGGCCTTTTCTAGTCACAGGTTAAGTGACTCATCTAAAGTGAATACCAGGAGTAGGGCTGGAATCAGGAGTTTTTTTTTTTTTCTTTTTCTTAAAAAAACCCTACTTGTATATAGTGGTTTCAGACGGCTCTGGAGTCAGTCTACCTAAATTTGTATCTCAGTGTCATACATCCAAGCTTTGTGACCTTGGACAGGCCACTTACCCTCTGTGAGCCTCAATTTCCCTCTCTGAGAAATGGGGAAACTAATCACCACTTTGTAGAGTTGATAAGGCAGAATCACTGAGCTGGCATTTGTGGTGCACTCAGCCCAGCGCCTGGCTCATGGCAAATGCTCTGTGGACCAGAAGCTGTAGATAAGATTTGGCCACAGCAGCTGTTGCACCCACTGAATCCCAGCCAAGACTAGTCTTCTCCTGTGGGAGGGAAGGGATGTGCTGTTGTGGAGATCAAGGGGGAAAAGAGCCTCATCTAGCCCCCTCTGTCCAGTGTCCTGGTCAGCCTATCCAAGGGGGGTCTGAGGACCTGGCAGTCAGCCACCCTGACTTTCTCTCCCCTGCCCTGCCTCCCTCCACAGTTGTGGCCATGCTGGGGATGCTGTCACCCTCTAGCCGGGGAGCCCTCATGACTACAGCCTGCTTCCTCTTCATGTTCATGGGGTAGGTGTGTCTGAGTGGGCTCCCGGGGGCTGGCACAAACCTCCTTCACTCCAGCTAACAGGTCCCCTTGGTGTGAATCTCTGCCATTTCCCCACAGAGTGTTTGGTGGCTTTTCTGCTGGCCGTCTGTACCGCACTCTAAAAGGCCATCGCTGGAAGAAAGGAGCTTTCTGTGTAAGTGTTCTAAACTCTCTCCTGCTATTTGGTAGGGAGTTAAGAAACTTCTTCCTGGGTGGCTCAGGAAGAGTAAAGGCAGCCGTAGTAGGGAGTTTGGGGCCAAAGTCTGAGCAGCAGCATGACATAGCAGAAGGAGCATAGGCCCCACAGGAGGAATACAGAGCTCTTGACCACAGGCTTGCAGCCCGGCCTCTTAGGGCCTTGACTGACCCACATGTAAAATGTAGGGTTTGAATGTAGGTGATTTTTAGCCCATGTCGTCCAATGGCTCAAATAAGAGAAGAAATTGGGGGGTTCAGAATAATAGGACTTAGAATAACAGGGCTGCTGGGAGAACACCCTACCCAACAGAGTAAAGAGGGACTTGACTGGGCAGTGCCTGTGGCTCAAAGGAGTAAGGCACCAGCCCCATATGCCGGAGGTGGTGGGTTCAAACCTAGCCCTGGCCAAAAAGAAAAAAAAAAAACTGCAAAAAAAAAAAAAAGTGACTTGTCTGCCAAGAGTAGAAGTGGCCAGGTCCATGTTACTGTAAGCCTTTGGTGCCTCTTCAGTAAGGACAGCTCCTGCCCTTCTCTGTTCTCCTGGGGGTAAGGAGAGATCTTGGCAGTAGAAAAGACCTTAGAAACCAGAGGAGGTCTAGGGGTTGATCTCACCTCTCAGGAACCCCTGAGCTTCTAGAAGCAAGTGAAACCTTGAGATGAGGCCAGGCTTAGTGGCTCATGCCTGTAATCCAGCACTCTGGAAGGCCGAGGTGGGTGGATTGCCTAAGCTCACAGGTTTGATACCTGAGCAAGAGCAAGACCCTGTCTCTAAAAATAGCTGGGTGTTGTGGCAGGTTCCCAGCTACTAGGGAAGCTGAGGCAAGAGAATTGCTTGAGCCCAAGAGTTAGTTTGAGGTTGCTGTGAGCTATGACACTACAGCACTCTACTGAGGGCGACAAAATGAGACTCTGCCTCAAAAAAAAAAATTCCTTACAAGATCAGGAACAACCTGGATGCCCACACTCAGAGAAGCCTCCAGGTCCAGCATTCTGAAACACGTTCCCAGCTATGGAAAGCTCAAGGGGAGCTCAGGCCATGTTAGCTCTAGGTCCCAGGCCTCAGGCACATAGTAAGACCACAGTAAAGAAAATCTGTGATGGTGATTGTTCTGGAAGGAAAAAAGAAAGGTTCTAAATTCTTGATGATTTGAGCATTTTTCTCAGACCACCCTGTGCCAAGAGCCAGGGTTCTAGAGAGGAATAAAAGCTACCGACCCCCTGACCTGGTTCGAGTCTTTCCTGGAAAGGTCTCCCTCCAGATACTGTCCAGGATCTCCCTCAACAAATCCCAAACCAAACCCCATCTCTTCCCCCAAACCATCCCTTGCATCTGTTGTTGTTGTTGCAGTTTGGCCAGGGCTGGGTCTGAACCCCCCACCCTCGGTATATGGGGCCGGTGCCCTACTCACTGAGCCACAGGCACCACCCCCACCCCTTGCATCTGGTGGCCCTATCATTCAGCCAGGCACCCAGGCCAGAAACCCTGGAAGCTGCCCTCCACTTCCTCCCCCATAATGCCTTGCCTATTCTCAGACATCAAGTGTGTGGATTTTCCTGCCAAATGTTCTGTGAATCGCCTCCTGTCTCTCTATCCCCAAGGCTGTGGCCCAGGCCTCTTGCCTCTCTCTTGTCCTGGCTGCCCATAAAGTTTTGCCCTCCCCCACAGCTGGGCACCTGCTGCAGCCTGCTAAAGTGTGGAAGCTCAGCTGCCTTCTCTCCTCTGCCCTTGCCTATGGCATCCCCTTTGCCTGGGCCACCCTTTCCTTCCTCCCCTCTTTGGTATAACTTCACCCTTTCAGTCTTGGCTTCAGCACCACTCCTCTGGAGGCCACAGCCTCCCCAGATCCTGCCCTCAAGTCCTCCTCGGTGCTCCAGAGGAGCCCAGGCAGAGCCATGGTAAGAGCGGAGCAGTACTTGAGGAGTGTGACAGCACTCTGTATGTTGCTCTCCGTGTGTGCGCCTGCCTTCTCCCCTGGAAATTTTCTTTCCTGTTTACACCTGGTGTCAAGCATAATGCCCAGTCACTAAATTTTGGCCGGGAAGGCAAACAAGGACGAAGTCCCTGCTGCACGGCAGAGTAAAGCGGGCACACAAAAGATGGGAGGGAGTGACATTTGAGCTGGACCTTAAAGAGGAGGATTTCTCACAGAAGTGGCCAACAGAGGGGCCCTAGGGTCTGGAATCACCTAGATCCTAGTCTTGACTCTGTCCTTTCTTTAGTTGTTAACTTTAACTAGCTTCTGAGCCTCAGTTTCTCCATCTCTGCATTTACCTGTCAGAGTTGTACTGCATATAGGTGGGAAGACTCTTTCCACATAAGGCCCTTGGTACACTGCCAGCACTCAGGAGGCAGATACCCTGAAGTGGTAAAGACCTATGTAAAGGCCTAGGGGTAGGAACATGTCATAGAGACAATGACCAACTGTTGGGTGCAGGGAACAGTGGGCTAAAGGTGGAACTGGCAATGGAAGTTGAATGCCAGGTTGCAGAGGGCCTTGGGCATTGTGGTCAGTGACCCACCTGGATGCTCAGGCTACCACAGTGGTCTCTGGTCTGGTAGTCACAGGATAGCAAGGAGAAAGCTCACCTGTAAATCTGGAGCTTTGGTTCCCTGTGCCTGGACTCCAGCCTAGGAGATTCTGGCTGAATGAAAGATACCTCAGTAGGTATATTCTGGAGTCAGACATCTGGGTTTGCACCTTGCTTTCCCCTCAACAGTCAGTGTAAAGTTGAGGGGAGAGGCATTTAATATTGCTCGGCCTCAGTGTCCTCATTAAAAGAAATAATGTTAATCCTTCCCTTCTGGACCTGCATCGAGGATTATGTGAAACAGTGTATTCAGAACCCCATCTGCCATCCCTAAGGCTCAATTAAACCCTTAATATGTTTGTAAAAGTTTTATTTATTTGGGGTGGTGCCTGTGGCTCAGTGGGTAGGGTGCCAGCCCCATATACTGAGAGTGGCAAGTTCAAACCCAGCCCTGGC
>NW_003852420.1:14263648-14271956 GCF_000181295.1 Otolemur garnettii
AAAAAAAAAAAAAAAAAAAAAGTTTTATTTATTCACTTATTCAACAAAAATATCATGAATAGCTACTATGTTGTAAGTGATGGGAATACATTAGAGAACAAGCTGGACACACTTCCCAAGGGGCGCACAGTCTATTTAAAGATACACAGATGTTGATCAGGTAGCAAAAATTTGTAATTATGGAGTGGGATGAGAGCAAGGAAGGGGTGATTTCAGAGACCTAAATGGGCCTGGAATAGGGAGTCTGCATAGCAAAAATCAGGGAATTCTTTCTAGAAGGACTGATACTTAAGCTGAGTCCAAAGGATAGGGGTTAAGAACTTCTTCCCCACACTGGGTGCAGCTCCTCAGCTTGACCCTTCTTGCTCCCAGACTGCAACGCTGTACCCTGGTGTGGTTTTCGGCATCTGCTTCATATTGAATTGCTTCATTTGGGGAAAGCACTCGTCAGGAGCGGTAAGTGCCCTCTCCTCTCCAGCAAGGGAAGGCCAGCTGTGCTCGGTCCCACTCCCCAAGGCCACTTCCTGCTATTCCCTTCCCTTTTCTGAGTCCCCAAAGTTCTGTTCCCATCCCTGGAGGCTGAAGGCTGGCAAGGGGTTTCCCCACCTCTGCCTATCGTCTGCCCATGCCCTAGCCCTGGCCTTCCTGTGGGCTCTTTCACACAACTGCCAACGCTCACTTCTCTAAAGGGAGGTTTCCACAGTCCACGGGGCAACTTGGGGAATTTCCCTTTGTCTTAACCAAGAGAGAGCTGCCTCATGTGAATATATTAGGTCAATATCCCCAAATAGGGCTGTCCTCTTCAGTGTCCCTGCACCTCAGCACCAGCCCCTGTAGGTAGAGGCAGAGAGGAAGGGGAGGGTGAGATTAATTCTATCTTTAGAGTGGAAATCCCACCAGCCCCCAGTCCAGTGTGTTGCCAGCAACTGCCCAGGACTCATTGACCAGGATGTTCAGCTCAGTTGAGAGTCAGGGGATGAAATTTCCATCAATTAGGTGTACTGTAAAGATGAGGCAGGAGTTTACCATCCCATCCTTAGCAGATGGAACCACCCGCCCCTTCCTGCACGTGCCCGTTAAAGATCCTTGCAGGAAGCAGGTCCAGGCAGCTGGAAGCCTGGGTTTTCCCCTATCAAATTGGGAAACCATCCTCAGGAAAGATGGAACCATGCCCTTCCTCTCACTTCTTCTTTTTTAATACCTGTTTTCCTTCTCTCTTTCAACATTTTTCTCTCTGTTACCTACTGCTCGTTAGAAATACTCATTATAGAAATTTTGTAAAGTAGAGAAGTTAAAAGAAGAAATATAGGCTAGGCATGGTGGCTCACACCTGTAATCCCAGCACTTTGGGAAGTCAAAGTGGAAAGATCACCTATGTCCAGGAGTTGGAAACCAGCGTGGGCAATAGTGAGACCCAGTCTCTACAAAAAAAAGTAAGAAAAATTAGCCAGACATGGTGATGCACACTTATAGTCTCAGCTACTTGGGAGGCTGAAGCAGGAGGATCACTTAAACCTGGGAGTTGTGGATACAGTGAGCTATGATGACACATTATTGCACTCCAGCCTGGGCAATAGAGGGAGACCTTGTCTCAAAAAAAAAAAAAAAAAAGAGGTCGGCGCCCATAGTACAGTGGTTACAGCACCAGCCACAAACACTGAGGCTGGCGGGTTCAAAACCAGCCTGGGCCAGCTAAACAACTGCAATAAAAAAAAATAGCTGGGCATTGTGTTGGGCACCTGTAGTCCCAGCTACTTTTGGGAGGCTGAGACAAGAGAATTGCTTAAGCTCAAGAGTTTGAGGTTGCTGTGAGCTGTGATGCCATAATACTCTACAGAGGGCAACATATTGAGGCTCTATCTCAAAAAAAATTTAATATAACCCACAATTAAACCACCCAGAGATAAATACTATGTAGATCTTCAATATAGTTCTTTTAGTCCTTTTTCCTTTTGTAGGTAAAATGGAATTATATAATTTTAAATTATAAAATAACAGCAATCATATGGTACTTAATTTGTAATAAGTGCTGTTCTAAACACTTATCAACAAGTATATTAATTTATATCTTTGTCTATGATTCTTGTACAAATTTAATGACTGTACAGAAGAGGATAAAGAAGAAAATGAAAAAGCAGTTCTAATCCCCCATATCCCATCTGAGGAAGTACTATTAGGCTTTTGGCATGGGCCTTTCCAGGCACAGATATGAATAAATACATTCATCCCTTGATATCCCTAAGGGTTGGTTCTAGGACCTCCATAGATACCAAAATCCAAGGCTGTTGAAGTTCTGTATATAAAATGGTATCATATTTCATACAATCTATACACATCCTCCTATTTACTTTTAATTATTTCTAGATTACTTGTAATACCTAATAGATTATAAATACTGTATAAATAGTTGTTATGCTATATTTTTGTCTGTATATTTTTGTGTATTGTTATTTTTATTTTTCCCAAATATTTTTTATCCTCAGTTGATTAAATCCAAGGATTCAGAACTTATGAATACAGAGGGCTGGCTATATTATGTTTTTATTAAAATGGAGTCTTTCTGTACATACAGTTTCATAATCTGCTTTTTTTTTTCACTTAATAATATATTGTAGGGGCTCAGCTCCCATAGCATAGTGGTTACGGTGCCAGCTGCATATACCGAAGTTGGTGGGTTCAAACCCAGACCAGGCCAGCTAAACAACAGCCCAAGAGTTTGAGGTTGCTGTGATCTGTGATGCCACAGCACTCTGCCAAGGATGACATAGTGAAACTCTGTCTCAAACAAAAAAAATAATAATATAGGGCTGGGTATGGTGGCTTACATCTGTTAATCCCAGCCCTCTGGGAGGCCAAGGAGGGTGGATTGCTTGAGCTCAGGAGTTTGAGACCAGCCTGAGCAAGAATGAAACCCCATCTCTAAAAAAATAGCCAGGCATTGTGGCAGGTGCCTGTAATCCCAACTGAGGCTGAGGCAAGAGGATCACTTGAGCCCAAGAGTTTGAGCTTGCTATAATGCTGTGGCAACTGTCTCAAAAAAATATGTGTGTGTGTGTGTATGTATAAACATATATTGTAGTGTTTTATTCTAACAAAATTGGGAGCACTTTGTATGGTTTTATTTTCCTTTTTTTTCTTCACTTAACATATCACACATAATTTCTTTTCATTCTGGCCTGTCATCTCCCCTTTGTCATCTTCCCTTCCTTCCCTTTTCCTACCCACTTCTTCCCTGTGTGACAAGCCATCCCTCATTTGAGATGCCAAGGTTCCTTCTTCACTGAGAGCCCAAATGATCCCCATCTGTACTCTGCCTTGCTCCCAAGGCTGGGGTCAGCCCCAAGGGATTCTGGCCAAGAGCCTGGGGGTGGGGAATTGGGTTCTGCAGGACCTTCCTCGCCACAGTGACTCTGCTGTGCACATGGCTTCTCATTCACTGGTGCCTAGAAGGTCTCCCTCCCTGCTATACAGCCCCCATCCTGGGCATCAGAACCTTGTGGGAGTCTCACAGCACTGTGTCCACAGGTACCCTTTCCCACCATGGTGGCTCTACTGTGCATGTGGTTCGGGATCTCCCTGCCCCTCGTCTACTTAGGCTACTACTTCGGCTTCCGCAAGCAGCCATATGACAACCCTGTGCGCACCAACCAGATTCCCCGGCAGATCCCTGAACAGCGGTGGTACATGAACCGATTTGTGGGGTGAGTCTTCCAAGAGGGGCAAGAGCAGGGGCCTCTGGAGTGGGCAAGGCCAAGACTCCCCTGAGCTGTCTCTTTAGAAGGACATAGAAGAGGGTATCCTTCCCACTAGCGTTCCTGCAGCTTTAGCTAATAAACTTTATGCAAGTCTAGCTTCACTGCAAGTTCGAGAGGACCAGATTGTAGCCAGGCTTGGTGTTGGCCTAGAAACCAGGACAGATAGGGAAGAGAAAGATGGAATTATGAGACAGGTTAAGCTCATCACTTGGATCTTGGGTAAGTCACCACACCTCTCTGTATCTCAGTTTCCCATCCATAAAGTAGGGAGAATAAAGAGGTTATAATGGAACAGAAGCATGCAGAAAAATTACAACCACCACCCTACTAAGGGTACTCTCTCATCATGCTGACTTGGGAGGGAGCTTGGGGTTTCCTGGGGGCTGGGTCTCCTAGCAGTGTTAACCCTCTTGTTCCATGGCAGCATCCTCATGGCCGGGATCCTGCCCTTTGGCGCCATGTTCATAGAGCTTTTCTTCATCTTCAGTGTGAGTACTGCTTCCTATCCCACTCTTCCACCCACACAGCCTGGTCTCCCCCTCCACTCAGGTGCCCTGCCACTTAACTGCCTGTGAGATTTCAGACAGGCCATTTAACCTCTTGGAGCCCCATTCTTCACCCTGAAATCAGGTAACAGCTCAGCCTCCCAGGACAGCATAAAAAGTTAAACGAGATGTGCTGTGTGTACAGGTCTGGTATGTGGAAAGGGCTCGGTAAATAGAGGCTGCTTCTGTAATACTGCAGTCATTGACCACCATGATTAATAGCATTGCTGCATCTGCTTTGATTTCTGGGTCCCTGTACATCTTAACCTGTCTGCATTACTCCAAACTCCCAGAGAATGGACAGAATGAACCCTAATAGTTAGGATCATTGTGAGGCTAGAGTGAGTAACATCTGTAAAAGGCTCTTAGCATTCAGGAAATGCTTGGTGATGATGTGATGATGACTCCTGCCCAGGAGTGTCAAGATGAAAGTTCACAGGAGGGCTCTCCAGAGCTATGTGAGTCTGAGTGACCCAGCGTGGTGCCTCGCACAGGTGGTACCTTGTACCAAGTCTGTACCAGAGAAGTATCTGCTATTCCAGAGTTGTGGCCCAACCCCTCCCTACTGAGACCACCTCACCCACCTAGGTCTGCCTATAAGGGTCAGAGGATGTTTACGCTGCCCTTTGGCCCAGTCCTGTACTCCCAGGAGGGCCCCTTTATTCCATCTATGTGACCCTGGGCAGTCACTAGCTTCTTTGAGACTTGACTTCCTCAGTTGTAAAAGGCCAAACTTGCATAGGTTCACAGGTGATGATGTATGTAAAGCATGCACCCTGGTGGCCAGGACTTGGTGAGCTGCCTCTAAGTGATGGCTTCTATGTAACTTTTGTTAGGATGAGAATTGTTATTTTTCTACAAGAGAACAGAGTCAGTCGTGCCCCAGCTCCTCCCTAAGAACAGCCTGGTTCAGCTCCTGGTTGGGGACAAGGAGCCAGTCAGAACCACATGCCAGTCCCAGAGGCCCTAATGATACAGTGGTGTCTGCACTCCTGCCCTGGTGACAGGTATTGTGCTGGAAGAAGGAGCAGCAGAGTGGGGGCAGGCCAGCTGAAGGTCTGCTGTGGTATCTCCACAGGCAATCTGGGAGAATCAGTTCTATTACCTCTTTGGCTTCCTGTTCCTCGTTTTCATCATCCTGGTGGTGTCTTGTTCACAAATCAGCATCGTCATGGTGTACTTCCAGCTGTGTGCAGAGGTGAGAGGACTGGGGTCAGGAGGTGGGGGAGGAGGCTGGATCCAGCACTGAATAGGTCAATAGGGCTATGCAAAGAGACTGGTCTGGGTTTCCCATGTGGGCCCCTCTTCTGGCTGTGAGATCTTGGGTCAGTACATTGCTTTGGCCCTCCAAACCTCTGTTGTATTCAGTTGTAAACTAGAGTTAACAAGACTTTACAGCTTAGTTGTGTAGGGTAGTCACCACATCTTGATGAAAGGACAGTAGATTTGTCAGTGCCAAGTCTAGACCAGTAGGAATTTCTCCAGCAGGCTGATGCACATTGGGTGAATTGCCCTCCCTCTGGGGACTAACTCTTGGAAGAGTGGGTGAAGCAAGGGCTGTAGGACAAATAGCCTGGGCCGGAATCCTGGCTCCTCCATTAGTACTTCTGGATCTTGGGCAGGCTGCTTAACCTCTGTCTGTCCGTTCCTCTACCATGTGATAGGAATAGTAATAGGGCCTGGCCTGGAGGGTTGCTGCAAGGAGTAAATGAGCAGATTCGTACAGAGCACTTAGAATGGGGCCTGGCATATGGTAAGCATCTGCTCAAGAAATATTGTTATTGCTTTTGTTGTTGATTTTTTTTAATGAAGTACAATTTATGAACACTAAAGTTCACCCTTTCCATTGTATAATTCTATAGTTTTTAGAAATGCATACAGTTGTGTAACCACCATCATAGTCTAGCTATAAAACATTTCCATCACCCCAAATATTACTGCTCTTACTCAGAACCTTTAGCCCTCAGGTGCCCATTAAATATGGCAGGAAGAGGTTCTGCCTAAAGACAGCGATGACTGGTCCTCTGTTTCCTCCTCAGGATTACCGCTGGTGGTGGAGAAATTTCCTAGTCTCCGGAGGCTCTGCATTCTACGTCCTGGTTTATGCCATCTTTTATTTTGTTAACAAGGTACCTCCCTCTTTGACAGGGTCTTCTTAGTCCCCATAGGGCAGGATGGTAGAGAAGATGCTGGTAGAAAAACCCAAGTGTCTGAATCATACTTTCCCACTTTGAATGGGAAGGACCAAAGCCATCTAGAACTGTTTCTGCATCTTTGTGCTCTGTATGTTTGGGAGACAAAAACTGTCAGGATAAATGACAGTGAGAATACTGCATACAAAACTTACCAGTTACAGCCAAAGCAAGACTTGAAGGCAGCATGTCAGTCACCCTCAGTGCTTTTAACAGGAAATAAGAGAAACTTGTAATACTGTATACACTTCAAGAAACTAGGGGAAAAAAGAACAGTAACATGAAAGAAAAGATGAAAGGAGTTAATAAAGATAAAAGCAGGAAATACTGAAATAGCATTGAGAACCCTAATTTAGGACCTTAGGCATCCTGCCTCTACAGGCTTCCTTCCCATGATTCACACAAGTTACTGTTTGGTCCTGCAGAGAGTAAGGATAGGATGGGCAGGGACTTCGCCTGCATCCTAGAGTCCTCCTTGCTATGAGATATAGGTAAAGTGTGGTCCAGTAATAAAAGGAAGCCAGGGTTACTGACTAGGACAAACTCACAGACCTCACCATCTCCAAAAGGGTGGCAGGGGTAAGAATACAAACAGGTCCCCATAACAGTATTGATAATACATAAACCAGATGGGCCACTTAGGTGGAGTTTTGAGGAGCTCTGGTGGCCCCTCACCTCCAGAGCTGACATTCAAGACCTGACTTCAATCATGGTACTTTGTGTCTCCAAACCCTACAAGCAAGCTTTTGTGCTTGCAACTAGAGTGTATTTGCCAAGTGGAATTGTAGGTAAGTAGGTTGAAGCTTGGGTGATCTTCCCCCAAATAACTGGGTTGGGAAAGACTTCAAGGATCAGTGCGGTGCTCTACCCCTGCTTCCAGTCCTCTGCTCCCATAGTCTCAACAGATGGTCATCTAGCTCAGAGGTCAGCAAACTGCAGCCCTTGGGCCAGCAGGCCAGTTTCTATAAGTAAAAGTTTTATTTGTTAGAATACAGCTATGGTCATTCATTTACATATCATCATCTGTGGCTGCTTTCATACCATAGTGGCAGAGATGAACAGTTGCTGCAGATACCATATGGCCTGCAAACCTAAAATATTTATATCAGGTTCTTTCAGAAAAAGCTTATTGACCCCTGCTCCAGCACATTCAGTGACACTCCCTCCTGACACTACCCCTCTCTTCCTGGACAATTCTGTCATTATCAAGGTCTTCCTTGATTCACACTATAGTCTGCCTTCCTATAACTTCCTTCCACACACCTTACTCTTATCCTGGGGTCATCCAGAACAAATTCTAGTCCAGATTAATCAGAACTCTTATGTGTGGCAAATGACCAAAACCCAGTACAAAGTGGCTTAAACAAAAAGAGAATTTATTGACTGACATACACAACTAGAAAGTTTAAGAAATTAGAGTTCTGGCTAAACATCTATAGCTCAGTGGCTAGGGCGACAGCCACATACACCAGAGCTGGTGGGTTTGAATCCAGCCAGGGCCTGCCAAACAACAATGACAACTACAACTACAAGCAAAACATAGCCAGGCATTGCGGCAGGCACCTGTATTCCCAGCTACTTGGGAGGCTGAGGCAAGAGAATCGCTTAGGCCCAAGAGTTTGAGGTTGCTGTGAACTGTGACGCCACAGCACTCTACCCGGGGGACACAATGAGACTCTGTCTCAAAAGAAAAAAAAAAAGAAAAGAAATTGGAGTTCTGGGGCGGCACCTGTGGCCCGGTGGGTAGGGTGCCGGCGCCATATACTGAGGGTGGCAGATTCAAACCCAGCCCCGGCCAAACTGCAAAAAAAAAAAA
>NW_003852420.1:14271976-14321303 GCF_000181295.1 Otolemur garnettii
AAAAAAAAAAAAGCCAGGTGTTCTGGCAGACGCCTGTAGTCCCAACTACTCAGGAGGCTGAGGCAAGAGAATTGCCTAAACCCAGGAGTTAGAGGTTGCTGTGAGCTGTGATGCCACGGCGTTCTACCAAGGGCAATAAAGTGAGACTCTGTCTCTAAAAAAAAAGAAAAGAAAAAAATTGGAGTTCTGGCTGGGTGCAGTGGTTCACACCTATAATCCTAGCACTCTTAGAGGCTGTGGGCAGATTGCTTAAGCTCAGGAATTTGAGACCAGCAAGAACAAGACCCCTTTTCTAAAAATAGCTGGGCGTTGTGGCAAATGCCTATAGTCCCAGCTACTTGGGAGGCTGAGGGAAGAGAATCACTTGAGCCCAAGAGTTTGAGGTTGCTATGAGCTATGACACCACAGCACTCAACCCAGGGGCTACTGAGTGAGACCCAGTCTCTACTAAAAATAGAAAATTAGCCAGGCATCATGATGGGCACCTGTATTCACAGCTCCTGGGGAAGCTGAGGAAAGAGGATCACTTGACTCCAAGATATCGAGGTTCTGGTTAGCTATGATGCCACAGCACTCTACCCAGGGTGACAGTGAGACTGTCTCTGAAAAAAAGAAATTAGAGTTCTAGCTTTAGGCATGATTAGGTCCAGGGGTCAAGATATCAGAGTTGTATGTGCACATCTTACTTCAGTGTGTCTTTTTTTTTTTTTTTTGGCTCAGTCTACAGGCAGTTTCTTTTCCACAAAGTAGAAAGATGACCAGTGGCAACCCCAGAGCTAAAAGAATGTCTTTCCACCATGTACCAGTCCTAGCTCTGCTTAGGTGACATGCCTGCTCCCTGTTCATCAGGTCCAGCAGGACGACATGTTCTGATTGACTGGCTTAGATTTTGTAGGAGGAATGATGGGCCCCAAAGGACTGAGTGTTTTGAGTGTGTTCCTGAAAACCTGGAAGAGAGAAGACAAGAAAGACTATTG
Organism: Otolemur garnettii; assembly: GCF_000181295.1. Lineage (NCBI taxonomy): Eukaryota > Metazoa > Chordata > Mammalia > Primates > Galagidae > Otolemur > Otolemur garnettii. The sequence continues at coordinate 14,272,954 of NW_003852420.1, forward strand.
GGCATACAAAAACTAAAGATTATATCACAGCCTCCCTTCTGCCCCAGTCTTCCTTCTGTGCTTTGAAACCTCCAGTCCCTAGGGCGGCACCTGTGGCTCAAGGAGTAGGGTGCCGGCCCCATATACCGGAGGCGGCGAGTTCAAGCCTGGCCTTGGCCAAAACTGAAAAAAAAAAAAAAGAAACCTCCAGTCCCAGTGCCTTTTCTATAAAATAAAGGTCTTGGACTGCCTAAACTCTCAGGGGCTTTCTAGCTCTGCCTCATTGGCCTGCCCATTTCCTGCTTTTATCATTGTTTGTTACTCATCCCTCTTTCCATCCACGGCCCCAAGAGTGCTTATAAGTAGAGATGAGGGGCTGAACCTGAAAATGTGGTCTTCATCCTCAGGCTTAGGAGAGGACCTCAAATAGTGACCTATGTTGTTTTCTTTGTTTCTTTATTGTTTTTCTTGGCTCATGGCATTCTGTGACTATGTGATTGCTGGGGAGTCTTGGAACAGGCCCTACTCAGGCCTGTTGCTCTAGGCATATCTTGATACCACAATTGCAGATTAAAACCAGGTGCAGTGGCTCACCTGTAATCCTAGCACTTTGGGAGGCCAAAGGGGGCAATTGGCCAGCCTTAAGGCTTGAGGCCAGTAGTCCTAGACCAGCCTCAACAACATAGCAAGACTCCCATCTCTTAAAAAAAAAAAAGAAAGAAAGAAAAGAAAAATTAGCCAGATGTAATGGCATGCACCTGTAGTTCCAGATACTTGGGAGTCTGAGGAAGAAGGGTCACTTGAGGCTAAGCATTTGAAGTTACAGTGAGCTATGACTCTACTATACTCTACCTCAGGCAATAGAAGTGAGATCCTGTCTTAAGTTCCAGATTACCTCCCTCCTCCCCTCAGAAACACAACACATATCCCTAGCATCTCTGTCCCTCTAAACTTTACCCCAATTATTAAAGAGTCTGAAGGGCTCCACGGTAAAAATCATTGTTGAGATGTTAACAAATGACCAGCATTCTTGGGAGGACCAGAGACAGTTCTTCCCTCTTCCTACCTGCTCCGATTGCTGCTCCAGCCACCCATGGGTGTTACCATACTATTCTGGAGTCTAGAGGACCAGGAAGGGCATAGCTGTGGCCATTTCTGCCTGCAGCATTCCAACTCAGGCCCTTGAGGTTATGAGCACACAAGGCAATGTACATGCCTTGGTACAGATGAAGCATAGCCATGGCTTTGAGCCCTGCATGCCTCTACCACCTAGAGCAAGCCCCTTCCCTTTGCCATGCCTCAGTTTCCCCATGCAAGAGCAAGAGGGTGGGAGCTCCACTTTGCATGGCAGCCTGGCACTAAGTATCTGCCTCTCTCTTCTCATTGCCCCAGCTGGACATTGTGGAATTCATCCCCTCTCTTCTCTACTTTGGCTACACCGCCCTCATGGTCCTGTCCTTCTGGCTGCTCACGGGCACCATTGGCTTCTATGCAGCCTACATGTTTGTCCGTAAGATCTATGCTGCCGTGAAGATAGACTGAGTGGAATGGACCGTGGCCAGGCCCACTCCATCCTTGGACAGGAAGCCACCCTGCGTGGGGAACTACAGACACGCAAAATAAAATAACTCCTGCTCGTTTGGAATGTAACTCCTGGCACAGTGTTCCTGGATCCTGGGGCTGCGTGGGGGGCGGGAGGGCCTATAGATAAACCTTCCATTTTTCTTCATCTTATTCCAGTTCTGTGGGGAATGAGTTTTTTTGTGGGTTGTTTTCTCTTCAGTGCTAACAAAGGTCCCTCTAATTGGGAACTCTCCAACATGTTAATTCAGGTTTATTTTTGGTTTGGGGTTTTTTCCTTGTTTTTTTTTTTTTTTTTTTTTTTTTTAACAAATGGATCCAGGATGGATAAATGCACCAAGATACTGGGTTTTGGTCACCGTCTCCACCTCCGCTCCTCAGGGCTGTTGGCCACCTACGACTGACTGGAAGAGGAAGTGCTGGGGCTTCAGTGAGGTTTCTGAGCCCTCCAACGCCCATCCTCTCCACTGATGCTGCAACAAAGCACAGCTCCAGCCCGGACAACACCCTCAGTGCCAATGAGCCTCTGCCAGCCCCTCTCCCTCCCTCTTCTCTCCTCCCCAGCCTCCTCCTGGGGCTGCCAAGGCAGGGGTTCCAGCTAGGCCTCTGAGTCATCTTTTTCACCAGGAGCAAGCCCAGGTCTTGATTGCTACAAGGAAATGGCCTAGAAGTACTAAGGACCAGGTTCCCCAGAACAAGAATCACCCTTGTTCAGAACAGCCGGAGTTTGCTGGATCAACAGGAGGAAGAGAAGATACTGCAGTTATGGATATGTGTGTGCCAAGAAACCCTGGACTTGGGGCCGAGTATTTCCAGAGCCAAGCATCCTCATGCCTGTGTCTGGGAAGGGATGCTCAGGCCACTGGGGGCCTCATCTCCCAGGATTGCTCCCCAGCCCTTTCTTCGGGTGGGGGTTTTTGACTCTTAACAAAGTGTGCTGGTGGCAGACCCTCTCCTCCCCCACTTCTGGGCAGAACAAGGAGGCCTGGAGACCTCAGATCCTTCCCTTCCTGGCATCCTCTGGCCTCAAGGTCCATACTCAGTTCTTTAGCCAGACCCGTCCCCTCTAGCTTCCACCTGAGTTCTTGCCTCCTCCAAAAAACTGCTTGTGAGAAAGAAGATGGAAGGTAAGTTCCGTCATTCCTTTTCCCACTCCCAGGAATAGTCAAGAAGCCCAATCTCCCTAAGTTAGAAAGAGGGGGCTCACATGGCTGACCTGGATACCTCTTGCTCTTCCCAACCTCTGCCCACCCCATGTATATCCCAAACATTTGCTCTTAAGTTGCAAGAGACCAAATCTACCCAGGGATTAGGGTTCAGGTAGCAGCCGCCCACCCTTGATCAGCCCCTTTGGCACTCCCACTATGAGACAGCTCAGGATGCTGGGTAAGTTAGGAACGCACCTATGCATCCCTCATAGCCCACATTCTCCAGGCAGCCCCTGCCAGTGCCACCAGTCAAACCAGTGAACTCAGTCTTGCCTCACAGTGACTCCACAACACCAGGTGGCATCCACCAAGAATCAGGTTGGAGAAAGGGAACCCAAGCAGTAGAGAATGATACTGGAGTCTTTTGTTCGTTCAAATCTTGGATTTTTGGCCCCTAAGAGATTCTCTTGGGGGAGGGAGTGGGGAAACAGATGCCTCATACAAGATTCAAACATCATCAATTTTTCTGACTTTTTAAATCATTATCATTATTATTTTTAATTAAAAATGCCTGTATGCCTTTTTTTGGTCCAGTTGTAAATAAATATGCCATTGTCCTATTGTTGTGTCTTCAAATCTCATGCAAGAGTTGGACTCTCCTGTCAGGCTTTCTAGGGCTTAGCCACTGCCACTCCCTGCTTGGTACATGGCTTCCCCCACCTGCTCAGCCCCTCCATAATGAATTGTAAGCATTCGCCCTTCTGATCCTACCAGCAGGAAATAGCAAGTGAGTGTGAGCTTTGGTAGCAGTGAGACCTGGTTTTGGATTCTCAGTTCTAGTATTTTACTGTCAAATCACTCCACTGTCTAACATGTAGGACTCCTTCACTTGCAAGCAATAGAAGCATAGGTCGAAATGGTTTGTGTCTGAAGGCGAATTTGATAGGTTCATAAGCCCTCAAAGATGTTATTGGTTTCTCTTCAGGTGTGGCTGGATTCAGGGGTACAAAGGGTAGACTCACTGCCTTTTTCCACTGTGCCTCTCTCTGGCCTTACTCTGCCCCATTGTCAACCATCTTCCTGGTGGTGGAGGCAGAGAGAGTATGACATAAATCACTCTAACTTAATTATCCATTTTGGTATGCTCAAAGGGGAAAAGAACATGTCCCTCCCAGTTTCAGTATATTTAACATGTTTATTCTTTAAATCACAAGAAACGTCTGATTGGCCCAACTTGGATCACTGTTTGCACATCTTGTACCAATCACTTCATCCAGGGGTATACAGTATAATTAGCCTGCCTTCCTCAAAGGTCTTAGATACTGTGGCTTTTCGCCCCACCCAGAGTTACTTGGAATGGGTGATGAGGAAAGAACAGTTTCCCACAGTAATGGATGCGAAGCAAACAGAAGTGACAGTTGCCTCTTAGGCCCCACCCTCTATAACTCCAAGCCTCAAGTTCCTTATCTGCCGTGAGAGGAGTGCTGGTTACTATCTGTGAAGTTCCAGAGGCTGATGTTCCAAACAGTTTCCATGTATTAGTTCATTTAATCTTGGATATGATCCAAGATAACAGATAACCTGCCTCTGGGGCAGATTGTATTACTAGCTCACTTTTACAGAGGAGACAACAGGTACCAAGGAGTTGAGGTAACCTGCTGGCGGTTCCAGGTGAGTGGTGGAATATTAAGCTCAGGAGCTGGACTCCAGAACTTGTCCTTCTAACCACTATACTGCCTTTTTAAAATATCTGTGTGTATGAAGTTCTATGTAATTGATATAAACTGCACAATTTATAATAAGTTGACACACCTATGAAATCATCAGCAGGACCTTCAGCCTCGGGACCACATGTGGCCTTCTGAATCCTTGAATACAGCCTTTTGATCAAGTCCAAGTTTGCATTTGGTCAAGAGGCCACACTTGGGAACACATGTAGGGACTACATGTAGCCTTGAGACCACAGGTTCCCCACCCGTAGATCATGTGTGTTCCCTCTAAACCTGAACTTGAGATTTGATCCCCAATGCAGGAGATGGGGTCTAATGGGAAGTTTTTAGGTCATGAGGAAAGATCATTCATGGATTAATGACCTCCCGTGGTGGTGAGTTCTCTATTAGCTCCTGAGCGAGCTGGTTTTTAAAAAGAACCTGATGCCTCCCTCTCTGTCTTTTGTTTCCTCTCACATCCTGTAATCTCTGCACACACCAGCTCTCCTTCACCTTCTGCCATGAAGGGAAGCAGCCTAAGGCTTTCACCAGAATTAGATGCCTGATCTTGAACTTGCCAACCATCAGAATCATGAGCCAAGTAAACCTTTTCTCTTTATCAATTACCCAGCCTCAGGTATTCTTTTATAGCAAAATAGACTAAGGCACCATCCCCAAGAAACCAGTGGTCTTTCTGTTCTATAGATGAGTTTGCATTTCCTAGAGCTTTGTATAGATAGAATCATACACTATGTGTTTTTGTCTTTTTTTATTCATACTTAATTTGAGGTTCATCCATGTTATGTGTGTCAATAGTCTATTCCTTTTTAATTTGTGAGTAGTATTACATTGCATGCAATTTGTTTATCCATTCATCTGTTGATAGACATTTTTGGGTTTTCAGTTTTACAAATAAAGTTGTTATGAACAAGTGAAACAGGAAAGTGGCTGGGGTGCATGTTTCTAATGCTGTTGCGAGCAAAAACTGTATATGACATGAATCATTTTGTCTTTGGTGAGACTTCTATTGCCCTCAAAATGGTCTATCTTGGCAAAAACTCATGTAAAATCAAAAAGAATGCATATTCTATGTTCTTGGGTGGATTATTCTATACATATCAATCAGGTAGTGGTTGATGGTGGTATTCAAGTCTATGACGATTCTTGCTGATTTTCTACCTGCTTGTTCTACCAATAGTTGAGAAATGGAGGCTAAAATCTCTATCTATAATTGTAGATTTGGATATTTCCCCTTGAAGTTCTGTTTTTGCTCTGTGTATTTTGTTAGACACATACTGTCCTTTGGATGGATTTATCCCTAGTAACATCCTAGTAAAATCTACTTTATTTGATGTGAATGTAACCAATCCCACTATCTTTTGACTAACTGTAATATAATATCTTTTTCCATCCTTTCACCCTATTTATGTTATATTTAACATGTGTTTCTTATAAGCAGCATATAGTTTGCTCTTGAGCTCAAGTGATCCTCCTGCTCAGCCTCCCTCTGATTACTTTTAAGATTTTCTCTATGTTACTGCATAGTTTTCATTGAGAGTCTTATGCTTAGGATCTATTGAGCTTCTTAGATCTGTGCATTTAGTTTTAAAGTTTTAAGAAATTGTTTCTTCAATTTTTTTTTTTTTTTTTTGAGACAAGGTCTCATTCTGTCACCCTGGGTAGAATGCTGTGGTGTCATAGCTCACAGCAGCCTCAAACTTGGGCTTGAGGCTCTTGCTTCAGCCTCCTGAGTAGCTGGGACTTCAAGTGCCTGCCACAATGCCCAGCTAGTTTTTTGTTTTTACTAGAGAGGGAGTCTTGCTCTCAGTCAGGCTGCTCTCCAACTCCTGAGCTTAGGCAATCTACCTGCCTTGGCCTCCCAGAGTGCTGGGATTACAGGCATGAGCCACCAGGCCTGCCTTTTCTCCTAATTTGATCACTGTATACTGATTTAGGTGTTCTTCCATATCTTCCATGTCCCTACTTTCTTTTGTGATAAAACATACACAACATAAAATTTACTGTTTTAACTATTTCAAAGCATATGGTTTAGTGGCATTAAGTATGTTGACAATGTTGTGCAACCATTAGTTACCACTATTCTCTCCAGAACTTTTTCATCATCCCCAGTTGAAACTCTGTACCCATTAAATAGTAACCACCCCTTCTCCCCCATCCCCTGGTAACAACTATTCTACTTTCTGTTTCTGTGAATGTGACTACTCCAGATGCCTCATGTCAGTGGAATCACAAAATTTGTCCTTTAGTGCCTTTCTTACTTAGCATGTCTTCAAAGTTCATCTATTTCAGCTTGATTCAGAATTCCACTCCTTTTATAAGTCTGAACAACATTCCATTCTGTGTATATATATTTTGTTTGTCCATTCAACCGTCAGTGGATATTTGGGGTTATTTTCACCCTTTGCCTATTGTGAATAATGCTGTGAGCATTAGTATACAAATATCTATCTGAGTCCCTGTTTTGAATTCTTCCGAGTGTGTACCTAGAAGAATTGCTAGATCATGTGGTAGTTTTTTGAGTGTTTATGTTTTCCACAGTGGCTAGGCCATTTTACATTCTCATCCCCTTTACTCACTGCTGTGGGCAGGGCTCCAGTTTGTCCTCATTAATGTTTCTTATTTTTTGATAACACCCATCCTAGTGCTCATTGTGGTTTTGATTTGTATTTACCTAATGGTTAGTGATGTTAAGCGTCTTTTTGTGGGCTTATTGGCCATTGGTATATCTTCTTTGGAGAAATGTCTATTCTAGTCCTTCACCCATTTTTCTTTTTTTTAAGACAGTCTCACTTTGTTGCCCTGGATAGAGTGCCATGGCGTCATAGCTTACAGCAACCTCAAACTCTTGGGCTCAAGTGATTCTCTTGCCTGGGCTTCCCAAGTAGCTGGGACTACAGGCACGCATCACAATGCCTGGTCATTTTTAGAGCCTGGGTTTCATTGTCGCTCAGGCTGGTCTCAAACTCATGAGCTCAGGTGATCCATCCACCTCAGCCTCCCAGAGTGCTGGGATTACAGGCATGAACCACCTGGCCCAAGTTTTTAATTTTTTTAATTAAAAAAAATTGGGCTCAGTACCCATAGCACAGTGGTTGCAGTGTATATGTCGGCCACATACACTGAAGCTGGCAGGTTTGAACCCAGCCTGTGCCAGCTAAATAACAATGACAACTGCAACAAAAAATAGCCAGGCGTTGTGGTGGGTGCCTGTAGTCCCAGCTACTTGGGAGGTGGAGGCAAGAAAATTGCTTAAGCCCAAGAGTTTGAGGTAGCTGTGAGCTGGGACACCACAGCACTCTACCAAGGGCAACATAGTGAGACTGCGTCTGGAAAAAAAGGAGGGGGGGGCCGGGCACAGTGACGTGTACCTGTAATCTCAGCATTTGGGAGGCAGAGGCAGGTGGATTGCCTGAGCTCACAATTAGGCTGGTTTGAGACCAGCCTGAGCAAGAGTGAGATATCATCTCTAAAAATAGCCAGGCGTTGTGGTGGGCACCTATAGTCCCAGCTACTTGGGAGGCTGAGGCAAGAGAATTGCTTAAGTTCAGGAGTTTGAGGTTGTTGTGAGCTACAACACCATAGCACGCTACTAGGGTGACAAAGTGAGACTGTCTCAGAAAAAAAATTTTTTTTTTTTTTTTAGAGACAGCATCTCACTGATGTTCCCTAGGCTGCAGTACCGTGGTTACTCACAGGCATGATCATAACACACTGTATTCCTGGGCTGAAGCAATCTTCCCACCTCAGCCTCCTGAGTTGCTGGGACTATAGGCATGTGCCACTGTGTGCAGCCAAAAGTTTAATTTTGAGGAATTCTTATTATCTATTTTTTTCTTTTGTCACCTGTTTTTGGTGTCATATCCAAGAAATCATTGTCCAATCTAATGCCATCTAGCTACCTTTTTCTACATGTTTTACTCTAAGAGTTTTACACTTTTAGCTCTTACATTTAGGTCTTTGATCCATTTTGAGTTAATTTTTGTATGTGGTGTAAGGTAACAGTCCACATTCATTCTTTTGCAGGTGGATATCCAGTTCTCCCACCACCGTTTCTTAAAGACTGTCCTTTCCCCCATTGAATGGTTTGGCACTCTTGTCAAAAATATTGTGATCATAGGCCAGGTGCAGTGGAGGATCCTAGTGCTCTGGGAGCCCAAGGTGAGAGGATCCCTTGAACTCAGGAGTTTGAGACCACTCTGGGCAAGAGCAAAACCCCATCTCTACTAAAAACAGAAAAATTAGGCAGGTGTTATGGCAGGTTCTTGTAGTCCCAGCTATTCTGGGAGGCTGAGGCAGGATGATCACTTGAACCCAGGAGTTGGAGATTGCTAGGAGGCAGGCTAACACCACAGTACTCTAGCCTGGGACAATAGAGTGAGACTCAATCTTAAAAAAAAAAAAAAAAAATTGACAAGATATGTGAGGCTCTAATGAATCTTTGAAACATATGGAATAAAATTAGAATAATTGGTAATATACACATTTTAACATTTCTTTCAGTGATGGGTTGATTTTGATTATTTCCCTCATTTTGGATTATGTTACCTAATACACATAATCTTTGATTGGATGCCATACATTGTGAATTTTACCTTGTTGGATCTAGCTATATTTATGATCTACAAATCCTCTTAAGCTTTGTACTGGGACATTTAAGTTACTTGGATCCTTCACAGATTTTTTTTTTTTTTTTTTTGGTAAATCCAACCTGTGCTTATTCTAGAACTAATTATTTGCCACTACTGAGCAAGACCTTCCTGACTGCTCTGACACTCTGTGCCATGATGTCTGGTGGGAACAGACCATTCCCATGTGAGCAGCAGGCACTGTTCTCTCTAATTCTTCCTGAAGGTTCTTTACCTAACCTTAGGCAGTTTCCTCACACACATGTGCTGATGTTCTGCTAACTATTCAGGGGGTCCAGCTACAGATCTCCTGGGGTTTCTACCTATGCAGCTCTGTCCTCCCCGGTGTCCTGTCCTACATGCTCCAGGTACCTTGCTCTTCCCAGACATTTAGCTTTGTCTCCGCATCTCAGAGCAATAGACTGTCACCAGTTTGGCTCCCTCCCAGCCAAAACTCTCTCGTGGCTGGGGGTAATCACAGGGTTCACCTCATTTATTTCCTATTTGTCTAGAATTACTGTCCTCTACTAGTCAGTGTCCAGAGCCTTGAAAACCACTGTTAACATGTTTTTTTATGTTTTTTCTGGTTGTTCCAGGTGAGCAGGTAAATCTGATCTCTGTTACTCCATCTTGGAAACAGAAGTCTCTACAGCTGCCTTTTTTCCCTGTAAGATCACAGGGTTTCTGTGAAGGACTGTGTGAGTTTTGTTAAGTGTAAGGGCTGCTTACACAGCAAGTATCCGATCATTTATTCCTGTCTCACCTACCAAAGGGGAGTCTAAAGGGCCTTCCTCCTGGGAATCTGAGTTTGGCAGTGGCTTGGCTCGATTAAAGGAAGTTTCTAGGTCCAGAATCTTACAATTGGACTTGTGCTGGCCCAGAAATCAGTAACCTTTAACACTGAGGGCCATCACAGGGTCAAAGTGCTAGCTAAGAGGGTCCCATAGAAAGGACTGTGACCCCTACAGGCAGTGGTCTTAGCTACCCCACTGACATTATGGGCAGACATCCGTTTCCACCAATGAGTGGTCTAAGCAAGTCATGCCACCCTGCTCCCTTCTATCAATAATGATTGAAGAGTGGGTACATGCCCTAGTTCTAGTCAGTAAGATACAGGACCAGGAGCATCTAAGTGGCTTCTGGGGAAGTTTTCTTCATTAACAGGAGTCATGGTAAGACTGTCAGCCTTCTCTGAAGTTGCTATATCCCAGTGTGACTTTTGGAGCTAATGCCACCATCTTGGCACCAAGGGATATGGACCCAACAAGGATGATGGCAGATCAGAGGACAAGGCATCATTGAGCTGATGAATCAAATGGCACCAAAGCCCATTTTGCCTCTGGATATTCATGTAAGAAAAAAGTCTATTGTTTAACTTAATTGAAGTTAGAGTTTCTATTAGATGCCACCAAAAGCACTGTCACTGAGCCAGACACCTGGAAGAGCTTGGGGAGTGGGAGTCTCCTAGAAGGCAATTTTTCCTCCTGCTATGGAGTACCAAGTTTCTCCACTGATGAGGAAACAGCTGACAGCTGTGAAAAGACAGACCCAAGGCCACACAGTAGAGAATTGGCAAGAGCAGGCAGCAGCCTCTTGCAAGCCTATCAGCCTTCTAACTGGTACCTGGTCAACACAGCGCTGTACCCCAAGATACTGAGTCAGCATTCATGGTGGGGCCTGCAGGTAGGGGCCTCAAAGTTCACACACTCAAGTCAATATTAAGTTCCCCTGCAGAGAAGGGCAAGCAGATGCCATGGACTTCCTTGAATTTTTCTGTTGAATTGGTATCCTTGGAGGAAAATATCAAAGTCCCCTGAGCTGTAATCAAGACAGTTGCAGATTACAAGTAATTGCCATAGTTTCGGGACAGATTTTTCTCAGATTGAAAAAGTTGTCCAAAGTTCCTTCTTGGCAAACAGAACAGGGCAGGAACCTGAGACCAGAGGCGAGCAAAACCCTGGGATCTGGGGCTTGTGTTTGCTCTTCACACCAGAGAAGAAAGCCCCCTCCTTAGCCAGGCCTCCTTCCTCCACCCTTGGAGCCACATGGCCATCTCTCTGTAGTAGGGATCAGGAATGGGCCTGAGGACATTTATTGCCTCAACTCAAAGACTGACTGGGAAAGGGCTGCCTTGGGCAGTAGAGACTTCCTATCCTAAGGGATATTCAAATCTTGGAAGGCTTTCCAACAGGTGTCCACACCTTTATGCATGCTGTCCCCTTGCCACCTGAAAGACCCTCCTGAACCTTGAAGGTATGGAGCATTCGTTCATTCCATAAAGAATTACAGAACCTCTAGTTGTACCAGCTGCTATTCTATGTAAGGGGAATACAGCAGTGGATAAAAAACAGTCCCAAGAGTGTACAGAAAAGGGCAGATAAATAAATGAATATGCAACATAATATCACTTGGTCCTAAATATTATAAAAAAAAAAAAATCCAACTCAGACAAAGGGGAGGGGAGGGAGAATGACAGGGGTGATAATTAGAAAGGGTGGTCCAGGAAGGCTTCTCCTGCAGAGGCAATACTAAGAGTTGAGCCAAGAAACTTTAATGAAGTGAGGGACCACCTGTACAAATATCAGGAGAAGAAAGTTCCAGGTAGAGGGAACAGAAGATCTTGAGCCAGGTTTGTAGACTAGCTGGAAAGTGATCTAGAGGGGGAGAAGCATAGGACATGAAATTGGAGAGGTGACCAGAGGTCAGATCATGAGGGTCTTGCTGGCCGTCCAGAGCATATTGGCTCCTCCTCTTTGTGAGGTTGGAGCTATTGGAAGGTTGGAAAGAGGACACAGTCTGACTCAGATTTAGAGACCCACTCTGCCTGCTGTATCCTGCCTTATCTCTGGCACATAGCTGGTACTCAGTAAACATTGGTGGTTATCATCACTGCTTTTCAGCCTCACCACTGGACCCTTCAGCTCACTGAGGGAAGGGACCACAGTAGTCACCTCATGTCTAGGATAAAGGTGGTACTAACTATGTGTGGATAAACAAATGCATGACTCAGGGCATGGACAAATAAGCAAGAGCGGTTCTGAGGAGACTCATGTCCCAGGAGGGTAGGTGGGATGTGCCCTTGCTGCAGGGAGAAGGAAGCATGCCAGTGGCCATGCAGCAGAAAGAGCAGTGAACACATGTTAGGAAAGTACCAACGTCCAGGACCCAAAGGCGTGCAGGATGCAGCTGGGCCCAAATTAGGGCGGCAGGAGTCACACTGGACCTGCCAACCCCCAGCCATAGACCAGGCAAACCACGCAGAGTACCTGCTTCCAGGACTATCAAGATGCTTAGGGGCTCACCGGAGTTCTCCAGAGAGCTTCAGGGCCAGGCCTTTGGCACAAAAGACACATCCAGAGGGTACAGCCCAGCCTGGCTTTGGTGCCCAAGTTCTGGTTTTAGACTGTATTGGGGTGGTGGCAGAAGTTATTATGGGCTGGAGTAAACATGGAGGGCTTCCTGGAAGAGCTACAGCCTGGATAGACAGATAAGCGTCAAACTGAAGATACCACAGGTCTGTAACTGCAGGCACTCGCCTCTGAGCCACAGCAGATACCCCTCCCCACTCCCCACAGGATGATGCCTGGGCTTGGTGATCAGAGTTCCTGTTCTCAGAAGAGGCCTCAGCCTATCCATCCAGCCTTGCCTCACTCAAGCAGCCATACCCAGGGCCAGACCATGTCCTAAACATATCATACATTTTCATACTCCAGTACCTTTGCTATGCCATTTGCTCTGCTAGGAATTCCCTTCCACAGACCCACTTTCTAAACTCCTATGCATTTCTTAAAGCCCAGCTCCAGTGTCCCAACTTCAGAGAGGTCTCCACCCTCTGATCCCACATCATCATAGACAGCTGGAGTGACCTGTATGCCAAGCTGGACTTAGCTGGGTTCTGCTTGATGTGTTCCAACTGGATGACAAATTATATGGCTACCCTTCATCACCCCCACCCTTCATGTAACTGAGTATGAAAATGTCTGATGTGTTTAGGACACAATAACTGAAATCCCTTAGGCAGGGACAATGCCTTTTTCTTTATTTTGTCGGACCGTAGCACAGTACTCTGACTATGAATAAAGTCATTCACTTACACCAGCAATTTTTGAGATGTTGGATACTGAACCTCGCTGGATAAAATAGTAGATAGATCCCTGTTCTCCTAACACATGTGAAACAAGATCATTTCTGAGAGTTACAATTGGCACGGAGAGAATCACCAAGGAAAGGAAAAGATGAGAAGGAATGGAAGACTATTTCACACAGGCTGGGCAGGGAGGGGCTTTGAAGTGGCATTTGAGGCCTGAATGAATTGAGGGAGTCAGAGATGGTAATATGTGTAGGACGAAAATTCCAGAAAGGGAAAAAAATGAGTGCTAAAGCTTGAGGCAGGAAGATGCTTAAGGAGGGAAGGGGGGAAGATGGCAGATGCTAGCAGGTGGCAGGGGCCAGAAAATGCAACACTATGTCACCTGCAATAAGGAATTCAGGTCTTTTTTAAACATCTAGGAGGGTTTTGAATGGGGGAGTAACATGATCTAAGTTATTTTTTCCCCAGACCAAAAGGTGTTTATTTTTTCATATGCATATCATGAATGCAAAAGTACCATGAATCCCCTTCTGATTGGACAAAGCCATCTCAGTCGTATTTCACTGTTTAGAATTAGTGATGTCAATTATAGCACCACTACCAGGGCACAAATGCAAAACCATTGGGACTGCACATTTCTTTATGGAGATTATCCTTCCAGAAAATAATTTCCAGTCTTTTTTTTTTTTTTTTTTTTTGAGACAATGTCACTTTGTCGCTCTTGGTAGAGTGCCATGGCATCACAGCAACATCAAACTCTTGGGCTCAAGTGATCCTCTTGCCTCAGCCTCTTGAGTAGTTGGGACTACAGGCACCTGCCACAACCACCAGCTATTTTTGGAGACATGGTCTCACTCTTGCTCAGAGGTGGTCTCGAACTCCTGAGATCAGGCAATCTACCCACCTCAGCCTCCCAGGATGCTAGGATTACAGGCATTAGCCACTGTGCCCAACCATAACTTCAGCCTTAAGTCCTATAAAACCACCTTATTCAAACTCTACTCCTGCATACAAAGTTATACTAACAGGCCACAACAACTTGATAACAACTGTGAATTGTTACATAAGTTTCCAAATGGCAAAGAAAACTTACATTGACAATCTTATAAATGTTCTCAACTAAAAGCAGCAAGTACAGTTCAATTTCCCCAGTGAGCTGAAACACAGGAGGGGATGTGTAGGGCGTTGCTTAAAAGCAGCAAAATAAAAATCACTAACTTTCTACAAACAAGGTCAGACCAAGAGAGAAAAACCTCTAAAGTTGTGACATTCTATTATTCTTCTGATTTACAAAACACATCAATGAATCAAAAGAGCAAAATCAGGGGTTGATCTCCTTCCACCATATCTCAGCAGTCTGCCTTTTCAGCTGTCTCTGGCTTGTTGAACTCCCCTGCCAAAAGAACCCTCTCCCGTTATTTTGTGTTAAGGCCTCCCCAGGCCCCTGGGAGCAGAAGATAAGCCCCCTCCCCTACCAAAGGAAATGGAAGCAGACAGTCCTGCCAGCTTGGTGGAGGGACTTGGAGAGAAGGAGCAGCTCAGCTCTTGCATGTACAGAAACCTAGGATGCAGAGCTTCAAGTTAGTGACAATTTAAAAAAAAGAAAGAAAAGAAACACGTGGTAGGTTTGGACCTGGTGGAGGAGGAAGACAGAGTCAGGGTTACATTAGTCTAAAAGAATAGAGCATAAATTTGCAGTAACAGGTGTGAGCATTCTAGCAGCAGTTTGATGATTGTGTATGATACTGCAAACAGGAAAAAAAAAAAACACAGCATAAAATGAAATGATTAACTAGTCCAGCCCCTGGCAACTTCTCTGACTCTTTGTTTAGAAGCCTTTCCACTATCCCATACCTTTTGAAGATTCCAGGCCTTGCTGAAGGGGGTGGGGCACAGGAGCAGAGTGGGCAAAGAGAGGGCTAGTTGTAGCAGACAAAGGGAGGCAGATTCAACAGGATAGTCTGTCTCCTTAGCTGTTGTAAAAAAAAACTTGCTTCTTCAGTTGTTTTGTTTCTGAGCCCTTTAAAGAAAAATTATGTGAGATCTGAGCAGGTGCAGACAAGCCCCATGATCAGAAGCTCCCTCCCCAGTAACAGTAACCTGGCAGCCTAAAAACAAGTGGAGGCAGGGGAACTGCCGAAGAGCCTGGATTCTGGGCAGGTCCAATAACCAGGGCTCAGGAAGGTGGATTCCCAGAAGGGGTCCCATCCTTGCCCCGTCCTGAGCATGCCCAGCTACACCAGCCTGGCAGAGTTCCTAGAAGATTAGGGGTTCTCCTGGCCAGTGGCAGGTGGCCCATCTGGGTCCACAGTCAGTTTTTGTAGATCTAGGAGCCGGCAACAGGGCT
The DNA here is from genome assembly GCF_000181295.1 of Otolemur garnettii. Classification (NCBI taxonomy): domain Eukaryota; kingdom Metazoa; phylum Chordata; class Mammalia; order Primates; family Galagidae; genus Otolemur; species Otolemur garnettii. The sequence goes on from NW_003852420.1 coordinate 14,288,454, forward strand.
GATGGTGGCCTGGGTAAAACTCATCAGAAAGGTGATGGGCAGGCATTGATGGGGCACAGCACAGACCTTTGCAAGCTGATAGCTGGGTGTGATGCAGGACCAAATGGGACAAGAAATGCTGTGTGTGGTGGTGCCCGTCGCTCAGTGGGTAGGGCACCAGCCACATACACCAAGGTTAGCAGGTTTGAGCCCAGCCTGGGCTAGCTAAACAACTGCAACCAAAAATAGATGGGTGTTGTGGCAGGCACCTATAGTGCCAGCTACTTGGGAGACTGAGGCAAAAGAATCACGTAAGCCCAAAAGTTTGAAGTCGCTGTGAGCTGTGATGCCATAGCACTCCACCAAGGGCAACACAGTGAGATTCTGTCTCGAAAGAAAGAAAAGAAAGGAAAGGAAAGGAAGGAAAGAAAGAAAAAAGAAATGCAGTGTGATCGTGAAAAATGTGCTACCCTTGACCTCGCACATGCCCAGTGTCCTTGTTGTGTGCCCATTTTGCCAGATGCCCAATAGTTCACTTGGTGGTAGTCTGGCCTGTGGTCCTAAAGTCATAGAATGGCCAAGTCTGGATGGCAGCCAGCACCAAATGCAACCATTTCATCTTGGGTAATGAGACTCAGCTTGCCACAGCCAGCGTGTGGGGCCACTGGGAGCATGGCCAGCATGAATATGAAGCCCAGCGTTTTTTGCAGCTTTGAAGCAGTAGACCTTAAAGAGGAACTAACTGGTCCTCCTAGTGATGATTTGCCTATGTCAAGATGGGTAGGAAGGCCATTGTCATAGGTTCAAACAATGAAAATGACAGTAGTACACACCCACAACACTGAGTGCTTGGCATAGATGCAGTGGCTCATAATAGTCATGTGATGTTGACATGGAACAGCATGAAAGCCATATGGAAACAGTAAAGCCTGGCCATGAAGGCCACAATCTTGGAGCTGAGTCCACCAAACATGCAGAGGAGCCAGAGTGCAGGGAACAAAAAAAGCAGACAGCAAAGTGCTTGCCACTGGCCTGAGCCCTGGCCCACAGCAGGCGGAAGGGAGTCTTTTGTAGACACCACATACTAGGGAAGGACTTAGCCAGACTGGAATCTATAGGGCCTAGGAGGGGCCTCTGTGGGCACTTGCTAGGGCTCCCCTGGCTGCATGAGGCCTATCCCCCAGCAGGTAGTATTTGCAGGGGGTTGGGTCACAATTCATCTTTAATAACTTGGGCAACACTTCCAGCTTCCAGGAGGCTGTGCGGGGGAAAACCAGCTAAAGAAGCTCTGGACAGCATCCTGGTTCCTGTAGACCAGGGTGGGGGATGGGGGGTGCCGGCCTCACTGCCATCAGATTTGAGTTGCAACAGACACCCTTCGGCCTAAGGATCTGCACTAATACTCCTTCACTATCACCTTGTTCCGGAAATAGGGGTTGCTCCAAAAGCAGAACTTGAACTTGCAACCTGTCCTGGAGTGCCTGAGCTCCCTCACCACCAAATTCATCAAGTAGCAGAGCATATTTTCATCTCGGGGCTAATCAAGACTGACAGTTGCAGGTAGTTCGGTAAGGTGTTGACCCAGAAGCCTGGAGTATTCTAGATAATGAAGCTCCTCTGTGCTAAGTGCAACCTGCGCTAGAGTAGAGGTAGGCTCTGTTGGCCTGGCCTCTCACTGCCTTCAGCTCCCACTGGATGGCTTCCAGTGGGTCCACAATTACGCCATCAAGGTTCAGGGCCTCTGTGCTCACCTGCAGCTTCTCCTCCCCTACCAGCTTCTCTTCCCCCATCTGCAGCTTCTCCACCTTCTCTGTGGCTTCCTCCACGAAGATGATGCCCTCCTCAGTCATTTCCTCGGCTTTCCCGCCGGCTCCTGCCTGTGCCCCTCCCACCCCCAATCCCACCCTTCTGCCCCACAGGTTTCCCGGGCCTCGTCCCAGACCAGGCTGCTTTCCAGGGTTGGGGCATTCGCCTCAAAGGTTGTTTCGGGGGAGTCAGAGCGGTCCCGGCGGCCCTCTGCCGAGTCCGGGCGGCAGCGATCCTGGGCTTTTCCAGTCGGGAACGCGGGGGGCCGGGAGGGCGCCCCTCTCCAGCGCAGGACCTTCACAGGGCCTCCGCCCGGTCGTCCGCGGTCACCTGAAGGAGCCCCGGGTCGGGAAGGGGTCGCAGCACTCCAGCAGGACTGCGGGTTCTGCCACGGGGGCGGAGCCACAGCTACCTGCGGCGACGAGGCGAGGTGGGGGTAGGGCCAGCAGGGGGAGACTCCGCCCCTCTCGCCCCCACCTTCCGGAAGAGATTCGCCAGGGTGCCTTGGCGGGCTGCCCCGGACTAACAGCCTGAAGGCCTGGCGGAGGGGTGTGGGTCTTCCTGGTGGGGACCCGACACAGGCCCAGACAGACCTGGTTCCAGATTACTCGAAGTGTATACCAAGCGAGGGGCAGCTCAGAGCAGACGCCTGGGGACAAGTACACCCGCCCTCCCCAGTGAAGTACAGTTATAACCTTCCCTTCACGGCCACCACGCCACACGGCGCCAAACGAGGGCTATTACCAGATCTGCTGTGGGCTTGCGGGCGTTACCCAACTCCCACACACTCGCGTTGCTTTGGGGCAGCTGTAGAACACTTGCGGCCTTGCACGGGATAAATTGCTGAGGCACAGCAGAGTGCTCAAGAGGATTCCCTTGCAGAGACTGACCAGACTCAAACGGGGAGCCACAAATAGCGGGAATAGTTGTCAAGCATAAGAAGGTGACTGAAATATTCATGTGAGGAAAGAAAGTGCTGGAAATATTCTTGGGGGCGGATATAGCAAGGTCAGAGTGAAAGGATCTGGGGCGAGGGAGGGTCTCCAGCACAGCATACCAGGGAGCAACTGTGCATGTACTAGTTTCCCCAACAGAGGCTGGATCCTCTTGGTTAGCTGAAACCAGGCAGGCCTTGCTTCACCTTGTCCTAGGCCCAGGGGTTACACTTTGCTCAGTACCAGCCACTTTACAAAGGTGGACTCTAGTCTGACGGGCAGGGTCTGTACTTGAGTAGGCTGAGGATGGGTGGACCCAGCCTCTGCAGTCCTTGATTCTGCAAATCTTCATGTGATCTCAGCTCCTAAACTTGTGGCCTATGGAGGTCAGTACACCTAATGCCCACTTCCGCCTGGAAGTCCTTGCCACCTCCTCTAGAAGGCCTCCTGTTTTCTGCTGCCCTAAGGATAGAACGGCTGTTTCATCTGAGGCCCCAGACTTGTTCTGGGATATACACCTCCTAGAGGGGAAGGTGGATTCCTCTGGGATCCTGAGTAGACACTTAACATTTGTCAAGTACAAGGCCAAAGATGAAGGGCCAGCCTATCACCTTTGTACACAAAACACCTGTACATGTTAATGCCCCCATGGGCTCTTGGCATGGATAGTGACTTGCACTGCTTAGCTATGAACACTGGCTCCAAACCAAAGATAACTGGCTTCAGTCTGAGCCCTTGATGGGAGGATCTCAAGGGGTGAGGCCCAGGAACAAGGTGTGTGCCTCTGTTAGAGACTGGCCAAGCAATGATGTCACGTAAAGCCATGTCAGCCCCTCAACGGTTGGTTGATGGTTGGGCACAAATGTAGGTCAGGTCCTAGGTCTGTCATTAACTAGATGTGAACTCTAGGCAGTGAGTGGCTGTAGTAGACGTTTTTCTTGTATAACCAGCATCCATTCTTCATCCTAACAGTATCCCAAATTTCCTTTGAGAAGCCTCCCTCCTTCCCTGTCTCAGTCTTGTTCTCACTGGCTTATGGTGACTGCTTGTGGGATGGCACAGAATCCCATCAAGGCCAATAAAACAGATGTTTACTGCAGCTTCTATGAATAAGAGAGTGAAGTCCTGGCTGGGCATGGTGGCTCACACCAGTAATCCTTGCAGTCTGGGAGACTTGAGGCGGGTGGATTGCTTGAGTTCAAGAGTTCAAGACCAGCCTAAGCAAGAGCAAAAATCTCTTGCTAAAATAGAAATTGGGATTCTACTAAATTGGGATCTCTACTAAAAATAGAAAAATAAGCCAGGTGTTGAGGCAGGTGCCTATAGTCCTAGTTACTCTGGAAGCTGGGACACGAAGATCTTTTAGTCCCAGAGTTTGAGCTTGCTGTGAGTTATGACACCACCACACTCAACCCGAGGGCAATGGAGTGAGACTCTTGTCTCAAAAAAAAAAAAAAAAAAAAAAAAAGTGGAGTCCTCTTACCTAAGAACCTAGTGGCAGCATTCCATTCCTACAAGAACCTACTTTGTAGTGCCTAAAGATGAAGCCACAACTGCACAAGATAGGGCAGAAATAGAAATGCTAAGGTCAATCATGTTTGAGCTACTAGAACAATCTAACCTAAAGGCTGCTCTACAACTGGTATTTTTAGACTGTTTTCCACCTTGCGTTAAAAGAACAATTTTTTTTTTTTAAGAGACAAGGTCTCATTCTGTTACCCAGGCTGGAGTGCAGTAGATAACAGATCATAACTCACTATAACTTAGAACTCTTGAGCTCAAGTGACCCTCCCACCTCAGCCTCCTGAGGAGCTGAGATTACAGGTGTTCATCATCATGCGTGGCTAATTTTTCTTATCTTCTGTAGAGACAGGGTCTTGCTGTTTCCAGGCTGGCCTCAAACTCCTGGCCTCAAGCAGTCCTCCCATCTTGACCTCCCAAAAATGCTGAGATGAGGGAGCCACTGTGCCAAGCCCTGGCATTTTTCAATTACATGAAATTTTACTGTTTAATTGGGGTATTCTGACTTTTTTATCCAAAATGATTAACTGATAGGATGATGGCACTTACCTTGAAGACTTTCAAATATCTTTTATTTCTAAACACAAAGCTTGTACTTGTTAACAGAGGGTTTACCATCTACCCTACCCTCACCATCACCTTGGTGAGGTGAAGATTTCTGAAGATTCCAATTCTTCCCAATTCCAGGCTCGCTCCAACCCTTTCCCAATCAGAGAGGTTCACAACTTCCAAACACATCATTCAGAAGTTTTTAATAAACAACTTCATTATAAAAACTTTTGAAAATGTAATTCTGTAAAACATTGAAAAATCTACTTTAACAAAGATACGCCCTGTGCATTTTCTAATGGCACTTATATTTTACAATTAAAAACCTTGTTTTATATAAAGCCAAAAATACTCCAAGAGGTTATTCACTGTGTTTACAAAGTGCTAGAAGATTTTTGTCTTGTATTTTTCTTTTTAAATAATCTGGCGTTACAAGAGTGGCTCCAAAGCCTTGACCACTGATAGGGAGGGAAGGAGATGAGAAGTGGTGTTCAGGGGTTCTAGTGCCAAATATGCAGAGGTGGAGAGGTGCACATGGGGAGAATCAGCTAAAGTCAGCTGACACACAAAGAAATTGGACTGGAATTCTTACAAACCCCTCCATGGAGGCACTAGATTATCATGGTGAACACCTCTTTCCCCTCGCCACAGACCCTACTCTCCAGTGGTGAAGGTCACAGCCAATTCCTTCAACAGCAGATTCAGAACTCCAGGAGAGGCCAGGGTGGGGTCCCAGAGGAATCTGGACTTTTCTGGCCAACACCTGCCTAAGGCAAAGTTTCTTATTACATAAATATCCTTGTTAAAAAGCAAAATATTGATCCTGTACAATATAACCTGTTAAAAAATCGTGCTTAAAAACAGCTCCTAGATAAGAAGGGAGGTGGAGAGAGGGCAGAGAAAACAGCTACCAAAAAGGGAATTTAAAGGGCTACTAGGGAAGGTTTAGGGTAGTAGAATCCCAACTTAGGATAATATTCTATGAGCAAAAAAGTAATCACACCTGCTTCCCGGGTTTCCATTAACAAAATGACATTTGTAAAGGTTGAAGGGAAAAATCTCATTGGTGCTCCTTTCCCTGACTCCCACCTCTTTAAGATGATGCAGAGATCATTTGGGCTGACACCTAGCATGTCATCCCTTGTACTCAACCCTGACCAGCTACTGTGCAGGGTGGGAGGTGCCTGCCTGTTGCCACTATTCAGGACAGCTCATTGCTGACAGAGGCTAGAGGTGGTAGGGAAGGGGGACGTCGCCCCTTTTTTTCTGGTCCCTGATTCATCTTTGCCGCATGCCATGGCTCCTGTCCTGGGCAGACGCCCTTCAGGCTCTCATGGCCTCAGTAAGGATATTGCAATGAGTTTGGGTACTGAATGTAGGATAAAGCTACTCTTATCCTTTCAACAACCAGGTCAATAAGGTTTTTTTCTTTTTTTTTTTTTTTCCAGGGGGTAGGGGGTGTTTAAGAAATGGCTGGGTGGCTGTGGTCCAAAAAAGAGGTGAAGGCCGATAATATTCCTCTGCTTCAGCAAAGTTCACAGTAATGGGAAAATTCCTTGTGAGTGGTGTGGGCATTGAAGGAAAAGAAGGGAGAAAGATGGAAGGGAGATGGGATTCGGGGAAGACAAAAGAAGACAGGTGGTGGGAGTAGGCCCCAGTTAGTTTTTAAATAATTGCTTTGCCGATTCTGATTCTGAGTTTCCCAGCATCTCTTATGGGGAGAGAAAACTGAAGAGACGGACAGGAAGACAGGCAGAGAGGACAGGAGTCCTCTAACAGCCTGACTTTTCCATTCTGTGGCCAGAGACCCATTTGCCTCTATAAACTGAGGGTGCAGGGAAAGTGGCAGGAAAGGGGAGGAAGGTTACTGGTTCTAGTGCCAAAGACCAGATACAACAAGGAGAATGGCAGCAGTCCCACTTGGATTCTCACATACCATTTCCTATAATACGAGTCCCAATAACATGCACAGCATGCAGAAGGTGGCTGCGTACCAGGTAGACGCTTTTTAAATATAAACCTTAATTAGTCCCTGGGACTCACTGAAACTTATTTTTAGAAGCAAATCACCTAGTCTTGATTCTAATCTTGCCAGACATTTTAACATCTGGCTTTGTTTTTTTTAAAGGTATCCCAAACTATCCTGCCTAAATCAAAACATGCTTACTTACTCCACATTGCTTCCAAACAAGGGCCAGGGAGCTAAATTTTAAGGCTTTCACCTCAAACAAGGAGTACTGGCCTGGGCTGAAGCAGAAGCCTGAGTCTTGGACCTGCTCAGTTCCTAATGATAAACCAAAGTGAGTCTAGACAGAAGAGGACTGGAGGAGGACTGATGAGAGGTTGAGGCAGTTCCTTGGTAGTTTGTCCTGAAACCCTAGTGGAGAAGCCAGCAAGAGGCACTCAGTGAGAGAAGTGCCCCGAAACTGTTGGCTGCATCTGTAGGAGTTAACAATAAAGAGGTAGAAGTGTGTTTCTGAATCAGAGTGGAGGGGTCTCAAGAGGGTCCTGCAACGGAGGTCCCTGAGGTGCCTCCCTTCCACAAGTGGGAAGCGCAAAGCCCACGCAGAACTGAGATGAAGCAAGGATGGGGTTCCTCTGAGCAGTCTGGGCAAAGGCTTTGCTGTTTATAGCAGGAAGCCCCCCAAGTCAGAAGAGAACTAATCATATGTTGCAAGAAACCTGGCTGGACAGTAGGGACAAAACTGAGGGGGGGGCCACAAGAAGGTCGAAGTTCGTCGCTGCAGAGTAGAGCCTAGCACAGTGGCCCGAGTCCATGGAGACTGCAACGTGGAAGCAGCAGAAAAATTTTGGTTTAGGAAGCAACAATGTATCCATAGATCAGGACTTAACTGCCCCATCCTAACTTTCTTAAAACTCTTGTTCCAACAATTCCACAACTTCCTGGGAAAGGGACAGGTAGGAAGAAGACAAATGAGGAGCTCATACCCTCTCCTCTGCTATCCACACCAACCTAGAACCCAGCGTCCCTCCTTCCAAGGTTAATAACAACAGCTCATGATGTTTAGGGTGGGGATCAGGGAATGGGGAGGTGATAAGAGTATGCATGCCTTTAATTTCATCCCTTCTCCAGTTCAAAAGGAGGACAAGGGGGTCATGATGTACTCGGAGAAAAACAGAATTGAAGACCTGTGAGAAAACTGCTCCAATCTTCTTGCCTGTCTCCTGTGGACACTGCCAGGAAGGCAGGAACAGACGCAGTCATGGAAGATGGCAGAGACTGAAGCAGTCCAAAGTCAGTTTATTTCCCCACAGGGGAAAAATGTGACCTCAAGTGAAGAGAAGTCAGTAAGACCCGACTCCGCCTTGTAAACAGGGCTCCAGTTAACACCAGGTACCAAACGGTTCAGGCTGGTGCCAACTGGAATGGACTGGTGGGAATGGATTCACGGCGTGTAAACAGTGTTCACTGCAATCATTCTAAGGCTAACAGCTTGGCAAGGGAGGTGAAATGGTGTGTCTGAGGTGACTGTGTAAACGGTACCGTTGCTGGACAACACTGACTGGAAATGGAGGTGCTGGTACTGTAGGGATGGGAGTGGTGGGGAAGAACAGAGACTCTCTCTCTTGCCCATTGGTTGAAAGCAGGCGATGAAGCCAAGTGACCTTCTACAGCAGGGCCTGACCAAACTGACTGCTGTGGGGTCTGCTGGTTGGGACCAGAATGCAGACTTCTTGGGTGATTTCTCTTGAGGTCATCCAAGACGAAACCCTCTGTCTCCAAGAGCCCTCCCCCTTCTCCAAAGAGAAGGAGGTTCTGACACTTTGGAGAGGAAGAGGACTAACTGTGGCTCCCGATTCAGATCAAAAAAGTAAAAGTAAAAATACCTGAAGTCCTATGGTATGAGATCTTTTCATGGGGTTGGGGCTCAAAACTCCTCCTGGAATCGATCCTGGAGCCTGAACCCCTAAACCAAGTGCTCCATACAGACACTGGAATTTTTTCTTTTCGAACCCAGCTCTGAAAGCTCAGCTGCCTTCATGGGGGACACGGACGGGGTAGGTACTACGGCCCCCTGACAGAGCCAAAGACTGACCTGAGGGCCTCTGTGGGGGCTACTGGAATGCTTGGTGGAAACGAGGCAGGGTGGTGCTACTCAGGCCAGAGGTGAAGACAGGAGGCAAGGAGTGCAGAGGCCCAAAGTTCAGTGGTCCCCCAGCTCCTGGGGAATCTTGAGGCTGAGCTTGCAAAGTGGTAAGCAGGGGCTGTGCCTCAGCCTGGGAATAGCCCATGACCAGGCCTCCTGTGGCACCAGGAGGGTTACATGGGGGCAGGTTGAGTGGAAGAAAGCCCAGTAAGTGGGAGAAGTCCACATTAGCAGCGCAGAGGGCCTCGGAGAGGTTAGCGGGGCTCTTGGTGAGCAGTGCTTCATCTAGGAGGGCCGCAGCTGCCGCCGGCTGAGGTGAGGCGGGCTGGGGTTCAGCGGATGAGAGAGACAGGCTTCCAGGAAGCTCCGCCAGAAAACTATCCACCTCCACTTTGGGCAATTTGTCAGGCAAGTATGAGGTAGATCCAAGCTGGTATTTTGGAGGGAGCTGAGCTGGGGAAGAGATAGGTGAGGATTCCAGAGGGTAGCTCATACCCATGGGCAGCGTGTTGTGCACCAGGGAGTGTGGCACGCCCGCACTGGGCACAGTAGGGATGTGGGCGCCATACATGCCCATAGGCAACATGCCAGGAAAGGCCTTGGCCCCCATCACGTCCCGAGAGGCCATGCATAGCACAGGACTCAGCTCTTCCTTCACACTAACTGTGGAGCTGCAGCTGAGTAGGCCTAACATGTCCACTGGCTCTGTCTTGATCTTGAGCAGCTCCTGCGAGTGGCTCTTCTTAACATGACGTGTCAGGTGGTCCTTGCGGCCAAACCGCTGGGCACAGTACTGGCATAGGAAGTCCTTACGGCCCGTGTGTACCACTAGGTGCCGCCGCACATCCTTACGAGTATAAAACCGGCGGTCGCAGTGGTCACAGGGGTGCTTCTTCTCCTTGGCACCACCTGCTACTCGGCGTGAGTGGGCCTTCAGGTGCTCTAGCAGGGCCTGGGTACTCTCAAAGGTCTGCAAGCACACCTTGCAGCTGAGGTCACCACTGCTGGCAGCATGCATGGCCAGGTGGCGCCGGTAACCCAGCTTCGTATTATAATTCTTACCACACTCAGAGCAATGGAGGGCTTCTTTGTTAGGGTCATGAGTCTGCAGGTGGTTCCGCAGATGGTCCTTGCGGTGAAACATCTTATCACAGTACATGCACTGGTGGGGTTTCTGGGCTGAGTGGGTGGCCATGTGCCTAGGAGAGGGGAAGAACAAGGGACGAGAGAGAAAGCAGATCATAAGGGCTGAATGGACAACTAAGATGTCTGTTAAGAGAAAACTAGATATAGAAACTACAGTAAAGCCGTGCAATGGAATACCACCAATATTCTGTAGATATCCTTGTCTATCTACAAAATCATGTATGTTCTCTATTCTTAGCAGCATTATTTGTAGTAGCAAAAAAGCAGAAACAAGAACAAAGAACATCCATTAATAGAGAACTTTTTTTTTTTTTTTTTTTTTGAGACAGGAGACTCAAGCTGTCCCCCTGGGTAGAGTGCTGTGACATCACAGCTCACAGCAACCTCCAACTCCTGGGCTCAAGAGAGTCTCCTGCCTCAGCCTCCCGAGTAGCTGGGACCACAGGCGCCCGCCAAAACGCCCGGCTATATTTTTCGGTTGCAGCCATCATTGTTGTTTGGCAGGCCCAGGCTAGATTCGAACCTGCCACCTTGGGTGTATGTGGCTGGCGCCTTAGCTACTTGAGCCACAAGCACCAAGCCTAAATTATCATTAAAATGACTCAAAAAAAAATTTTTTTTTGAGACAGAATCTCACTTTATCGCCCTTGATGGAGCGCCATGGTGTCACACAGCTCACAGCACCAGGGAGTTGTACATGCTCGCACTGGACACAGTAGGGATGTAGGTGCCATAAGTGGTGATTCCTGGGCTTAGGCGATTCTCTTGCCTCAGCCTCCCAAGTAGCTGGGACTACAGTCGCCTGCTACAATCCCCAGCTATTTTTTGTTGCTGTTGCAGTTTGGCCAGGGCCAGGTTTGAACCTGCCACCCTCAGTATATAGGGCCAGTGCCCTACCCACTGAGTGATAGGTGCTGCCCAAAATGATTCAATTTTTTAAAAAAATAAGGCACCTTTGTATGTAACTACAGGGCAAACAATTAATACAGTAAATGGGAAGAAAGGCAAAGTGCATACAGATTAGTAATACTAAGTAAAAAGGGAGAAAACATTTGTGACATTTGCTTATCTATGCTTAAAACATCTCTAGAAAGTATGTAAGAAACTGACATCACTGGTTGCTCATGGGAGAAAAACTGGACAGTTATAAGCGGATATGATGGAGAATATTCATTGTACAAGCTTTGGTGACTTTTTGAACTTTGAATTATACAAATGTATTTCTTTTTCAAAAGATTGTATCTAAATAATTAAAATGACACAAGAGGCTCGGTGCCTGTGGCTCAAGTGGCTAAGGTGCCAGCCACATATACCTAAGGTGGCGGGTTCGAATCCAGCCCGGCCCGCCAAACAACAATGACGGCTACAACCAAAAAATAGCCAGGCGTTGTGGCGGGTGCCTGTAGTCCCAGCTACTTGGGAGGCTGAGGCACGAGACTCACTTGAGCCCAGGAGTTGGAGGTTGCTGTGAGCTATGATGCCACGGCGGCACTCTACCCAGGGGGATAGCTTAAGGCTTTGTCTCAAAAAAGTAAATAAATAAATAAAGATAAAAAAAATAAAAAAAATAAAATGACACAAGAAAAAATGAAATATATCTAAACTTTCTGATCTAGAATGAATTCCCATGATATATAAGGCTAAGTCAAAAAATGAAGTCCAGTGGGCACTCGTAGCTCAGTGATTAGGGCGCTGGCCACATGCTCTGGGGCTGGTGGGTTTGAAGCTGGCCTGGGCCTGCTAACCAAAAACAAATAAACAAAAACACTTGGGAGGCTGAGGCAGGTGGATTGCCTGAGCTCACAGGTTCGAGACCAGCCTGCACCAGAGCAAGACCTCATCTCTAAAAAATAGCCAGGTGTTGTGGCAGGGGCCTGTAGTCTCAGCGACTTGGGAGGCTGCGGCAAGAGGACCACTTGAGCCCAAGAGTTTGAGGTTGCTGTAGTTAAGACACCATGGCACCCTACCGAGGGTGACCAAGTGAGACTGTGTCTCAAAAAAATAAAATAAAATAAAATAAAATGGGGGCTCAGCGCCCGTTGCTCAGTGGTTAGGGTGCCAGCCATGTACACTTAGGTTGGCAGGTTCGAACTCAGCCCAGGCCTGCTAAAACAACAACAACAACAACAAAATAGCCAAGTGTTACGGTGGGCACCTATAGTCCCAACTACTTGGGAGGCTCAGACAAGAGAATCGCTTAAGCCCAAGAGTTTGAGGTTGCTGTGAGCTGTGACGTCATGACACTCTACCAAGGGTGACACAGAGACTCTGTCTCAAAAAAAGAAAGAAAATAAAATAAATAAAGGGGAAGGGAATACACATTTGAATGTTTCAAGAAGGATACACAAGAAACCTACCCTAGTGGCTGCCTTTAGTGAGAGGAACAGTAGCTTCAAGGATGAGGACAACTCATTTTTCACTGCAGGACCATTTGCACCATTTGAACTGCTTGCTGTATAAACCAGTAATGCATTAAGAAGTGTTTTATGGGATAGTGCCTATAGCTCAGTGAGGAGGCTGCCAGCCCCATATACTGACAGTGGCGGGTTCAAACCCAGCCCCGGCCAAACTGCAACAAAAAATAGCCAGCCATTGTGGCAGGCACCCGTGGTCCCAGCTACTAAGGAGGCTGAGGCAAGAGAATCACCTAAGCCCAAGAGCTGGAGGTTACTGTGAGCTGTGACGCCACAGAACTCTACTGAGGGTAACAAAGTGAGACTCTGTCTCTAAAAAAAAAAAAAGGCGTTTTATGGTATGGCATCTCAGTGTCCCTTGGTTTACCTGCTCCCATCTGGTTGGAAAGCAGCTTAGAATCTAGGAACTGCAATCTGCAACTTCATGGTTCATTTGGAAATAATTCAGCACTCACAGTTTGCCAGGCCCTGCATAATGTGACATTAACGTCCTCCAGAAAAGGGGGCTAAAACAGGGCAGCCCCACTTACCAGTCAGTGAGTAGCAGAGGCGAGATTTAAAGAGACCTTCTTGAGACCCAAGTTCACTCAGGTATGCCACAGCTGTCTCTAGTATAGCACCCAGTGATCCTTTCTGCTGAGGGTATCAATCATTACCCTCATGCTCATGTACAGGCTCAAAAGTGCTCACAGCTATGGGCTACTATCAACTTCCTGTGACATAAGCAATATGGTAACATATAAGAGAGAGGTTCTGAGTGATCCACGGTCCATTTTCCTCATTTTGCGGGTGAGGAAACTCAGGCCCAAAGAGGTTTAGTGACTCACTTAAGACCACACACTAAATTATGGAGTGAAGTCAGGGCTCCTGCCTCTTGGACCAGGACCTTTCCTATAGCATCCCAATATCATCCAGACCATCACTAAGAAAGTCTGAAAGGATAGCCCTGATTTAAGTCCCCCTGAGATTAAAGAGCACACAGAGAATCAAAGCAATCCTGAGGGTGGCCAATCCTACCACACTACCCTGCTACCTATTTTAGTTACTTCCTATCAACTGTTTTCCAGATGAGGAACTGAGGCTTTCTGTGGTCATCCTGTTCATATATTTACCTGTTTGCCCCCCACTATTAAGATCATAAACTCAGGCTCAGTACCTATAGCTTAAATGGCTAGGGCGCCAGCCACATACACCGGAGCTAGTGGGCTGGAATCTAGCCTGGGCCCACCAAACAATGACAACTGCAACTTAAAAATAGCCAAGTGTTGTGGCGGATGCCTCCAGTCCCAGCTATTTAGGAGGCTGAGACAAGAGAATCACGTAAGCCCAAGAGTTTGAGGTTGCTGTGAGCTGTGATGCCATGGCACTCTACCTAGGGTGACAGCTTGAGACTCTGTCTCAAAAAAAAAAAATCATAAACTCAATGAGGGCCAGCATCCACATCTGTCTGGCTCACTACTGTGATACTGAACACTATATACGATAACATAACCAGAGCCCAATAAATAACAGTTGAATAGATGAATGGATGGTTGGATGACTACGCATCAGGCTGTTCTATCTCATTTGCAAAGGGTAAGTTCACGATTCCTCACTGATAAAAAAGCAAGAATAAAGCTGAGCTGCCATTCTGGCTTATGCCAGGGCTTTCGCATTCAGTTTCACTTTAAGTAGGGTGTCTTGAGCTTGCATGTTTCATAAAAAAACAGCTGCCCAGTGGGCACCAGGGAGACGGTTGTAATCATTTGAGTAGCAGTCTGATTCAGGAGAAGAGGCACTGCAGGACCTAAGAAGCTATGTGATCTTGAATAAGTTATATCCTCATGCTGAGCCTCCAGAGGGAGGCTCAGACTTGATCAGCGGGTCTACTTTGCCTTCTAAAGTTCTAAAACCAATCTCTAACTTCTGGCTAAAATTCTGACCATCACTTGACAGGGGTAGGAAAAGGAGTAGTAAAAAAAATGTTCAGGCTAGTTTGTTCATGGCTGCCTGATATTGTAGCCATCAGATACTTGAGTCTGAATCAAATGATCTCAATCGTTTTCACTGAGTACCATCAAATGTTTGCTGTTCAGGGAGGTTTGTGGGATGAATTAACCTCCATTCTTCTTCTCCACTCTTCCCCACATTCAGCAGGGTGTTTCTGGCTTTGTCCTCTGGAAACTTTAGGGCAGGAAGAGGTATGAGAGTGTCACCTACCTATAAAGCTTGTATTTGGAGGCAAAAGCCTTGCCACAGTGCAGCTGAGGGCAGCTATACGGTCTCTGCTCTGGATGGGGGAGGCTGTGAGGCCTCAGCTTCTCCCCATTTGAGAAGGGTGTCCCCGAGATTTCACATTGGCACTTCACTTGACTCTCCGCCTCTCGGCCCCGAGGCCTGGGAACTAGTTTCCAGCCCACTTCCTCCTCCTGCTTTGCATCTTGAATCCAAGGAGGGACGCTGGTAAAAAATGTGGTCATGGCAAGGCTAATGGCGAAGGGCCATGTTATTCAGAAAGCCTCCCCCATCAGCTTCACATGGGTTCTCTGTTCTGTCACAGTCTCCAACGCAGCCTTCAGAAAACAATCTTTTCACCTGAAACATCAGAACACTTGGTGTTAGGGAGTCTAATACCATGAGAACATGGGCTCTGGATACAGCCCCATCCCATTCTAATTCCAGCCCTTCTACTCAGAACCTATGAGACTTCTAGCCAATTAGTTACTTTCCCCTGACTAATTCCTCATTTATAAAATTGGCATAATGATCTCCTAAACTGTAAGGATGTTTTGAGGATTAAATGAGATCACGACTATAAAGCATTCAGCAAAAGGCTAGGCATACAGTAAGGGCTTAGTGGCAACTATCATTACTACCAACTAGGCCAGTAAGAAACAAGATACACAGAGGAACTAAAAGCCCTAAAACTTCAAACTTTCTCTTTTGGATCTCACTTTTACATCCTTTCCACTAAACCTAGAGACAGCAGTTCCTCTTCTTCCTAATTATCCTAGCACCAACTCGTCCACTACTTTCTACAATTTTCCTCCTCATGGAGGTGTGAAGGAGCAATAAAATGCCCAAAAGGCAACAGAGAAGACTTTACTTAGGAAATTTACATCCTAGAAAGTCAGCCCCTACACCAGATGTGTTTCTTAGCAGTGCATCAACATCAGGAGGATTTATCTGAGGTGGTAATAGCAGACTAGCATTTTCCCTAAACCAGAAAAGATCACATTCTGACCTCTGTGAATCTGGGTCTTGGGGTCCAAACCATGCTTCTTTGGCAAAACCTCTCCAATACTCCAAGATGCACCACTATAACCCTATAGTACATACATATGCACTTTTCCATTATCAGCTGGTAACATACCTGCATTGGAATTTAGTCTTTGCTACACTCTTTGAGGACTCATATCATCTCTTTCATCTCTATATACCTAACATCTAGGAAAAAACCTCAACTTTCTTTTCAATAAGTAAATTAGTCATTGAATGCAAGCTGATTCTCAGGGACTAAATTATGCCCAGGAAGTTCTGGCTTAAACCAGGTTCACAGCTCTTTCAAAGTGGGGAGACAAGTCTGATTACTTCTCTTTTGGGGGGCAGGAGGGAAGGCTGGTGCAAGGGTGATACAATTCCTTTCCTGACACCAACTCAGAAGGAGTTAGCATACTATCTCTCAAAAGGGGACAAAAGACCTACATTCATACTCACAAACTCACAGATTATCAACTGCAATACAATCTGTAACTTAACAGGGGAATTCCCTTCAAAGAGATTATGCCAAAATTTGATCATTAGGCTTTTCCATATGACGAGAAAACAAGGGGTGTCTGGGGATCGTCCACCAGAATCTGGGGAGGGCTCCAATGGCACAAACTAGTTGTGGGCCACAGAATGCTTGCTCAGCTCATTAGCACCTGCTGCTTACTGTGACCATTCATCCAACAGACTGGCCGTGAACGAGATGAACGAGATGATGGGATCAGCGGGTTCATGCCCCAGAGAGCTTTGCTCATCATCAACATGAGCTACGACCTGTTCAGGAACCATTCCTCTCATTGAAGAAACATTGCAAAGTAACATGATAAACATTTCCCCATCACGAGTGGTGATTTGCCTAGAAAGATCTGCATAAAAGTGGCTGCATTTTGCATGAATCACATGCCAGGGAAGGTGGACAGCACTAAAAACTAGTCCCACTTGAACCTTCAAGTCATCATAGCATAGTTACCTACTTCACTATAAACCTCACAGGCCTCTGATGTCTGGCTTTCATCGTTTAAGTCCCCTCCTCCTTCACCAGGGTGGAATTACTTGTTATAATACCAGTGATTACTACGCACCTTGGAATTGGGTAAAGAGTGAGCTCAAGTGTACATGTTTAGTTTGGAAGGAATTACTCCTATCAAAGTCAAATTCTGCTTCCCCTTCATATCTGAAATCATGTACCTCAGCCTCTGGAAAGCTAGGAATGGCAGAAGGAAACAAGTCACATCACTTTGGCTGACGTGAGAGGGGAGCCTAGCCCTGGAAATTCCGCACAAACTCAGAAAGAGAACAGTATGTCCCCACCTCCCACACGTCCACCTCATCTGTTCTCCTGAACAAGCACAAACAAGACATAGCACTTTAGCACACTGCTACTGAAAGAGTGAGTAATGGGCTTCTAGGAAAGAGGCTGGTGGTGGCTAAGAAGAGCTCACGAGGTTGTACTCATAGGACGAAAGGAGGAAAGTGGCAGCCATGTGCTTGCCTTGATCTGCATTTAATGGGGATATGGCTTTAAAAAGAACCCTTCTGGGAATCTAGTCTCTCTGTTCTTTCTCTCTCTGCCCTTTGTCTGCAAACTCCTCTGATCCAGAAAGATTCCTGGATTTGTCTCATGTAATCAGAAAGCCTGTTCCTTCAGACTTCTCCTTCCTCAGCAAAACTGAAAGAATTCTGCTTCTCTTTCAAAGCTGCTCTTCTGGTCTCACATTCTAACCTTAACAACTATAGAGAAGCTGACAGAACCTGTTTCCATAAAACAAACACAATCCCTCCCAGTTACTGGTGTAACTCAGTATATTTTCAGCCTAAGATTCTAGTGACTGATCTGAAAGGGGAGGTAGCATGGACGAACCTTGGACTTGCTATCAGAAGAGCTGCCACTTACTGGCTAGGAAACCATAGGCAAGTTACTTTATTTCTCTGAACCTCAGTTTTCTCAATTTCTAACATAGAGATTTATTCTCCTTACCCATAAGATTCTTATAAAATAGCAAGTAACATTCTTATAAGCATCTGACATAAAATATGTGCAGAATACATGCAATGCTGAGGTCTAAATTGTGCCTGCCTCTTTTCCGCATGAGGCCAGATGAGTACTTCTTTTTCTCCCCTTTAATGTTACTTTTCAGGCCTCAGAGTGAGTTTCCTTCCTTTCCCAACATCTCCCCAGAATGCAGTCTTCCACTTTTCCTTCACAACTAACCCCCAGCACATCCCCTCTAAGCAGCCCCTTACTTTACCTTCCTCCAGCACCATCTCCTCATGGCCAGATAGCCACTTTCTTATATCCTCTTGTGTTCTTAAGGCTCTGTACCCCAACAGGAATGCTTGCTAAAAAAACTGCGTGTGGCCCTCAGTGCAGGCTGAAACAGACATATTGCTCCCGGTCTGTCCATCCTCTATTGTATGCCATGATGTCTGCTGCCCTCTGATGAAACTATAGTTTTTATGGTGTTACATCATCTCTATAGAAACTGCGTTCTTTCTCCATTATTAGCCTGTTTCCTCATCTGTAAAGCTAAAAATATTTACCTCACAGGCTTGTTGTAAGGATTATTTTAGTCAGGTATGCAAAGGGCTCAGCACAGGGCCTGGCCTGCTGGAAGTGCCCAACAAAAGACAGCTATGATCTCTTTCTCAGTATTGAGTTGCACCTTCTGCTGCCACATTCTAATTCTCGCAACTCACCCCACCCCAAGAAAATACTACTGAGATAGCACCCCTGCAGCAAGGAAAGGGTTAATCTCTGAATGTTCTTAACTAAAGAGACCCACAGAGGATTAACAGCTCCACTTTGGTGACTATCCTAAAATAGCTTTTATCCCTCCTGCCCAAGAGCTACTTGGGGATCTGAAGAACTCAATTCAACACCTGCTGGAGGAAATACACCCAGGATCATTCTTGGGGTAAAACCTTCCCTTAAGCAGAACCCAAAATAGCAACTGGGAAACTATACATAAAGAAAAAAATCATAGGTCCTAACCTGAGTACTAGAAAAAAAAATTGGTTGGCTGGAAAACAGTGAGAAGGAAAAGGAGGAATGAGAGTACTGCCCCCCCCCCCTTACACACACCCTGTCTCTCTCTTTCACACACACACTCTCGAGTGGTGGGAGAATTAAATTACAGGGAGGCTGAAGAGTCTCAGTGACTTGCATCATTCCAAGAAACATCAAACAGGATTAGCAGGGATTGGATTTACTCTCAGGCTAGTTCTTCTATCAGTGTAGACGGCCCTCTTTGGAGTCCCTTTGATTCACTATTTCCTCAGATTCCTATTGCCTCCCACTCCTGGGGAGGCCTTGAGCAAATGGCTGCTACTCACCACAGCCCATTTTCACAGGGAGGAAATGTGATTAAACACCCCCTTTCCCTCAAATACAGTGGCCTCACCTTATGAGGGAAGGGTTAAGAAACTCAAGGCCAGACTATCACAGTCTAAGGCTGACAGGTGGAAAAACACACAAACCAGGAGACAGGCTATACACTTGCAGGTGAAAGCACCAACTCCCCCATACAGCTGTCCCCTCTCCCCACATCAAGCTGGGCCACAGAACAGACTGGATTTGCAGAAGACAGCCTGGCCCCCAGCCAGCTTCTAGACCACCCCACTGTGTGTTGAGAAAAGTTAAATTTCTTGGGGAGGGACTGGAGAGACAGGAGCCGACAAGGGCTGGAGAAGGAAGGGAAATTCAGGGAGAAGTCTGAAGGGGGGTCTCAGGGATGGGAAGGAAGACCAAGTATGATAATGAATCATGAGCAAGGTGTCTGGGTGTCTAAGAGACCCCCAAAAGAAAGATAAGGGATTATCTGGGTTGGAGGGCTCCAGGTGTTGAAGATAGTCAGGTAGTTGAAAATAGTCCCAGATTCAAAAGGGTCTCAAAATAGGCAACCGGATGAGTCTTCAGTTTGAGAATATGGTCACTGAGGAGGGAAGTACAGGTAGGGATCATTTGGGTTCTCCAGACCCAGCTATTTGAGGGACGCCTCAAAAGGGGTTATGTATATGTAAGTTTGGAAAACGAAGTTGGGTAAAGAGCGGGTCTTCTGGAGCAGGAAAGGCGGTAGGCGTGTCTGAAGGCGCGAGCAGGTGCAGCTTATCTGCCTCCCCAGCCCCGGGTCTCTGGTAAGGTCACCAGCGCGTTATCTGGGTCTCCAGGGAGCCTGGGGGTCGGGAGTGGGGGACTCTCGGGACTGTGTCTATAGGTCGCGGAAGGGAGGAGGCCAGTGGGGCTCCTCCGGGTTCCCAGACACAGGTATCGAGTCCAAGGAGAGTCTTCGTCACCCTAGGGCCCATTTGGGGCCCGCTTAGCGCAGACGGGGCCCCCAGGTCCGGGGTGTGGGCGACCGCGCTGATGGGGCCCGAGTTGAGGGGCGCCGCTGCTCTGCGTACAGGGCGCGCGGACGCAGCGAGACGGCCTCCCGCCCCGCTCCCCGCCGTCCCCTGGGGCCCTCGCCAGCACTCACTGCGCTCGGGGCCCCGCGCTGCGGGCCGGGCCGCGCTCGGGCTCCGCCAGGCCAGTTCAGGCCCCGGTAGCGGCGGCGGTCGGGCCATTGTGCGGTGCATTGTGGGAGCCGCGCGAGCGGGCGCTCGGGTCGTGGAGGGGGCGGTGCCGCGGAATCTCTATGGTCCCGCCCGCCCGCGGGCTAGAGTGGCCGGGGCGGCGCGCGGGCGGCGCGCAGGGACCGTCGGGAGCGGGGCGGACGTTCGCGCTCCTTCCCCCTATGCCTCTGAGCCACTGCGCGCTCTGGCTCCGGAGCTGACATGGGCGCCGCCGCGTGGGCACTGCTGCCCCTGCTGCTGCGTTTGTCCCTCCTGTTGCTCCTTCTGCCTCTCCCGGGGCTCCCCGTGGGCTCCTGGGACCCCGCCGGTTACCTGCTGTACTGCCCCTGCATGGGTAAGGTCTCCTGCGTCCTCTGCTCAAATGGAGAAACTGAGGCCGGGAGAGAAGAAGCCACTTTCTGAGACGCCCAGAGACACTTGACAGGTTCAGGAGAGAACCCAAGAGCAGGACAGGGCCTTTTCTTCTGTCCGCCTTAGTTGCAAGGGCACAGAGAGGCTGCCGCGTCCAACCTTCCATTTGACAGATGAGAAAACTGAGGCTAGGAGAGGTTACGTGACTTCCCAGCCTGGAGTCCAGTAAACGGAGTTAGTGGGGCAGGACTTGACGTCACTAATCCATGCTGACTGATGGCTTTTCTTTCATTCGTGCAACGATATTTATGGGGCACCTGATCTGTGCCAGGCCCTGTTCTCTGTGCTGGGAATACGGCAGTGAATAAGACAGATGAATTCTATACTCTTATAAAGCCTTCATCTCTCTTCATTTGGGAAAGACAAACTATAAGGGATAAACGTAAAAATAAATAACATAGCTTCTTAGAAGATGATGAATGCTATGGGAAAATAAAAGGAGGTAAAAGCTTTTGAGAAGTACGATTTAAATAAGGTGTAGTGGATCATCATTGTAAAAGTCATTCATTTTTTAAAAACTTACAGTGGCTTCCAAACTCCTGACCATGGCCTTCAAGCCTTGCATGGTTCCCAACCCCCGCCTACACAATTCCCTTCTCTGATCCTCTAGCTCAGCCACACTTAGTTCCTTCCTGTTCCTCACACACACTCAGGTACTGTGCTGTGCCTGTGCTATTCCCTAAAGTGAAGAATGCCCTCCTTCACTTCTGCCTGACCCACTGCTTCCCATCTTTCAGACCTCAGATTAAATGTTACCAGAAGGGACTTCACTGACCTCTACTCAAGTCTTTTCGTTATCCTCCTTCACAAAATGTTTTCTGTCTTGAAACTATCAGAATTTATTACTATATGTCCGTTCACATGTTTAGTGTCTCCCCAGCTGGACTATGAGTGCCTTGAGGACAGAGACCTTGTCCTTCTTGCTCACTCCTGTATCCCAGCATCTAGCATACAGCCTAGCGCACTGTGACCTCTCAATATCTGTGGAATGAATGAATGGATGCCACGCTGGGATTAACAAAAAGAATCAGACAGGGTCCTTGCCCCTGAGGTATTTGCAAGCTGAAGAAACAGCCAGTACAAAGGCCAGGAAGTAAGAAAAAGACATTTGTGGAAAATAGAAGGATTTATGTAACTCAAGTCCAATGTAAGAGGCAGAGGAAGAAGAGATGTATGTCACAGGGTTGATGAAAGGATCCCAATGAATGAGGCATTGGATTGCTCATTCACTTACAGCTGAATGGAGATAGAGGTGGAAGGGCACTCGGGCTGAGGGAACAGCAAGAGGAAAGGGAGGAAGTGGGGATGGGAATTGTAGAGTGTGATGGGGAAACAGCAAGGAGCCTGGAGTGACCAAGGCAATTGGAGCAGGGCCAGGGCCATGGATGGCAGACTCTGTAGTCCAGACTTAGTCCTGTGCTGCTGGCTCCCCTAGATCTCTTTGGTGTCTCAGCCTTCTCCACCAGTGGTTCTACATCCTTTCTGAGCCTTGCATGCCCCATAACCTCAATGCCTCAGACCTCACCTCACCCCCAATGTACCATTCCTAGGGCGCTTTGGGAACCAGGCTGATCACTTCTTGGGCTCCCTGGCATTTGCGAAGCTCCTAAACCGCACTTTGGCTGTTCCTCCTTGGATTGAATACCAGCATCACAAGCCTCCCTTCACCAATGTGAGTACTTGCCACTGACCTTGGCCTTTGCCTCGCCTCTCCCAATCTTAACTACTCCTGTTTGACCCCCAAGTCCTTCTCTGAGCTTTACCTCCCACTCCTCTGAGCACTCTACCCCCAACCAGAATTGTCTTCTCTGGAATAACATTTATCCAGCACCTGCTACGTGTTGGCAGTGTTCTGAGCACTGCATAAGAATTGACTTATTTTACTTTCAGTCACATCCCTGTGAGGAAACTGGGGTTAGAGAAATTAGGTAACTTGTCCAGGATCATACAGCTTGTGAGTAGTAAAGTAGAAATTTAAGCACCTGTCTATCTGACTGTAGGGCCTGTGATTTAAACCTAAAGCCTGCATTTTGTAGCCCTAATGGAGCCTACTTTCTTTGCATTCAATGATGATGGATATTATCAGTTTTAAAGGAGAAACAGAGGCACAGGTTAGTTAATAACATGTCTGAGGCCACAACCCAGGGAGTCTTGCTCCAGTGCAGTCTCTCACCCCTTCAAGGGGCTTCCTTGCCATGGTGATGCTCCACATCCTTTAGTTCCTTGTTTATTCTTTGTGTCCTCCAGTAGCCCTGTCTATCTTTGTTCACATTGTATCCCTAGGGGCCTTACAGGAGGAACTTAATTAAGATTTGATGAATTGCTTAACAATTTTTGAATAGATATCAGAAATGATACTTAGTATGCACAAAACACTTCATTCTTACTGTCTTCTTTTTCTGCATAGGTTTTATTTTTTCCTTTGCATTTTTATATTTAAAGAGATTGGGAACAGAGGTTAAAGGCCCGAATACTTGAGATCATAGGCTGCTTTGGCCACGCTCTAGTTGTGTGGCCTGGGCAGGGTACTTTACCTCTTTGTGCTTTAGTTTCGTCATCTTTCAAATAGGCTAGTAATAATTATTGCTACCTCCTGTGGTGAGGATTGGATGAATTAATGATAGTAACGTGTCTTGAACATTGTCATATTCCTCCTTCGTAGAATCAACTGAGCTTATCAATGTAAAGAGCCTCGGACACAGGAACGCTCAGTTACTGGGAGCCCTTGATGTTCTGATTGTTTTGCACTCACTGTTATAGTTTAGATATTGCTTGTCCATCTCCCCATGGCTTGTCTGCCTGCTGTCTCCTTGTCTCCTTAGCCAGTTGTCTTTCTGAGACTCCACTTCCTTTCTTTCTGTGGGTTACTAATCTGTCCCCTTCCCCACTGTGATCATTTTCACTGAAGTCACTAGAGACCTCAGAATTACCAAATCCAGGGGACATTTCTCAGTCTTGACCTCCCAGTGGCACCTGGCCCCATGAGCCTCTCTCCTTCCTGAAACTTTCCCCTTCCTCCAGCTGCTAAGACACCACTGGTTTCTGCTGCAGTCCTGACCTCTCAGCATTTTCTTCTGTGTGCTGTAGCAAGGGCTCCTTCTTTCCACCCCTGCTTAGATGTTGGTGTTTCTCCTCATTTCTGTTTGCTTATTAGCTATGTGACCTCAGATGAGTCATCTAGATTCCATGTGCCTGAGTTCCTTCATAAGGAAACTGGAGATGATTATATTCCTACCTCTTAGAATTAAACGAGCAAATCTATCTAAAGTAACAAGTACATCATCTAGCATTAAGCATGCAATAAATATTAGTTACTATTATTGCTGTTACTTGCTTTACTATAAATTCATAAACTTTTTTTTTTTTTTGCAGTTTTGGCCAGGGCCAGGTTTGAACCCACTACCTCTGGTATATGGGGCGGGCGCCTTACTCCTTTGAGCCACAAGCGCCGCCTAAATTCATAAATTTGGACTCTGTGGCTTTCATTATTCTCCATGTACCTCCCAAATTTATCTGTGGCCCACACTTTCTTCAGACAACAGGCTTGTATTTCCGATTCCTAGACCCTTGAGTCTACTTGGGTATCTACAGATATCTCACATTCCCAAAGCCAGAACTGAACTCTGCCTCTTTCCCCTCAAACTTGTGTTACGATCTGTATTCCTAGCCTTAGTTGATGTCCCCTCATTCACCAGGATACCAAGCTAGGAACCCAGAGATCATGCTAAATGGATCCCTTCCCATACACATGGCAACCCCCAAGCCCTCAGCTTCGCCTTTCTTTGCATCTTCTATCTGTCCCTGCTGCTCCATCTCTTGCTTAGATGTGTGAGAAGTATCCAATAAATGTATGTTGGATGCATACCTGACAAATAAAGGGACCATTGCAACGGCTTCCTGATTCTTCTCCTTCCTCTTATCATACCATCAATAACATTCTCTTTTCTCCCACCAGAGTAATCTTTCAAAAAAGGCAAATCTCATAATATTTTTGCTTAAAATCCTTCAGTAATACCTCATTGCTTGTTGTTAAGGTACCCAAAGTCTGTTCGTTGGAAGGCCAATAGCTCATGCAAGAAAGATGAGTAGTTAAATCAGCTGGAGAAATTATATTCTCAATCTCTCATTCCCTTAAATTTGTAGATTCTCAGTTCACATGAGCATGTTAAAGGCACTGAGAAGTCCTGCAAAAAAGAAGCCTGCTTAAAACAGTATTTCTTACCCCTCATTAACTCTGGAGACTTTTGTTTTTTGTTTTTGTTTTTGTTTTGTTTGCAGAACCCCTTATCTACCTGAACTAGTGGGACATGCTTGAGAAACTGTGACCTGTAGGATAAAGTTCAAATTTTGTTTCATGGCGTTCTAAGAATTTTTTTTTCAATCTAAAAGAATACTAAGATGAATACAATCACCATCCGTGTACCCCCCATTAGAAGTGATAATCATGAACACTTTCTCAACTTTGTTTCATCTTCTCTTTTTGTTAATAAAATAAATAGAATGGGCTCGGCGCCTATAGCTCAACCGGCTAAGGCGCCAGCCATGTACACCTAAGGTGGCGGGTTTGAATCCCCAGCCCGGACCCGCCAAACAACAATGACGGCTGCAACCAAAAAATAGCCGGGCGTTGTGGCGGGCGCCTGTGGTCCCAGCTACTTGGGAGGCGGAGGCAGGAGACTCGCTTGAGCCCAGGAGTTGGAGGTTGCTGTGAGCTGTAATGCCATGGCACTCTACCCAGGGGGACAGCTTGAGGCTCTGTCTCAAAAAAAAAAAAATAAATAAATAAATAAATAAATAGAATGTTACAGATAAATTGAAAAAAGTTCTCTTGGCCCCTGTGGCTAATAAGAGTCCTTCAGCCACTATCATAGATTTTTTTTTTTTTTTTTTGAGACAGAGCCTCAAGCTGTCCCCCTGGGCAGAGTGCCGTGGCATTACAGCTCACAGCAACCTCCAACTCCTGGGCTCAAGCGAGTCTCCTGCCTCCGCCTCCCAAGTAGCTGGGACCACAGGCGCCCGCCACAACGCCCGGCTATTTTTTGGTTGCAGCCGTCATTGTTGTTTGGCGGGTCCGGGCTGGGGATTCGAACCCGCCACCTTAGGTGTATGTGGCTGGCGCCTTAGCCGGTTGAGCTATAGGCGCCGAGCCACTATCATAGATTTAATGTATTTAGTGTGACTCCTTCCAAGTTCTTATACTTTCAGCGTGGCACTGAGCATCCTTGTACCGCAAAGTGCAAGGGCCCAGGTGGGGTCGCGCCTGTAATCCTAGCACTCTGGGAAGCCAAGACAAGAGAATCCCTTGAGCTCAGGAGTTTAAGAACAACCTAAGCAATAGGGAGACCCTGTCTCTACTAAACTAGAAGAATTAGCTGGGCATCATAGCAGGTACCTATAGTCCCAGCTACTCAGGAGGCTCTGGCAGGCTCACTTGAACCCAGGAGTTTGAAGTTGCTATGAGCTAGGCTGATGCCATGGCATGCTAGACTGGGCAACACAGTGAGACTGTATCTCAAAAACAAAAAAAAAAGAAAGGAAGGAAGGAAAGAAAGAAAAAAGAGAGAGGAAAGGGAAGGGGAGAGGACAGGAGGAAATATAGACAGATTACAACCCAAAGTGATTGCTCCAGAATGTACACTTCTATTAGCAGCCATGCAGGAGAATGCTTGTTTCCCCATGCCCTTTCCAACAATTAGAGCTAAGCTTTTAAATTTTTGCCAGTCTGAAGGGTGAGAAGTGATAATTGTTATAATTTCCCTTGTTATAATTTGCTTTTTCCTAATTACTAGTGAAGTTGCACATCTTTTGAGTGTATTGACTATTTAGATTTCTTTGGCTGTGAGTTCTTCATCCCTAACCTTTGCCTATATTTTCTCTTGGCATCATTTGTTTTTTCTTATAGATCACCAGGCATTTTTTTTTTCTTTTGAGACAGAGTCTCACTTTGTCACCCTGGGTAGAGTACCATGGCATCATAGCTCACAGCAACCTCAAACCCTTGGGCTGAAGTGATTCTCTTGCCTCAGCCTCTTGAGTAGCTGGGACTACAGGTGCCTGCCACCATGCCTGGTCATTTTTAGAGACGGAGTCTCGCTCTTGCTCAGGCTGGTCTTGAACTCCTGAGCTCAGGCAGTCTACCCACCTCAGAGTACTAGGATTATAGGTATGAGCCACTTCACCCGGCCTAGCAGGCATTTTTGAATATGAGAGGTATTATTGTTTGTTTTTTAGTTTAGAAATAGCTTTCCCCAGCCTGTGTCCTAACTTCGGTGTCTTTTGACAAAATTGTTCATCATCATATAGTCTGAGTTGTCTTGATCTTGGCGTGTATGGTGTTAGTAAATGTCTCTAAAACATCTACTGGGACACTGAAGAGGAACATCTGCCCCTTTTTCCTCCTTTTCCTGTAGCTCCATGTGTCCTACCAGAAATATTTCAAGCTGGAACCCCTGCAGGCCTACCATCGAGTCATCAGCCTGGAGAACTTCATGGAGAAGCTGGCACCCACCCACTGGCCCCCTGAGAAGCGGGTGGCATACTGCTTTGAGGTAGCAGCCCAGCGAAGCCCTGATAAGAAGACATGCCCCATGAAGGTGAGTCCCTTGGATTATGGGCCCTTTCTGCCAGGTTTTTGTCATCTAGGCCTCTGAGCTACATGATGACAGTATTTGGGGAAAGGCAGTGGAAGGGCTAAGAGTAGAAAGATGGATATATAAGTACAAATTCTAGCCTTTGTCAGCATTGTTACCTTGGGTAGAAGACTTTTTTCTCTCAACCTTTCTTTCTACCTGCAAACTAGAGATGCCAGTCCCTGCTCTGTCTCGCTCACAGAGTGTCATGAGGCCCAGGTGTAAGAACTGTAATGTGCCATGTTTATAGTAATAACTGATGCTCACATAGTATGCCCACTGTATGTCAGGTACCATGCTAAGAGTTTTATGCATGTTAACTCGTTTAATCTCAAACTGCTCCATGGGGAAAATACTAATCATATCCTCGTTGTATAGAGAAGACATTTGAGTATGGCACAGTGAGGTTCAGTAGTTTACCCAAGGTCACATAGCAAACGAATAATAGAGTTGGGATTCAACCCTATTGTAATTTGGCTCCCTGGTCCCCTCTCTTAACTTGAATACTTTCCTACCTCTCAGCAGGTAAATGAGAAATTGTCGTATTTTATTAATAGAAGTTTATAAATTTCTGGCACTTTGGAAGTGAGACAGTCCCCAAATATGTCTTTCAGAGTATGTGCTAAAATCTGGGAGAGTGGCTGGAAAAGCTATGACATTTGAGAAAGGAGACCCAGCTTACAGCCCAACACTCCCCTCACCTGCTGTGAGATGAGACCTGGGGCAAGCATCTTACCCTCTCCGAGTTTGGTTTCCATCTTGAATGAAAGTGAGGGCATTGAATTAGCAGTCTTGCAGGTCTCTTGCAGCTCTAATTCTGGTTCCCAATCCAAGATCTGCTCCTCCCCAGATCTTCACCAGTGAAGGAAGTGGCATGTGAGTAGGAAGGACTCCTTCACTGTGGTGAACATCTGCTAGAAACCAGATATGAAGCACTAACCCAGGAATTGCAAAGTGACATTCCTACCTGGCCATCTTATGGGGATGTTTTTAGCCTGAGTCCAGTCAATCCAGGGTTCTTGCACCTACAGTTTCTCAGCTCCATCCCCAGGTGGCTTTCCCTTCCCCTCAGTAAGCCTTCTACCACTCTCTTTCTACAGGAAGGAAACCCCTTTGGCCCATTCTGGGATCAGTTTCATGTGAGTTTCAATAAGTCGGAGCTTTTTGCAGGCATTTCCTTCAGTGCTTCCTACAAAGAACAATGGATCCAGAGGTACTTGGAGGGTTAGCATTGCTGGGTTTAAGGGAAGGGCATGGGGCTCATAGATAATCAGCACCTTTCTGGCGCTCTCCTCTACCCCACCCTGATGTTTGAGACCAAAGGTGCAGGTGCTCTGTCTGTTGAACTTGGGATCCTGTGTGATCTATTTCCATCTCAACACCTGACATGGTGGGACATTGACCTGCCACAAGGTAGAACAAAAGTTTATCGGCTGATAAGGGATGTCATAAAAAGAACATTGTGCAGTCACATGAATCTCAATTTCCTCCTCTAGGCGTGAGAATTACTCCCCTGCTACCTTCCTCTTCACAAGGTGAAAACTGGAACCAGCTTCTAGAGAGAAACAACTTCGGTGCAGGTTGAGAAATGATGTCATCCTCATAATTATTGGATGTGCTTTATTAATAGCACTCCAGCAGGCCCTGTTTAAAAAAAATAGGTCAGCAGGACATAGACACAGGCTATGAAATATTTATAGAGCGTCTGTCATATATGGGACATAGCATTCACAGGCCAAAGATGATACGTAAAAATGAGGAAGACCCAGCCCCAGTCTTCAGGGAGCTATGGTGTAGTTACAGTGGTGACAACTAACATGGTGTACTGACCCTTGATGCTATAGCATGACAGGAAAGATCGGGGGCTGAGAAGTCAGACTTGGTTTAGGAAGTATGAGGAACAGATGAATTCACATGTGGTGAAAGGTAAATGACGTGGAGAAACAAGCCCAGACTTTGTAGTAAGACAGTCCTGAGCCCTGACCCAGCTCTGCCTCTTTCTCTGGTGCCTCTGAGCAAGCTCCCAGACCCGAGTGTCCTCACTGGTTTAATGGAAAGAGCACTGACAGCAGCTGCCTTCTAGTGCACAAAGCTGGTGCACATAGTAGGTGACCTGCCAGTGTTAGCTATCACTGTCATTTTCCACATGCTTTATTTTATTTAAGCCTCTGAGAAATTTTATGAAATGGGTGTTATTATCAATTTCTACTTTATAGGTGTGCAGACTGAGTTCAGTGAAGTTAAATAACTTGCCAAGGTCATAGCACCATTGAGTGGGCAGCTAGGACCTGTGTATGAATCTCTAATAAATAACAAGAGCTAATGTCTGTATCGTGCCTACTATGTGCCAGACACTCTTCTAAGTTATTCCAGGTATTGACTCATTTAACCTTCCCACAAATCGGTGGGGTAGATGTCATTGTCATTTTTGCTTTACATGTAGAGAAATTGAAGCAAAGAGGAGTGAAGTCATTTGCCCAAGGTCATGAAGCTTGAAGTAGCAGAGCTTGGATTTGAACCCAGGCATTCTGACTCCAAAGAGCCCATTCTTAATCACCATGGATTAAATAGCTGTGCCTTTAACAGCTGCTAGTTCATGTCTGGGACTTGAGACATGAGCTACTAAGGATATCAGTTGGGCAGGTTCAAATCTCCCTCATTGTTGATCCCAGGTACAATACGCCCATTTGTCCACCTGCTTGGTTGTCCCCATTCACCTCTGAATGACCTAGAACTATTACCAGAAGGAGCTACCTTCAAAGGATGGTGATTTGCCCCATTGTCAGTATGCCAGAAAAAAAAAACCAAACCACTGACTCAAAAAGCAGCTCCTAAAGCAAATTCCAAAAAGCCAGAAAAGGCACACAGTCCTTGTAGGAAGACAAGGGACAGTGCTTCATGGCTGCTTCAGTTGGGGGATGTTGCTAAAATATTTGTGCATTGCCCATAGCCTTGTTTAAATTCACTCAGTTGTAAGCATTGCATGGGGGTTGAGGAACCTTGTGCCTTATACCCGAACTTTGAGAGAGGAAAACTATTAGGAAAAAGGAGGTCCCTGGAGTTAGGGGCCCCCAGGCAGCTACCTGCCTTCCTTGAATACATATTTAAGAAGCTCTTCCTGAGTGTCAAGGACTGGTCTGGACACTAGGGGTACAGCAAGAATAAGGGCTGGGCACACTGGCTCACACCTGCAATCTTAGCATTTGGGCCAAGGTGGGAGGATTGCTTGAGATTAGGAGTTCAAAACCACACGGAGCAAAAGCAAGATCTTGTCTCTACAAAAAATAGAAAAGTAGCCAGGTATGGTGGCAGGCACCCCCCACCTTACTTGGAAGGCTGAGGTAGGAGGATTGCTTGAGCCCAGGCGTTTGAGGTTGCAATGAGCTGTGATAATGCCACCACACTCTAGCCAGGGGACAGAGCAAGACCTCGTGTCAAAAAAAAAAAAAAGAATGGCAGTTAAGGACCCTGTCCTGATGGAGCTCATAGTCTAATGGGGGAAGGGAGGGAGACAGTGAATAAACTTTTGTGTAGGACAGTTCCAGAATGACATCGTGCTGTGAAGAATACGAGCAGATGATCTGTGGTTGGCAGGCCGATACCTGAAGGAGGAGAAGGAGATAGCCATGTCAAGAGCTGGAGGAAGGTGGTCCATGGGGTGTCAAGAGCATAGGCCCTGAGGTGGAAACAGGCTTTGTTTGGTCCCAGAGCAGAAAGAAGGCTGGTGTGGCTGCAGCGCAGTGAGTGAGGGGGGTGGATGGTAGCATGTTGCTATCGTCTGTTGCTGCATAAGGAACCACTCCAAAACTTAGTAGGATGGGAACAATTTACTGTTATTTCTCATGGTTTCAAGGGTTAAGTAGGCTTAGCTGGGCAGCTCTTTGTGGTGGTGGTGTTTTTTTTTTTTTTTCTTTATGGAATCCCAACTGTACAAAGTTTAAATCCAGGTTAAACATCTCTTTCCTTGGAATGAATAGCCTTTATTCTTGGAATAAACAGCCACGGATTTTTTTTTTGGAGACAGAGCCTCAAGCTCTCACCCTGGGTAGAATGCCGTGGCCTCACAGCTCATAGCAACCTCCAACTCCTGGGCTCAAGCGAGTCTCCTGCCTCAGCTTCCCAAGTAGCTGGGACTACAGGCACCCACCACAATGCCCAGCTATTTTTTGGTTGTAGCCATCATTGTTGTTTGGCCGGCCCAGGCTGGATTCAAACCCGCCACCTTAGGTGTATGTGGCCGGCGCCTTAGCCACTTGAGCCACAGGCGCTAAGCCGCAGATTTTTTTTTTAATAAAGAGGAATTTACTCAATCACACTACTCCTCCAAAAAAAGTCAGTATTTTGTTGTGTATACTTTCATCCCTCATACTTTGTTTTTTTGACACAAGGTATTGCTTTGTCACCCCTGCTAAAATGCAGTCAGTGCCATTACATAGCTCACTGTAGCCTTGAACTCTTGGGCTCAAATGATCCTCCTGCCTCAGCTCCCTGAGTAAGCTGGGTCTACGGGTGCCCACCATAACACCCAGCTAATTTTTTCTATTTTTAATAGACACAGGGGTCTCACTCTTGCTCAGGTTGGTCTGGAACTCCTGACCTCAAGTGATCTTCCTACCTTGGCCTCCCAGAGTGCTGGGATTACAGGTGTGAGCCGTAGTGCCTGGCCAACCTTGACAGTTTTGAGGAATGCTGGTCAGGTATCATGTAAACTGTCCCTCGGTTGGGATTTGTTGCCTGTTTTTTGCATAATTAGACTGAGGTTTTGGGTTTGGGGGGAAGAAAGCTCCAGCATATTTTCACAACATATCAGTAGTAGCTTTTGTCAGCATGACTTAGCACTGTTGTTGGTATTTGAGGGCGGGGGCTAATTTGCTTTTAATTATTATTCATACATAATAGTTGTATATCTTTATAGAGTACATGTGATGTTTTGATACAAGCAAATCAGGATAATTGGGGTATCCATTCCATCACCTCAGGCTTTTATCATTTTGGGAGGTTAGGAACATTCCAATTCTACTCTTTTAGGTTTTCTTTTTTCTTTGAGCCACAGGCACCGCCCTCTTTTTCTTTTCTTTTCTTTTTTTTTTTTTTTTGAGACAGTCTCACTTTGTGCCCTGAGTAGAGTTCTGTTGCATCCTAGCTCTCAGCAACTCAAACTCAAGATCACCTTGCCTCAGCCTCCCAAGTAGCTGGAACTACAGGTGCCAGCCACACACCCAGCTGGTTTTTCTATTTTTAGTAGAGATGGGATCTCACTTTTACTCAGGCTGGACTCAAACTCCTGAGCTCAAGCAGTCCACCCACCTCAGTCTCCCAGAATGCTAGGATTATAGGCGTGAGCCACCATGCCAGCCTTTTTTTTTTTTGAGACAGAGTCTCACTTTATTGCCCTTGGTAGAGTGCTTTGACATCATAGCTCATAGCAACCTCAAACTCTTGGGCTCAAGTAATTCTCTTGCCTCAGCCTCCTGAGTAGCTGGGATTACAGGTGCCTGCCACCACACCCAACTTGGCCTTTTTTTTTTTTTTT
>NW_003852420.1:14321323-14334414 GCF_000181295.1 Otolemur garnettii
TGGCCTTTTTTTTTTTTTTTTTGAGACAGAGTCTCACTTTATT
This sequence comes from Otolemur garnettii, assembly GCF_000181295.1. Lineage (NCBI taxonomy): Eukaryota > Metazoa > Chordata > Mammalia > Primates > Galagidae > Otolemur > Otolemur garnettii. Next base: position 14,321,367 of record NW_003852420.1, read on the forward strand.
GCCCTTGGTAGAGTGCTTTGACATAGCTCACAGCAACCTCAAACTCTTGGGCTCAAATAATTCTCTTGCCTCAGCCTCCCAGGTAGCTGGGATTACAGGTGCCTGCCACCACACCCAACTAGGTCTTTTTTTTTTTTTAGAGACAGAGTCTCACTTTGTCACCCTCGGTAGAATGCTGCAGCATCACAGCTCACAGCAACCTCCAGCTCTTGGGCTTAGGTGATTCTCCTGCATCAGCCTCCCAAGTAGCTGGGACTATAGGCACCCACCACAACGTCCGGCTATTTTTTTGTTGCAGTTTGGCCAGGGCAGGTTTTGAACCCACCACCCTCGGTATATGGGGCCGGCACCCTACTCACTAAGCCACAGGCGCTGCCCTGGTTTTCTGTTTTTTTTTTTACAGACAGGGATCTCATTCTTACTCGGGCTGCTCTTGAACTACTGAGCTCAAGCAGTGCATCTGCCTCAGCCTCCCGTAGTGCTAGGATTAAAGGCGCGAGCCATGGCTCCTGGCCTCCAGCCCTCTTTTAGTTGTTTTACAGTATACCCTAACTTCGTCTTGATTATGGTCACTGTGTTGTGCTATCAAATATTGTTCATTCTAACTATAAACTATATTTTTGTACCCATTAACCAGCCCCACTTTATCACTTCCGCTACCCTTCCCAGCCTCTGGTAACCATCACTCTCTGTGTCCATGGGATCAGTTGTTTTTAATATTTAGCTCCCATACATGAGTGGGAAAATGCAAGATTGGTCTTTCTGTGCTTGACTTATTTCATTTAACACAGTTAACGTCCAGTTCCATCCATGTTGTTACGAACAGTAGGATTTCATTCTTTTTATGGCTGTTTAATATTCCATCGTGTGTATGTACCTCACTTTCTTTATCCATTCATTTGTTAATGGACACTTAGGTTAATTCCAAATATTGTGAATAGTGCTGCAGCAATCACAGGAGTGCAGATATCTTTTCAGTATGCTGAATACCCTTCTTTTGGATAATACCTCTTACTTTTCTTTTAAAATCCTGTGAGAGAGCATCTGAAAGGCGCTTAGCTGAAAACCTGGCCCATAGTAGGTGCTCAGATTTTAGTTTCTTCCTTCTCTAACCCCTGACCCTCCTGATCTGATTTTTCTGATGAGATTTTCATATTCCTCTTATTCATTCATTCTAAAAATATTTATTGCACCTACTATATGTTAAGACCCACACTAGGGGCTGGGAATCAGAAGAATAAGCCACAGCTTTTGAGGTTCTCCTTGACTGGGGTACGGTAGACAGGAGTGAGAACACAGGTTCTAGAGCATAATGCCTAGACTCAAGTCCCAGCTTCACTAATTCCTAGCTGTGTGACCTTGCACGTTACTTAACATCTCTGTGCTTCAGTTTCCTCATCTGCAAAATAAGAATAATAGTGATACTTACCTCAAGAGCTCTTATGGAAATCAATTGAGTTAATATATGTAAAGCAACTGGGAGTATCACCTGTCATGTAATAAGGCTCAATGAACAATTTACATGTACATACACAAGAACAGAGTATTAGCGTCGAACAAGATGAGTGTCACACATGCCAGGCCAGCAAGGAACATTTGCTTGCTGGTTCCTTGGCACAGGCGGAAATAATGGCAAATAGGCTGGTAGGGTCCCTGCCCTCATCGGCTGACAGTCCCATGAGCAGGGAAAATGGCTGCAGAGCACAACCGTGTGCAGAGGGCAACAAAGGAGAAGTGAAACCGGGAGCCCTCCCCAAGAAGCCCAGGCTTGGGAGTGGCAACCAGTCTTGGAGGTTTGGAAGGTGTTTGCTGAGCCAGATGTCTGCGGTGGGTGGGAAAATGCGTGGCGTGTCTGTTGCAGCACTGCTGTGTGGAGGAGAGAGGGGAACAACCCCATCATCCCACAAGAGGGAATAGACAGGTGAATTGTGGTTTATTCACAAATCTCTAAAACATAAAGTTGAATTTTTAAAAAGTTGACCTAGGTTACCTGCAAGATGATGATGATGATGATGACCAGAATTTGCTGAAAGTTTTCTATGTGCCAAGCACTGGTCTAAATGCTTTGCTTTTATTAATCCATTAATCCTCTCAATAGCCCCATGAATGGGCATGGCTGTTTAAATCATTTAACTATGTACATGTATATCAAAACATACTGCATTTCTTAAATATATACAATTTTAAAAAAATATCACAGCTAGGACTTTGTTGTTGATATATTTCACCTATCTTATTGAGATTATCTCAGTTTTACTTGTACTTCTTTATCTGTGTGTGTGTGTGTGTGTTAGTGTGTTTGTATTCGTATTTAGTTCTGTGCACTGTTTTTTTTCTATTTTTTTTTATTAATTGATAGCTGTATACATTTATGCATGCATGGGGTACAGTGTAGTGTTTTCATATACAATTTGAAATACTTTCATCAAGCTGGTTCACATAGAGTTCTGTGCACTGTTGTCAGGTGTGGGTTCAAGTATCTACCACCACAGTATCCCAGTTAAGAACAGTTCCATTATCACAAGGATCTTTGTGTTACCAGTTTGTAAGCACACCTAAACACATTCATGCACTCATTCCTAACCCCTGGCCACTACTGATCTCTTCTCCATTTCTGTACTATTCTTCATTTTTTCATTTCAAAAATGTTGCTATAGAAAAAGAATCATAGGGGTGCTTATAATCCCAGCACTTTGGGCAGCCAATGTGAGCGGATCACCTAAGCTCACAAGTTCGAGACCAGCCTGAGGTAGAGAGAGAGACCCCATTTCTAAAAATAGCCAGGCGTTGTGGCAGGCACCTATTGTCCCAGCTACTTGGGAGGTTGAGGCAAGAGAATCACTTGAGCCCAAGAGTTAGAGATTGCTGTGAGCTATAACGCTGGGGCACTCTATAAGGGGCAACAAAGTGAGACTGTCTCAAAAGAAAGAAAAAAAAAAAGAAATGGAATCCTACAGTACGTAAACTTTTAGGATTGGCATTTTTCACTCAGGATTATTGCCTTGAGATATATCTAAGTTGTTGCCTGTGTTGATAGCTTATTCCTTTTTATGCACTCACACTCCATGGTGTGAATGCACCACAGTTTGTTTAACCATTTATTTGCTGAGCAGCATCTGCACTGTATCCAGTTTGGGGATATCATGTTTTTGTAATTTTGGTTTGTGTTTGTTTGTTTTTGAGATAAGAATTTCACTCTATTATCCGAGTAGAGTGATGTGGTGTCATTGCCTACAGCAACCTTAAATTCTTGGGCTGAAGCGATCCTCTTGCCTCAGTCTCCCAAGTAGCTAGGACTATAGGCTCCCACGACAATGCCTGGCTAGTTTTTCTATTTTTAGTAGAGATGGGATCTTGCTCTTGCTTAGGCTCGTCTCAAACTCCTGAGCTCAAGCAATCAACCTGCCTCAGCTGCCCAGGAATACAGGCGTGAGCCATCATGCCTGGCCCAGTTTGGGGCTATTATGAATAAAGCTACCACAAACATTTATGCAGAAGTTTGTGTATAAATCTAAGTTTTCATTTCTCTGGGATGAATGCCCAAGAGTACAATTACTGTGTCAAATGGTAATTGCATGCCTAGTTTTATAAGAACCTAACTGCCAAACTGTTTTCCGGAATGGCTGTGCCTATTTCATAATTTTAAGAAAAGGGTCTTGACTGGCAGAGGGCAAGTTTTCCAGGTAGAGGGAAGAAGTATGTAGAGATCTGGAGTTTGCAATGCAAATTGCAAGTTTATGGAACAGCAAGATGTGTCATGTTGCTGAAATGTAGTCTGGGGTTAGCTGAAGAGGGAACATAGGTTTGTTCCTCATTCATTCAGTTAACAAATATTTACTGAGCTGTTATGCGTACTAGATATTATTCTAGGCACACTGGAGGTGCTGCCTTCAGAGGCCTGAGTCCCACAGAAAAGACAAATATGAAATGATTGCAAGGTGGATGGTGTACTAAGGGGGAAGGAGATTCTTGGGAAGGGCATCTGCAGACCTCTGGTATATTCTGTGGGGCACAGACTATGCCTGTCTCATTCTCCCCTAGGCCCTAGCACATAGTAGGCAATCAGTAAATATTTGCTAGATATTGAATGAATGATCCAATCCGGGGTACACAGTCTCTGTGAGTGTGACCCAGCTGTCGGCTTTGTAAGCAGTTGCACGTCCCAGTCCTGCCATATGGGTAAAAGGGCAGAGGCTTGGTCCAGACACCCCACCCTGGAGTGAATTACTACACCACAGATTGGAAGCCAGCATGACATACAAAAGGTTGGAATGCTCTACTGTAAATTTTTAATTGTTAAACAAGCAAAAAGGGTTGTAAATTCCAGGTGGCGGGACAGTATTGCTTATTGTGCCTGTTGCCGCCACCAAGGTTTCTTATCAACCCGTTGGTATTTCACAACCTCTTGTGCTTCTTGCATATTACAGGGGCCCCTCTGCAGGGTCTCTAGGGCATGGTGCAACACCCTCCTTTTTCCGTGGGGGTAGCAGCCAGGCTGCCTGTACACCCTCTGCCTGACTTCCCCTCATTCCCTCTCATGCCTAGATTTTCTCCAAAGGAACATCCAGTGCTTGCTCTGCCAGGGGCCCCAGCCCAGTTCCCTGTCCTGGAGGAACACAGGCCCCTCCAGAAGTACATGGTATGGTCGGACGAGATGGTGAAGACGGGAGAGGCTGAGATCCGTGCCCACCTCATCCGGCCCTACGTAGGCATTCATCTGCGCATTGGCTCCGACTGGGTAACTTCCCCCTTCCTCTCACTGGTTGACTCAGACATGCCCTGAGCAGAGCCCGTGCCTGGAGGGATTGGCCCCCAAGTCCCAGCCAAAGCAAAGGATCTGACTTGGCCTCGTCTGTCAAACCAAAAAGAGGCCCAGGAGTCTCTGTCCCAGCTCAGTATTTAGCTAGTGGACTCCCTGTTGAAAAACAAACTATAGAGATTGGGTGCAGCTCCCAAGAAGTGAAGATGTCATCTCCCCGGAATTTAGAGGCTGTTAAATGTGCAGATGCCTCATCAGATGGAGTTTTCACCTCTGTGGGAAAATGGCAGAACCAATAGAGGCAGTCTCCTTAATTCACCTAAGAAGATACATAGATGTTAGAGAAGTACATTGTTAAAAACTTGAAAAATAACTGAAATTAAAATTCACTCACAGTCAATGAGGTAATTGCACTTTTACCCACTAACCTCTATCCCTTTCCTCCTTCCACAAATAAAAGGAGCCAGGTCCAGTTTTGTGAGTGGTTTCAGCCAAAACATTGAAGGAGTAGTTAGTTCCCATCTATACTTTCCTAGAGCATCAAGACATATAAGATGCTGTTTCTTATAGCACTGGCATAATACTAATACCAAACTCGGTAAGATCAACGCAGAAAAGTATGGTCCATTCTCACATAGATGTACAGATCCTAAGTTAAAAAAAAAAATCCAATAACATTTTAAGAATATCTAACACAAGTAAAATCTGTCAGCTTGGTGCCTATAGCTCAGTGAGTAGGGCGCCAGCCACATACAGCAAGGCTGGCAGGTTCAAGGCCTGATAAACAACAATGACAACTGCAACAAAAAAATAGCTGGGCGTTGTGGCAGGTGCCTGTAGTCCCAGCTACTTGGGAGGCTGAGGCAAGAGAATCGCTTATGCCCAAGTGTTTGAGGTTGCTGTGAGCTGTGATACCATGGCACTCTACCAAAGGTGACATAGTGAGACTGTCTCAAAAAAAACAAAAACAAAAAACAAATAAAATCCATCCCAAGAATATGATAAAATTCACTATTTTAACGCCCAAAGAAGAAAAATTGTATGATCATCTCGTTAGAGACCAGGAAAGCATTTAATAAAAGTCAATACCTATTTCTGATAAAAACTCATAACCAGGAATAGAGTGGACCCAACTTAACTTGATAAAGCCTATCTCTCCGAAACCCACAGCAAATAGTGTACCTCACGGGGAGCTATCAGAAGTGTTCCCATTGAGGGCAGGGATCAGATAAGACAGCTCATTATCACGGCCTCTGTTCACAATTCTGCAGTGGACATCCCAGATAATGTAGTTAGACCAAAGGAAAAAAAAAATGTTTTTTTTCCTAAAAAGCCAGTATCCCAACTACCCGGAAATAACCACTGTTACAATTTTGGTGCATTTCCCTCTTCCCCCAGTGTTTTCTTTCCTTAAACGTAGTCGGTTCCTACAGTACAGCCTGTCTTTTCCCACTTGCCAATTCTTAACTCCTGGGGTTCCAGGGCAGTTACTGAATTTAACCTTATCCTCCCTCTATGTAGAAGAATGCCTGTGCCATGCTGAAGGACGGGACCGCGGGCTCACACTTCATGGCCTCTCCACAGTGTGTGGGCTACAGCCGCAGCACAGCAGCCCCCCTCACCATGACTATGTGCCTGCCAGACCTGAGTGAGATCAGGCGGGCCCTGAAGCTCTGGGTGAGCGCACTGAACGCCCAGTCAGTCTACATCGCCACTGATTCTGAGAGTTATGTGCCCGAGATCCAGCAGCTCTTCACAGGGAAGGTATGCATGGCCCAGGTTGGAATGCAGAGAGAAGGGAGGGAGAGAAGGTGCCCCTACTCCACGCTTCGTGAGTCCCCATCAGCCTTTTGCCTGGACATTTCCTCCATTTCCTCTCCTATTCCTGCCCTTCCTTCACACCCCAGCTAAAACACCTCTGCAGAGTCTTTCCAATTTTCCTCCACTGCTATAGCTCATGTATCCCTCCTGGGAGTTCCACAGCCCTATATCTCTTCTTCTCTTGAGGCACTTTCTAGACTAGAGAGGTTAGTGGAGAAACAGGTCTTATTTCCTCCCATGAATTGGGGCTCCTTGAAGGCAGGATGTGAGACTGAATCACTGTTGCATTCCTTGGTGCCTAGCCTGATGCTTTGAACCCTGGGGGCTATGATCCTGCCTTATCATCACCAGTGTCTAGGACAATAAAGGTGCAAGTAGCAACCCTTGGGGGGAGAGCCAGTGTAGCAGAGGTGCCAAGATCATAGACTCTGGAGTCAGAGAACTTGGCTTCTACTCACTGTACAGCCTTGCAGAAGTTATTTTGACCTCCCTGTGCTTCTGTTTCCTTATCCATAAAATGAGACTGAATAGATCCCGTGTCATAGAGAAGTTGTGAAGATCAGGTATAAAGAAATTAGAACAGTTCCTACTACAAAATAAGTGCTCGATAAAGTTAGATAACATCAACAGTAGACTAGGTGGCTGATGAATAAAGGAAAGGATCTGTTGTGCTTAGTAAATGCTTAAAGAAGCTGTGAATAGTAGGTATTCAGTATGAATAAAAGGTAGAATGTTCTTAGTCAATGCTAACTATATCAGTGAACTGAGTATGTACCAGTAAGATGACTGTGTTAATAGTAAGCATTCAGCAAGACTTGCTTGAATGAGTAAAAACTAAATGCTGTGCAGATTGTAAGAGGCAGGCTTTGGGTGCTGCTGGTTTTAACAGACAGGATCTCACAATATTGTCCAGACTGCTCCCAAACTCCTAGGCTCAAGCACTTCTCTTGCCTCAGCCTCCCAAGTAGCTAGAATTATAAGCGTGTGCCACGACACCTGGCCCAACCCCTGCATTTCATAGTTGAAAAAACCAAGTCTCAAGAAAGGATAGAATTTACCCAAGATGTCCCAGAGCTAATTATAGTGGGCATGACAGAGACAGGGTAAGTTTCAGGGCGTGGGTGGAATTGTTTGGGGGATTTTGGCCATGATTAAACAAACTAACATAATTTCTTTGCCACAGTCCAAATAGCAAGATGATGATTTTTGTTATATCAGTAATCTCTGTCTAACAGCAAAGCACTTTAAGCCCCAGCTGTGCCCACACTGCCCCCCTACACGCTTCTGTATCAAGTCAAAGCATTTGGAGAGTCCCAGGGAGATTTCTGTGAGTTTTTCAGGTCGATGTATTTGTTACGCCTTGAGCCTCTTCTGGCCATCTTCTATTTCCTCTTCCTGTGCCAGTCTTCTCAGCCTCCCCACTCCTCAGCCCCCTTCTCTGTGGGCTCAGGTCCCATCCTACTCCCCAACTAAGCCTCATTCATCCATCAAGCTGGCCCAGTGCTGAGTCAGGATACTGATAAATAAGATGTGGTCCTGCCCTCCAGGGCTCACATTTTAGACCCAGGAAGAGAGACTTTGCAGACAGTTGTAACATGTACCACAACAGAGTGTCAGAAGCATGGTGGGGAGCCAGGCAGTTTCATTCATTCACTCGTCTGCTCAAAGATGTTCACTGGGGCAGGCTTTGTGCTGGGCCTGGCCAGAAGTAGAGAGCAAACCAACACAGCCCCACCTGCAATCAGGTGCAGAAGATAATGCTAATCAGAGAATCACCAAGGAGTGAAAATAATAAATTGAGACATGTCCTCCAAAGTGGAGCAATGAGGTCCTGTGAGAGTGTAGAGCAGAGGACTCTGGCCTACGCCTGGGCCAGGGAGGGCTTCCCAAAGGAGGTGCCACTTAAACTGAGAAATGAAGGATATGTAGGAGTGAACCAGGTAAAAGGAGCTATACTCCCAAACAGAGGGCACAGCATATGCAAAGGTCCTGAACAGGGACCCAAGAGTTGATGGGGTGGTGTGAGAGGAGGTCCAAGTAGGGCCTTGTGGGCCCTGAAGGGCAGTGGGGCAGCAATGTTCAGTTTGAGGACAGGAAGAAGAGGTGTGTGAGTGTCCTTTGCCCATTCCTTTGGTGAGCAGGCCAGGAGAGGCAGTGAGGGAACCAGGAGGAGGCTGGTGTAGTCAATCATGCAAGAGATGGTGGTGGCAGGGCTCAGGGAGTGGCAGTTCCATCAGGCAAAGGTTCACCTTTGGGAAACATCTCCCAGGTAGATTGGACAGGACTTGGAGTTGGGGTATATGGGAGAGGGAGGCATCTAGTGGCCAAACTGCATGGGTGGGGCCCTATTTGGTCTGATCTCCGGTTTGGTGGAGGAAGCCTGTCAAGCTAGGGCTTTTGGAAAATGGTAGAACTTGAGCTGAGCCTTGAAAGTCTGGTCAGGACTTTAATGGGTGGGGAAATGACGTTCCAGGCAAAGGGAACAGCACAAATAAAGGCACAGAGGTGCAGAAGGTGTTTGGAGCAGAGGCTGCTGGAGGTGGGGAAAGGGCGGGGGTGGGCCTGCCACAGCCGGCACCACTTCTCGCCGCTGCATCTTCATCCTCTCCATTCCTCTTGCAGGTGAAGGTGGTGAGCCTGAACCCTGAGGTGGCCCAGGTTGACCTGTACATCCTTGGCCAAGCTGACCACTTTATTGGCAACTGTGTCTCCTCCTTTACTGCCTTTGTAAAGCGGGAGCGGGACCTCCAGGGAAGGTCGTCCTCTTTCTTTGGCATGGACAAGCCCCCTCAGCTTCGAGACGAGTTCTGATCCTGACGGAAGCACATCCCAGTCTGAGCTGGTCCCTCCAGCCAGGCCAGGCAGCCGGAGCTGCTCCCCGGATTATAAGCTCCTCTTCTTACTGCCAGAGATGGAGAAAGTTACCAGGGACTTCCTGGAGGAGGGAGATATTCCTTCCTTCCAGGGCTTAGGACTTCAGAGCTCCAGGAATAAGATTGCTTCCTGCTGTTTATCCTGGGGATTTCTCATCAGCAAAGCATTCCAACCTCTGTCTTCTGGTCTGCCCTGCTCTGGACAGCCTGGGATGCTGAACTCTGTCCAGAGAGATTTTTTTGTATATGTAGATATTTTTATAGTTTTGATACAAGATCATGACTATCCTAGAACTCTCCCTCATTTTTAAAAATCAGTAAAACCCATTACTGTAGGTCCCTGAAGTGACCTTAACTAAATGTGGGGCCAGAGCTAGGGTGGGTCTACTGGCTGCTTTTCTAGGTGTCCCCCAAAGTGGCCTTCAGGACCCATCCCTACTGCCTGGCCAGAGCTGTGGTTGTCCCTCTTCCTAGGCCATTTCTGGGACTTGGGACATGAACACTCTCCTCTGTTGTGAACACTATGCAAGGGAAAGTTATGGATCATGATGCTGTACAGTGCCGAAGGGCCGCTGGGTACCAGTCACACAGCACATTCCCTGCACGGAGCACGTACCATCAAGCAAGATGACAATGGCATTGCTTTCAGAGTCTCTGTTGGTTGGTAGCCACCACAAACCTGGCACCATCAGAGTCACAGAATGCACCACTGGGGATTTGGGCTTGCTGGCCTGTCAGGATCCTTCTGCAGGCTGTCCTCTTCCCTTCCGATCTCTCGCCTCTAGGGGCCTGGTTGGTATCCCAAGCCTTTTCTCTCGCCTGCAGCTGGAGCCCTCAGACCCATATTCTCACAAGGAGGGTGTTTGCAAAGTAGAAGACCACATAGAAGATGCCCAGGAACCACCGGAATTCCCAGTTGGAAGCAACCTTTGCTCCATCCAGTACAATCCCTGCCAATGCTATGAGGCTTAAAGTGTTAGAAGTCAGGAGTTTCTTTGTCTCCCAGATGCTGCAGTTTTAATGATCCATGACTCCTGAGAACTCGTGATTTTTGGACCTTGTGGTTCTAAAATTCCATGTCTGACTCCTGTGGCTCTTTCCCCTGCCATGTGACCTCCCTCAGACTTTGAACCTGGAAAGGTGGCAGAGTCTCTGCTGAGAGCCAGGCCCAGCGCTCCATGCAGGGCTTCTGCCTTAGTGCTTTGTAGGAGCAGGCTGGGTTAGAGGTCAAAGATTGTGGGATTCTAAGGCCCTTAACAAAGTCGGCATTTCTCCTATATAGGAGAAACTGTGTAGAAAGTGCTTTTGCATTTTCCCCTCCTGGGAAGAGTGAAATGTTTTAAATCCTAGGGGGACTCTGAGAGATGATTGACCTGTTTGGACTTGGTGTCAAGCATCATCCAGAGACAGGGCTACAGACAAGGAACCCAGGCACTCCCTGCCTCCATCACCTGATATGAGTGGGTGGCTCACTGGCTGATTTTGTTTCTGAATTCATTTGCTACCCACAGCCTTACTAGGCACACACTTCAGTGTCTGGAGCTCCGGGGAGCCATCCAAATCATCTCTATGAAGCCAGGCATGGTGGCTCATGCCTATAATCCTAGCACTCTAGGAGGCAGAGGTGAGGGGATTGCTTGAGCTCAGGAGTTTGAGACCAGCCTGAGCAAGAGTGAGACCCTGTCTCTACTAAAATAGAAAAATTAGCTGGGCATTTTGGCGGGTTCCTGTAGTCCCAGCTGCTTGGGAAGCTGAGGCATGATGAGCCCTTGAGCCCTAGAGTTTGAGGTTGCTGTGAGCTAGGATGACACCATTGCACTACCCCAGGGTGATAAAGTGAGATTCTGTCTCAAAACAAAACAAAAATAAATCATTTTGGTGAGGAACAGAAGTAAGAATAGCTTGTGTTCTGGAAGAAAGGACGTCAGAGCTCCAGTCAGATACAGTTGTGTTCTGCGGGCATGCTCTTTACCCTTTGACCCAGTTTCCTCACTTTTAAAATGCTGATAAAACTGAGAGTTTGAAAGGCTAATGTCAGCTAAAGCATGTGTATACGAGCACATTGTGAACTTGAAGGAGACAAAGCCACGTATGTGGCCATACATCAATTTGCCTCTGTGTACCCACATCTCAGGCACTGTGCTTGCTGAGACTTTGTGGACATTTGTTTAGTCCCAGCCCCAGCCCTGGAAACAAGAAGCTGTAATCCTTCTCTTTCTGTACAAGGAAAAATTAATGCTCAGAGGATTCTCATAATTTTCCCAAGACTGCCTGGTTGGTAGTGTTAAGCTAGGACTTGACCTCCAAGCCAGGTCTGTCAGCCACCATGCTCTCCTGCCTCCAGTTCACAGACCACATTTTGCACCCTGTGTGCCACGGAGGCCTCTGATGGAAAAATGATCAGCCCTTAGCTTCCTCTGGGCACCTCCTGTGGATCTGCCACTGCCAGAAGGTTTCAGGTGGAAGAGATTGTCTAAGAGGCAGCCCACATGAAGTGTGTAATCCCCCCTTAGATAGTTATTTAGTTCAATATTTTTCTTTGTTTTTCTTTCTTTTTTTTTTTTTTTGTAGAGACAGAGCCTCACATTATCGCCCTCAGTAGAGTGCTTTGGAGTCACAGCTCACAGCTACCTCCAACTCCTGGGCTTAGGTGATTCTCTTGCCTCAGCCTCCTGAGTAGCTGGGACTATAGGTGCCCGCCACAACGCTCAGCTATTTAAAAGCAATCTTAATGGGATGGCTTTCACCTAGCTGGAATGGACTTAAGTGAAAATGTAAGGAGAGGACTGGGGACACCACGTATTAGAAAACTCAAGTTTTATTGCAGAGAAATATAGTACCTGGCAGAGGAGGTAGGACAGGTAGTGTTGTTCTGTTTTTTTGTTTGTTTGTTTTTTGTTTTTTCGTTTTTATGGAAGAGAGTTAACCAGGTGTTATATAGGAAACATCCAGTAAATAGAGGAAAATTAATGGAGGACAGAGAGGAGAAAATGCTGGAGTAAAACTGTGGTGTGAAGTATGTGCACAAGTAGAGGCACGGCCTTCACCATGGGAGTTTAGATAGTCCACATGTAGCATGTAAGAAGGTAGAGTATGTATGTGGGCGCAGCTGTTGATAGATGTCTTAGTCTCTTCTGGCTTCTGGGTAGCATATAAACCAAAGAAATTTATTTCTTAAAAGTCTTGGAGGCTGCTAAATCCAAGATCAGGATGCCAGCATGATCAGATTCTGGTGGGGGCCCAGCATCTTCAAAAACAGGTGTCTTTTCACTGTAACCTCACATGGCAGAAGGGCAAACAGGCTTCCCTGGACCTCTCAAATAAAGTGCCAATCCCATTTATGAGTCCTCCATTTTCGTGACTTGAAGTTCCTACCTCTTAATACTATTGCATAAGAGAACACAACATAGGAATTTGGGGACGGGAGGACACAAATATTAAAAATAGTTTATTTTAAGATTCTACAATATGGCTCGGCGCCTGTGACTCAAGCAGCTAGGGTGCCAGCCACATACACATACACCTGAGCTGGCGGGTTCAAATCCAGCCTGGCCTGCCAAACAACAATGACGGCTGCAACCAAAAAATAGCTGGG
>NW_003852420.1:14334434-14341478 GCF_000181295.1 Otolemur garnettii
AGTAGCTGGGGCTACAGGTGCCCGCCACAACACCCGGCTGTTTTTTTTTGTTGCAGTTCAGCCAGGGCTGTGTTTGAACCTGCCACCCTCAGTATATGGGGCCAGTGCCCTACTCACTGAGCCACAGGCACTGCCCTAGTTCCATATTTTTCAATCAACAAATGCTTGTTGCTCACCTACTATGTGCCGGGTTCTGTGTTAAGTACTAGAGACACAGCAGAGAATCAAACAAGATCTTTTTCTCAAGGAACTTGCATTCTAGAAAGTGGAAAACATAAACATACATCCTCTGGGAGGTGTTGATAAGAGCGGTGAAGAAAAATAAAAGTTATGGGGGTAGAGAGGGAGAGCCCAGATAAGACCGCTCTGAAAAGCTGCTGTTAAGGAGGGAGGGAGCACACTCTTTCTGATATCTGGAGGCAGCCCCTTCCCAGCAGAGCAAACAGCAGGAGCCAAGGCCCTAAGGCTGGAGTGTGTTCTCCAGGAGACCAGTATAGCTAGAATACAAGACAGAAGGCAGGGCACTGAACCAGCAAGATAATATTCCTAAAGCCTGGAAGACCCTAGTAAGGTCTAGAGTTGGCTTTTGTTTGGAGAGATAGGAGAAGACTTCCCAGGTTCTGAACAGAAGAGGGCTCGGGAGCTGTCCCAAGAATATGGGAGAAAGAAGAAGCCCTTGGGGGGTGTCCTCTAGACTAGAACTCCATTGCTCTCCCAAGAGACAAAGGTCATTGCATTAAAGGGGTTGAAATGATGAGATTCTGGATATTTGAAATTATTTTTGAATTTCAGTCTTTTTTAAAGAGATAAATCTTTGCATAGTTTTAATCATGCAACATATACAATTTAATGTCCTGGTTTTTTACTTAATAGTATATGATGTTTTCCCTGTTGGTATATATCCTAAATAAATGCTTTTAGTTACATAAAATTTCATTGAGGGGTGTTCTATAGTTTATTGTTTTCCTATTATGAAAACTTAATGTGTTTTCATTTTTTTCACTATTGTTATTTTAAAAATATTATTTGTGGCCAGGTGATGTGGCTCACACCTGTAATCCTACACTCTGGGAGGCCGATGCAGGAGGATTGTCTGAGCTCACAGGTTCAAGACCAGCCTGAGAAAGAGTGAACCTCATCTCTAGAAAATAGCCGGGTATGTGGCGAGCGCCTATAGTCCCAGCTACTGGGGAGGCTGTGGCAAGATAATCACTTGAGCCCAAGAGTTTGAGATTGCTGTGAGCTGTGACAGCACTGCACTCTACTGAGGGCGAGAAAGTGAGACTTTGTCTCAAAAATTTTTTTAAAAAGTCAGAGTGGTGCCTGTAGCTCAAGAGGCTAAGGCGCCAGCCCCATACACCAGAGCTGCCGGGTTCAAATCCAGCCCAGGCCTGCCAAACAATGACAACCACAACCAAAATATAGCCGGGTGTTGTGGTGGGCCCCTGTAGTCCCAGCTACTCGGGAGGCTGAGGCAAGAGACTCGCTTAAGCCCAAGAGTTTGAGGTTGCCATGAACTGTGACACCACAGCACTCTACCCAGGGCTAAAGCTTGAGGCTCTGTCTCAAAAAAAAAAAAAAAAAGAAAAAGTCCCAGCTGTTTGAGAGGCTGAGGCAGGGGGATCACTTAAGCCCAGAAGGTTGAGGTCGCTGTGAGCTATAACACCATGGCATTCTACCAAGGGCCAAAAAGTGAAACTCTGTCTCAAAAAAGAAAAAAATTTTGTAAGGGTTTTTTTTGTTGTTGTTGTTGTTGTTTGTTTGTTTGTTTTAGTGTTCATTAAGATGAGTTCCCCAGAGTGGATTTGTTCAATCAAAGACTTAAAAATTTTTGGCTGGGTGCCCATAGTGCATTGGTTGGGGTGCCAGCCACATGTACTGGGGCTGGTGGATGTGAACCCGGCCCAAGTCTGCTAAAATAACAATAACAACAACAACAAAAAAAATAGCTGAGCATTGTGGCAGATGCCTGTAGTCCCAGCTACTAGGGAGGCTGAAGTAGAATTGCTTAAGCCCAAGAGTTTGAGGTTACTGTAAGCTGTGATGCCACAGCACTGTACCAAGGGTGACATAGTAAGACTCTGTCTCAATTAAAAAAAAAAACCAATAAATACTTAAAACTTTTTATTATAGGAAACTTCAAATAAACATAAAAAATAAATAAATAACATAAAACGAACTTTACAGTTTCAACAATTATCAACATTTTACCAGTATAGTTTATTTACTCTCCCACCCCCAAATCTGTTTGCTGGAATCTTAAAGAAAATCTGAATGTATTTTGAAGGGAGAGTCAACAGAATTTGCTGACATACTGGGTTTGGGAGGGAAAGAGTAGTCCAGGATGCTCCAAGATTGGGGCTATAGCAATAGGGAAAAATTGGCCCTGACTTGCAGGGTGACCTTTAAGCAGACCCCTTCACCTCCCTCACTTCTGCATTACAGGTGCTAATGGTGTTCACTATGTTTCTCAAAGGGCAGTCTGCAGAGGTTCCTGGGAGTGCTGGTTGGTAAGGTAGACCTCTGGTAGCCACCCCAGATCTGAAGAAACAAAATATCTGGTGGGTAGTGCCCAGGAATCTGCATTTTTCTCAAGCAGCTACAAGTGATTTTGATGTCCAGTGACCCAAGACCTGCTTCAGTGGTGATCCTTGGACCAGCAGCAGCAGTATCACCTGGGGAGCTTGTTAGAAGTGCAGAGTCCAGGGGTACAAGTGAATCTTTCTAAGAGTAGAATGTGAACGTTTTAAAACAATAACTGAGAAAATGACATGAAGGCTGCGTTGACCAGTTTGATGGAAGTATTTCAGATTGCATGTGAAAAACCCACACTGTACCCCAGAAGTGCATTAATGTACATAGTTACCATTCAATAAAAAAAAAAAAAGAAAGAAAGAAATGCAGAGTCAGCCAGGCTCAGTGGTTCACACCTGTAATCCTAACATTCAGGGAGGCGGAGGCAGGAGACCAGCCTAAGTCAGAGCAAGACAGCATCTCTAAAAATAGCCAGGTACTGTGATAGATGCCTGTAGTACCAGCTACTTGGGAGGCTGAGGCAGGAGGATCACTTGAACCCAAGAGTTTGAGGTTGCTGTGAGCTATGATGCCATGGCAGAATGAGACTCTGTCTTAAAAAAAAAAAAAAAAGCAGAATCCCAGGCCCTACCCCAAATCTGCTGAATTAGGATCTCTGGGGATGCAGCCTGTCCTTAAGCTCTTCAGGAGCTAAGGTGTGAGCAACGCAGATCTGGAGGAAGTAAGGAATCACACTGAGTGGACAGGCAAGGAATGCAAGCCCTGCTGCCCTTTCCTGGCAGCTCCACAGGTCCCACCAAGCGAGGTGAGCAAAGTGGCTTCAGGAGGCACCTACTGTTCAGCTGGTATTGACTCAACGTTCCTTATGTGTTGGGATATACAACTAGACGATCAAGCCTTTCCTTGTGTTAGGATGAGACCACATTTATATAAGGAAACAAAGGCAATTAATTTTTTAATTAATTACTAATGATAGAGAAGGATCGTGGATTTGGAAGAAATGGACAGATTCTTCAAAGGAAAAACGCTGGGAAACACCATCCTGAAACATCATACATCTCCAGAAATACAGAAGGGAGGGAGAATAAAGGAAAAAAGAAGGAAGGAGAGAAAAGACAGAGGGAGAAAGAAAAGGAGTTGACCTTTCATTTCCGTTTTCAGTTCACGTCAAGGAAGCTCAGTTAATAATCCAGTAACAACAACAACAACAACAACAACAACAATCTTTCCCTGGCCTGAAAATAAAGATCCCTTCCTTTCCTCAATTCTCTTTTTATCCTAATAGAACTGACAGAGGGGAAAAAAACCATAGCCTAAAGGCAAATCCTGCTCTCTGGATTATGTTGTCAGAATTAATTCAAATTCTTGCTTGAAACCTGGCTTATTTCAAAGTTGAGACCTTTCCCTTGAAATAACATTATTTAAGGACAAGCAGGTTTGGTTTGTTTTTACATCTAATCCTTTATTGATCATTATCCCAGGACGCCAAGCATAACCAGGTAAACAGTGAGAAGGGCAGGAACAAAAGGCCTTTCCCAGAAGCCTCCTTCCCCAAGTACAGTGACTCAGAGGTGGAAGAACAATGCCCACCTGGGGTGGCACCCTGGGGAGGATACCCAATCCCTCTCTGAAAATCCACTTTTCTAAAAAAATTGGCAACCCACTGAGCCATTTGCCATCCATCCCCTCAATGTGGGTCATGTATTCCCTCTCTCACAGCGTGCAAGATGGACTTTAGGAGGTGCCAGGCACTAGCAGAAGGCAAGAATTAGCTTTTCCATTATTCTCAATCCTGCTGACAATGACAAAAAGCAAGTTTCAGGTTAGTGCCAGCGTGTCGTTAACGCTTCTGCATAGCTTGCTAATAATCTGCCCTTGTAGTGGAGAGAGCCAACCTCAGGGTCAGATAACCTTAGCGAGCTGGAATTCAGTAAACTTGTTTTCATTTGCATTTATTTTTGAGACTTTGTTTTTTAAATGAGACAGTTTCACTTTGTTGCCCTCCCTAGAGTGCTATGGCATCATAGCTCACAGCAACCTCAGACTCTTGGGCTCACGAGATCCTTTTGCCTCAACCTCCTGAGTAAGTGGGACTACAGATGCCTGCCACAATGCCCGGCTATGTTTTTAGAGACACCCTAGCTCAGGCTGGTCTTGAACTCCTGAGCTCAAACCATCCACCTACCTCGGCCTCCCAGAGTGCTAGGATTACAGGCATGAGCCACCGTGCCCCACCTATTTTTGAGACTTTGTATTTATGTTTTCTCACAGATGTGGTTTCAAGTTTCCTTTTAAGAAGCTTACCTGCTTAGGTTATTTAAAAAAAGAGTCGGTTCAGAGAACCATGCTAAGTAAATGATGTGGCACGAATTAGTGAAGTTTGGGAGACCCTCACTCAGCCAGACCCTGAACACACCTCAAAAGACCCAGGTGGCCTCTAAGAGAAACTCCATTCACTCTTCTCATCTCCAGTTATTAATGAGGCTTTCCCTTTGCTTATGACATACTTGTTAATGTTCAGCACCTTGAAATATAATAACAACATGTATTATAATAACTGACATGTATCATTTTCTACGTGTCAGGCTGTGGTCTAAGCCAGGGGTCCTCAAACTTTTTAAACAGAGGGCCAGTTCACTGTCCCTCAGACTGTTGGAGGGCCAGACTGCGGGCCCCGGGACGAGTCTGCTAAGCAGGACAGGCTGCGGCAGCAAGAACACCTGGCGGGCTGGATAAATGTCCTAGGGGGGCCGCATGTGGCCCGCGGGCTGCCTGGCCTAAGAACTTTACATAAACGAAGTCACCTCATTAGAGAATGATACTAAGAGGCTGTTTATCTTATGATGCTCATGTTACAGACGGAGGAACTGAGGCGCAATGAGCTGAAGCACCTGGCCCAAGGTCAGACAAGTGGCAGAGCAGGGACTCAGGCCCTGGCAGTTTGGCATAAGAGTCAGCACTGTGTAGCACTCTGCTGTGTTGCCTCTGGTGTCACCTCACCTATTGGACATGAACAGTTAGCTAATCTGTTTCCCCTGGGTAGACAGGGACCATGCCTGGTGTATCTCCAGATACCAGCGCTGAACCCAGAGCTTGGGTTATAGAAATGACCCTTATAGATGAGATGAAGGAATGATTATGCCGAGAAAGCGTACAAGTGAGTTGACTTTTGGCATGACGAAGAATTCACAGAGGAGGTGGGAACTGAGTTGAAGGATGACTATAATCTCAGCAGTCACACACAGGGAGAAGAATTCTAGGAGGAAGGATTACATGAACAAAGGTATTAAGAGCTAAGGTGTTGGGAGCTGAGTCTGTGTGGAGCAGCAAACAGTGCCGTGCATGGTTCTAAGGCTGTGAGACGGGACATGAGGTGGCCTGGGAAGCCACTTGTAAAGGGCCTGGAATGCCAAACTAAGGGTATGACCCTTACCCTTGGGAATCCAAAGAGGAGGCTTTTAAACCGAGAGTGTTCGATCAGATCTTAACCAGGTGCGGTCTCTAGGCCAGAGACGGAGCAGGAGCTAAGAGGGGAGCAGAGGCTTTGCAGGGCTCCCTAGGGTCACCTGAGGCGTGTATGAGTGGTCCCTGCCATGTCCCTGAGGGCAGTGCCAAAAGACAGAGCTCTGGCTGTATAAATTATTCAAAAAATTTATCAAAAATATATTCGTGCACAATGGGGAAACAATTCAAAAAGTAGAAAAGAAGGCCGGGTGTGGTGGCTCACGCCTGTAATCCCAGTACTCTGGGAGGCTGAGACTAGTGGATGTCTGAACTCAGGAGTTTGAGACCAGCCTGAGCCAGAGCAAGACCCCATTTCTAAAAATTGCCAGGTTGGGCGGCACCTGTAGCTCACTGGGTAGGGCACTGGCTACATGCACTGAAGCTTGTAGGCCCAGCTACTTGGGAGGCTGAGGCAAGAGAACTGCTTAAGCTCAAGAGTTTAAGGTTGCCGTGAGCAGTGACACCAAGGCACTCTACCGAGGGTGACATAATGAGAGTCTGTCTCAAAAAAAAAAAGGTAGCCAGGCATTGTGGGGGGCACTTGTAGTCCCAGATACTTGGGAGGTTGAGGCAAGAGAATCACTTGAGCCCAAGAGTTTGAGGTTTTGTGAGCTATGATGCCATAGCACTCAACCCCAGGGCAATAGAATGAACTCTGTCTCAAAAAATAAAAAAAAATGGCCAAGAAAATTTCTATAGAGTGAAAAATTAGTGCTACCTGCTAACCTACACCCGCCCAGAGGCAAACACCACTAACAGTTTCTTATAAGCCTTCCAGAAATTTTCCATGCCAGGTACAGCCCATGTATATATCCTTTAAACACGCACACACACACACACACACACGCACACACACACACGCACAAGGCAGTGTCCGGTTCTTGCATTTTTTCACATAATATACCTTAGAGCTTTTCCCATGTCAGATATGTAGAGCTTTTCAATGCTGTATCTGCTACATAATTCCATATGGTGAATGGATTATAATGCATTTAATTTTTTTTT
>NW_003852420.1:14342895-14376359 GCF_000181295.1 Otolemur garnettii
TTTTTTTTTTTTTTAAAGGTGGCCTTTTTTTAAACTAAATTATAGCTGTGTACATTAATGCAATCATGGGGTACAGTATGGTGTTTTCATATACAATTTGAAATACTCTCATCGAACTGGTTAACATAGCCTTCATGTCATTTTCTTAGTTATTGAGTTAAGACATTCATACTCTCCTTTTAGAATGTACGACCTTTCTGAGGTTCAGTTTCTTCAACTAAGAACCAGCAGTTGGTATGGGGCTGCTAGAGAGATTTAAAAATGCATGAAAATGATTTGCAAGTCTTAGGAGTGCCTCCGATGGGATGGGGGGGATTAAGCATTACTGGGGCTCTGGCAGCCCTGTGGGGCACTGCCTGCTATAAACCTCCTTTATGTCTCCTGGCTTTTCAGTGTTATGTTTGCTCACAGTGAGAACATTTTCTCCCAGCTGTTGCCCGTGAGCAAACACTGAGCCTGCAGGGAGATGGGCCAGCAGGAGAACCCCCCTGCAAAGGATTAGGGCTCAGAGGAGTAGGACAAATTACACAGAGGGGAGGGGATGGGGAGAAGCAGAGAACTGCTTCTTTGTGGCAGGCTCTGGTCCTCTCTGAACTCTTGTCTCCTCTTCAACTATAAAAGGCTTCCAACTGGGTGACCCTTTGGAAAGGGGAAAAGCTGGGAGTATAAAGGCATAGGTGTAAGACCAAGCTTTAACCCTAAAGCTGTGTAATTATGGGACTTCACATCTGCAAAATAAGAATCCACACTAAGCGACTGAACTGTTATAAATTGAGACCTCTTCCCATGGAACTTTCATCCAGTGGAGGAGAAACAAATCAGAAACAAATATGAGGTGTCAATGAAGACTATGAAGAAGAATGAAATAGGGTAAAGAGGGAAAAAGGTGATTGGGTGGTCAGGGAAGGCCTCTGTGTCCAGCTGACATTTCAGAAGAGGCTTCAAAGAGGTGAGGGACTGTGCCATGTGGATACTGGGGAAGAGCAGTCCAGGTTGAAGGATCAGCCAGCGCGGAAGGCCTGAAGTGAGATGAGTTTGGCATGTTCAAGGGACGTGGGTGGGGGGGAGGTGAAGGGTAACACCAAATCAGAGTGGACCTCGTGTTTGGATTTTTGTGAGTGACCTGAGAGGCCATTAGAAGGTTCTGAGCAGATCTGTGAGGCCATGGCAGGCTCAGGAGTTGGAGACCAGCCTGAGCAAGAGTGAGACCCCCATCTCTAAAAACTAGCTGGGGCCTGGCACCTGTGGCTCAAGTGGCTAAGGCGCCAACCACAAACACCAGAGCTGGCGGGTTCGAATCCAGCCTGGGCCTGCCAAACAACAATGACAACTACAACCAAAAAATAGCCAAGCGTTGTGGCGGGTGCCTGTGGTCCCAGCTACTTGGGAGGCTGAGGCAAGAGGATCTCTTAAGCCCAAGAGTTTGAAGCTGCTGTGAGCTATGATGCCACAGCACTCTACCGAGGGTAACATAGTAAGACTCTGTCTCAAAAAAAAAAAATAGGTGGGTATTGTGGTGGGCACCCATAGTCCCAGCTACTTCTGTCCCAACTCTGTCTCAAGAAAAAAAAAAGAAGGTTTTGAGCAAAGAAGAATGATGTATCTGACTTAGTTTTTATATCCTTTATGTAAATGTAGTATCCTTTATCCAAATGTAGTATCTAAAAATGATAGTTGTGTTTTATCTGTCCTGGTTTCTGCAGCTCAGGAATTTGGAAGTACGTTGATGGAGCAGTTCTGGCTCAGGGTCTCTCAGGAGGTCATAGTCAAGGCTGCAGACATCTGAAAGCTTGATCATGGCTTTCGGTTCCTTTTCCAAGGTAGCTCACTCTTGTGGCTGGCCCATTGGGTCTGGTGTTGGTGAGAGGCCTCTGTTCCTCTCTGCAGGGTTGCTTGAAGGTCCTCACAGCACTATGGCTGCCTTCACTCAGAATGTGTGACTCAAAAGACCAAGACAAGAGCTGTCTCTTAAGGCCTAGCCTCAGAAGTCACACATCGTCACTTTTGCCGTGCTTATTGGTCACGCAGTATAGCTCTATTCAAAGCAAGGAGGGCATAACTACAAAGAAAAGGTGATGAGCGTGTGGACCATCATAGAGGTTGGCTGCTATAAGGGGGTTTTTTTGTTTGTTTGTTTTAATTAACACCCGTAAAATTGACCTCTTCCTTTCTTTCTTTTCCTTTCTCCTTCTTTTGGTGTAGAGGTGTATAGTTCTATGAATTTTAACACGAGCATATTTGCGTAACCACCACCACAAACAGGATGTAGAGCAGTTTCATCACCCTCAGAAAACCCTCAGGTTTCCTCTGTAGTGACACGCGCCTCCCACCTCAGCCTGTAGTAACTATAGCTGCAACACCGTCGTTCTGTCTTTTTAAGAATGTCATATAAGTGAAATCACATGATATATAACCTCTTGAAACTGGTTTCTTGCCCTCAGAATAATGCCTTCGAGATTCATCCAAGTTGCTGCAGGTTATCAGTACTTCATTTCCTTTCATTGCTGAAATGTATTCCATTGTATGGACATACCACAGTTTGTTACTGATTTGCCCATTGAAGGGGTTGTTTCCCATTTGGGGAAATTATGAATAGGGCTATGTCTTAGTCTGTTCTGGCTACTACAACAAAGGACCGTAGACTGGGTGGTTTATAAAACACAGAAATTGATTTCTTCGCTGGGCACTGTGGCTCATGCCTATAATCCTAGCACTCTGGGAGGCTGAGGCAGGAGGATCTCTCGAGGTTATGAGGAGTTCAAGACCAGACTAAACAAAGCAAGACCCTGTCTCTATTAAAAATACAAAAATTGGCTCGCCACTCGTAGCACAGTGATTACAAATCCGAAATTGGTGGGTTTGAACCCAGCCAAGGCCAGCTAAGCAACAATGATAACTGCAACAAAAAATAGCTGGTGTTGGTGGCAGGCACCTGTAGTCCCACCTATTTGGGAGGCTGAGGCAAGAGAATCAATTAAGCCCAAGAGTTTGAGGTTGCTGTGAGCTGTGATGCCATGGCATTCTCCCGAGGGCAATATAATGGGACTCTATCTCAAAAAAAAAAAAAGAAAGAAAGAAAAGAAAAATTAGCTGGATGTCATGGTGGGCACTTGTAGTTATAGCTACTTCGGAGGCTGAGGCAAGAAGATTGCTTGAACTCAGGAGTTTGAAGTTGCTGTGAGCTAGGCTAAGGCCACGGCACACTACCTAGGGGGACAGACTGAGAGTCTATCTCAAAAAAATAAAGAAAGAAAGAAAAAGAAATTTATTTCTTAATGTCATGGAGGCTAGAAAGTCTAAGGTCAAGATGCCAATAGACTCAGTGTCTAGTTAAAGCTTGCTCTCTGGTTGGTGCCTTTCGCTGTGTTCTCACGTGGCATCTATCCAGGCCTCTTTTATCAAGGCACTAATCCCATTTATGAAGGCTCTGCCCTCATGATCTAGTCCCTTTCCAAAGGTCCCACCTCCGAATAACACCACTTTTGGGGTTAGGATCTCAACATAGAGATTTTGAGGGGGACACAAACATCAGGCCACAGCAAGCCATTATAAACATTTACCTCTCTGCCAGGCATGGCGGCTCATACTTACAATCCTAGCACTTTGGGAGGCAGAAGGATCCCTTGAGGCCAGGAAGGAGTTCAAGACCAGCCTAGGTAACAGTGAGAACTGGTCTCTAAAAAAAATCAGGCAAGTATGCTTGGTCACACCTGTAGTCTCAGCTACTCAGGAGACTGAGGAAGGAGGAGCACTTGAGCCTAGGAATTCAGGTTACAGTGAGCTATGATGATGGCATTACACTCCAACCTGGGTGACAGGGTGAGACCCTGTCTCTAAATAACAAAACCAGGTTGGGTGCAGTTGCTCACATCTGTAATCTAGCACTCTGGTAGGCCAAGGCAGATGGATTGCTTGAGTTCAGGAGTTGGAGACCAGCCTGAGCAAGAGTGAGACCCTGTCTCTCAAAAACTAGCTGGGCATTGTGGCGGGTGCCTGACTCTGGTGGCTGAGGCAAGAGGATTCCTGGAGCCCAGGAGTTTGAGGTTGCTGTGAGCTAGAATGCTGTCTCAAATAAATAAATAAATAAATAAATAAACAAAATGGAAAACAAACACCCCCCTCCAAAAAACAAAACCCTTAATAAATGGTGGGCTAAATAGCAAAATGGAGATGTCACAGGAAAGAGTCTGTGAACTTGAAGATAAATCAATATAAATTACTCAATCTGAGCAACAGAGAGAAAAAGATTAAAAGAAATAAACAGGACCTAAGGGACTCAGGGGACAATATCAAAAGGTCTCATTACCTGAAGGCTTGACTGGGGCTGGAAAGTCTGTTTCCAAGATAATTCACTGACATGGCTATTGGCTGGAGGTCTCAGGTTTTTTTTTGTTTGTTTGTTTTTTGTTTTTTGAGGTGGAGCCTCAAGCTATCCCCCTGGGCAGAGTGCCATGGCATCACAGCTCACAGCAACCTCCAACTCCTGGGCTCAAGCAAGTCTCCTGCCTCAGCCTCCCAAGCAGCTGGGACCACAGGCGCCCGCCACAACGCCTGGCCATTTTTTTGGTTGCAGCCGTCGTTGTTGTTTGGCGGGCCCGGGCTGGGGATTCGAACCCGCCACCTTAGGTGTACGTGGCTGGCGCCTTAGCCGCTTGAGCCACAGGTGCCGAGCCAAGGTCTCAGTTTTGAATCAGTCTCTCTGGCTGTCCAGGAGACAGTGAGCTGGAGGGGCCAGGCTGGAAGAAAAGAGGCTAGTGGGGACATTAGTGGAGGCTTCACCAAGATGCTCATGGGGTTGGGTTTTAAAGGACAAGTGGTTGTTTTCAGAAGGGCAGGTTGTGGGGTGTTCAGGACAAAGGGATCCGTCTGAGTGATGGCTTGGAGGTGGCAGAAGTCTGAGAAGCCTGGAAAGTAAAACTTTGGGATTCCTGAAGTGAAAGGTTTAAGACCAGGACAGGAGACAGGGTGATTACCATGAATGAGGAGCTGGGAAAATGGGCTGGACCTGGATGTTGAGAGATGAGCGGTTGATTTTTGATTTCTATGGGCTGAAGAAAAAGCCCAGGTAATATTTTCCACTAGTGTGCAAGGAGGAGGAAGCCCCCACCCCCAGACCTGAGACAGGATGTGGGGATGCTTGTAGGTGTCTAAGGCCTTGGCAAGGAAGGTGAAATCTAAACCAAAAAGGCTTGTGGCCCAGTTCCTGGGGAAAAAGAATGATACAGTTTGCAGGTGCCAAAAGGGAATGTCACCCTGCTGCAGCCTTTCCTGGGTCAGATGGTATGAGAGGGGAGCCAAGGGGACGTCTGCTTCTGTACCCAAGGAAATAAACAGAACATTTCCCAAGGACGTACTGTAAATTAGATGGGGGAAGTGGCAGAGGATGGGGGACTGGGTATTTAGGGGTAGTAGTGACAAAGAGTTCTTGCTACATCCCTTTTTTTAGACCTTAAAAAAACTGAACCATGTATATTAGTTAAAAACAATTACCCACAAACTCAGCAGCATTTATTATCTCACCCAGTTTTTGATGGTAAATAATCTGGAATCAGCCCTGCTGGGTGATTCTGTCTCAAGGTCTTTCATGAAACTGCAATTAAAATGTCAGCCAGGCCTACAATCATCTGAAGGCTTGACTGGGGCTGGAGGGTCTATTTCCAAGATAATTAATTCAATCCCATGCCTGTTGGCTAGAGATCCCCATTGCTTAATGGCTGTTGGCCAAAGGCCTTGGTGTGGGCATCTCCACAGGACTGCTCTTGATATGCCAGGTGCCTTACCCCACAACAAGAGCAAGACACCAAGACAGAAGCTGTAGCATCTTTTATGACCTAATCTCAGAAGTGGCATATAACATCATTTCTGCCATATTTTTTTTTTGAGATAGAATCTCACTATGTTGCCCTCAGTAGAATGCTATAGTGTCACAGCTCACAGCAACCTCAAATGCTTTGGCTTAAGTGCTTCTCTTGCTTCAGTCTCCCAAGTAGCTGGGACTACAGGCACCCTCCACAATGCCTGGCTATTTTGCCCAGGCCAGTCTCAAACCCCCCAGCCTCAGTGTATGTGGCCAACACCCTACTCACTGAGCTACAGGTGCTGAGCCCATCACTGTCATATTTTATGGATCCCATAGGCGAATGCTGGTTCAGTGTGGAGAGGGACTATACAAGGTTTTGAATACAGGGAAGCCATCTTGGAGGCTGGCTACCACAGCATGCAAATGTATTACTGATTCAATTTCTTTTACAAATTTAAGGAGGTCACTGAGACATATTATTGAGAGAAAAAAAAGGAAAGTTGCATTTTTATATAAACTCACTTTAAAAAGCACAAAACCTATATATTCCTATTATCCATACATATGTAAATGCATAGAAAAAGATTTACCAGGATATATACTTTTTTTCTATTTTTCTTTTTTTTTTTTTTTTTTTTTTTGCAGTTTTTGGCCGGGGCTGGGTTTGAACCCACCACCTCTGGCATATGGGGCTGGTGCCCTACTCCTGTGAACCACAGGCACCACCCTACAAGGATATATACTTGAAATTCTTCACAGTGTCATCCGTGAGGAGGGAGATGGAATGGTAGGCATATTATAAAAAGGGAATCTGTCGATTTTTACATTACATTTTTTCTTTGTGCTTTGAATTGTTTGCAATAACAGTGTGTTCTGGGGTTGCTTTCTAATTTTCGGGTTGCTGGATAGCAAACCACCCCTGGTTGTTTAGTGGCATAAAACAACCATCCTTTTATTCTGCTCATCGATACTATAGGTCAGGGATTTGGACAGAGCACAGCAGAATTGGTTTATCTCTGCTCTGTGGTGTCTGTGACCTAATCCAGAACACTAAAACAGCTGGCAGTAACATACATTTCTGGTGCCTGGGTTTGGATGAACTAGTGTGTTGTGCTTAACTAGAACCACTGACTGGAACACTTACAAATGGCCTCTCAGTGTGGCTTGAGTTTCCTCACAGCATGGAAAGTGTGTTCCAAGAGGAAGTATGCCAGGTGGAAGTAGCTGGAAAGAAAATATTCCAAGAGAACCAGGCAGAGCGTGGTGCTTTTTTATGACCCAACCTTGAAAGTCACATAGCATCATTCTTGCTGAATTCTACTGGTGAAATCAGCCACAAGGATACGCAGATTCAAGGAAAGAGGATATATGGGAGGAATGTCAAGGAATTGGCATCTATTTTTTTTAAACTGCCCCAGCCAGTTATAGAATTTTAAAATCTATTTTAAGCAATGAGTAGGAGATAAAACTTTGAGGCCGCCTTTCCTGAAACAGTGGGTTGGGAGCACCTATCACATCCCAGACACTTAGCTCTTTCTATACTTTATCTCCTTGAGCCCGATAATCTCATAGAACCTGAGATAACCTGGCGGTTGCAAATTATAATTCTTTTTTTGTTTCTTTTCAGTACCTGGAGCCAAGCCCTTTACGTAAATATTTATGTATAGATTTATTTGTTCCCCATGCCTTATTCCAAAAGGGATTTGAGTAAGCCTACAGGAATTCATATAGTAGAATCATATGATTAAAAATATATAAATAGATCTAGAAACTAAGATGAAGGGAGAGGAAAGATTGAAACAGTAAATTGAAACCAGAGGGGAAGTTAGTTCTTAAAAATATATGCTGCAAAATCTAAAGTAAATATTTGGCATTGCAAGCCTGGAAAGAATTATATATGTTATCTGATCTAATTCCCCCACTGGCTCGTGAAATGCCTCTCCAACACCCTGAGCAAGCAGCCATCTAACCTCAGTTTACACATCTCCAGTGATGGAGTCAGTGCATTTTAAGGCACTTTCCAATGTTAGAAAATGGCAGTATAGCTCATCTGTAATCCTAGCACTCTAGGAGGCCAAGGCAGGAGAGGATCCTTGGAGCTCAGGAGTTTGAGACCAGCTTGGGCAAGAGCAAGATCCTATCTCTACCAAAAATAGAAAAAAAATTAGTTGGGCATTGTGGCAGGCACCTGTAGTTCCAGCTACTCAGGAGGCTGAGACAGGAGAATTGCTTGAGACTAGGAGTTTGAAGCTGCTGTGAGCTAGGCTGATACCATGGCACTCTAGCCGGGGGGACAGAACTAGACTCTATCTCAAAAAAGAAAGAAGAAAGGAAGGAAAGAAGGAAGGAAGGAAGGAAGGAAGGAAGGAAGGAAGGAAGGAAGGAAGGAAGGAAAGAAGGAAGGAAATAAAAGTATAGAACCAACAGTCACAAATGTAAATGCTTCCAAGAGCCAGACAGGCAATGAAAATGAATGAGGCACCTGTAATCCTAGCACTCTGGGAGACTCAGGCGGGTGGAGAGCCTCAGTTCAGGAGTTCGAGACCAGCCTGAGCAAGAGCGAGACTCCATCTCTAGAAAAACAGCCAGGCATTGTGGTGGGCTCCTGTAGTCCCAGCTATTCCAGAGGCTGAGGCAAGAGGATCACGTGAGCCCAAGAGTTTGAGGTTGCTGTGAACTATGATGACATGGCATTCAGCAACAGGGTGCAGAATGAGTCTGTCTAGGCTCGGCACCTGTGGCTCAAGTGGCTAAGGCGCCAGCCACATACACCCAAGGTGGCGGGTTCGAATCCAGCCCAGGCCCGCCAAACAACAATGACAGCTGCCACCAAAAAATAGCCAGGCGTTGTGGCAGGCGCCTGTGGTCCCAACTAATCGGGATGCTGAGGCAAGAGACTTGCTTGAGCCCAGGAGTTGGAGGTTGCTGTGAGCTGTGATGACACGGCACTCTACCCAGGGGGACAGCTTGAGGCTCTGTCTCAAAAAAAAAAAAAAAAAAGAGTCTGTCTAAAGAAAGAAAGAGAGAGAAAGAGGAAGGAAGGAAAGAAAGAAAGAAAATGAATGAGGCAAATCAATCCAATGGGGAGGTGTGGTGGACATATGTCAAAGTGGCGTCACACATCCTGTTTGACAAGAGCAACTGCTACTCCTTCCAGCCAATTATTCCATGCAAGAACTCGGGTCTTTGGCCATTTCAAAAGAAGTTAAAAATTCCAATTTTAGGCTCAGTGCCTGTAGCTCAGCAGCTAGGGCGCCAGCCACATACATTGAGCTGGTGGGTTCAAATCCAGCCCGGGCCTGCCAAACAACAATGACAACTACAATCCAAAAAAAGAAAATAGCTGGGCATTGTGATGGGCACCTGTAGTCCTAGCTACTTGGGAGGCAGAGGCAAGAGAATCCCTTAAGCCCAGGAGTTTGAGGTAGCTGTGAGCTGTGACGTGACAGTACTCTACAGAGGGTGACATAGTGAGACTGTCTCAAAAAAAAAATTCCAATTTTATGGGAAATCTCCTGGTTTTTAACCCTTTTTTCAGGCACTGCCCATTTTTTCAATTTTTATTAGAGACGGGGTCCTGCTCTTGCTCACACTGGTCTTAAACTCCTGAGCTCAGGCAATCCACCAGCTTCAGCCTCCCAGGGTTAGGATTACAGGCATGAGCCACTGCACTGGTATTTTTAAACATTGGTAATTCTCTATTTTATAAAACACTAAGCAGGCCGAACAAAATACAACTGCAGGCAGATGCTACCCATAGTTCACTGGTTGGGGAGGGCCAAGAAGGCCAAAGTCATAGGCTTTGAAGCTGGATTAGAACAGGCTTTGAATCTGAATCAGCGACTTACTCATTGGCTAATTGTAGCCTTAGTCTCGTCTATAAAATGGGAATAATAACAGCACGTACCTCTTAAAGAGGTAGATATGTGATAAATAAGATAGTCTATAAAGCACCTACCATAGTGCCACCACATGGGAAGCATCCAATAGATGCATTGCTATAACAAACAAATGAACATTTATAAATAAATATGCCTTGCTAAATAGCTACAGTAAATACATAAACTATTATGAGGGCCTCTCTGAGGCTTCCCTCCACTGATCCCAATTACAAAAGTAATTTTGTTTGTTTGTTTCAGAGACAGGACCTTGCTCTGTCACCCAGGCTGGAGTGCAGGGTTGAAATCCTAGTTCACCGTAACCTTGAACACAAGGTCTCAAGGGATCCTCCTGCCTCAGCACCCCCGCCCCTCCCCCAAGTATCTGGTTTTACAGATCCGTACCACTATATCTGTTTAACTTTCCCCCCCCCAAATATGATCCATGTATTTGGTTACATGGATCAATTTTGTAAAGCTTGAGTCATAGCTATAGGTATGCCCATCACCCAAATAGTGTTCATTGAACCCATGAGGTAGGTTTTTGCCCCTTCCCTCCTCCTCTTTCCCCATTGCTTGACTTCCACTGAGTTGTACTTCCCTCTGTACGCATGTGTGCTCATCAGTGAGTTCCAGGTTTTTTTTAAAGACAGAGTCTCATTCTGTCACACTAAGTAGAGTGCTATGCTATTATCTTAGCTCGCAGCAAGCTCAGTATCTTGGGCCCAAGAGATCCTCTTGCCTTAGCCTCCCAGTAAGTGGGATTACAGGTGTCTTCCACAACACCTGGCTAGTTTTTCTATTTTTAGTAGAGATAGGGTCTTGCTCTTGCTCAGGCTGGTCTTAAACTTGTGAGCTTAGATCCACCCTTCAGCCTCTCAGAGTGCTAGGATTATAGGCATGAGCCACTGTGCCCAGACAGTTCCAATTTAATGATGAGCACATGTGGTACTTTATTATCCAATCTGGAGATACTTCACATAGGTAAAGGGTCTCCAGTTCCATCCACATTGTTGCAAAAAGGCATTAATTCATATACCACATTTTATTAATCCACTCACGAATTGATAGGCACTCGGGTCAGTTTCACATCTTCACAATTGTGCATTACGCTGCAGTAAACATTCAAGTGTAGGTGTCTTTTTGATAGAAAGACTTCTTTTCCTCTTGGTAGATACCCAGTAATGGGATTGCCAGTTAGAATGGTAGGTTTACTCTTAATTCTTTGAGGAATCTCCATACTGTTTTTCATAGGGGTTGGGCTAATTTGCAGTCCCACCAACAGTGAGATTACAAGCACATACCATGGCTACGTGGCCTTAGCCATTCCTGGCTAATTTTTCTATTTTTTGTAGTGATGGGGTCTTGCTCTTATCCAGGCTGTTTTCAAATTCCTGGCCTCAAGTGATCCACCCCCAACAGCCTCCCAGTGTACTAGAATTGCAAGCTTGAGCCACTGGGCCTGGCCTGTTTTTAATTATTAGACGTGCAGTTCATATTTTCCCCTTAGGTGCCAGAAATATGACATTTTCCTTTGTCCAGGGCCCAGGAAAAACAGCTTTGTGAGGAAGTCTGTAGGATCCTGCTTTGGGGTAAGATGGGTGATGAGCAATGATGGGCATAGATATATTGCGTGTACGTGAAAGAGAGGAGTTAAAGGACACAACATATGATTCAAATGTTCAAAAGCCACTCATGACTGGTACTGCATTGCACAGCACAGACATAGAATATTTCTGTCACTGTGGAAAGTTTTACTGGACAGTGCTGTAGGTGTGCATGTGCTCCAATTCTGGCCATTGAAACACAAATGGTAAGTTTTTTGCGGGGGGCTTCCCTACATGGATAGAGAGAAGGAGCCTCTTGCTTCTTCCTGTCTGAGATGCTGCTGTGAGTGTGTGATGCCTGGCAACCATTTTGCAATCACAAGGTGACAAGTGCAAGGACCAAAAGAGAACTTGGGGAGGATGGTGAGTAAAGTAGGATGAAAAGAACCTACTCCTTTTTATTTTTTTTTTTTTGAGACAGAGTCTCACTATGTTGCCCTCGGGAGAGTGCCATGGTGTGATAGCTCAAGTAATCCTTTTGCCTCAGCCTCCCGAGAAGGCAGTGTGTGGTGGCTTATGCCTGTAATCCTAGCACTAAGGCAGGTGGACTGCTTGAGCTTAGGAGTTCAAGATCAGCCTGAGCAAAACCTAGATCCCTGTCTCTACTAAAAACAGAAAAAGTAGCCAGGTAGCCAGGAGATCATGAAAGGCCCCCTGATAGAACCAGGACTACAACGTAGGTAGGTATTACTTAGTTGTATACTCTGTGCTTAACACAGTAGCTGGTACATAGCAGCACATAACACACTGATGAAAAAACATGTGTGCTCACATCTGTAATCCTAGCACTCTGGGAGGCTGAGGTGGGAGGATCACTTGAGGTATGCCCATCAAGCCAGTGCCTGTAGTCCCAGCTACTCAGGAAGCTAAAGCAGGAGGATCACGTGAGCCCAGGAGTTTGAGGTTATTGTGAGCTAGGCTGATACCATGGCACCCTACCCTGGGCGATGGGGTGAGACTCTGTCTCAAAAATAAATAAATAAATACATAAATAAACAAACGAACAAATGAATAAATAAATAAAAATTGTGCTAAAACACACAAGCATAAAACTTACCATTGTATATAACCAATCTCCAGAACTCTTTATTTTGCCAAACTGAAACTCTGGACCCATTGAACGACTTCCCACTCCTTCCTCTCCCAAGCACCTACTTTCATTTCCATGAATTTGACTACTCTATGTCCTGGCTACTCTTCAAAAACACGGTACTCATGGCGGCGTAATATTCTCTCCTGCCTGCCGTCTCTTAGTTTATTTACCCATTCCTCTAATATGGGTTATAATACTTCCCTGTTGCAAAGGAAGCCGGGATGAACATGCTTATACCTAGATCTTTTACAGCACATCTCATTATCTGCTGAAAATTGATTCCTGGATCAGGAATGTGCTGACTCAAATAGTTTTTAGTCATCATGTTAATTTTCCTTATGATGCGTGCCAATTTCTTAACTACCATTAGCTGTGGGATGAAAGTACTCCTCTCTTTCTCCTTGCCAACATTATTATTTTTTTAAAAAAATAATCTGCTGGCTCGGCGCCTGTGGCTCAAGCGGCTAAGGCGCCAGCCACATACACCTAAGGTGGCGGGTTCGAATCCCCAGCCCGGGCCCACCAAACAACAATGATGGCTGCAACCAAAAAATGGCCAGATGTTGTGGCGGGCACCTGTAGTCCCAGCTACATGGGAGGCTGAGGCAGGAGACTTGCTTGAGCCCAGAAGTTGGAGGTTGCTGTGAGCTGTGATGCCATGGCACTCTACCCAGGGGGATAGCTTGAGGCTCTGTCTAAAAAAAAAAAATAATAATAATCTGCTAATTTGAGAAGTGAATGATGATAATATATGTTTTTACTTTTTATTTTTTATTTATTTTGCTACCCTACCTAGGTTGGTGTAAAATATATGTTTTATTTATTTATTTATTTAATTTGTGAGACAGAGTCTCACTTTGTTGCCCAGGCTAAAATGCCGTGGCATGATCAAAGCTCACAGCAACCTCAAACCCCTGGGCTCAAGTGACCCTCCCAATTCCTCGTCCTGAGTAGCTGGAACTACAGGCATGTGCCACCATGCCCAGCTAATTTTTCAATTTTTTGTAGAGACAGGATCTTGCTCTGGCTTAGGCTTATCTCAAACGCCTGACCTCAAGTGATCCTCCCACCTCAGCCTCCCAGAGTGTTAGGATTACAGATGTGAGCCACATACACATTTTAAAATCAGCGTGTTATGTGCTGCTATGTCCCAGCTACTGTGCTAAGCACAGAGGATTGACCCAATCATGGAACCTACATTGTAGTCCTGGTTCTATCCGGGGGCCTTTCATGATCTGGCTCTGAGATTTTAATATCATTGTTTTCTCTATCTCTTTAAGTGCCTTACAGCTGGGAAATCATTTCATGCTTATTCCCTGGATAAATTCTGACAGCAACCATGTAAGAGACAAGTAGAGAAATGAGGTCCAGAAAGGTAAACTAACTTGCCCAAGGTCACATAGCTAGTTAAGTACCTGAGGAGGAAGCAATAGCCAACTCCTGTCTGGCTTTCTTCAGAAAACATCAAAGATGTGTATTTAGAAGCCATTAGCTTGATTCCCAGCCCTTAGAGCCTCCCCAGGTCCCAGAGTCCCATCTGTACTGAACCTGGGCACTCAGCCAAGTGACAACCACCAGGCACATCTTAGGTACTTGGCCTGGGTCCAAGCCCAGCATCTTGCTTCTTCCTGAAAGGGACCCTAGGATGCCACCTCCGTGCATTGTGTTAAATAATTCCCTCTGCCATCTTTTCACACAACCCCTTCTCAACCCTCCTCCCCAAATGATAGTAAATCTCCAAAAAGACTAAACTCTCTTACCAGCACAACTCCTGACAGTTACAATTATTCTTTCAGTGGGGGACGCCAGGACCCCACCCCAAAAAAGAAGGAAATCATCCTCCACTTATGGAGGACCTACTAAGTGCCAGGCATTGTCCTATACCATAGTTTATTTATTTATTTATTTAAGATAGTCTCGCTTTGTTGCCCTGGTAGAGTGTCATGGCATCATAGCTCATAGCAACCTCAAACTCTTGAGCCCAAGTGATTCTCTTGCCTCAGCCTCCTGAATAGCTGAGCTGACAGGCACCAGCCACAATGCCGGGCTGTTTTTAGAGACAGGGTCTTGCTTTTGCTCAGGCTGGTCTTGAACTCCTGAGCTCAAGCAATCCACCCGTCTTGGCCTCCCAGAGTGCCAGGATTTCAAGCATGAGCCACCCCACCTGGCACCATGTCTTATTTAATCCTCACAACAAACCTCAGCAGTAGCATTTCTAGCTCCATTTTTCAGATGAGGAAACTGAGTTCCAGAGAGGTAACGTGACTTGCTCTGGATCACTCAGTTAGCTGGTAAGGGACAGAGCTAGGATTCAAACCTAAGACTGTCTAGACCTCAGAATCTATGCTTGTCATTTTTCATAGCCCAAAGATGTCTTGTCCACTAGGGAGCCACCAGCCTTATATGGCCATTTAAACAAATAAATCAGTTTTTCAGTTACATTCATTTCAAGTGTTCAATAGCCACACATGGCTGGTGGCTACCCTATTGGACAGCACAGATAGAGAACATTTCCATGGTGGAAAGATCTGTTGGACAGTCCTGCTGTAGAATGTCAGAGAAGGAAGAAAACTCACTGATTTTATGTTTGCTTGGGGAACTAGGACATCTACCACTTCCCAGCTCTGTAGGAAGTTCATTAGAAATAATTTTTTCTGAAGATCATAATAAAACCATCAGTGAATTTCTGGGCTATTTTACCTCTCTCTTGGTTTGGGCTCCATTCAGTCCCACCATGAGAGGTGCAACAGGTCCCTTCCCACGCTCCCATCTAGGTATCCAATACCTTCCTCTGTCACAGGGAATCTGGGTTGTACCCAGCCACTGAAACAGGGTCTCTTTACAAGATGAAGACAGATGGGGACTGAACAAAGTTTCATGACACAGTGAGCGTTATTTTGGCTGGGTGGTCACTGGGGGACATGTCTGCTGCTGGGGAAGAGGGTCCTCATGCAGCACAATGAGGGGAGGGTAATGGAGCTCCTTAGCAAAGGGGATGTCTGGTTATAATGGGATTTTTTTTCCTGTCTAGCAACCGTACCTCCTTCCTATGTTTAGGGAATCCTTACTTTGTGAATGGAAGGCAGGCTCTTCCTCCTATCACAGAAGCCAAAGCATCAGCTGTTTGTTTTTATAGCTTCTACATCTTCCAAGGTAGGAGATGGACACGTGATCAAGCATCAGCCAATCAGAGTTTGGGTTACAAAGAAGTGGAGACCTTCAAGAATCCTTATGGAGAGGGAAGGTAAGAGTGGTGATGAGACAGTGACCATGGCCCATGACCACAGTGCAACCTGGGGCATCCAGTGTTCCCAACATACTGGCCCAGTAGCACATGGTTTCACATGACCTGGCCTCATTCATTCCTGACCACTTCTAGAAACTTCCTGGTGATTTGTGAACTTCTCACTACCGTGCTAATAAATTCCTTTTCTGTACCATCAGTCAGAGTGGGTTTCTATTGTTTATGATGAACTGACACAGTGGTGCTTGCTAGAATTATACCAGCTCATTTCTAGGCTGGGATTTGCTCTGGGAAAAGCAGGGGGGAGGAGGGCTCTCTGCTCTGGTCCACATGATCCGCCCAGATCAGGACCCTTTGTCCCAGCCCCACTGGCTTCTTTTGCCTTCTTGGCATCTCACCATCCCTCCTCTCCACTAAATTTAGCAAATCTCTAGAACTGAGAAGTTTGGAGGCCCTATCTCACTCACAGCATGCAAATATCTTCTCCCATTCTGAAGGCTGTCTGCTTTAGTTGTCATACACTTTGTCTGTGCAAAAGTTTTTTAACTTGATCATGTCTGTCCCCTTTGTTTATTTTTGGTGTTGGCTGCAATTGCCAAGGGGTTCTTCTTCATAAATTCTTTTCCCAGGCTGATAGTATCAAAAGTTTTTCCCCAGCTCTTTGCTTGTGGTTCAAGCCGCTAAGGCACCAGCCACATACACCTGAGCTGGCGGGTTCAAATCTAGCTTCGGCCTGCCAAACAACAATGATGTCTGCAACCAAAAAATAGCCGGGCATTGTGGCAGGTGCCTGTAGTCCCAGCTACTTGGGAGGCTGAGGCAAGAGAATCGCTTAAGCCCAGGAGTTGGAGGTTGCTGTGAGCTGTAATGCCTCAGCACTCTACTCAAGGTGACCGCTTAAGACTCTGTCTCAACAAAAAAAAAAAAGAGAGAGCTTTTCCCATACCTTCTTCTAGGATTTTTATTATTTCATATCTTAAATTTATTTATTTATTTTTATTATTATTATTATTTTTTTTTTTGAGACAGAGTCTCACTCTGTCTCCCTGGAGAAAGTGATGTGGTGTCATCATAGCTCGCAACAACCTGAAACTCTTGGGCTCGAGAGATCCTCCTGCCTCAGCCTCCTGCGTAGCTGGAACTATTATATGTACCACCACACCTAGCTAGTTTTTTTGTTTATTTATTTATTTATTTATTTTGAGACAGAGTCTCACTATGTCGCCCTCAGTTGAGTGCTGTAGTGTCACTGCTCACAGCAACCTCCGACTCTTGGACTTAGGCAATTCTCTTGCCTCAGCCTCCCGAGTAGCTGGAACGACAGGCACCCGCCACAGTGCCTGGCTGTTTGTTGTTGTTGTAATTGTTGTTTGGCGGGCCCAGGTCAGGTTCAAACCCAGTGTATGCTTTTGTTTGTTTATCAAAAATCAGACGGCAATCCGTTGCTGGATTCATCTTGAAGTTCTCTATTCTATTCTATAGATCTCTATCTCTATTTTTGTCCCAGTACCATGCTGTTTTGATCACTATAGCCTATAGTACACACATCTGGTAATGTAATGCCTCCAAATTTGTTTTTATTTATTTTTTTTTTTTGGAGACAGAGCCTCAAGCTATCCCCCTGGGTAGAGTGCTGTGGCATCAAAGCTCACAGCAACCTCCAACTCCTGGGCTCAAGCGAGTCTCTTGCCTCTGCCTCCCAAGTAGCTGGGACCACAGGCGCCCGCCACAATGCCCAGCTATTTTTTTTGGTTGCAGCCATCATTGTTATTTGGCAGGCCTGGGCTGGATTCGAACCCGCCACCTTAGGTGTATGTGGTTGGCACCTTAGCCACTTGAGCCACAGGTGATGAGCCTGTTTTTATTTTATTTTGTTACTTTTTAGCAGGCCCTGGCCGGGTTCAAACCCGTCACCCCCGGTGCACGGGGCTGGCAACTCTAACCATTGAGCAACAGGCACCCTGTTTTTATTTCTTAAAATTACATTGGCTATTTGAGGCTTTTTACCTGGTTCCATATAAGACTAAGTACTGTTTTTCCAAGTTTTTCAAAGTATGACATTGGTGCTTTGATGGGGATTGCATTAAATCTGTAGATCACTTTGGGCAGTATGGACATTTTAACAATGTTGATTCTTCCCAGTCATGAGCGTGGTAGGCTTTTCCACTGCTATTCTGCTATTTTCCAAATAGCAGTGACTTCTGCTATTTCTTTTCTTAGGGTTTCATAGTTCTCTTTATAGAGGTCCTTCACCAAATTCTACTAAACTTTCACATCATGTGTTAGATATTTCATTTTCTTTGAAGCCATTGTGAAGGGTATTGTGTCTTTGATTTGATTCTCAGCTTGACTGTTGTTGGCATGTAGGAAGGCTACTGATTTGTGGACATTGATTTTGTATCCTGAGATGTTACTGTATTCCTGGATGACTTCCAGGAGCCTTGTGGTTGAGACCCTGAGGTTGTCCAAGTATAAGATCATATCATCAACAAAGAGCGAGAGTTTGACCTCCTCTGTCCCCATTTGAATATCCTTAATATCTGTCTCTTGCCTGATTGCATTGGCTGGTTCTTCCAGCACTATGTTGAGTAGCAGTGGGGATAGTGGACATCCTTGTCTGGTTCCAGTTCTAAGTGGAAATGCTTCCAGTTGTACTCCATTCAACATGATATTGGCTATGGGTTGGTTGTAGGTCAGTTTAAGAAATGCCCCGCCTATGTGTCTTTTCTTAAGTGTTCTTGTCAGAATAGGATGTTGAGTTTTGTAGAATGCTTTTTTGTATCTACTGAGAGGATTATATGGCCTTTGTTTTTGCATCTATTTATATGTTGAATTAAAACAAAAAGTCCTGGACCAGATGGTCCTGGACCAGAATCTACCAAACCTTCAAAGGAGGAGCTAGTACTTATATTGCAGAACCTATCCCAAAACATAGAGGAGGAAGGAATCCTCCCCAACACGTTCTACAAAACAAATATTACCCTGAAACCAGAAAAGGACCTACGGGCCGATATCATTAATGACTATTGATGCAAAAATATTCAATAAGATCCTAGCAAACAGAACGCATTAAAAAATTATACATCATGATCACATGGGCTTTATCCCAGGCATGCAAGTTTGGTTTAACATACTTAAATCCTGAGGCAGTGCCTGTGGCTCAAAGGAGGACACCAGCCCCATCTGTCGGAGGTGGCAGGTTCAAACCCAGCCCTAGCCAAAAGCTGCAAAAATAAATAAATAAATAAAATACTTAAATCCTGCTCTGACTTTTCAAGACTTCTTCCTACTTCCCGAGGTTCCTTCCCAAGATTCTGAGACTCAGAAGTGCTTTCTCTATTTTTCTTTCTCTTTTATTTTATTTTTTTTAAGACTAGTCAAGTGAAGTAGTTGAGAGTGAAGAAACAGAGGACTCTTTAACTGGTTGTGATCAATTAGTTGTAAACACCACTGCACTCAGACCACCTCCTTTCTCTATTTTTCTACAAAAGCTCTTTCCCAAGCAATAAATGCTTCATAGTACAGGTTGGATGCAAAAGAGGACACAGTGAAAAAGTGATCCCAGGAATGAAGTATACTGGTAATGTATCAAAAAATTATCCTTCCATACTAGTGTGACCTCTGATGTAGTTTGCCCAGACTAAAAGGTTTCTCTGGATGCGGGACTTGTGGTGCTAAAATAGAGATAGTCAAACAGGAAGAGGAAAGTTGTCCATGCTGCACTGTACACCTGTCGCTAATCATTCCATTCCTCTACACAGCTTGCTAAGAACAGAATCGAAACCAGATCCTCAGCTGGGTGTGGTGTAATCCTAGCATTCTGGGAGGCTGAGGTGGGGGGATTGCTTGAGCTCAAGAGTTTGAGACCAGCCGAACAAGAGTGAGACCTCTGTCTCCACTAAAAGTAGAAAACCAGCCAGGTGCAGTGGTGATACCTGTAGCCCTAGCTACTTTGGAGGCTGAGGCAAGAGAACAGCTCAAGCCTAAAATGGGCTTCTATGAGCTCTGATGATGCCATGGCACTCTACCCAGGGCAACAGAGTAAGACTCTGTCTCAAAAAACAAAAAACAGAACAACAACAACAAAAAAACCCCAACCAAACAACTAAACAAAAACCAAAAACAAATAACAACAACAACAAAAAAAAAAAACTAGACCCTCATCAACAATGCCTTATTAAAGTTTTTTTCTCTATTTCTAGTAAGAGAGAAAAATATGCTTGTTTTAATACTGATGAGGAGAAACAGCTCATGTTTAAAAGCAGTATTTTCTATTCCTTATCTCTGAACTACCTGTTCATACTCTTTATTAACCTGTTTTTTTTAATTATAAAGCAGTATTCTTGAGTTCCTTTGGCTATAAAAAAAAGGAAAAGAAAATTATAAAACAGTAAAGACATGGCTCAGCACCTGTAGCTCAGTGGCTAGGGCACCAACCCCCTAAACCAGGCTGGAGGGTTTGATCCCAGCCTGGGCCCACCAAACA
This sequence comes from Otolemur garnettii, assembly GCF_000181295.1. Taxonomy (NCBI): domain Eukaryota; kingdom Metazoa; phylum Chordata; class Mammalia; order Primates; family Galagidae; genus Otolemur; species Otolemur garnettii. Next base: position 14,363,004 of record NW_003852420.1, read on the forward strand.
ATAGTAACAACTACAACAGAAAAATAGCAGAGTGTTGTGGCAGGTGCCTGTAGTCCCAACTACTTGGGAGGCTGAGGCAAGAGAATCACTTAAGCCCAAGAGTTTGAGGTTGCTGTGAGCTGTGATGCCAGAGCACTCTACCGAGGGTGACATACAATAAAGACATCCAGTTAAAAATGGTGGATAGATGACACGTATTTATTTTTCCCCCTGAAGTCTCACTTACATGACAATAAGGAACACAAAACATATTAACTTAGAATATTAGAACAGGAGACATTAGTGGCCCTGAGATTAGAGTAAGGTTTTAGAAAACAGAGACAATAGCCGGGCGTTGTGGCGGGCACCTGTAGTCCCAGCTACTTGGCAGGCTGAGGCAAGAGAATCACTTAAGCACAAGAGTTTGAGGTTGCTGTGAGCTGTGATGCCATAGCACTCTACCCAGGGCGATTTAGTGAGACTCTGTCTCAAAAAAGAAAACAGAGACAAAAGGGGAAGTAGGACCTGACTTAATAGGGGGAGGAAGTTGCCGCCTAAATGTTTGCAGAGAATATTGATTTGTAGATGGGGATGAAAATCTCCTAGAGAATAGAATAAAAAAGCCAAAAATGCTGCGAGTTGTAGCATTTTTTTTTTTTTTTAAATAACTGCAGCTCGGCACCTGTAGCTTAGCGGCTAGGGTACCAGCCACATACACCAGAGCTGGTGGGTTCGAATCCAGCCCAAGCCTGCCAAACAATGACAACTACAACCAAAAAATAGCCAGGCACTGTGGCAGGTGCCATAGCTACTTGGGAGGCAGAGGCAGGAGACTCCCTTGAGCCCAGGAGTTGCAGGTTGCTATGAGCTGTGATGCCACAGCACTCTACCCAGGGTGACAGCTTGAGGCTCTGTCCAAAACAAACAAACAAATAAATAAATAAATGGGCACTGTGGTGGGCGCCTCTAGTTCCAGCTGCTTGGGAGACTAAGGCAAGAGCATCGCTTGAATTGGAGAGTTTGAGGTTGCTATGAGCTATGATTCCAGGGCACTCTACCCAGGGTGACAAGATTAGACTCTGTCTCCAAAGCAAAACAAGACCAAAAGAGGCAAAATAAGAGAAAAACAGTGAGAAAATTAGGATCTTAGTCCACAAGGCACAACTTTTTTTTCTTTTTGAGACAGAGTCTACCTAAGTTGCCCTAAGTAGAGTCCTGAGGCGTCATAGCTCACAGCAACCTCAAACTCAATGGCTTAAGTGATTCTTTTGCCTCAGCCTTCTGAGTGGCTGGGACTACAGGTGCCTGCCACAATGCCCAGCTATTTTTTGGTTGGAATTGTCATAGCTGTTTAGCAGGCCTGGGCTGAGCTTCAACCCACCAGCCTTGGTGTATGTGGCTGGCCACCTTACTCACTGAGCCAAGGGCACTGAGCCACGACACAACTTTTGATTAAGGGAAGTTCCAGAAAGTGATAACAGAGAAAAATAAAGGGAGCGAAGAAAATTATTAAAGAAGTAATAGAAGAAAATTACATAGATTAGAAGGATATAAATCTCTAGATTGGAGGGGCCCAGTCAGCTAATACAAGTGAGGAGCTACCTTCACTGAGGAGTGTTATCATCAAATATCATTAACACTATGGGTAAAGAGAATAACGTAAAAGTTTTCAAAGTTAATTTTTTAAAAAACTAGTCATATACAAAGCAACAGGATTGAGAATGGGATTAGATGTTTGAGATCTGGGTACTAGAAATAGTAGTGAACTGCCTTGAAAATTATAAGAGAAAGTAATTTTCAGCCTAGATTTCTATACCCTGCTAAGCTATTAATCGAATATAAAGACATATGTAGATACTCAAGGACTAAATATATTTGTTCCTAGTCACTCTTTCTCAGAAATCTACTGAAAAGTGTGCTGTATAGAAATGACAAAGGAATTCATAATCCAGAAGACATGGGGTTCAGGGCACAGGAAATCCAACTCAGGAGTAGGATATAGGAAAGTACAGTATGATAGTTGTGCAGTAGGCCGGGAGAACACCAGTCTGGGTTAGAGCTCATGTCTTCAGGAGGAAAAACAAAACACAACTCATGGAGTCTTTGTTGTATTTAAGCATCTGGAAAAAATCACTGCTAAGTATTTGCCTGATTTATTGGATACACAGGAAATATTACCAATAGGCACAAAGAAAACGAATGAAAACGGAAAAAAATGAGGAAATTATTAGCCTCAAAAAAAAAAAATGAGAAGGCATGGAAGAAATGAAACATAAACATAAATAAAAGGTTTGACAATTAAGTTTGCAAACTCATCCTAAAAAAAGTGCTAAATATCACAGCAGCAGTCATCATATTAACCTTGATGTCCTGAATGTCATCAAAATGTCCTCCTTTCAGTATTTCCTTTTTCTTTGGGTAAAGAAAAAAGGCATTAGGGGCTAGATCAGATGAGTAGGGAGGGTGTTTCAATACAGTTACTTGTTTACTGGCTAAAAACTTCCTCACCGACAGTACCAGGAGAGCTGGTGCATTGTTGTGATGTAAGAACCATGAGTTGCTGGTAACAAGTTCAGGTTGTTTTTCCTCTAACTTTTTCATGTAGCCTTTTCAGCACTTCCAAATAGTAAATTTGGTTAACTGTTTGTCTAGTTGTTACAAATTCATAATGAACAATCCCTCTAATATTAAAAAAGTTTAGCAACATAATTTTGTCTCTCTTTTTTTTTTGTTTTTTTTGAGTCAGGTTCTTGCTGTCATTAGGGCTACAGTGTCATGACCTCAGCCTAGGTAACAGTAACCTCAAATTCCAGGGCTCAAGCAATCCTCCTGACTCAGCCTTTTAAGTAGCTGGAACTATAGGTGTGCCAGCATAGCCAGCTCAGTTTTCTATGTTTAGTACAGACAGGGTCTCACTCTTGTTTAGGCTGGTCTCTGACTCCTAAGCTCAGGCAATCCTCCTGCCTCAGCCTCCCAAAGTGCCTAGATTATAGGTGTGAGACACTATGCCCAGCCCTTTTGGACTCCTGATTTGGACTGACTTCCATTGTGCACTTTGACACTTTGTTTCAGGGTTGTATTGGTACACTCATGTTTCATCACCACTGATAACACAATAACGTGTTCCAATACATTCTTTCCCCTCCGAAAGATCTCGGCAAACTTTGACTGCCTTTTGATTTTGTTCATCGGTGACCTCGTTTAGGACCATTTTTGCACACACCTTTCTCATGCCAAAATTTTTAGTTAAGATTTTCCTGACTGTTTTTCTATCAATGTTTACTTGGTTGCTATGCTTCTCACAGTCAGCCAATGATTTTGATGCACAATTTGACAATTTTTTTGCAATGCTTTCTTCAGTTCTGCTCATTGCTGGCTGCCCTGACCTCTTTTCATCAGTGATGCCTTCTCGCCTCTAAGAAAATATTTCATCCATTTGTACACGGCCATTTTCTTCATGGTATTATCCCCATAAGTTTGGACTAACAGGTCCCCAATTTTACTTCCACTCTTGCCAAGTTCAACAAGAAATTTAATGTTTGTTTGTTGCTCTTCAGGGGTGTTCAACCTGTGACCCATGTGGTGATTTTGTGAGGACTGTTTTTGCTTATTGGTGGTGTCAGATAGCACAAAAAGTATGCACAGATCTTTTTGTCCCTGCTAAACCAGCTTTCCTTAGTGTTTGTGTATTTACTGTGTGTCCTAAGATAACTCTTTTTTTTTTTTTTTGAGATAGTCTCACAATGTCGCCCTCAGTAGAGTGCGATGACATCATAGCTCACAGCAACCTCAAACTCTTGGGCTTAAGTGATTCTCTTGCCTCAGCCTCCCAAGTAACTGGGACTGTAGGCACCCTCCATAACGCCCAGCTATTTTTTGGTTGCAGTTGTCATTGTTTTTTTTTTAATTTACTTTTATATTTTTTTATTTTATTTTTATTTTTTGCTGTTTTTGGCCGGGGCTGGGTTTGAACCCACCACCTGCAGTATATGGGGTCTGCACCCTATTCCTTTGAGCCACAGATGCCACCCCGATTTATTTTTATTTTTTGAGACAGAGTCTCACTTTGTCGCCCTTGGTAGAGTGCTGGGACATCATAGCTCACAGCAACCTCCAACTCTTGGGCTTAAGCAATTGTCTTGCCTGAGCCTCCCACTGGGACTGCACGCAGGTGCCACAATGCCAAGCTTTTTTTGTTGTTGCCGTTGTCATTGCTGTTTTAGCTGGCTGGTGCTGGGCTCCAACCCACCACCCTCAGTGTCTGTGGCTGGCGCCATAACCACTACGCTACAGGCAGACAACTCTTATTCTTCCTATGTGAGGCAGAGGAAAACAAAGGTTGGACACCTCTGAGTCTAATTCAAGCTCTGACATTCTCCCATGGTGCACAGAAACATGTGATGACGATAATGAATGCCACTCAGCGAGATATTGCCACACTTTGACATGAACACACCTGTGAGACACTGATATACCAAGGTTATGAAACCTTACCAAGTTTTTTATACTGGTAAGGTGCTGTCAACATAAGTGCACAGTGGCAAGTTTGTGAACTTGATTGTCAGACCTCATATATTACTTGGCTCAGTAGACAATAATATTTGTAGTCCTTAAAAGGTAAATATTATTTATTGTCTTTAATTAGTAATGATGAGTAGGATGGGTTATCAGCAGAAGGGAAGTAAACCGGGACTCAATAGATGATTCAGAGTTAGATGTCTTAGCTGGACCACCTTACTCCTTCCACATCTCAATGGCTGGATACAAATTTATTTTCTTGTCCACAGGGATGATCCTGGGAGTTGGTTTCCTGGCCAGTCATCCTGGCCAGTCATAAGTTCCTTCCATTTTGTAGCTCAGCCATCTCCTGGGGCCTCAGAATTCTTTAAAATCCTTCAGTTTATTTATTTACATTTTTTTAGGCTGGAGTGCAGTAGCACAATCATAGCTCACTGCAGCCTCAAACTCCTGGACTCAAGGTATCCAACTGCCTCAGCCTTCCAAGTAGCCTCCCAAGTGCAGGCAGGAGCCACCACATAAGGGCAATTAAAAAAAATTTTTTTTTGTACAGATGGAGAGTCTTGCTTTGTGGCCCAGGCTGGTCTCCAACTCCTGGCCTCAAGGGATTTTCCCACCTCAGCCTCCTGAGTAGCTGGAATTCTAGGCAGGAAACACCACACCTGGCAATATCCTTCTCTGTAAAGTATTGAAAGTGTACAGTTGTCGGGGAGTTTTATGGGCTGGGTCTGAGAATGGCACACATATTTAATTGGCCAGAACTTGGTCTGAACTGCAAGGAAAGCAAGGAAATGTAATTGAGCTCTATGTCCAGGATCAAGAAGAAAATTGTCTGGAACAAGTGATAATAGCTGCCATACCAGGTAAAAAATAGAGGAGAAGGTGGGGAAGAGCAGCCCTAGTTAGTATTCACTTGTTCAAAGATCAATACATCTTATTGAGCACCTGCTAAGGACTAAGCTTGGTTTTAGGAATGGCAGATATAACAATGAACAAAGGGGAGACTCTGCCCTCATGGAATTTTATTTAGTGGGGAACAGCAGGTGTGAGTTCCTATGGAGTATGGAACCTGGCATCCTAGGCCAAGGTGGCTGGAATAAAGTTAACGATTTTGTAGAATGTAATAAGGGCTTTGGATTTGATTCTAAGAGTGGTGGGAATTCTCTAAAGAGCGTTAACCAGGCTGGGCGCCATGGCTCATGCCTGTAATCCTAGCACTCTGGGAGGCTGTGGATTGCTTGGGCTGACCAGTTTGAGACCAGCCTGAGCAAGAGGGAGACTCTGTCTCTAAAAAAACAGCCGGGTGTTGTGGCAGGCGCCTGTCGTCCTAGCTACTTGGAAGGCTGAGGCAAGAGAATGACTTGAGCCCAGGAGTTTGAGGTTACTGTGAGCTATGACATGAGAGCACTCTACTGAGGGTGACAAAATGAGACTCTGTCTCATTTAAAAATAATAGCAATATGTTAACCAGGGGCTTAAAAATCATTTACTCTGGCTGCCTTGTGGAAAATGAATTGGCAGGGCATAGCTGGACACAAGAATGGAAGCAGAAGGACCAGATATTACAGGCAGGCTAGAGATGAGGGTGGCCTGTCCTTGTCTGGTGAGGTGACGATGAAGAAAGTTGGACAGGCCGGAGAAATATCTGAAAGGCGAGGAGAGGGACAGGGTGACTGGTTGGATGTGAGGGGCGAAGGCCTAAATGAGAGCTATCTTAGCAGCAGTTTGAGACACAAGTCAGAGGACGGGTGTGCAAGCGCTTTTAGCAAAAGCCACACGGCAGCTGATGAAATCGCAGGGCGCGACCGTTTTACAGATGGGAAACGGAGGCACCGAGATACCAGCGCTTGGAGTCAAGCCACGACGTTCTCGGCGCTCACTCCTCGGGTGGGTGAAAAGACTGAGGCGTGCAGGGCACCCACTAAGCTGCCCCAACGAGCGCGCCGGCCCCGCCGGCTTGCCCTGTCCGCCGCCTCTGTCCCAATAAAGTTGTTGAAATTGACACCGGTTGCTAAGGAAGTGGGTCGCCGAGCCAGGTTGCTAAGGAAGTGAGCGGCCGCCGTCTCTCCCCATCCGGGGCAGCGGGGAATGGCTGAGCTCGGGGTTTGCCGCCCCCGCCGCCGCCGCCGCCGCCGCCGCCGCCGCCGCCCGCTTTCGGCTCGGGCCGCAGGTGAGTCGGGAGGGGCCCGGGAACCTGCCGCGCACGGCCGATCCCTTTGGTCGCCTGGGATTTTCCTGGCTGTCCGAGCCGCTGGCGCTGCCGCCTGGTTTTGCAGCCCTGCGGAACCGGAGCATCCTCTGCCCTGCCTCCTGGGCATCCTCTGGCTGTCCGGGCGGCCTCGCCCCTCCTTCCTCGGGCGGAGTCTCAGCCTGACCCCCAGCTACGGCCGCCTGGGGTCGGAGTCCACCTCGGGGGTCCGGGGCTGTGGTGAGGGTCCCCGCTGCTGACAGGGGCACTGAAGCCAGAGCCTGAGGTTCAAACATCGGCGCTGTCCCTGGCTCGTTGTGTGACCTTGGGCAAGTCCCTTCCCCCTTTGGCCTCAGTTAACCTTTTTGTCCGATGGGGTCCTGACAGTAGATGCTTAGAATAGTTACGATGATGAAGTGTATGTGTGAAAGTGCCCTAAGTAGGAAGAGGGAAAATTCTTAAGGAATCCTATCTAACATGGGGGCCAAGAGTCAAGCTTGATATCTGAGTGAGTAGGAAACTTGGCTTCTCCACTTAGTAACTGTGGGTCTTTGGGCAAATAAATCCCTTTGAGCCTTCTTTTTCTTATCTATAAAATGGGATAATGAGCTACTGTGGAAATCCAATGAGATTGGGTATGTTAAGTAGCTTGGCATGTAGTACATGCTCAACAAGCTATATGATGAGACATCTGGAGTAGGAGGGCAAGACTTCCAAGAAGAGATGAGGTTAGGGTAGAGCACCAACTTATATGGGGAGTCTACTGTGACATCCTTCCCACTCCAGGTTTTACTTCTCCATTCTGCTCAAAGCAAGAGTGGTAGTGGTAAACTTTTGCAAATAGCCCTGGTGGGGGAACTGCTGAGGTGCAGTCCTTGTAGATGGGTGGGGTTATGGTCATATTTTCTGCTTGGGTCTTGTTGACCCTTCGAGGAGAAAAAGGAAATCTTTATGTCCTTTGGGAAGTGCTTAAAACAGTAAAACTCTTTACAGTATATGATTAAGCATTTTTCAGGCTGGCGCCTGGCTGATGCCTATAATCCCAGCATTCTGGAAGGCCAAGGTAGGAGGATCACTTGAGCTCAGGAGTTCAAGACCAGCCTGAGCAAAAGTGAGACCTCCATCTCTACTAAAAATACAAAAATTAGCTGGGCGCTGTGGTGCACACCTGCATTCCCAGCTATGTGGGAGGCTGAGGCAGGAGGATCACTTAAGGAGGAGTTTGAGGTTGTTGTGAGCTAGGCTGACATAACAACATTCTAGTCTGGGCGACAGAGTAGGACTCTTATTTCCAAATGAAAAAAGAAAATCAACATTTTTCAGGTATGTTATTTCATTGATCTTTACATAGACTTTGCCAGGTAGCTGGTGGTATCATCCCCATTTTGCAGGTGAGGAAACTGAGGTTCAGAAAACTGGATGACTTGCCTTTGATTTTTCAACAGTAGCTGTTACAAGGCCCACAAGGTGGGGAACCTGCAGCCCTCTGATTTCAAGCCTGTTCTTTTTTAAGTACCCAAGGAGGCAAGAAAAACTTCATCTTTCTTTGATTTACCTGTTACAATAAAAAGATTTGTTCTGTAAAATTTGGATTTAGGCAAAAGGCAATACTCAAGGATCTAGAAGGCCACATGTTCCACCAAAGCTGAAGGTTCCCCACCCTGTGAGGCTTTTCTTCCAATGGCGAGGAAATAGAGCTCACAGAAAGTTTCATTGAAATAGATAAGATCTGAAGTGTGGTTCTGAAAAAGAGCTGGAATGTTTAAAAGGGGGCTTCTTTGTCTCTCATTCCCTCCTCTTTAAAATGAGGTGAAAGGGGGGTTGGGCGGGTGGCTCGTGCCTGTAATCCAGCACTTTGGCATGCCAACATGGGAGGATCATTTCAGCCCAGAAGTTTGAGGTTACAGTAAGCTGTAATTGAGCCACTGCATGCTAACCTGGGTGACAGGGTGAAACCCTGTCGCTCACTCAATCAATCAATAAAGTGAGGGGAATAGGTTAGATGATACTGAAGTGCGACTGTGCAATTGTAGTACAAAGCACACTATCAAGCTGCCCAGGTTAAAATCTTGGCTCTGCTGTAATTCACTTTACTTCTTTGTGTTATAGTTTCCTCATCTGTAAAATGAGGATAATAATAGTACCTAAGCTGGCTCTTGCTTGTGATCCTAGCACTTTGGGAGTCCAAGGTGGAGGACTACTTGATGCCAAGAGTTTGAAAGTAAGAGCAAGACGCTGTTTCTACAAAATATAGAAAAAAGGAGTCGGGCAAGGGCGGTGCCTGTGGCTCAAAGGAGTAAGGCGCCGGCCCCATAGGCCAGAGGTGGCAGGTTCAAACCCAGCCCCAGCCAAAATCTGCAAAAAAAAAAAGAGTCAGGCAATAGTCCCAGCTACTTGGGAGGCTGTAATAAGAGGACCGTCTTGAGCCTAGGAGTTTGAGGTTGTAGCGTCTAGCCCAGGCAACAAAGTGAGACTTTGACTCAAAAAACGAAAATAGTATCAGGCCCTCATGGTGGCTTACACCCGTAATCCCAGCACTCTGGGAGGCTGAGATAGGTGGATTGCTTGAGCTCAGGAGTTCAAAACCAACTTGAGCAAGAGGGAGACCCCGTCTCTTAAAAAAAAAGAAAAAGAAAGAAAGGGGTGGCGCCTGTGTCTCAAAGGAGTAGGGCTCTGGCCCCATATGCCAGAGGTGGTGGGTTCAAACCCAGCCCTAGCCAAAAACTGCAAAAAAAGAAAAATGGTGAGGATTTATTTGTGCCTAATACATGTAAATTGCTGGCATATTTAGTAAATGTTAGCTGTCATTATTTGGGCTTAAAATAGTGCCTATACTGTATTTTATTTTCCATATATATTTTCTATATATGGTTTGTAAATTAATGCGTTAAAGTATGTCTGTCAGCCTCAAAAGGTCATTGCAAAGATGAAAGAGTAGGCATCATAGCTTTATATAAATGTTGGTTATTACTACAGGGTTGCCCCAGGAACCTGTAATCTTGTGCCACAGTGGCTTGCAAAGAAAGGTGATAGATGATGGTAAGATGTCAGTTTTGTTAGCCCAACATCCAGTTAGGTAAATGTTTGTTAAATCCCTCTATGCCAGTCATATGGAGCATGTAGAAATCAATCTTATGTCTATATCCTTCAAGGAACCTGAGCTTAATTTGTAAATTACTAACATTTGACATTATTTAACTTTTTTTTTGTTTTGAGACAGAGTCTCACTGTGTCCCCCTCAGTAGAGTGCCTTGGCATCACAGCTCACAGCAACCTTAAACTCTTGGGCTTAAGAGATTCTCTTGCTTCAGCCTCCCAAGTAGCTGGGACTACAGGTGCCTGCAACAACACCCGGCTATTTTTTGGTTGCAGTTGTCATTGTTGTATAGCAGGCCTGGGGCCAACTCGAACCGGCCAGCTTCAGTGTATGTGGCCATCACCCTACTCACTGAGCTACAGACACGGAGCCTTTTTTTTTTTGAGACAGAATCTTACTTTGTTGCCCTCGGTAGAATTCTGTGGCGTCACAGCTCACAGCAACCTCAAATTCTTGGGCTCAAGCAATTCTCTTGCCTCAGCTTCCCAAGTATCTGGGGCGACAGGCACCCACCACAACACCCAGCTATTTTTAGTGATGGAGTCTTGCTCTGGCTCAGGCTGGTCTTGAACTCATGAGCTTGGGTGATCCACCCACCTTGGCCTCCCAGAGTGTTAGGATTACAGTCATGAGCCACTGCACCCAGCCCAATTTAACTTCTTTAAATGACTTTATATGTTGCATTATATATGCCCCTGCTGCATAAGGCCTCTGATTCAAAGCTCTTCTGTTGTATGGCTAGACTTCTTTTGGGTGCCTCAGATAGCTCTTTACGCCTTTATACCCATTAGTTTATAGGTCCCTGTAAACAATACAATACTGTCTATATAGCACAATTGTTTACAAAAATGCTTCCATGTGTCTTTACTTGTTGGGACTCATCATTAACCCTGCGAGGAAGGTAAGATGCAGATTAAGATCCCTGTTTTACAGTAAAGGATCCTGAGGTAGGAGAAGCCATGCTGCTACTAAATGGCCCATTTCACATTGGAATCTAGGTCTTCTGATTCCAAGTTCAATGCTCTTGCCACTGCACTCTCTTGGTTTTATTTATTCAACATCTGTGGAGCATCTGGAATGTATCAGCCCGGGTTCCAGCCTGGAGATCTGATAGTAGAAAGGTCCTTACCCTCATGCAGTTTACATTCTAGGGGTAGCGAACAGAAAAATAAATCAACAAATAAGTGATGTGGAAACAGTAAAACAGTGTTGTCACAGAGAATAACTTATCCGGAGGATTAGGGATGCCACTACTTTAACTGGCTGGTCAGAAAGGCCTCTCTAAGGCAGTGACATTTTTGCTGAGATTTGCTCCCAGGTAGGGACCAGCCATTTGAAGATGTGTCAGAAGGAGGAGCACGGGTAAAGGCTCTGAGGTGGGAACAAGTTTGGTAAGTTCTAGGAACTGCAAGAAGGCTTAGAATGGCTTGGGCAGATGAGCTGGAGGGAGAGTGGAGAGGTGGGTGGATGGGGGGGGCGTGTCTCATATCATACAGGGCCTTGTACGCTAGAGCAGGGAGTTGGAGCTTTGTTCTAAAAGCAGTGGGAACTGTTGAAGGCTATGAAAAAGGATCTACTTTTTGTTGTTTAAAAAATCACTCCAAGGGTACAAGTGAATCTTTCTATGAGTAGAATATGAATGTTTTGACATAATAACTAAGAAAGTTACATGAAGGCTATGTTAACCAGTTTGATGGAAGTGTCTTGGATTTTCTATGAAAACACCACACTGTACCCCCAAAGTGCATCAATGTATACAGTTACCATTCAATAAAAATAAAATAAAATAAAATAATAAGAAAAAAAAATAAAAAATCACTCCAGCCTCTCTGGCCAGTGAATTTTATAGGAGTGGCAGCCAGGGGATGGTGAGTTAGGGGTTGGGAGGTTAGGTGAGTAACAGCAGTGGCCTTCTAGGGTGGTGGTAGTGAAGATGGTAAGAGAAGATGGATTGGGGGTGTGTTCTGGAAGTAGAACCAGCAAGGTGGCGGGGGATGGTGAGAGGAATTAAGGATCACTCCTGCGTTTTTTGGCCTGAGCAATTAGGTAGATATTGAAGGTGCCATCTGCCTCTGAAACAATGAGGGGACTTTTTGGTAAGGGACCCTGTGAAGAAGAATTAGCCATAGTTCTCATTGAACCTGTTAGAGGGGAGGCTTGAGGTATAAACCTCACACTTTATAATCTGTGAGGAGCAAATCCCAGATTATGCTGAAAGAAGCTACTCAGGTGCATCTGATTAAAGCATCTACCTTAGACCAACAAAATAAAACATATAAACAAACAAACAAAAAAATCCCCACTACTTTTCTCACAATCTGACTCTTTGCCAGCTTGTGGAACAGCAGGTGTGGGCCTTGCCAGGGGAGTGCCCATCTGTCTTGTGCTGTTCTGACTACTCAGGATCTTGGCTGATGGAGGCTGAAAGGAGGCTGGCCAGCTCTGGGAGAGGGAGTAGAATCACTTGAGAAGTTCACTGTCAGTGCCTCAGATGGCCACACGCTCCCTGCCAAAGTAGTCCTTTCCTGGCTACTGAATGACGATTCTAAAGTTTCCGAGCTTTTGACTTGGGAATCCCTTGAAAAGCTGTTGGGTTCTGCCAGAATTCCTAGAGGATTCTTGAATGGAGTATCTCATCCAAGCAAGTGGAATTCAAGTCTCATTTTTATATGTTGCAGTAATTATACTTGTCAACTTGAGGATTACAATGTTGTAAATTCAACATTGTGAAGTATAAGACTAACAGCCCTGCCACTACCACTTGGGTAACTTTGTTTGCAGTTTAGAGTGCCCTCTCTTATGCATTCTCATTTACTAAATCAGTCAGTTGAGATCGTGTGAAATGTGTATAATTCTCAGTTTACATGTGAAGACACTGAGTTGCAGAGGGGTTGCTTATTTTCTCAGTAATAGTAAGCATCTGCCACCTGCTGGGTTAGATTCATGCTGCTCAAAGTATGCTCTGCAAGACAGAGGTACCTGGGTACTTGGGAGCTTGTTAAAAATACAGATTCTAGGCCAAGAGCTAATAAACCAGAGTCTGTAGTACACCAAGATCCCCAGGTATTTTTTGTGCACTAATCTAGGTAATCAATGACCAAAAGTATTAATTAGGACTTGCCAATGATAATGGCATTGCAGTAATAGTAATAGCTAACGTCTATTGAGCCAAACATTGTTCTAAGCCTACACATGTTTTGTTTAAACCTCATAGCAACCCTGTGATGCAGGTTTCCAGAAGAAAGTAGAGACATAAAAAAGTCAAATAGGGTGGTGCCTGTGGCTCAGTGTGTAGGGCACCAGCCCCATATATTGAGGGTGGCGGATTCGAACCCAGCCCCAGCCAAACTGCAACAAAAAAATAGCCAGGTGTTTTAGCAGGTGCCTGTAGTACCAGCTACAAGAGACTCTCCTAAGCCCAAGAGCTGAAGGTTGCTGTGAGCTGTGATACCACAGCAGTCTACCGAGGGCGACAAAGTAAGACTATCTCTAAAAAAAAAAAAAAAGTCAAATCACTTCCCCTCATCTGCTGACTCCAAGTCCATTGCTCTTTTTTTTTTTTTTTTTTTTTTTT
>NW_003852420.1:14377216-14393723 GCF_000181295.1 Otolemur garnettii
GGTCTCATTCTTGATCAGGCTGGTCTTGAACTCCTGGCTTCAAGGGATCTCCCATCTCAGCCACCTAGAGCACTAGAATCATAAGCATGAGTCACCAAGCCTGAGCTGGGCCTGGCTAACTAATTTTAAATGCTGTTGAAAAGAGTGATTTCAGAGAATATTTGAGGAAATCAAAGGAAAAACCCTTTAGCTAGTTTAGCATCTGATGAGTGTCATTTACTTAACTGATGAGGCTGCGAATAGATAACTAAGTTGGTAAGATAGGCTACCTCTCATGCTTCTTAGTGGTTTAATTCCAGGGCTGAAACGGCTGAAGCTGGTAGGAACTGTGAGTTTGTATTCTGAGTCATTTAGCCCTAAACTGTTTTTTGATTCTGATAATAATATCTACCCTGGGTGAGAAAATGGTGACTAAAGTCCTATGTAATGCCTGCTGACTAATTGTAAAAGATTCCGTCTCATAAAGTTTCTCTCTCTGCCCTATGGGCTAATTTTTTTCCTTTCAAGACCTCCTTCTCTCTCCAGACTCTTAGAAATATTTCTTGGTCAAGGACTATGCCATCATAGGAAATTCTGGTGGGAAAAGGCAGTGGGGCCATGGGTGTGACTTGGAGCGAGTAACTCAACCTCTCTAACCACCCCTCCTCCCCAAATAGGGACCAGTCTTTCCTGAGGCCCTTCAAGCCCTGTCCGAAAGACTGAAAGACTGAGCCTTGAGTTGGGTGATATTTTCTTCTTCCTTGGTGATTTAATGCTGGGCTTTCTCCCAGACCTTCTGGGAGAAATACCCTTTAAAAGCATATTTCTTGGCATCCAGAGAGCATTACAATCAGCTCATCTTATCAGCATCACACATCTGCACTGCGCTTGGGGATGTTCATGTTTAAAGCTCAGTTAATCATGGTGACACATTGTGTCTCCTCACTTTGTCACAGTGATTGCGGGCATTGAGCTCTTCACACACAGGCAGATCTATCTTTAGTGTGCTGATTTATTTAAATCATAATTTGCATTAGAGAGGAAACCAGTGATAATCATGGTGAGTATGGTTTTATTTTTAAAGTTTTTGGCAAGATATTTGCAGCACTTGCATTTTGTCATACTTGAACATGGCGTATAAATGGAAGCAGATCCAAGTGAAATAGAAATTGCCATAGGTTATTGGGAGTTTGGAACTTAACTTACTGTTAGCCACTCTGGAGTCTTTCATATCACCTTCAACAGTAGTTTCCGGAAGGGCTTGCTTGGGCTTTTGTGTGTGACATAAACAAAAATCCCCCTTGATGGACTGCAGCAATCATTACTTTATAACATATTTCAAGAGCTAAAGCAAAAAAATCTAACTGATAAATGATAAAAGATTCCATCCAGGTAAGATAAAATATCAGCTCAAGTCACTTAACCACAAGAATATAGTCCTTGAAAGAAATAGTTACTGGTTTTGCAGGATCTGCAGTAACAAGTTAAGAAATATATTCAGTGTATCCCTTCTTTGGTTCTCCAATTGTCTGATTTTGAAATTTTATTTATTTAAAGATAGGGTGTTGCTATGCAGCTCAAGCTGTAGTGTGCTATTCATTGCAGCCTCAAACTCAGTGTTTCTCAACCTGTGGGTCACGACCCACAGGAACTATTATTAAAGGCTCGCAGCATTAGGAAGGTTGAGAACCATTGTCTTGGACTCAAGTGATTCTCCCTCCTCAGCCACCCAAGTAGTAGGAGTATAGGCACCTGCCACCACTCTCCCTTCACTAGTTTTTTTTTTTTTTGTAGTTTTTGGCTGGGGCTGGGTTTGGGCTGGGTTTGAACCCGCCACCTCCAGCATATGGGGCTGGCGCCCTACTCCTTTGAGCCACAGGCACCACCCCATTCACTAGTTTTTTTGTAGAGACAAGTTCTCACTGTATTGCTGGTCTCAAACTCCTCAAGTGATCCTTCTGCCTCAGCCTCCTGGGGAAAAAAAAAAAAGCTGGGAGTTGTGGCGGCACCTATAGTCCCAGCTATTTGGGAGGCTGAGGCAAGAGAATCGCTTAAGCCCAAGAGTGTGAGGTTGCTGCAAGCTGTGACACCACAGCACTCTACCAAGGGCAATATAGTGAAACTCTGTCTCAAAAAGAAAAACCTTAAGTAAATAATTGTACAGGTGGTGCTGTTACTGTCAAGGGTCAGTCAGATGACTGACATTTAGGACTTGCTGTGGAAAAAAGGCCATGGACTTTGGAGCTAGGTCAACCTGGTTTCTGCTTGCTTTGCCTTGCCACTTATTAACTCAGTGTGCCATGCTACTTCCCTGTCCAAGTCTCAGGTTTTTTTCCTTGTGTAAATTGGGTCACAGCGGAAGTCACCTCTTGTGGGCCAGTTACTTGGTGTATATTCATCTAATCCAGGGGTCCTCAAACTTTTTAAACAGGGGGCCAGTTCACTGTCCCTCAGACTGTTGGAGGGCCAGACTGCGGGCCCCAGGACAAGTGGGCCGCTAAGCAGGACAGGCAGCAGTGGCAAAAACACCCGGCGGGCCGGATAGATGTCCTAGGCGGGCTGCATGTGGCCCACGGGCCATAGTTTGAGGACACCTGAATCCTTATATAGATCCAAGGAGCAGGGTATTGGTGGTATTACCATTTTACAGATGAGGAAGGGTTAAGGAACTTGTGTGGAGTTCCAGAACTAGCAGTGGTAGAGCTGGGCTTCAATCTTAGGTGTGTCTGAGTCCTTTTTTTTTTTTTTAGCTATTTAGATCACTTCCTCCGTTTCTTCTCTTTTTCTTCTCTTTTCTTTTATTTTTTAGTAGAGATGGGCTGATGCTCTTGCTTGGGCTGGTCCCGAACTCTTGAGCTCAAGCAATCCCCCATCTCAGCCTTCCAGAATGTACTTTTCTCTTTTAAATACAGATTTTGCCTACCCGGGTGAATGGCAATTTGATTAAAATGAAAGCCATTGAGCACACCCACGGTCACTGCAGTGTTATTCACAATAGCCAAGAGGTGGAAGCAGCCTGAATAGCCATTAACAGGTAAATACATAAAAAATGGTACATACATACAATGGAATATTACTCAGCCTTTTAGAAAAGGAAGTTCTGACACATACTCCATTATTGATGAACCTTGAGGACGTTATGTGGAGTGAAATAAGTCAGTTGCAAAAGGACACATACTGTATGATTCCACTTAAACATGTGTGAAGTGTCTAGAGTAGTCAGAATCATGGAAGCAGGATTACCAGGGACTTGTGGGGAGGGGAAAATGTGGAGTTGTTCAATGGGTGTAAACTTTGTTTTTCACAGGAGTTCCAAGTGTGAAAAAATAAAAAGTGAAAGTTTCAGGTTTGTTTGTTTGTTTGTTTTGAGACAGCAGCTTACTTTTTCACCCTTAGTAGGGTGTGGTGGTGTCATACCTCACAGCAACCTCAACCTCTTGGGCTCAAGTAATCCTCTTACCTCAGCCTCCAGAGTAGCTGGGTTTACAGGCGCCCAACACAGCAACTGGCTAGTTTTCTTTTTTTTTTTTTTTTTTTTGCAGTTTTTGGTCGGGGCCAGGTTTGAACCCACCACCTCCGGTATATGGGGCTGGCGCCCTACTCCTTTGAGCCACAGGCACCACCCGCAACTGGCTAGTTTTTAGAGATAGGGTTTCTCTTGCTTAGGCTGGTCTCAAACTTGTGACCTCAAGCAATACGCCTGCCTTAACCTCCCAGAGTTCTAGGATTATAGGCCTGTGCCACTGTGCTTAACCTAAAAGTTTCAGTTTTACAAGATGAAAAAGTTCCAGAGATCTGTTATAAAATAGTGTGAATATAGTTAACACTCTTGAACTGCATACTTAAAAATGATTGAGGGTAAATTTTTTATTATATGGGTTTTTGGGTTGTTTTTTTTTTGAGACAGAGCCTCAAGCTGTCGCCCTGGGTAGAATGAGGTGGCATCACAGCTCATAGCAACCTCCAACTCCTGGGCTCAAGTGATTCTTCTGCCTCTGCCTCCCAAGTAGCTGGGATTACAGGTACCTGCCACAATGCCTGGCTATTTTTTTGGTTGCAGCTGTCATCGTTGTTTGGCAGGCCTAGGCTGGATTTGAACCAGCCAGCTCAGGTATATATGGCTGGCACCTTAGCCGCTTGAGCCACAAGTGCCTAGCCTATTATATGGGTTTTTAAAAATCATCATTTTATTTTATTTTTATTGTTGGGGATTTAAATCATAATTTTAAAAAAATTTAATGAAAAGCCATTGGTAAGAGAGTGATTTTTTTTTTCATTTTGGAAAATCCCAAGCATATATAAAAGTAGAGTAGTGTAATGATGAATCATGAACCCATTACCCAGTAGTTAGAAGCAGATGGCTGTCCTGTTTCACCTGCAACCTTCCATTCACCCCTGATAATTCTGAAGGAAATCCCAGACGATGTATAACTCTTTGAAAATACTTTTGTTTATTCTGTAAAAGATAAGAACTTTCTTTTTAAAAATTATACCATTTTTACATCTAAAATCAAAGTAATTCCTTAGTATCATCTCATATCCAGTGTTTCAATTTTTGAGTATCTTGTACATTTTTTCTTTTTCTTTTTTTTTAAATTGAGTTTTGAGAGTAAAATGTTGTAGATTTTTTCACAGTTGGTTTTTTTTTTTTAAATCAAAATCCCCAAAAGGGCCCCAGACAAGGGCCACTTGTGGCATTTGGTTGATTAAGCCTCTTAAGTCAGGGTGTAAATTTTTAGCAGAGAAACAACTGCATTTCTGTCTTAGATTAGTACATAGAACAAGAAGTTTCTGGCAGGAAGGCTTTCCCAGCTTCATAGCTTAGTGGTGGTTCAGAACATGACTCTGTATGTCAGGATTATTATGGAAAATGGGGTACACTGAATATGGGAGGATAAATGGCATAACTTGGGAAAGGGACAGGATGGTGCCTTGTGTCAAAAAGGAGTACGTGCAGCATTCCCTTCTCTGGAGTGGATCCTACCAGTTACGCCCACCTGTCCTAGAGGATAGTCGCTGCAGCATTGTTTGCAGTAGCAAATGACCAGAATCATTAGAAGGTCCTTCAGTAGGGACCTTCATTATAAGACAACCATACCATTTAGGTAGCTACTTAATAAAAGACTGAGGCGGGGGGGAGTTCTACAAGATCTATAAAGCAAGAAATACAGGCTTGGCGCCTGTGGCTCAAGAAGCTAAGGTGTCAGCCACATACACCTTAGCTGGCGGGTTCGAATCCAGCCCGGGCCTGCCAAACAACAATGATGGCTGCAACCAAAAAAAAAAAAATAGCCAGGCATTGTGGCGGGTGCCTATAGTCCTAGCTACTTGGGAGGTAGAGGCAGGAGAGTCATTTGAGCCCAAGAGTTGGAGGTTGCTGTGAGCTGTGATGCTACGGCACTCTACCCAGGGCAATAGCTTGAGGCTGTGTCTCAATAAAAATAAAAATAAAAAAATAAAGCAAGAAATACAGTGGGTTATCATAAGGACATTTGCACTAGATTGTTTATCGCAACTCAGTTCACGGTTGCCAAGATGTGGAAACAACCTAAATGCCCATCAGCCCAGGAGTGGATTAATAAGCTGTGGTATATGTATATCATGGAGTACTATTTAGCCATACAAAGATGGAGACTTTACATCTTTTAACATGAATGGAGTTGAAACACAGTAAAGTATCACAAGACAAGACAAATAAGTATTCAATGTACTCAATACTAATATGAAGCCAGTAGACTATCTAATACATGCCTACAGAAAAGAAAAAATTCAATTCAAGATGGGGGGGGGGGAAGGAGGAAGAAGGGAGGGAGATTGGTGTGTTCCCAAGTGATGGGCACAGTGAAAGTACATATGGCACACCTCCTGGGTGGGGAACACAAATACAACAGGGACTCTAACAAATACAAACATTGTAACCTCATTATTTGTACTCTCACATTAATCTGAAATTTAAAAAAAGGTACAATGGTGAGTGGTGCATGTGGCTCAAAGGAGTAGGGCTCTGGCCCCATATGCTGGAGGTGGTGGGTTCAAACCCAGCCCTGGCCAAAAACTGCAAAAAAAAAAAAGGTACAATGGTATTTAGTATGCTGGTTGTTGAGCTAAAAAGAAAAAAGATGAGGAAGAAATGCAGATATATTTATGTTTACAAATGCATCAAGTATCTCCTCAGGAGTTGGGGGAAGATTAACTCGTCACTGTGTACTCCTCTGTTCAGCTTGAATTGTCTTGATCTGCGCATATATTGACATGCACAGATATATGCATGTGTTTATAAATATATAGGTTTATATGTAGACTTTAGAATAAGACAAACCTGGTTTTGAATCCTGACTCTTCCACTTAATTGTTTGCGTGACCTTGGGCCAATTAATATCCTGGAGGCTCCCTGCCTTTTTCTTTTTGAGATAGGGTCTTGCTCTGTTACTCAGATTGGAGTGCAGTGGCCTCATCATATCTCACTGCAACTTTAAGCTGCTGGGCTCAAGTGATCCTCGTGCCTCAGCCTCCTGATTAGCTGGGACTATAGGCTTGCACCACCGCCTGTTTTTTTTTTTTTTTTTTTTTTTTGTAGACGTTGGGTCTTCTTCTTGCGCAGGCTGGTCTAAAACCCCTGTCCACAATTGATCCCCCCATCTCATCCTTATGCAGTGTTAGGATATAGGCATGAGCCACTGCACCTGGCCCGATACTTTCTAAAATGGGGCTAATGCTTGCCTTCCTTATATGGTGATTTTGAGGATTAAAAGAGCAATACACATTAAACTCATAATATAGTGTGAGTTGTAACTATTGAATACAGTAAAACCCAGACCCACAGTGATTCTGAATGGGAGATTTTCTATAGACTTGAGTGTGTTTTGATAAATGTTTCACAATTGAATACCAAAAAAAGGAGTTTCACCTCCCCTGCCTCCCACCCCAGATAAATGCTTTCTTTATTGGCCTGTTCACATCATCAAGTGACAAGGATCACATTGCACCCATTTGAATTCAGGGCAGGCATTTATTGTTCATGTTACTTGTCTATGACCTTTTTAGGTTTCTTTGTAGAGAACGAGCTTGTCGTCTTGATGCTTAAGTTAAAATCAAGGTTTTAGACTTTTCCCATAAAGAAAGTATTGCTTGGGCGGTGCCTGTGGCTCAAAGGAGTGGGGCGCTAGCCCCATATGCCGGAGGTGGTGGGTTCAAACCCAGCCCAGGCCAAAAACTGCAAAAAAAAAAAAAAAAAAAGAAAGAAAGAAAGTATTGTTTGGGCAGTGCCCATGGTTAGGAGTAGGTAGGAGGGCGAGTAGGGCACCGGCCCCATATACCAAGGGTGGCAGGTTCAAACCCAGCCCCTACCAAACTGCAACAAAAAATAGCCGGGCGTTGTGGCAGGTGCCTGTGGTCTCAGTTGCTCAGGAGGCTGAGGCAAGAGAATCGCCTAAGCCCAGGAGCTAGAGGCTGCTGTGAGCTGTGATGTCACAGTGCTCTACTGAGGGCGACAGAGTGAGACTGTCTCAAAAAAAAAAAGTTAAAAGAAAGTATTGCTTAATTGTATCCCCCTACATTAATTTTAACAAAGAAAATACATGCATTCATCAAAAAGTCCAAAGAAGGCCAAGTGTGGTGGTTCATGCCTGTAATCACAGCACTTTGGGAGGCTTAGGTGATAAGAGGCTGAGAGTTCAAGAACAGCCTGGGCAAATGAGTCCTGTCTCTACAAAAAAAAAAAAGAAAGCAAAAATATCACTTGCATGCTCATCACCTGAGATCAATATTGCTTGCATTTCCTAAGTATCGTATACCTTGTACTTTGCCAAGCATTTAACATTTATTAGCTTATTTACTCCTTAAAACAGTTCTTTAAGGGAAGTGTTGTTATTAACCCCATTTTATAGAATTATGTAACTTTTTCAAAACTTTATAGCTAGGCCCAGGCACAGTGGCTCATGCCTGTAATCACAGCGCTTTGGGAGGCCAAGGTGGGAGGATCACTTGAGGAGGGAATTCCACACTAGTCTGGGCAACAAAGTGAGACCTTGTCTCTATCAAAAAAAGTTAAAAATTTGCTAGGCTTGATGGCATGTGCTTGTAGTCCTAGCTACTTAGGACACTGAGATGAGAGGATCACTTGAGCCTAGGAGTACCAGGGTATAGCCTAGTCCATAGAGTGAGACTTTCCTCTCTAAAAAACATTAAAATTCCCAGCCTGAGCAAGAATGAAACCCCATCTCTAAAAATAGCCTGGCATTGTGGTGGATGCCTGTAGTCCCAGCTACTCGGGAGGCTGAAGCAGGAGGATGGCTTGAGCCCAAGAGTTTGAGGTTGCTGGGAGCACTCAACCCCAGGGCAACTGAGTGAGACTGTCTCTCAAAACAAACAAAAAAAGTTAACAAAATTGAAAAAGATTTTATAGCTAGTAAGTGGCAGAACAGAAATTCAAACCCATACTTTTAAACACTAAAATTCATGTTTTTAACAATAACTTTACACAGTGTCCCCAAAGTCTCTTCTCTGCATATGTGCATGTACATAGATAAAATTAATTACATCAGGGCCTCAAACTGCGGCCTGCCTAGGACATTTATCTGGCCCGCCGGGTGTTTTTGCCGCCGCTGATGCCTGTCCTGCTTAGCAGCCGACTGGTCCTGGGGCCTGCAGTCCAGCCCTCCAGCGGTCTGAGGGACAGTGAACTGGCCCCCTGTTTAAAAAGTTTGAGGACCCCTGGATTACATCATATAATTCATCTGTTTAATGGCCTGCTTTTTCACTCAGCAATGTATGCTGAATGTCTTTCTGTATCTAAATACCTAGAGGCTTATTGACATTTTTAATGACTCCATAGTGGAGATGTGCCATAATCTGACCAATCCGTTATTGTCGAGTGAGTATTTAAGTGTTCGGAGGTGGTGCTGTGATAAATATAAACATGTACATATATCTTTGCACATGTATTCATTTGTAAGTGTGTCGTTATTCAGTTTTGTCCTTGATATAATTCTGAGTAGCGAGTGCAGTGGCTCACCCTGTAATCTTGACACTTTGAGGGGCTGAGGTGGAAAGATCGCCTGAGGCCAGGATTTTGAGACCAACCTGTGTAACAGTGACAACCCCCCACATCTACAAAAAATGAAACAAAACACAGCAAAATTTAGCTGGGCGTGGTGGCCTACTCCTAAGGCTGAGGTAGGAGGATTGTTGGGGTCCAAGAATTTGAGGCTGCAGTGAGCTGTGATCATGCCATTGTACTCCATCCCTAACAACAGAGTGAGACCTTGTCTCCAGAAAAAAAAACAAACCAAGAAATAAAATTTCTATTTCAAGGGAGTAGTCAGATTTAAAGTTTTGGTATTGATTGCCCAACTGCCCTCAAATAGTGCCAGTTTGAGATGTCATGGCTCTTATATGTCCTTACATGTAGGGGGGGTTATGAAACTTTAGACAGCTCATATAACTTTTGGCTTGTAGAAAAGATGACATTATGTTTATAAACAGTGCTTGTAACAGCAGCATATATCTTATTAGTTTGTTATTTTGCCATCTTTCCTCTGAATGCCTTTGAGAGCTGAAACTATAAGACTTGCTGCATTGACATTAGAAAAGAAAGTTAAAAATTCTGGCCAGGCATGGTCTTCACGCCTGTAATCTTAGCATTCTGGGAGGCTGAGGCAGGTGGATTGCTAGAGCTCAGGAATTTAGAGACCCACCTGAGCAAGATGAGACCCTGTCACTCTTGGGTCAGAAAAAAAAAAGAAAGAAAGAAAAATTAGCCAAGCATTGTAGTCGCTGCCTGTGGTTCCAGCTACTTGGGAGGCTGAGGCAAGAAGATTGCTTGAGCCCAGGGATTTGAGGTTGCTGTGAGCTATGATGGCCACCATGTATTTTACCCAGGGAGACAGTGAGATTCCATCTCAAAAAAGAAAAAGAAAGAAAGAAAGTTGAAAATTCCATTTCCTTTTGATCTTATAGAAAGAAGTTTTTTTTTGAAGCCTCATCATAAATTTGGGACAAGCAGTTAAAACATTTTTATTACTTTGTATTCATTATGGTCAGCAAAAAGTCGATAGATGGAATGGGAAAATGAGATTGGTTTGGTTTTTTTTCTTTTTTTTGAAGGCAAGTGCAAAACCAAGTTTATTGAAGAAGAAAAAGATAGGTTTACAGAGTAAGAAAGTTTACAAAGCAGAATGCATTCGCCATCGACAGTGAACAGGCATCATTGCCTGTAGACACCCAGGATGCCCAATCCTGGGCAAGTAGACAGAGAGGCCAGAAAAAAATGAGTTTAAGGCTTGGATATTAGTTTACTTAATTTCACAAAACTTTCCGCCTCTTTTTTTCCCTTAATTTTTTTTACTAGGAAATATAGTCACAGGATTCAAAACTTAAGCGACATGAAATAGAGTTTTATGATTCATACTAGGAAATAAAGTCACATGATTCAAAATTCAAGGGTTTGGAATGAAAACTCTCCCTCATGCCCTTGGCTCTCTCTCATCCACCTAGCTCTTAAGGGAAAGCCAGAGTAGTTATACAGCGATCATTGTTATTCGGTTCTTGCCTTTCCCTCCAAATATGTTTTATGCACATATAAGTAAATGTAGAACTATTCCCTCTACACAAATAACATACCCTTTTGAAAGTTCTGAATGGCAGTAAGTGTTATTTTTCAAGTGGAGATGGATAATCTTGTTTTGAAAAGCTTGTAACTCACGTTATGATAAGTGGCCTTTAGAGGAACCTGAGACCTGGAGTTGGACTTGCTCTCTTAGTGTGGTTCAGGGATTGCAAACAAGGAGTCCTAATAACTTCAAAACCAATTAGAAACAATTGTGAAAGAGAGTAGTGTTGATGGTGATGAGGTGGATACCGAGTAAAAACAGCTACTTCCCTAGAGAGACTCTGGCTCAGGGAATTGGTTTAGGCTGGCTAATAGGCCAGCCTAACACTTAATCATGCTTAAGTGTTGCAGTGCTCTTTTCTGATGGCTGATGTTCAGGCTGCATTTCAGATATTGAGTCCTTGAACTCTGGGCCAACCAGTTGGTAGGTGGTTGCCTGATCTGGTCTTAAAGGATCTTTCTTTGGACTGCAGCCATCAGAGATGCATCAGTGTGCCTGCTGTGTGCCCCAGACTGCTCCTCTTTGCTGGGTTACTCCTGGGGAATTTCCAGACGTTTATTTTTTCCCATTTGGAGATACCACATGCTCATTAAAGAGAATTTGGAAAATACAGAATTGTTGAAAGAGCAGGGGAAATCACCTATGCTATCACCCAAAGTAGACCACTTTTTGATGTGTATTTTTATACGTGGTATAAGTGTGATCACATGAAGTCATTCAATTTTGTGAATTGCTTTTTCATTTATGATAAGCATTCTCCATGTCATTACAGAGCCTTGGTAAATGTCATTTTAAAAGATGGACTAGAATGGCAGGCCTCTCTTAATCAGACATGTATATGTGAATTTGGTCATAGACAGGAGATGCCTATAGGAGTCAGGCAGGAGGTCTGCATGGGTGAAGCATCCTGGGTGTGAGGCATCAGGGAGTGGGGTTGGGGAGGATTGGAGAGCCCAGGCTCAGCAGAAGGGCACTGCTGCTCAGCTCCCATTGCTGCTACCTGGGGCTCAAGTCAGGGGCTGTCAGATAGTCCCATTCTTCCAGAGAAGCAGGAAAAAAAATTTTTTTTTTTTTTTAGACAGAGTCTCACTTGGTGGTCCTGGGGTTGAGTGCCATGGTATCATAGCTCAATAGCTCACAGCAACCTCAAACTCTTGGGCTCAAGTGATTCTCTTGCCTCAGCCTCCCAAGTAGCTGGGATTATAAGCGCCCACCAAAATGCCTGGCTAATTTTATTTTTAGAAACGGGGTCTTGCTCTTGCTCAGACTGGTCTCGAACTCCTGAGCTCAAGCAGTCTGCCCTCCTTGGCCTCCCAGTGCTGGGATTACAGGCGTAAGCCACTGTGCCTGGCCCTATTGCTGTTTTTTTAAATTTAAAAAATTTTAGAGAATAATATGGAAAATAGCCAGAATTGACAGTTGCTAACACTTTATCCTGTGTGCTTCAGCACACACAAACTCTTGGCCTTAAGCAGTTCTCTTGCCTCAGCCTCCCAAGTAGCTAGAACTACAGGCTCCCGCCACAATGCCCCGCTATTTTGTGGTTGCATTTGTCGTTGTTTAGTAGGCCTGGGCTGGGCTCAAACCCACCAGCCTTGGTGTATGTGGCCAGCGCCCTACTCACTGAGTTACGGGCGCCACCCTTCTATCCTATTTTTTATACTCATACATACATAAATGTGAATCTTTATAAGTTTCTAATCATAATTATCACTGTGCAACTTGGTTGTTCACTCAGTCTGTACATATTTATCCACATTAATACATATAATTCTTAATTCAGAGATTGGTGAACTTTTTATGTAAAAGGCCGGGATATTTTCAGTGTTTTTTAAATTTGTTTTGAGGTAGGATCTTGTTCTATTTTCTGGGGTAGAGTACAGTGGCATGACATAGCTCACTGCAACCTCGAATTCTTGGTTATCAAGTGATCCTCCTGCATCAGCCTCCTGAGCTGGGACAATAGGTGCATGTCACCATGCCTGGCTAATTTGGGGGGTGGGGTTTTTTTTTTAATTTTTAATTGTAGTAACAGAGTCTCTGGTGCTCAGGCTGGTCTTTTTAAAAAAAAAAAAAAAAAGGCTCACTTTGTTGTCCCTGGTAGAGTGCCGAGGCGTCGTAGGTCACAGCAACCTCAGACTTTTGGGCTCACGTGATTCTCTTTGAAGAAGAGAATCTTCTGAATCACTGAAGAAGAGAATCTCTGCCTCCTGAGTAGCTGGGACTACAGGCACCATCACAATGCCTGGCTATTTAGAAAGAGACGGGATCTCTTTCTCTGCTGAGGCCGGTCTCTTACTTGTGAGCTTAGGTGATCCACCCACCTCAGCCTCCTGGAGTGCTGGAATTACAGGCGTGAACCACTATGCCTCGCCTTTTCAGGCTGGTCTTGAATCCTGGGTTCAAGTGATCCTCTCATCTTGGCTTCCTAAAAAGCTGGGATTACGTGTATGAGCCACCTTGCCCCTTCTATTTTGGATTTAGTGGGCCATATTGTCTCTGTTGCAACTCTACCATTAATGCCATAATGTAAACAAAGGGTAGAACTGTTCCCACGTGCTTTATTTACAAAACCAGGGGTGGCCCATATTTGGATCCTGGGCCGTAGTTTGCTGACCCTGCTCTAATTTATTTCTTACAACTACTGAATGGCATGTTTTCTGGTATATTATATAACTCTACAACATTTTACTTTTCTTTTTTTGAGACGGAGCCTCAAGCTATCCCCCCTGGGTAGAGTGCCATGGCATCACGCTCACAGCAACCTCCAACTCCTGGGCTCAAGCAAGTCTCCTGCCTCAGCCTCCCAAGTAGCTGGGACTACAGGCGCCGGCCACAGCGCCCGGCCATTTTTTGGTTGCAGCCATCATTGTTGTTTTGGCGGGCCCGGGCTGGGGATTCGAACCCGCCACCTTAGGTGTATATGGCTGGCGCCTTAGCCGCTTGAGCCACAGGCGCCGAGCCTTACTTTTCAATTCTCTTGTAAACGGATGTTTAGGTTGTTTTTAGTTTTTCTGTTGTAACAGTGCTACAGGCAGTGTCCTTGTCTGTTTCTTTGGGCAGAGACTTTCACCAGAGGTGTGTGTGTCTGTGTGTGTAACAAATGGAATTGCTGAGGGTTTGTTGTTGTTCTTTTAAATACCAGGTGGGCCAAATAAAATGTTTCAGGTAGAATGTGACCAGCTGTTACCTCTGTCTTAGAATCTCCATAGGAAGCCAATAGTTCCTGAGAATCCAATCCACACTTAGTTCTAGACTCTTGACGTAAGACTCCATGACAACACGAAAGAGTCGGAGAATGGTCTAGAAGGGTGTGGCTGCCACGAGAAATGTGCAGCTCATTTCCTCAGCAGACAGAAGAAATGAGGTTGGAGGAAAACTCGATTTTTCATGCGTAATAGCCATTCAAACAGTAGGAGTTAACACTGAACGACAAGTTCCAGTGGGAAAGGTATTCCCAATGAAGGTGATGAGCTGCTGACCTGTGCTTCCTTCTTTCCTGGCAACGCTGTGAATTCCTTTAAAGATTTATCACTCTGTAATTAGACCCACTAGAAGAAGAATAAGGAAGGTAATAAAAGAGTATCAGGGCATCCTTCCAAGAAAACTCTTTCCTTTGAGGAGAATAAGATTTTAAGCCTTAGTGGCAGGAAATTAAATTAGTCCATTTTCCTGAAATAATATGTCAATAATACTTGACTGGTTCAGTCTAGCTGGATGTATTCAGAAAAGAAATGGTGTCCTGTGTTCAGAGTTGAAGAGATTTAATTAAGGGGACTCATGCTTTGGGAATTCCTTTCTTCTTAGAGATTTTTTAAGATTAATGTAGGTCATTGTCATTCTTTTGTTTTATCGTTTTGAAGGGCATACGGACCTGTTACAAAGCAGCTGCTGGCCTGCCTTCTTTCCTCCTTCCCTCCCTCCTTCTCTCCATTCCTTTAGGTTTTTTTACTTGTTTGTTTTTTCCAAATGGGCTTGGGGCCCCAATATTTTGTGAGGTAAAAGTTGGACAGCTCTGTTTTCAGGAGTGAACAATGCAGAAGCATCAGTCCTCTCCCCTGACCTAACTCTCTGCCCCACCCTATCCTTAGGTTTCTCTTACTGGCTGCCCCCTGCTCTCGTGCCCTGCTGCAGAGGCCTCCACAGAAGAGGCTCAGGGGGCTGGGATTTTCCCTTTGCACTGAGATCAGCTTTGGCAGGTCTCTTGGAAGGAGAGGCAGGCTGTATTGTAGGGGCCATTCTCTTGGAAATGAAAAGGAGACGCAGTAAACTGGCCATTCTAACGTCTGTCTCTTTTTTCCCATCTGGCAAAACTAATAGCATCTAAGGTGATAATGAACCAAAGGGCTGCCTTATACATTACATGGCTTGATATTTAGTTCTTATTAAATATCAGTTAGGTATTTAGATCCCAATTTAATCTAATTCTCTTCAGAATGATGGCTTCAATTTATTTTAGTGATTTTTTTTTTTTTTTTAGTGCATAAAATTAGGGCTCCCCTGTAATCCCTAGAATGGTTCCTTGACAAGGGTTTTGGATGACTCTATGTTGTTAATTTTAATCCAGCTTTATATTAGTTTACAAAGTACGTCCACCTTCGTAAGCACCTCTTAGTCTCGTAATCATCTGTAGGAAGGAGAATTACCCTATTTTTACAGGTTTTACAGAAAATAAATTCAGAGAAACCAAGAGGTCTTCTGGTTCTTCATTATAGACAATAATATTTTATTACCTGTAACAACTAGAGGTATGAAAAGTTACTTTTTGTGTTTCTGTGTACTTAGCAACAGAGAAATCTACGAAAAATTAATGGGGAACATACATACTGGGTATTAACTGCAGCATATGTGCCCACAGTGGCCCGTCACTGCTTCACATTCTCCTACTCTTTTGTTGGCAAGGAATGGGTCATTCTTAAGACTAAGAGGAATACTGTTGTCACTGTTTTAAAAATCTCTTAAAATCACAAATTCATATATCTTTGATTCGGCAATTCTACTTCTAGGATTTATCCTTACAGACATACTTTCCTACACATGAAATGATTGTATGTCCTAGGCTTTTCACAGCAAAATATCAAAAACAGTTGAAGCGCATTGATTATGGTGCATCCAACAGTGGAGTATTAGGTGTTATGCTGCTGTTGTAAAGAAAAGACACTTCTGTATTTACTGAGGGCAAACCCTAAGCTAGGCTGTTTAGTAAGAAAAAGCCAGATGCAAGATACTGTGTATTATTGTAAATAATATTCTGTGTGAAAAGGAAGGGGATAAGTATTATTAATACATATTTGTGCTGAGTGCAGTGGTTCAAACCTATAATCCTAACACTCTGGGAGGCTAAGGCCAGAGGATTATTTGAGCTCAGGAGTTTGAGACCAGGCTGAGCAAGAGTGAGAACCTGTCTTTACTAAAAATAGAAAAATTTTTATTTTTGTGGTGATGTGGTGACATGTGGCTGTAAGTCCTAGCTACTTGGGAATCTGAGGTAGTAGAATTGCTTGAGCGAAGGAGTTTGAGGTTGCTGTGAGCTTTGATGACCCCACTGCCCTCTAGTCTGGGTGACAGAGTGAGACCCTATCTCAGAAAATCAAATCAAAACAAAACAAAACAAGACACATATTTGCTTATTGTACACCAGCTACCTCAGGAAGATTAAAAATGTAGTAATGGGTTGGGTGCTATTGCTCATACCTGTGATCCCAGCACTTTGAGAGGCTGAGGCAAGAGAATTGCTTATATCCAGGAAGGAATTCAAGAGCAGCCCAAGCAAGATCGAGACCCTATCTCTATAAAAAATAGGAAATAGCTCAGTGAGTAGGATGCCAGCCACATACGCCGAAGCTGGTGGGTTTGAGCCCATCTCAGGCCTGCTAAACAACAATGACAACTGCAACCAAAAAAAAAAAAAAAAAAAT
>NW_003852420.1:14393866-14407221 GCF_000181295.1 Otolemur garnettii
AAAAAAAAAGGGCAGCCCCTGTGGCTCAAAGGGGTAGGGCACTGGCCCCATATGCCAGAAGTGGTGGGTTCAAACCCAGCCCCGACCAAAAAACTGCAAAACAAAAAAAATAGGAAAAAGATTTGATGGGTATCCTGGAGAACATTTTGGCGGATACCTATAGTCCCAACTACTCGGTAGCCTGAGGTAGGGAGATCACTCGAACCCAGGAATATGAGGTTGCTGTGAGCTATGATGATGTCATTCAAAAAAAAAAAATCTTTTAATCAAGAACCATGTGAATTGGCTTGGCGTCTGTAGCACAATGGTTATGGTGCTGACCACGTGCACCAAGGCCGGCAGGTTCGAACCCAGCCCAGGCCAGCTAAACAACAATGACAACTACAACAATAACAACAACAACAAAATAGCCGCGCGTTGTGGCAGGCACCTGTAGTCCCAGCTACTTGGGAGGCTGAGTCAAGAGAATTGCTTAAGCCCAAGAGTTTGAGGTTGCTATGAACTGTGATGCCACGGCACTCTACCCAGGGTAACACAGTGAGACTCTGTCTCAAAAAAAAAGAAACATGTGAATTACTTATTTTTAAAAATCGCCACACTAGATTTTCAGGAGTTTGAGGTTCTTGTATGTACCTCTTTATTCTAACCTGCTCCCTCCCGACACCTCCCAGATGACTCTCTGACTCATTTTTCTGCTCTCTGAGTTTTCTTGCACTTAGTAAAGTTCTCTCTTTTTTGTTGTTGCTTAGAAAAATGTTAACACCTCTTTTCTTGTTTGCATTCACATTCTCTCTATCAAATTTATTGGTTAAATAAGTGCTTTCTATGTAATGCATTATACCACATCCTCATTTATTTGCATAGGCTGGTTTTGTTGGTGATTTTAGAACTGAAAAATATCAGCAGCACAAATGAGGAACTACAAACAGTACAAATGAGTATACAGCAAAAACTGTTTCTCTCTCTTCAGACTTCTGAGTCCCCACGGCTCCTAGTTCTCCTGCCGAGGCTGCCACTGCTGCCATTTTAAATGTTTACTTCTAATAATCTTAGATGCAAAGCAAATGTGTAACATGCATAGAACCCTCTTTTTTGTATATATTTACTTTTTTTTTAAAAGACTATTTTTAGGGAAGTTTTAAGTTCATAGTGAAATTAAATAGAAAGCACATAGATTTCCCTTATACACCTCCACACATACATAGCTTCCTTCATTATCAATATCCCCCATCAGGTGCACATTTATCACAAGTGACAAACCTACATTGACACATCATTATCATCCAAGGTCATACATTACATTAAGGTTCAAGCTTGGTGTTATGGCTCCATTTTACTCCCTGTGCACTGTACTATGTGTACTGTTCATCAGCTTCTTTTTCTTTTTAACAACGTATCTTGGTATAGGATTATATTTAGATTGCCATGTCCTTTTAAATAACTTACATAGGATTCCACTGCCTATATAGTCAGTATATTATTTATTTATTTTTTATTCTTTTTTTGAGGCAGAGTCTTACTATGTCACCCTCGGTAGTACGTCATGGTGTCACAGCTCATAGCAACCTCAAACTCTTGGGTTTAAGCGATTCTCTTGCCTCAGCCTCCCAAGTAGCTGGGACTGTAGGCGCTTGCCTCAATGCCTGACTATTTTTTGTTGTTTTTTTTTTTTCTTTTTTTTTTTTTGAGACAGAACCTAAAGCTATCCCCCCTGGGTAGAGTGCCATGGCATCACAGCTCATAGCAACCTCCAACTCCTGAGCTCAAGCGAGTCTCCTGCCTCAGCCTCCCAAGTAGCTGGGACCACAGGCGCCCACCACAACACCCAGCTATTTTTTGGTTGCAGCCGTCGTTGTTGTTTGGGGGGACTGCGCTGGATTCGAACCCACCACCTTAGGTGTATGTGGCTGGTGCCTTAGCCACTTGAGCCACAGGTGCCGAGCCTTTTTGGTTGTTGTTGTTTTTGTTGTAGTTGTCTTTGTTGTTTAGCAGGCCTTGGCCAGGTTCAAACCCGCCTGCCTCAGTGCCCTGAGCTACGTGCACTAAGCCTCAACATATAATTTAATCAGTCACCTCTTAATGGGAATTGGGGTTGCCCACAGTCTATTTCTACCATAATATATATCCATGTATATATGTCTTTATACGAGACATACTGGATAAGTTCTTAGAAATATAATTGCTGGTGGCACCTGTAGCTCAAGTGGCTAAGGTGCTAGCCACATACACCAGAGCTGGCTGTTCGAATCTGGCCTGGGCCTGCCAAACATTGACAACTATAGCCAAAAAAGAACCGGGTATTGTGGCAGGTGCCTGTAGTCCCAGGTACTCCGGAGGCTGAAGCAAGAGAATCGCTTGAGCCCAGGAGTTGGAGGTTGCTGTGAGCTATGATACCAGAGCACTCTACCCAGGGCGACAGCTTGAGGCTCTGTCTCAAAAGAAAGAAAGAAATATAATTGCTAGGTCAGAATATAAGTGCATTTCAAGTTTTGATAGATACTGAAGAACCTGTGTAAGTTGACCACCCAAGGGACTGTAACAAGCTGATCAACATACAGAGATAGTCAACACAAGGAATTAAGCCTACTGTATATTTAGTATATGTGGTACATGTATTGTCTGTGAAAATTAAGTCAACTACCAGGCACTGTGGCTCATGTCTGTAATTGTAGCACTCTGGGAGGCTGAGGCGGGTAGATTGCCCTGAGCTCACAGGTTCCAGACCAGCCTGAGCCAGTGACACCTCTCTAAAAATAGCTGGGCATTGTGACAGGTGCCTGTAGTCCCAGCTACTTGGGAGGTTGAGGCAAGAGAATCACTTGAGCCCAAGATTTAAGGTTGCTGTGAGCTGTGACGTCACAGCACTCTAGCCAGGTTGAGAAAGTGAGACTTTGTCTCAAAAAAAAAAAAAGAAAATTAGTTCAACTTAAAAAGGTGGTCAGTATAAGGAGGGGGTTGACTATGGAGGTTCTACTATAGTTCCAAATTGTTCTATCTAGAGGTTATAGTATTTCAATAGGATATAAGACCACCTAGGCTTTTAAAAGATTTCCAGTGGCCTCAGCCTAAGATATAAGATTAAGTATTGATTAAGGGGAGAACAGGCTAGTAACATTGTTGGTAGACAGAGTTTTGCTTTGTTTTTACCCATTGAAGCTGGTAAGATCCTGTGAGGAGATACACAATGTGGCATAGTTATTAAATATAGCTGTCAATAGGTTAGCAAGATGAGATGACTTGGGTGTGTCAGCTTCTGTCAAGCAGCCCCCAGCGACCACTATACTGTACTTACTTACTTTTGCTTTATTTCTAGGACCTTAGCATCCTGAGACATTTTGGATTCATAGCCCTCAAGACTGATCCAGTCAGAGCTCATCATGTCAAAGTTGAAAAGCTCAGAGTCAGTCAGGGTGGTGGTTCGCTGTCGACCCATGAATGGCAAGGAAAAGGCTGCTTCATATGACAAGGTGGTTGATGTGGATGTGAAGCTGGGACAAGTGTCTGTGAAGAACCCCAAAGGAGCAGCCAATGAAATGCCCAAGACCTTCACGTTTGATGCAGTCTATGACTGGAACGCCAAGCAGTTTGAACTCTACGATGAGACGTTCCGACCACTTGTGGACTCTGTCCTGCAAGGTTTCAATGGGACGATTTTTGCCTATGGACAAACTGGGACTGGGAAAACCTACACGATGGAAGGAGTCCGTGGTGACCCTGAAAAAAGAGGGGTCATTCCTAATTCATTTGATCACATCTTCACCCACATCTCTCGATCCCAGAATCAACAGTACCTGGTCAGGGCTTCTTACTTAGAGATCTACCAGGAGGAGATCCGAGATCTGCTCTCAAAGGATCAGAGCAAAAGGCTTGAGCTCAAAGAGAGGCCTGACACTGGGGTGTATGTGAAAGACCTGTCTTCCTTTGTCACTAAGAGCGTGAAGGAGATAGAGCATGTGATGAATGTGGGGAACCAGAACCGTTCTGTCGGTGCTACCAACATGAATGAGCACAGCTCACGTTCTCATGCAATTTTTGTTATCACTATCGAATGTAGTGAGGTGGGCCTTGACGGTGAAAACCATATCCGTGTAGGGAAGTTGAACCTTGTAGATCTTGCTGGCAGCGAACGGCAAGCCAAGACTGGTGCACAAGGGGAAAGATTAAAGGAAGCTACCAAGATCAACCTCTCTCTTTCAGCCTTGGGTAATGTCATCTCTGCCCTGGTAGATGGCAAAAGCACTCACATTCCATATCGGGACTCAAAGCTTACTAGGCTCCTCCAAGATTCCCTGGGTGGGAATGCTAAGACTGTGATGGTGGCCAATGTGGGGCCTGCTTCTTACAATGTAGAAGAGACTCTGACCACTCTGCGATATGCCAACCGTGCCAAAAACATTAAGAACAAACCAAGGGTCAATGAGGACCCTAAGGATGCCCTCCTTCGAGAATTCCAGGAAGAGATTGCTCGGCTCAAGGCCCAGCTGGAAAAACGGTCCATTGGCAGAAGGAAGAGGCGAGAGAAGCGGAGGGAAGGTGGTGGCAGTGGTGGGGGTGGGGAAGAGGAGGAGGAGGAGGGAGAAGAGGGTGAGGAGGAAGGGGATGATAAGGATGATTACTGGCGGGAACAACAAGAAAAACTGGAGATTGAGAAGCGTGCCATTGTAGAGGACCACAGCTTGGTTGCAGAGGAGAAGATGAGGCTGCTGAAGGAGAAGGAGAAAAAGATGGAGGATCTGCGGCGGGAGAAGGATGCTGCTGAGATGCTGGGTGCTAAGATCAAGGTACAGTATCCTTCCTTATGCCTGTGCCCTACCAGTGCTTTTCTTTTTACCAAAAAAAAAAAAGGTATGAGGGATGATGTCTCTTTTAGTTTTGCGTTCCCACTAGGCTCTGTGATATCCACTGCTCAGTAAACCTTTCTGGAACTGAATTAAAATGAAAGTGATTTTTTTCAAATTTGTAAATGGAATTCATGATAAGCATAATCATTACGGGCAGCACCTGTGGCTCAAAGGAGTAGGGCGCTGGCCCCATATACCGGAGGTGGGGGGTTCAAACCTGGCCCCGGCCAAAAACTACAAAAAAAAGAATATAATCCTTACATATGTGCAAGGCCTAAAGAACAGCAGTAAAACTAACACCATGTACTTTCTGAATGACGGAGCTCCTGTCTTCAGAAGCTCCTTGTGGTCCCCTCCACCAGAGATAAACATCATCCTGAATTTGCTGTTTGCTGTTTCCTTGCTTTTCTTTGTAGTTTTGCCACATACATATAGATCTCTAATAAAATGTAGTTTAGATTCCCATATTTGTTTCCTTTTGTACGAATGGAATCCCACTGCTTAAGTTTGATTTCTTTGCCCAACAGTATCATTATGCTCTTGAGGTCCACACTGATGCCTGTAGCTGTTTGTTATTACTGTTCTGAGTATTCTGTGGTATTCCATTCTCTAAAAGTACAGATTGTTTCCACTTTTTGCTGTGGAGGTTCTTGTACTTGGCTCCTTGGCTCCCAGAAAGCATGAAAGTGCATGAGTTTCTAGCACCATTAGGTCCTAATGTGTGTGCAGCTTCATCTTCACTAGACAAGGACAAGTCATTTCTAGAGTAGCCGGTTTCATGCTTACAATCCTAGCACTTTGGGAGACCAACGCAGGAGGATCACTTTAAGCCAGGAATTTGGGACCAGCCTATGTAACATAGCAAGACCTCCATCTCTACAAAAAGTAGAAAAATTAGCCCAGTATGGTGGCATGTACCTGTAGTTCCAGTTACTTGAGAGACTGAAGCAGGAGGATCATTTGAACCCAGGCGTTTGAGGTTGCATTGAGCTATGATGATGACACTGTGCTTTAGCGTGGGCAACTGAGTAAGACTCTGTCTCAAAAAATTAAAAACATAAAGTATAAAAAAAATAATATGGCTGTGCAGATTGAAGCATCTACCAGCAGAGTGTGAGTTCTGGATGCCCCTCATCCTTATAAGCACATGTATGGCATGGTGTCTCAGTGTGGTTTTAGTACACAGTACCCTGATTGCACATGATACTGAAGAGTTTCACTATCCCCCAGATGTCCTCCTGCTATTCCCTTGTAGTCAGCCCTCTACCCCAGCCTCTAACCCCTGTGTGCTAATGTATTTCTTTGCATACCCGTTTCCCACCCGGCGGCTGAGGAGTAGTGTGGCGGCACCCATTGCCTTGTGTCTTCTTTCTGGCAGCTATGTCCTGTTCCCGCAGCTGCCTGGACTCTGGACTGCCACTGGGCTTTAATGGCTACTTTGGTAGCCTTGGAGGTTTGAGGATGGCCGCTGGGTAGACACAAGCCAGAACTCCTTGGAAGTGTCAGGTTCTGACTTACTGAACTTATGCAAACTTTGATTTCTACTTTAAAGCCTATCCATGTTTATGATTTAAAAAAATGACAAGTTCTCTCTTTCTTGCCTCCACTTCCCTCACTGTATGAAGCTGTATGTGTGCGTCTGTGACTTCATAGTAGCCCTTTCACAGAGCTGCTTCAGAGGCAGGGATCTGAAAACCATGAATGTTTCCTCCAGCACTTTTAAGACTTGATGTGAAAATGGAGTCATATGCTACACAATTAGGAGGTAACTTTGTTCCAGGGAGGAGCTTACTGTGAGATGCCATGTGTCAAGTGCATGCCATCTCTCCTCACTACTGTTCTCAAAATGTGACTGGGTGTGCCCACCTTTGATTTGCCTACTGTTTTTTTAGGATCACATCTGTTATTCAAGGATAGGAATACCTAGGCAGGCATCCTCAAACTTACAGCCCACCTAGGACATTTATCCAGCCCGCGGGGTGTTTTTGCCGCTGCTGCCTGCCCTGCTTAGCAGCCGACTCATCCCGGGGCCCATAGTCCAGCCCTCCAATGGTCTGAGGGACAGTGAACTGGCCCCCTATTGTTTAAAAAGTTTGAGGACCCCTGACCTGGAGTCTCTAAACAACCTCTCAGAGGAGGTTGAACTCTCAGAGGCAAAGTATGGCAAGATTCAGCATTACTTCAAGGTCACTGCATCTCTTTCATAAAAATATTTTAAAGTACATCTATGGAGAATGACATTACTTCTGTCTGTCTCAGCCCCTGGATGCTGTAAAATCATAGAACAAAAGAATGTTAGAGCTGGAAGGTGTGTGGGTTGGAGGTTAGTGATCTAGTTCAACCCCTTCATTTGAGAGAAGGGAAAACAGGCTCAAAAGACTTGCTGAAAGATGGCACCAGGGTTGCAGTGAATGTTGATATTAATAAGTCCCTTGAAAGCAAGGTTGTACGGTTTTGGAGTTCTGTGCTTTTTAGATGTACATTATCCCTATGGCTTCAGCCCCAAGGTATATGCTGAAGGCTCCAAATCTGTATTCCTAGTCCAGAGCTGTCTCCTCCCATCCAGGCCCAGCAGCCTTCTGCCTACTGGACATCTCCACTGAGATGCTGACAGCTACCCAGAGCCTGCTCCTGCTTCCTTATCTGAGAAGCCAGACCCCTGGGAGTCATCCTTGCTGGCTGCCCTTCTCTCTCTCTTTAGAGCCCAGTCAGCCCCAAGGCCTCTGGATCCTGCCTCATCAGGGTTTCATAGACCCAGACTTCCCTCCCCTGCTAGGGAGGAGCCCTATCCGCCACAGCAGGCTCCTGTCTGGTCTCTCACCATTCTGCCAGCCCTTTTATGGTCATTCTTCCCTTTTCAGGGGATCAGTATTTCTAAAACACCAATCTGATTGTGTACCTTCATGTATACCTAAAGAACATGTAGTGGTTCCTGAGATCCTCAGGGTCAAATTTAGTCTTTTAACAGGGCTCTAGGCCAACTTCATGTATCATCACTCCTTACCCCACCTTCTCAGAAAAAGAGCCTTGCTTTCCTTAAATAGTTCCTGTTTCTTACTTTAGCTCTCTGTGCAGATGGCCCTTCAGACAGGAAGCTTTCTCTGACTCCATCCAAAAGTCTCAATTCTCCAGTGTACCTCTCCCATTAATGACTGTACTTTCCTCCTGATGGCATCTGACACCATCTGATAAAAGCCTGCTTCCTTGTCTCTGTCTCTCTGTGGACTGAGATTTGTGATTTACACTCAGGGTTGCACTCCTAGTCCCTAACAGGAGCTACTTAATATGTTCTAAGCAGGATTATGCTTTGTAGCAACAAAAAAAATACAGCAGAACCTCTGTAAGTTGACACCCAAGGGACTGTAACAGACTGGTCAACATATGGAGATGGTCATCATCATAAGGAACCATATGTGCACGTGACCCACATACAGTCTGAAAATTAGGTCGACTTATGGAGGTGGTCAATGTAGAGGAATGGTTATTTGTGGAGGTTCTACTGTATTTTGTTAAAGAAAGGTGAAATTCATGAATGTCTGGAGAAGTTGTATGTTGAGTATTTACGAGATAGAATCTACTCTAAAAATGACGTTGCTCCAGCCCCATGTCAGTAAAGGAAGAGTATAGCTGAGCACAAGATTATTTTTCCCCCAGAGTTTGTCCCTTTGGCTCAGTACTGAGCTCTTTATTTCCTTCCTCCCTTCCTTCCTTTTTTCCTTCCTTCCATTGCCCTGGGTAGAGTGCTGTGACATCATAGCCCTCAGTAGAGTGCTGTGGTGTCATAGCTCATGGCAACCTCAAACTCTTGGGCTCAAGTGATCCTCTTAACTCAGCCTCCTGAGTAGCTGGGACTACAGGGGCTCACCACAACATGAGGTCTCACTCTTGCTCAGGCTGGTCTCAAACTCCTGAGCTCAAGCAATCCACCCTCCTCAGCCTCCCAGAGTGATAGGATTAACGCGTGAGCCACTGTGCCCACCTGAGCTCTTTATCTTTCATGGGCTTCTATATAGAGTCAGGTTTTGAGGGAGATCATAAGATGGATTTTATTTTGCTTCTCCCTCAGGCCATGGAGAGTAAACTACTTGTTGGAGGAAAAAATATAGTAGATCATACAAATGAACAGCAGAAAATTCTGGAGCAGAAACGACAGGAAATTGCAGAACAGGTAACTTTTCAATCTTTGGGGACAGAAAGGAGTGGCATAAGGTATCTTTATGGCACAGAGTAAATATCTCTTTAGATTCTCTTCAAGGGACATGGGCACAAGTTGTGTCAGTCTCGTTCTAGCAGGAGACGCTAATCTGTATTCTTGTATAGACAGTCTCCAGGGTAAGCTAATGAACTTTGTGATGTCACTCAGAAACGTCGTGAAAGAGAAATCCAGCAACAGATGGAAAGCCGAGATGAGGAGACTTTGGAACTTAAAGAGACGTATAGCTCATTGCAGCAAGAAGTGGACATCAAGACCAAAAAACTCAAAAAGGTATAAATGAACAAGGCCCCGCAAGTACCTTGACACTTGGGGAAAAGAAAGAAAATGATTCTTTGGATGGACACTGTCCTCACTACCTCTCCCCTCCGGTTCCAGCTCTTCTCCAAGCTTCAGGCGGTGAAGGCTGAGATCCATGACCTCCAAGAAGAGCACATCAAGGAACGCCAAGAGCTGGAGCAGACTCAGAATGAGCTCACCAGGGAGCTGAAACTCAAGTAAGTGCTGGACCTTCTATGGGACCCCCCAGCCACTTGCTGGGACACACCTCTGATGACAGGGCCCCTGCCCATTTCTCTCCATCTCATCCCCTACTATCCTATCTTGCATTTATTCCTGAGAAAATCACTTTCCATCTCTGGATTCCACCTGGTAACTGAAAGTCTTCATCAGATGTTCTCCAAATTCCCTTCCGCTCTACCTTCTTGAAATTTTTATAGGTTCTGGCCTCTTATCTATTGATAAGAATGAATTGTTTATTAACTTGACTTTTTTACTATTCTGAAATTGTTTTCTAGATGGATACATCCAATTTTTTTCACATTCATTATTCTGAAAAAATTTTCTAAATAAGCACCCAAATGCCCATCACCCAGGTTCAGTGACTAACAAGATTTTGTCATCTATTTTTCATAAAAATACTTTAAAGCCAGTATTACTTTATGTTACCTCACTCCTGTGTACTTACATACATAACCACACAAAAAAAGCTTCATTGAGACATAATTTACATACTATATAGTTCACTTATTTAAAGTGTACAAATCAGTATTTTTAAAATATATTCATGGGTTGTGAAATCATCACTATAATCTAATTTTTAAATTTTTATTTATTTATGTTTTTTGAGACAGAATCTCACCCTGTCGCCCTGGGTAGAGTACTGTGGCATCACACCTCACAGCATCCTCAAACTCTTGGGCCCAAGCAATCTTCTTGCCTCAGCTTCCTCAGTAGCTGGGACTATAGGCACCTGCCATAACACCCAGCTATTTTTAATAGAAATGGGATCATACTCTTGCTCAAGCTGGTCTCCAGTCCTCCTTGGCCTCCCAGAGTGCTAAGATTATAGGTGTGCGCCACCGTGCCTGGCCCCTATAATCTAATTTTAGAACATTTTCCCTCCTCAAAAAACATTTCCCCATCTGTACTAATTAGCAGTCACTCCTCGTTACCCCCTCTCCTGACCCAATGTAGCCACTAATCTTCCTATTTCTGTGGATGTGCCTATTCTGGACAGTTCGCATAAATGGACTCATACAATGTGGTCTTTCCTGACTGACTTCTTTTGCCTGATGATTTGAAGGAATTTATGGATCAATAGATACTTAGTTGTGTTGGCATTATTCATTCTTTTTTTATGTCTGAATACTATTACATTGTATGGATATGTCACATTTTATTTATTTATCAGTTGATGGACATTTGGATTATTTCTAGTCTTTGGCTACATGAATAAAACTGCTATAAGCATTTGTGTATAAGTTTTTCTATGGATATGTTTTCATTTCTCTGTGATACATACATAGGAGTGAGATTGCTGGGTCATGTGGTAACTCAGTGTTTAACTTTTTGCGGATCTACCGAACCTTTCCACAGTGGCTGCACCATTTTACATCTCCAGTAACACTTGTTATTGTGTGTCTTTATTATAGCCATCCAGCATGGGTGTGAAGTAGTACTTGGTTAAGGTTTTGATTCGTATTTCCCTCATGACTAATGATGTTGAGCATCTTTTCATGTACTTCTTGGCCATTTGTATATCTTCTTCTTGTTCAGATCCTTTGCCCATTTTTAAATTGGGTTGTCTTTTTGTTACTGAGTTTTTAGAGTTCTTTATGTGTTTGTTCTGGATACCAGTCCCTTATCAGTTCCACAATTTGCAGGTAACTTTCTCTTATTCTGTAGGTTGTCTTTCTTTTTTTTTTTCCTTTTCTTTTAGTTTTATTTCAGGTTAATGTGAGGGTACAAATGACAAAATCAGAATATTTGAAATTGTTAGGTACAGTCCCTCCTGTAGCTATGTCCTGCACCCAAAACATGTATAGGTTATCTTTTTTCTTGATGATATTGCTTATATTATAAAAGATTTCAATTTTAATGTAGCCTAATTTATAGCATATTTTATTTTGTTTTTTGTACTTTGGGTATTGCATCTAAATTTGTGATTCTGAATATTTCATATAAGTTTATAAATGAAATAATGTGACCTTTTGTGACAGGCTTGTTTCATTTAGTGTACTGTTTCAAGAGTCACCCATGTTGTAGCATATATCAACATTGCATTCTTTTTTCTGGCCAGATAATATTCTATTGTACGAATATATCACATTTTATTTATCCATTCATCAGTTGATGGAAATTTGAGTTTTGTCTTCTTTTTGAGTGTTGTGAATAATGCTGCTATGAACATTTATATACAAGTTGTTTTGTGGACATATGTTTGAATTCTTTTAGCTAAGAGTCTTATGATTTTAGGTCTTATATTTAAGTATGTAATCCATTTTGAGTTGATTTTTGTGTATGGTGTGAGGTAGAATTCCAAACACATTTCCTTTCCTAGAGATAGCTAGTTGTCCCAGCACCATTTGTTGACAAAGCTCTTCTCTCCCCCATTTCATTGTCTCGGCACCCTTGTCAAAAGTCAGTTGACCATAAATGTAACCCCTTTATATCTGGACTTTCAGTACTATTCCATTGGTCCATATGTCTAGCCATATGCTAATACCATACTGTTTTGAACACTGTAGCTTTGTAGTAAGCTTTGAAATCGAGAAGTGTGAATCTTCTAACCTTGTTTTTTTTTCCAAGATTTTTTGGGCTATTCAGGATCCCTTGCATTTCCATATACAGACATACCTCATCTTATTGCACTTGACTTTATTGCACTTCATAGATACTACATTTTTTTTACAAGTTGAAGTTTTGTGAAAACCATGTGTCAAGCAAGTCTATTAATGCCATTTTTCCAATAGCATGTGTTCACATTGTGTCTTACAGTTTGTGTAAGCATTTTTAGTAATAAAATATTTTTAAATTAAGGTGTGTGGTGGTTTTTTTTTTTTTAGAAATAACACATATTTAATAGACTGAAGAATAGTGTAAACGTAACTTTGTAAACATAACTTTTCCACAATGGCTGCACCATTTTACATTTCCAGACATCATCTTTTCCACATCCTTGTTTTTTTGTTTGTTTTTTGTTTATTTTTGAGACAGAGTCTCTAAGCTGTTGCCCTAGGTAGAGTACTATAGCATCACAGCTCACAGCAACCTCAAACTCTTGGGCTTAAGCAATTCTTTTGCCTCAGCCTCCCAAGTAGCTGGGACTATAGCTGCCCACCATAACGCACAGCTATTTTTGTTGTTGTTGTAGTTGTCATTGTTGTTTTAGCTGGCCTGGGTTGGATCCAAACCCACCAGCCTTGGTGTACGTGGCTGGTGCCTTACTCACTGAGCTACGGGTGCTGCCAGCATCCTTGTTGACATACTTGTTATTGTGAGTTACAGCCATGCAGAGTGGGTGTGAAGTAGTACTTCATCAAGGTTTTGATTTGTGTTTCTCTCATGACTAATGCACCAGGAAACCAAAAATTCCGTGTGACTTGCTTATTGTAATATTTACTTTTTGCAGTAGCCTACAACTGAAATCCACAGTATCTTTGGCATATGCCTGTGCATTTTAAGATCAATTTGTCAATTTCTGCAAAAAAGCCAGCTGGGGTTTTTATAGTGATTGTGTTGCATGTATAGATCAATTAGAGAAATATCAATCATCTTCACATTCAATATTCTGATCTATGAACGGATTTTTCCATTTACTTATTATTTAATTTCTCTCAAGAATGTTTGTTGTTTTTAGTGTACAAGTGCATTTCTTTTGTTAAATTAATGCCTACTTTTTTTAACGCTATGGTATTTGACATTATTTTCTTTTTTTTTTTTTTTTTTTTTTTTGAGACAGAGCCTCAAGCTGTCCCCCTGGGTAGAGTGCCGTGGCATTACAGCTCACAGCAACCTCC
>NW_003852420.1:14408404-14447731 GCF_000181295.1 Otolemur garnettii
GAGCCCAGGAGTTGGAGGTTGCTGTGAGCTGTAATGCCACGGCACTCTGCCCAGGGGGACAGCTTGAGGCTCTGTCTCAAAAAAAAAAAAAAATTTTTGTTCATAGTTGGGTCAGATAGCCTATAGATATAGCCTACATTCTGGGTTTGTTAGTCTCTTTCTTCAGTGTATCAGTTAACTATGTTTCTATCCACCTTATATCGCTTTCACAGAAAGCTAGCTCCGAAGCACTGGTTCTCAATCTCGGCTATACACCAAGGAGTTTTAAAAAATAGTAATGCCTGCCTCTCCCCCATCCTGATTTAACTGGTCTAGGGCAGTGGTCCTTAAACTTTAACAGACATCAGAATCACCTGAAGGGCTCGTTAAACACAGATTGCTGGGCCTCTCCCAAAGAGTCTGAGTTAGTAAGTCTGGGGCAGGGCCTGAGAATTTTTATTTCTAACAGGTTTTAGGTATTCCTCCTACTGGTTTGGTGAACACACTGAGAACTATTGGTCTCTCACGAG
This sequence comes from Otolemur garnettii, assembly GCF_000181295.1. Taxonomy (NCBI): domain Eukaryota; kingdom Metazoa; phylum Chordata; class Mammalia; order Primates; family Galagidae; genus Otolemur; species Otolemur garnettii. The sequence continues at coordinate 14,408,914 of NW_003852420.1, forward strand.
GTTTGAGCAAGATATTTTTCAAAACTTTGTAGGTGATTTTAATGTGCATTCTGGCTTGAGAACCACGGAGCTAGTTGTTTCAGCCAACAATGATCTTTGTCTGAAACCATTATTTCATTAGTGGTTAAAAAACATCGTTTTTCTATTCTTTTTTTTTTTGAGACAGAGTCTCACTTTTATCACCCTTGGTAGAGTGCCATGGTGTCACACAGCTCACAGCAACCTCCAACTCCTAGGCTTAGGCGATTCTCCTGCCTCAGCCTCCCGAGTAGCTGGGACTACAGGCACCCGCCACAACGCCCGGCTATTTTTTGGTTGCAGTTGGGCCGGGTCAGGTTTGAACCCGCCACCCTCGGTATATAGGGCCGGCAGCCTACTCAGTGAGCCACAGGCACTGCCCATTGTTTTTCTATTCTATATCATTCCTTATGCATCATGATCTAGAATTTTTCTGTAAAGAAAAACTTTTCAAAGGAATTTTTTTTTTTGAGATAGAGTCTTACTATGTCACCTGTGATAGAGTGCTATAGCATCACAGCTCACAGCAACCTCAAACTCTTGGACTTAAACAGTTCTCTTGCCTTAGCCTCCCAAGTAGCTGGGACTACAGGTGCCCACCATGCCTGGCTATTTTTTGGTTGTAATTGTCATTGTTTGGCAGGCCCAGGCTGGATTCAAACCTGCCAGCCCTGGCATACATGGCTGGTGCCGAACCACTGACCATGGGCGCTGAACCTCAGAGAAATTTTTTAATGACCAAATTTCAAATTTGGAAAGGAACCCTTAATATTAAACATGTGTGTTATACTATGCTCTTTGTATGTATGTACATCTAGAAAAAAGGTCAGAATAAAATATATATCAAAATATTACTAATAGTTATTTCTAGATACTGAAATTGTGGGTAATTATGTTTTTTACATTTCTGATATAAAAATTGGAAAAACTTAAATATAGGTTATGAAAAACGAAGACAGAAAATATTATCTCCCCAAAATACTTTTTTCCTAAGGAAGCCATTTTTCATTGTTGTAGCTCTTTTTTATATCTTTTGAATAAACAGTGAGTCAGCCTGTTTCTCACAGTCCCCAACACTTCTGTGGTGTTTGTTCTGCATCGCTCCCACATAAGCAGTCCTTTGGCATTGTTCTGTCCTAAGGTTTTGAAAGAGTGAAGGCAGAGCCGTGATAGGAGTCAGTCATCACCATGGAGAGATGCAGCCCAGTGGGTTCCGGTTTCCTTGTTTGAAATGTTTCCTGGGCACTTGTCAGGCAGAGACTTCTCAGGAATGGCCTTCATTCTCAGTGCACTAAGGGACTGAAATCCATTTGGTTCTGTTCTTTGTCTTGGTTAATTAGAATGGGACATTTTCCAGATTGAACAACAAGCCTTGGGACTAGAGGAAGGCAGCTTAATTTCTAATGTTTTCAGCAATTTTTTGTTTGTTTGTTTTGAGACAGGGTCTCACTCTTTTGACCAGGCTAGAGTGCAGTGGCATGATCACAGCTCACTACAACCTCAGACTCTTGTGCTCTAACAGTCTTCCTGCCTCAGCTTCCTGAGTAGCTGAGACCATAGGCACACACCACCACACACTTGTCTAATTTTTTCTGTTTTAAGAGACAAGAGTCTCGCTATATTGCTCAGTGTGGTCTCAAACTCCTGCGCTCAAGCAATCCTCCTGCTTGGTCTCCCAAAGTACTAGAATTTTTTTTTTTTTTTTTTTTGAGACAGAGCCTCAAGCTATCACCCTGGGTAGAGTGCTGTGGCATCGCAGCTCACAGCAATCTCCAACGCCTGGGCTCAAGCAGGTCTACTGCTTCTGCCTCCCAAGTAGCTGGGACCACAGGCACCCGCCACAACGCCCAGCTATTTTTTGGTTGCAGCCATCGTTGTTTGGCGGCCCAGGCTGGATTTGAACCCACCACCTTAGGTGTATGTGGCTGGCGCCTTAGCCGCTTGAGCCACAGGCGCTGAGCCAAAGTACTAGGATTATAGGCATGAACCACTGCACACAGCCAGCTTTCAGCATTTTATTTATTTATTTAGGAATGATACAGAGTCTCACTCTGTTGCTCAGGCTAGAGTGCTATGCCCTCCGCCTGGCTTATAGCAACCTCAAACTCCTGTGCTTAAGCGAGCCTCCTGCTTCAGTCTCCTGAGTAACTGGGACTATAGGCACCTACCACAACAGATAATTTTTCTATTTTTGATGTAGAGATGGGGTCTTGCTTTTACCCAGGCTGGTCTTGAACTCCTAAGCTCAAGGGATCCTCCTGCCTTGCCTCCCAGAGTGCTACACTCCCAGAGTATATGATTACAGTCATGAGTCACCATGCCCAGCCTTGTTTTTGACATTTTAGAAGTTACTGACCTGGGTTAGCAGCACCAGTGGCCCTCCACCAATATAGTCCCAGGCATTACCTCCTTCAGCCTGTTCACATCCTCAAGCTGATCCTGCCCAGGCAGAAGTAATTTCTCCATATTTCTAAATCAGACCAATGTCAGCACCTGTCATATGTAAGGGTGCTGCACCGTTACCTCTTTGTCTCAGGCATGAACATGACATTTATATCTGTATCCTAGCTCTTTGCATGATGTTAGGTCCATAGTACCTGCTCAGTAAATGTTTGCTAAATTCCTTGAGTCTTATCTAATTACTCATTGTACATGAGACCAGATAGCCAGCATTCTGTGTGTATTCTTCATCTGTATTCACCCATGTTCTGTGTGCTCTTACAGGCATCTTATTATAGAAAACTTTATTCCTCTGGAAGAAAAAAATAAAATTATGAATAGATCATTCTTTGATGAAGAGGAAGATCATTGGAAATTACACCCTATAACCAGACTGGAGTAAGTCACTGTTAACTTTAAGTAGACTTTCATGGGGGGAGAAGGGCAAAAATGTTGATAAGTTGGACTTGGACAAAAGGGTATGGTAAGAGCACAGTTTGATTCATTTTAACCAAGAATCAATGGCATTTCTAACTTTGTAGTTGCTGGGGATCCACGAGGTAAAAGTTTATTGATGAGTGTGGAAATAGGGATGGGAAGACTTTGTCACGGTAAACTAACGACCTAACTCAAGCTCCTGCATTTCCATTTCCCCAGTTGTGGAGTGAAGCATGTGCTAGGCCAAGTGAGGGGCGGCACAGAAGTGTTTTCTGTGTGTCAGCCTGACCCACAGTGTTGAGGACTCTCAGTCTGAGTCTGAGCCCTGCTAGGAAGATGGGAGTTGTCTGCTAAGGATGCAGAGGTGGGGAATGTTGACAGCTAGGCTTTTGTGTCTGCCATCTAAGAACTGGATGATGACTAAGCTCCCTTCTGGCTTAAAAGATGAATGACACTCACATCTGAATCAGAAAGCAACTCAAGCAGAAAATAGAAGCAGCTCCTGCCCTACTTACATCATTCCTTGGTCCAGAGAGTTACTTGCTTCAGGTTCTGTCTGGCTCAGAGTTTTCTAAGTGCTTGTTCCACAGGGCCAATCCTGGGGCCGGGGCTGTGGGACACATTGCAGCCAGGCCTCTAACGCTGCAGTCCATTTCCAGGAATCAGCAGATGATGAAGCGGCCAGTCTCAGCCGTGGGGTATAAGAGACCACTGAGCCAGCATGCAAGAATGTCCATGATGATGCGTCCAGAGGCTCGATACAGGGTGAGAAGATTGTTTGGGGGTTTTTCCTTTTCTCTTCTTTGAAGTAGTTTAGATCTATGTAAACCCTTAGGGCAATGTTCTGCCCAGAGTTTGTGCCCTGGTGCTTTCCAGAAGTAGTTGAAGATATTTATAACAATAACAATTATGACAAATAAATAAATATAACAATAATGATAACTTATATTAATAATAAAGTAGAATAATGTCGCGACCGTATAAATGATCACATGAGACACAGATTGTGATATTGGTGACTGTTGTAGTAAGTATGATGTTTAATCCTCTAGAATAAGATTTAGAAAGTCAAGACTAGGGAAGGAGGAGAGTGCAGCCATCTGTTCATAGTGGACAGCAAACGTTAACAATAAACTTCAGGGCGGCACCTGTGGCTCAGTGAGCAGGGCTCCGGCCCCATATAACGAGGGTGGTGGGTTCGAACCCGGCCTCAGCCAAACTGTAACAAAAAACAGCCAGACATTTTGGCAGACACCTATAGTCCCAGATGCTCGGGAGGCTGAGGCAAGAGAATCACCTAAGCCCAGGAGTTGGAGGTTGCTGTGAACTGTGACGCCACGGCACTCTACCAAGGGCAACAAAGCAAGACTCTGTCTCAAAAAAAAAATCAAAAAAACTTCAAACTGTTCTGTGGGAAGGCAAGAAAGAATGCAGATGCCTTGTGACAGGAGATGGGCTTGTGGTAAAGAACTTCTAGTATTTCCATCTCGCATATTGCATGTCAGGGCCAGGCATGGTAGCTCATACCTGTAATCCTGGCACTCTGGGAGGGCGAGGTGGGTGGATTGCTGGAGCTCAGGAGTTCCAGGCATGCCTATGCAAGAGAGAGACCCAGTCTCTACTAAAAATAGAAGAACTAGCTGGGTGAAATGGACACACCTATAGTCCTAACTACTTGGGACGTTGAGGCAAGAGGATCACTTGAGCCCAAGAGTCTGAGGTTGCTGTGAGCTATGATGTCATGACACTCAGCTGAGAGCAACAAACTGAGACTGTCTCAAAAAAAAGAAAAAATTGCATGTCAGTCATGTAGTCATTTAAAGTGATGTAATTGAGGACTATTTAATGACCAAAAAATATTTCACAATAAAAATGCCATGAGAATCTCGGCACCTGTAGCACAATGGTCACGGCACCAGCCACATACACTGAGGCTGGTGGGTTCAAACCTGGCCTGGGCCAGCTACAGCAACAATGACAACTGCAACAACAATAACAACAACAACAACAACAAATAGCTAGGTGTTGTGGTGGGTGCCTGTAGTCCCAGCTATTTGGGAGGCTGAGGCAAGAGAATCATTTAAGCCCAAGAGTTAGAGGTAGCTGTGAGCTGTGACACCATGGTACTGTACCAAGGGGGACATAATGAGACTCTTTCTCAAAAAAAAAAAAAAAAAATGCCTTGAGAGCTTCTATTTGTAAGTACTTGCTATGTTCTTGACCCTCTATTGTTTTCTCTAATTGAACTCTCCTACCTACTTGATGCAATGAGTCAGGTAGCTGGCAAGTAGGTGAACTTGGAGACATAATGTCCAGTTATAAAAAAATTTATACCAGAAGTGTATATATGAATAAAAAAGTCTGTTATGAAATATATCAAAATGTGAACTGGTTATCTCCGGTTAGTGGAAGTATGCTCAGCCTAAATTCTCTTCTTATTGCTTCCCTGCATTTTATAACTATAAACAGGGAACCTGCATTATTTTTATAATGAAAGATTTTCACTTAAAAGGGAAAAAATGTGAGTCTCCCTTGGCAACCAGAGCCAAACAGAAGATTAGGATTAGTGTGTTCCCCAGGCACTGTTCTTTCTGGCACTTCATTTAAAATAAAGAAAAGGAAGTGCAAGAAGATCAGTGGGGTTTTATATGGTGGATGATGAGTGGTATGTCACTCAGCATCCTCAGAAGCATTTTTCTAGTAGTTGCTGATGGTGCATCTCTTGCCAGTTATTTCATGTCTTAAGCCAAAAACCTGACTTTAAAGGGCCCAAATCAAACATGCCGGGTTTTAGGGATCTAACTGGATTCAAAAGTAGAATTTAAAGCCGCAGAGACTCTCAAATGTCTTTAGCAGTAGACATGCTTCTTCTGGAGAAATTTTATGCACTATCTGAATATCTAAAGCTGGAAAATGGAGCCATTCTCTCTCTTCACGTTCTCCCTGCAGTGGCTCCACCTGCCCCACCCCTGGAGCCCTGGGGCTAGAGCTTCACTGACTAGGAGGAGTTAGAGAAGATGGCAGGTATGAAACTGTGGGTGCTCTTCCCTCTGTACTCTTGTCTGAGGAATTAGGAAAGGCTTACACCAGATACCAAAGGAAGGAAGGAATCAATCCACAAGGCCAGTTATGAGGTGGGGCCCAGTCGGGTTTTAAAGTGCACATATAAGCACGTGCACTGTCACACACACCCTCAGCGTACATCCCACTGCCTTCTCCCTTCGGCAGCTGCAGAGTTCATCAGTGCTGCTGCAGGTGGTGACATTATTGGTAATTACTATTTTCTTCTTCATACCTTTTTCTATTTTCAAATTGTCAGTAATACATAGGTTTTGCTTAATTAATAATTTTTCCTGGATCATTTCCCTTAGGCTATAAAACATGTTCATTGTTTAAAAGAAAGAGAAGGGAAATACAGGAAAGCATAGAGAAGAAAATAAAAATCACCTGAATCCCACTAGGAAAAAAATGATGAAACTACATTACTACTTTTTTTTTTTTTTTTTTGAGACAAGAATCTCACTTTGTTGCCCGGGTAGAGTGTTGTGGTGTCACAGCTCACAGCAACCTCAAATTCTTGGGCTTATGCGATTCTCTTGCCTCAGCCTCCCAGACGCTGGGACTTCAGGCACCCATCACAACACCTGGCTATTTTTTGTTACAGTTGTCGTTGTTGTTTAGCTGACCTGGGCCAGGTTCGAACCCGCCAGCCTCAGTGTACGTGGCTAGCACCGTAACCACTGTGCTACGGGCACCGAGCCCACATTACTTCTTGTAGGCAGGTTCTTTCGTGGCAGGCCCTGCATAGTTCTATTCTTGGAGGGACCTAGATTGCTTGCCCTCCCTGTGTCTGAAAGGAGGCCAACCTCCTGATGGATGGCTGGTGATGGCTGTGATTCTGCAGGCAGAAAACATTGTGCTGTTAGAGTTGGACATGCCCAGCCGGACCACCAGAGACTATGAGGGCCCAGCCATCGCCCCCAAGGTCCAGGCTGCACTGGATGCAGCGCTGCAGGATGAAGATGAGATACAGGTGGATGCATCATCCTTCGAAAGCACTGCAAATAAGAAATCTAAGGCCAGGTGAGTGGCTTGGATGACTTGTGTTTGAACAACAAACAGAACATATTTGAACAAGGACAAACCAAGGTAAAGGGTGACAAGAGTGTTTGCTTATCATGGAATGCTTTGCAGAACATGCTAGAAAATAATGCCATATTACTTCTGCGTTTACTTATTTCTTCCCAAAATATTTATGGTCGAGACATTATGCCAGGTATACTGAATACAAGAATGCTTAATGCACCCAGACCTGTAAGGAGCATGTCTCCTGCTGAAATTGGGGTCAGTTCTTCAGTTCCCACTTGGTGTCAGGTCTCATCCTAAGTGCTTTGTAAGAATTCTTTTAATAATTTCCTGGAAAAAATCTTGTAAATATTATCGTCAGTCCCATTTTACAGATGAGAAAGCTAAGACTTAGAAAATTTGAGAAATTAGCCACATCCAAGGAAACCCAGCAAGTAAGTGGCAGAGCTGAAGTTCAAACCTGGGTGTGTAGATGTAGAAATCCACTACTCAGGCTCCAGGCCTCCGTGCTAAGTTTACCTCATCCATTTGGTGCAAGAGTAGAAATTCTGTTTCATTAAATTTGAGATTAGAAGTTTCAGGAAAATAACTAGGTGGAAACCCCCAAATGGAAGAAATTCTACCTGCAAATTTAATATTGTTTTGTCAATTTGGAGAAGACAGTCAAGTGGCTCGGCACCTGTAGCTCAAGTGGGTAGGGCGCCAACCACATACACCGGAGTTAGCAGGTTTAAATCCAGCCCGGGCCTGCCAAACGACAATGCCAGCTACAACCAAAAAATAGCTGGGTGTTGTGGTGGGCGCCTGTTGTCCCAGCTACTTGGGAGACTGAGGCAAGAGAATTGTGTAAGCCCTAGAGTTGGAGGTTGCTGTGAGCTGTGACGCCACTACACTCTACCCAGGGCGACAGCTTAAGACTCTGTCTTAAAAAAAAAAAAAAAGATGACAGTCAAGCTTTGATTTTAATGGAAGAACAATTACTGAAAATCAGAGACCCTTCCCCTCCCTCAGCCTTCTGTTGAGAGGCCGTGTTAGCCTTGCCCAGAAGGTCAGGCTGTGCCAGCCTAGTGGTTTCATAGCTGAAAGTATGCTGGTTTTCAGCCACTGGAGAAAGGCCACTTGGAATGTTAATAGTACTTGATGTGTCAGGGATGAAGATGGGATGTGCAATATAAACGTGTGTTTGACTTTTGCAGGCCTAAAAGTGGAAGGAAGTCGGGATCCTCCTCTTCTTCCTCAGGAACCCCTGCATCTCAGCTTTATCCACAGTCTCGGGGGCTGGTTCCAAAGTAAAGCCAGTTCCTCCTCTCCCAGGGCGTAAACAGCATTTGCCTTCTGAGAGAAGAGACAAAAAGCTGCAGAGAGGACTTGAGCCTAAACTCAGAACTGTTCCCCTGAGGAGAAGCAATGGCCTCTTTGCAGATTAACCAACTTAATCTGGTCGAACGTGCTGGTCCTAATCCGGCACTCAGTCCCTCTGGGAAACGTCTTTTAATTAGCATCTCAGAAATGCATGGGTAAGGTAAAGTGCAGTAGTCCAAGTGGAAAGCAAGAGAATGACCAGTGACCTTGCTTCCCTTCTCCCTTTTCTTCTTTTCCTTCCCCTTCTCCTGCCCTCACTTCTCTCCCCTCTCCTTTTCTAGCCTGTTCTTTACACTGGGCTCCCTTCTTGTTGAACAATAGGGCAGAATTACTTTGGCAGGACCACATCTTTGGAGCCTTAGGATAAAATGACACTGAGGTGGAAAGGCCCTAGAACTTGAATGCGTGCCTGTTCTTATAGAGAGAAATGCAAAATCTCATTTGGATCCAGGCCCCAGGTGGGCACCATCAGCAGCCTCGCTTCCATGCACATCTGTGAGAATTGGATCTGCTCAATGAGGAAGTCTCTTCCAATCTCTGCTCCTGAGGGATTCAATGTTGGAAGCAATAGAAATAACATTCCCTTTGCCTCCTTGGAGCATTTAGGGAAACAACTTCTTTAAAACCTCAAAACCATGACCATCCTATCAAAGGCCTGAGTCTACAAGCCGGTGCCATGTCATACAATACACCAGGTCACTTTACTCTTTATTTGTCCCCATCTTTTCCCATGCACACATCCTCTGAGCATCCTTGCATAGATAGGCCCATCGTCTGCCTCCAGTGTGTGCGCTACAGTGGGCCTATTTTGCGGGAGAAGGGAGGCTGACTCTGCCTTCACTGGCGGGACTAGAACTGAGGGAAGGAGACACATAGTGGCACTTTTGAATTCCCCATTTTGTTCCATATTGGCATAAAGAGCCAAAGAGTCACTAGGCAGATGCAGAGATGGAGACACGAGACTCAGCGCAGTGGGAAGGGAAGACATAACCGTCGGAAGTAAATGAGCCCTGCCTGCTTTCAGCAGAGAACTCACCGAACCCTAGAACTGGGGCTCCCTCCAGGTGGAGCCTGAGACACTGGTGAGGAATGGCTGTGTGATCGAATAGGCTCAGAGGAGAGTTCAGAATTCCCGTTTACATATACTAGTTTGGTTTGTAAGTTTTAGTTTCTTGTATTATTGAGATTTGAAGCTTCATTTTATGTTGGTTATCAGGTGACTGTTACTCACATTCCCCCCAGAGAAGCTCTTAAGTGTGTATGGGTGTGTGAGCACAGTGGTGCCTGTGTTCTGTGAGTGTGTCCATGCGTGTCTGTAAGAGAGAGAAAGACCCAGAACTTGCCCAATTTTAGAAGTATACTAATGTGCAGTTATTGCCTTTTGTCTGTATTAAAGGCCCATTTAATGACTAATCCAGGCTGGAAGCACTCCCACAGGGATGTCTGAGTCCATGAGCCAAGCCTGAGGGGACAATAGGAGTCCCCAGGTCTGCCACACTGGTGCACCTTGCTGGCACGGTGCCTCAGGACAGTGGCGACTCAGGTGGGCCCTGAGTTATTTATTATATTTTAACTCAGCTGCTCAGTTCCCAGGGCACAATTCTGGATCAGAACCTGTGGGAAAGAGGAGGTACCAAGTGCAATGTCTTAGCATTCTGCAAGATGGAGATCTGTTGTCTGGCCACTTATCTCCTTTTTAGTAACCATTCTTTTTGCACCCAAGGACCCTTTTTGGCAGTTCCCAGAGCATAATGGAGCCTTCCCTCATCTTTTCTCTAGATCAAACGTGTTTCTTTCTTGTTTACTAAGAATTTGCCCGTTTGAATAGGAACCAAACAATGAGGTGGATAGCCTAAGATGGTTATCTGCTGGTTACACATGTCTCTCCCACCATATTTCCTCAAAGTTAGTCTGAATTCTGTAGGCCAAAAATATTCATGTAGCATATCTGAGAATTGAAAACTACGAGTAACACCAGACCTTAATGCTAAGATCTCAAGGTGGCTTTTCTGACCGAGAGTGGTTAAGTGACACATAGAACTTTTCTACAAAAGTAAAAGAAGGAAGCCAGGTTGACAGGCATGATTCTTAAAACAAACTCACCTTGTACTAAGCTGTGTTCATGTGGTGGTCTATGGACACAGTAAAGGAACACCCACTTGGAGGGAAGCTGTCCCTTTCCAACCAGTCTCTGGTGCTTTTCCTCTCTCAGAATGGATCCGATAAATATTTGAATAGAGCAGATGGTAGAATGTCTTGCTGCCACCAGAAAGCTGCTGCTTTCAGTTCTGAATTGAACCAAGTATATAGAGGACCCACCAAGCCCACTGAGGGACCAGGTTTTTAATGTCTGTAGTCATGCTAGAATGGTCCAAGCCATCTGAGGGCTGTCATGCCAGCTGCAGCTGCTGAAGTCTTAACAGGATCTAGTGATTATCAGCAGCAGGAGTTTGAGACTGTTGGTGCAACCTTCTTCAGACCCCTGTGTGCTCTGATCGGTAGAATGTATCTGGCTTGGTGTTTTAAAGTCACAAGACCCCTGGATTCAGAGCGCAAGGCCACAAATCATAGGCATGAAGCACTTTCTTAAGACTCTGACCTAACGTTGGATCGTTCCCCCTAAGCCTGCATGCTGCTTGAATTGCTCCACCCACACCTCCATGACCAAGGGCGCCAGAGAGCTGCAGCTCAGGCATGGGCCGCTCTCTGCTTGTTTTCCTGTCAGACTCTAGTAAGTCCTTCCTCACTGAATGTAGAACCATTGCCAAGTTTCTGAGAAGTGTCGATTCCCTGTTAACACAGGATATCAGTTCTGCCTCAACATTTCCCACTTAAGGTGGAGGCATAGTGCAAACAACACCTTGGACCACCTAAACCCCATCTGTGGATGAAAATGGGGCTATTAATGTACTCTAAAAGCCATACTAAAAATGCTCAGAGGGAACTGGATAAGAATAGTGGGCCTGGCTACTGTCTATCACGCAAGGCTTTGTCTTGTGTTGTTCAGAAATCTGTCACCTTTCTGCCTGCCCTCTTTGTCTTGTATTGTTCAGGAATCTGTCACCTTTCTGCCTGCCCTCCTTTCTTGAATGAAATGCTTTTGAGGTTATTTATGAAAGGAGTGATCCTGGGGCAGGCAAGAAGTGGTGGGCTTTATGGCTCCTTGGAGTTGCTATTGATCTTGACCTTCTCTTTGGCTACCTTTAGACAAAGAATATGCCAATACTTGGGGCTCTAAGTTTTACAATTGATATTTATTTGTATCATCTCTTTGTCTAGGAATGTAAAAGTGATTCTAAACTAAGATGTGTAATAAAAATCAATCAGATTTATTGTACCTACACAAAGGTGTCCTCATAAACGACTTCGAAAATGACAATGCCATGGTTGACACACTGCCATTTTCATTAAATATTTTAATCGGACAGGAGCAGAAAATGAAGATTGAGGTTGGAACGTTGACATTTAAAAAAATACAGCAACAAGGAAAAAGGACATAATATGAAGACAGAGTGACAAATAAGTGCTTTTCATGTTTTCCCAAGGAAGTTCCTAAGACAGGCCTGGGCAACAACGGGCATGAAATTTCTTTTTAACTTCTGTGTTTTGTTTTTTAAATTCCTTTGAATAGTGCTACTATACATTACACCTTACAATATATCTGTCAGTTTTAACATAAAAATATTTTGTGTTATCATCAGGAAAAAAAGAAATACCAAAAGAAACCACACATTGTCTGGTGGTTTCTCATGCTCCTCGGCCTGCTGGGGTGTACCTTTGGGGGGTTGTATACCCTATTTGAGGAGGACTGAGCAGAAGGAGCACAGACTCTTGACTCTGGGTTTGAAGGATTTAAAGTCTGGTGTTGCCACTGCTTACAAGGTATATAACTATGAGGAATTTAATTGACCACTCTGGACATTGGGGTCCTTATCTGTAAAGTGGGGTGATTATCTCTACCTTGCAGGGCCATTGTGAGAATCAGCAATAGCATTTAAAGCAACAAACACAGTATGTGGACTAGAGCAGACATTTTAATAAGCCCTTACGTTTTGTAGATACCATGAATAATTTGTATCCCAAGAAACTGGAGTCAATATTGGGCATACCATCTTTAGGGAAAAAAACTAAAGAAAAGCTGCTAACCATTAAAAATATATAGAAAGAGAGAACGAGAGAGAGAGAGAGAGCACTTATGATGTGCCAAGCTGTTTTAGGCACTAGACACACGGATGTAGCGCCAGCATGTTCCTGTCCACATGCAGCTTGCACTGTAATGGGGAAGGAAGAGGGGTAAATGTTAACCAAATGCACACAAATATATAATTATGAATTGTGGTAAATACCATGAACTGATCTTAGAATAGTGGAGGCCTAATTTAGATGGGGTGGGTAAAGAAGGGAAGGGTTTTTTGAAGACATGGACTTTACAGTGAGATCTGGAGGAGGAGTTAGCTGGGTAAGAGGGGAGGGAAGGGTAGTTGTGAAGTGATGGGGTACAGCATTTGCAAAGGTCTTGAAGAAGTGGAATGTCACAAGAAGGCTGGCGTCTGCAGTCCCTTTTTACCCTCACTAGAGGGAAGCATGTTGAAAAAATTACAGGATAGGCCCTTAAAGATCCCTACATGAAATTTAAAGAGCACAAAGAGGACGGTGGCCTGCATGACTTAGGCACAAGTTTTGTCATTGTCTTTCTTCATAAGATGCTCTCAAACTATATGTAATGTCTCTTCCCCTCCCTTCCAAGAAGGGCTAAAAAACTATAGCGTGGCTTAGCCTAAACAATTAGTAGTTTAGAATAGTTGAAAATCCATTTCCCAGAAAGGAAGAATTCAAAGTACAATTTGTGAGTTTGTTATTGAAAATGACAGCATTCTGGGTTGGGCCAGAGGCTAATTCATCAGGGGAGATAGAGGACAGGGCACCTGGACAACTTGGAAATTCTTGCCACCCACTTGTTTTTTTATCTTTGAATTTTTTTTTTTAATCAAGAAACTACTAAACCTTGGAAATTATTTTGAACTTTTAAACTGATAATTGAAGTCTTGAGGCTCGTAATTTTGGCAGGCCCTCCTATGCCAGAGTGCCATCTGATAGAAGTTTACCCTGAGAATCTGGTCTCCAAGGACCATGTGGTGGTCACATCTGCCAACTAGGGTTGTCAGTGGCATTTGTCAAGGACGTAACTGTAGCTCTTGCAGCTGCTCCCATTCCAGCCTTGGTTTCTGTGACTAGTCTTGTGGTTAACCAGTGCCTGAGTGCTTCAGTTAGGGGAGCCAACTGAGGACTTGCTGTTGGGGGGAGGGGGGAGGGCAGGAGGAGAGCTCCCTAGCCCATCTCTGGGGACATTGCAGCCCCCTCGTTGAATGCCTGTTAAGCACCAGGTGTCTTGGTCTGCAGCTGGAGGCAGGAAGAGGAATAAAATAAAAGGCTGTGTCCTTTCTGAGGAGAGGGGAGACAAAACAAAAGCCAGCAATTCGGAGGGCTTGGTACCTGTTAAAAGGTCTGCCTCCCCTCTCGCCACCATTTGGTTCCTGGAGTGAACTCCTTTCCTGTCTGGCTCCGTATCTTCACACGTGCTCTCTGCCTAGAACAGTTTTCTCCTCATTCTTTGCTTGGTTACACTCCTAATCATCTGTCAGGAACCAGGTTAATGTCACCTCCTCAGAGAAGCCCACGTGTTCCGATTTTCTGTCATCCCCACCTGGCTGTAATGGTGTCTCTCACCACACCTTCCCTTTTTAGCCCTTCTCCCCATTTGCAATTATGTAGTTCTTTGCTTTGGTCTCCCTCACTAGACAGTAAGTTCCCTGTGGGGATGTTCTCTTGTCATCTTTAACCTTGTCTCTGAGGTAAATTGGATGGCTAGGTAGGTTCTGACACCTACAGCTCAGAACTAAGTGTCACCTGTCACAGAAGGGAGCAATATGGCAGGGGTGGGAGAGGAAGGCTTTGCAAAGGAGGCAACAAAGAAAGAGTAGAGTTTCACCCACATGGGAAGGAGGGGAGAGCATGCCAGACAATGGAAGGAATAGGAACGAGAAACGCATGCAGAGTTCCTGGAGCGGCCTGGAGTGTTGGAGTGGAGAATGGCGACCTGGCTGGGGCATCATGGCTCTCCCTGTTGATAGGGGGAGTCCTTGAAGGCTTGTGTGTGTGAGAGAGCTGGTGTTGGGGAGTAAAGCACAGCCCTTTACAGGAGTATTTTCTCCTAAGCCAGCCTGGCATGCTATTATTTCTCTGTGAGATAGCAGAAAGCAATTTCACTAAGTGCTTGCTTTAAGTTTGCCTGCTGTTCACATGGTTTTCTGGGCTTAGCTGGCAAATTCCATTCTGTGAGGAGCTTTCCCCGGCTCAGGTCACTCCCTAAGGCATTCCAAGGAGCACTTGAGCTTGACTCTAAGATCTTAAGTGCCCCAGGAGTGGGGCCCAGGGATTTTTCAGAGTAGTGGGCATGAAGGTGGCCCTTTTGCTCTGTTTAGGAGCTGAGAAATTAAACTCTTGCCATTGGTTTTAAAATTTATCTTCCTGTTCTGTCAACAAAAGATTTACATATGTCATTTAAGACTGCATTGTGGGGTGTGGTGCCATAGCTCAGTGGTTAGGGCGCCAGCCACATACACTGGGGCTGGCGGGTTTGAACCCTGCCTGGGCCTGCTAAATAACAATGACAACTACAAAAAAACAATAAACAGGAGTGTGGCAGGCACCTATAGTCCCAGCTACTTGGGAGGCTGAGGCAAGAGAATCTCTTAAGCCCGAGAGTTTGAGGTTGTGCTGTGAGCTGTGAAGCTACAGCACTCTACTGAAGGCAACATAGTGAGAATCTGTCTCAAAAAAGAAAAAACAGCCTGCAGACCCCGCCCTTCCATAGCTCCCAACCTGGTAGGAATTCAAGATGAGCAGTGCACAGATTGGCATAGAGAGGGTCACAGATAAAGGGTAGCTTCTTTGTTAGATTAGTCCAGGGGCAGAAAGGAACCAGGGCTTTGGCTTCAGATTCATTTATCCATTTTTTGAGTGTCTACTAAGTACTGGGGATTATTCTAGGTCTTAGAGTCTAGTGGTGGAGACAGGTGGTCAGAAGTACTCTGAAATTATTTGAAAACTTACATACAGGTCAGGGGTTAGAGAATAAGGAGCAGGGATGGGTGGGGCAAGGCTTGATTGGAGGTATTTCTGGAGCTGTATATACAGTTGAGCAGAGCCCCGAGTGAAATTAGACAACAAGCCATGTGAGTATCTGGAGGCACAGTATTCCAGGGTAAGGGAGCCACAGTGCAGAGGCCTGGAGGAGGGAGTGTGGCTAGTGGGCAGTAGGTTGGGAAGGTGGCCGGGGCAGGATCTGAATTGTAACGGAATCTTATTAGGGAGCCATTAGACACTTCTGAGGAAAAGAGGGCAATGATCTGACATCAATGCTTTCAAAGGATCGCTGTGACTGTTCTGCAGAGGACAGACCACAGGGAGCAAGGGGGCAGCAAGGAGACCACTTAGGAGGGGTGCATAGCCGAGGCGGTGGGGGCAGAGAAGCAGGACATGCTGCAGAAACAGATGGGAGAGGTGAGAAGAAAAGAAGAGGTGACAATGGTTCCAAGGTCCACTTCTGGAACTTCATTCCATGTGGCCCCCCCTTTTTAAAAAACAAAACAACTACAAAAACTGGGATGCCCAGTTTATGAAGATATACAGTCATGAGTCACTGTCTAAGGAATGTGTTGTTAGGGACTTCATCGTGGTGCCAACGTCACAGAGTGCATGTGGCAGCCTCTGCACATCCCGCTGTGTGGAACTGCATAGTGTTCTTAGGCTACGAACCTGGGCAGCATGTGACTATACTGAATACCCTGGATAATTGTAATGCAATGGTAACTATTTGTGTATCTAAACTTATCTAAACGAAGACAAGGTACAGTAAAAATAACAGTCTTATAATCTATATGGGACCTGTCATTGACCAAAATGTCCTTATGTGGTACATGATTATAATTCACTTACCATGTAATTCACCCATTTAAATAGTATACAATTCAGTGTTTTGTTTTAGTATATTCACAGTTATGCAACCATCACCATCATCAATTTTCAAACATTTTCATTTTCATCATTTCCGAAAGTACCCATTAGCAGTCACTCCCCATTTTCTCTCAACCTTATGGCCCTAAGCAACCACTAATCTACTTTCTGTCTACTTCTAGCCCTGGTCTATGAACCCCTGTGTCCTCACCTGTAACTTCATAGAGCAAATGTGAGGCTTAAAAAGATAACATGAAAAGAAAACATGAGAGATTGTCTAACAGGCTAAGCAGAGTGGCCCTACCTTTGCCCACTTCCCTGACCTTTGGTTTGCCATCCTTGAACAGGACAGCTGTGATGGTGTGTCACTGAGGCAGCATGGGGAGTGGTGAGGAGTGGGGTGCTAGACCCAGATGGCTGGATTATAAATTCTGAACTTACCATTTCCTAGCTTTGTGATTTGGGCAACATTTTTAAACCTCCCTGGAGACTTAGATTGCTAACTGTCAAAAGTAGATCACAGCAAGTACAGTCATGCATTGCTAACAACGGGATACTTTCTGAGAAATGGATCCTTAGGTAATTTTGTCATTCTGTGAACACCTACAGTGTACATACACAAACCTGGAGAGCATATTTTTACTTGTATATATTTTTCATATGGAAAACAAAAACAAAACAACTACAAAAACTGGGAAACCCGGTTTATTGAGATACACAGTCATGAGTCACTGACCTAAGAAACATGTCCTAGCACCATTACTGAACGTCAGTCATTTCTTCTACTTGATCTGCAATGCCAGTGTCAAGTGATGCATATCAGGTTTCAATATATGCCACTGTAATGTGATGGGACCACCGCTGTATATGCTGTCTGTCATTGACTGAAATGCCCTTATGCAATGCATGACTGTAATTCCTAAGTTGCTGTGAGTCAAAACATGTGAAGCACTGGGAATGGTGCTTGGTATGTAGTGAGTGCAAGTACTCAGTGAATGTTAATTGGTACTGTGTTAGCATTATTAGTTAAGGAGTCCTACAAACAGGTAGTAGCTCCCAACTTCAAAGCCAGGAATGGACATTTCTGAATCCAGGCAGTTGCAAGGGTAATGGGAAAGACTACTGACCTATTTTTAGTCTTGGCTATGCCTTCTGTTGGATCTGTATCTTTGCAAAAGTCACTTGTGCCGGCTCGGTGCCTATAGCTCAACCGGCTAAGGCGCCAGCCACATACACCTAAGGTGGCGGGTTCAAATCCCCAGCCCGGACCCGCCAAAACAATGACGGCTGCAACCAAAAAATAGCCGGGCGTTGTGGCGGGCGCCTGTGGTCCCAGCTACTTGGGAGGCGGAGGCAGGAGACTCGCTTGAGCCCAGGAGTTGGAGGTTGCTGTGAGCTGTAATGCCATGGCACTCTACCCAGGGGGACAGCTTGAGGCTCTGTCTCAAAAAAAAAAAAAAAAAAAAAAGTCACTTGTGCCTCTATGCCTCAAGTTGTTCATCTGTAAAGTGGGGGTTAAAAATCACCCTTACTTTAAGGGGCTCTGTGGAGAATTCAGTCATCTATTATAATACTTACATATGCCAAGCATGGTCTTGAACACAATAGAAAAAGCTTCCCTCCTGAGCCAGGTGCAGTGGCTCATGCCGTAATCCTGGCACTCTGAGAGGCTGAGGTGGATGAATTGCTTGAGCTCACGAGTTTGAGACCAGCCTGAACAAAAGTGAGACCCCGTGGGTGATGCCTGTGGCTCAAAGGAGTAGGGCGCTGGCCCCATATGCCAGAGGTGGCAAGTTCAAACCCAGCCCCGGCCAAAAACTGCAAAAAAAATTTAAAAAGTGAGACCCCGTCTCTACTAAAAATAGAAAAACTGAGGCAAGAGGATCGCTTGAGCCTGAGTTGGAGGTTGCTGTGAGCTATGACACCATGGCACTCTACCTAGGGCAACAGCTTGAGACTCTATCCAGCCCCATATACCAGAGGAAGGTGGCGGGTTCAAACCCAGCTCGGCCCAAAAACTGCAAAAGAAAAAGAAAAAACTTCTCTCCTGGAGCTTATGTGGAGCTAGTGGAGAGAGATAAAAAGTAAATAATAATCATAATAAATGCATAAATAAGAAAGCAATCTGTAAAGCACCTAGTGCCTGGCATGTGGAGAGCTTTCCATAACTGGTAACGGATGGGCACAGTGGCTCACACCTGTAATCCTGGCACTCTGGGAGACTAAGGTAGGTGGAGCCCAGGAGTTTGAAACCAGTTTGAGCAAGAGTGAGACCCTGTCTCTACTAAAAATAGAAAAACTAGCAGGGCTTTGTGGTGGGTCCTGTAGTCCCTGCTACCTGAGAGGATGAAGCGAGAGGATCACTGGAGCCCAAGAGTTAGAGGTTGCTGTGATGCTGCCATGGCACTCTACCCAGGGGTGACAAAGTGAGACTTGATCTCAAAAAAAAAAAAAATTATATATACATATACACATGTATATGTATATAAGTGGTAACAATTAGGTTTATTATATGAAAGCATTTTGTACCGCTGCACAGCAAAACAGATAGCAAAGGCTAAAGGTGATTGCGCCAAGAGCATGTTGCTTTCACTACAGCCTCACTTCACCCAGTACATTTCACTCAGGCCCCAGGCCCTCTTCCCTGTTGCCTAGGTGAGATTTTGTCTTTCCTGGTGTAGAGCTTTTTTCTCACCTCTCTTCAGTGGCATCTACTGAATGCCACTTTGGCCTGTACGTTTTGCTGGCTGTCGGGGCTGTTGAGCTGCAAAAGCAGGAAAAGTGTGGTCAGGAGAGCAGGGAGGGAGCCTCCCGCACTCTGGGAACTATGTGGCCGAGCACTTGAGAGCTGGACTCCTGAAAGACCCTGAAGGCTTCTGTGCAGATAATAAAATTGGCAGATAAACTGAGACTTCACAACATTCTTGTTTAAATCCTGCATGGTAAAAGTAAACGTTTGCATTGTGGCTAAATGCATAATTTATATTTAAGCACTGCAGTCAAACCAGAGAGCTACAAATGGAGCTGTAAGAACACGTAGAGACCTCGGGGCAAATAATGTCGCAAGGTGAAGACAGTACACTGCTAGATGAGCAGGAAATGTGGCAAATGTAGCAGCAAGGTTATAAAGCTAGACAAACCCGGGTTAGCACTTACATTCCCTCAGCAAGCTATTGCATTTCCATAAAAGGGTTAATGCTGATCATGTGGAGTTGCTGAAGGGATTAAAGAAGTATCCACCAAGTGCCTAGCACTTAATAGGCCCACAATAAAGTGCATATATTGTTAGGTATTTATAGTAATATTTGTTATTAAGAAGTGCAGTATACAGCGGCGCCTGTGACGCAAAGGAGTAGGGCGCCGGTCCCATATGCCGGAGGTGGCCGGTTCAAACCCAGCCCGGCCAAAAACTGCAAAAAAAAAAAGAAGTGCAGTATTATGGAAAGATCTCTTGTGTCCACCAGACCAATGTTGAAATCCTGACATGTCCAGAGGAAGTTGCTTAACATTTCTGAGCCTTGGGTTGTTACCTCACCGCTACAATGTATGAATATCTCCTTTGTAGGATTGAGGTAGGGAATAAATATGATTATCATATTTTATCTAGGTTGCATGGTAGGGTTTTTTTTTTTTTTTTGTTTGAGACAGAGCCTTAAGCTGTCCCTTGGGTAGAGTGCACTGGCATCACAGCTCACAGCAACCTCCAACTCCTGGGCTCAAGCGATTCTCCTGCCTCCACCTCCCTAGTAGCTGGGATTACAGGTGCCTGCCACATCACCTTGCTATTTGCATGGAAGGTGTTAAGTGCTATTTTTTTTTATAATAAATGTTTTTAATTTTTTTTTTTTTTAGTTTTTGGCCAGGGCTGAGTTTGAACCCACTACTTCTGGCATATGGGGCTGGCGCCCTACTCCTTTGAGCCACAGGCGCTGCCCAGCTATTTTTAAATTAAGACAAGCATGGTGGTACATACTCTTTTTTTTTTTTTTTTTTTTTTTTTTTTTTTCTTTTTGAGACAGAGCCTCAAGCTGTCCCCCTGGGCAGAGTGCCGTGGCATTACAGCTCACAGCAACCTCCAACTCCTGGGCTCAAGCGAGTCTCCTGCCTCCGCCTCCCAAGTAGCTGGGACCACAGGCGCCCGCCACAACCCCCGGCTACCTCTTGGTTGCAGCCGTCATTGTTGTTTGGCGGGTCCGGGCTGGGGATTCGAACCCGCCACCTTAGGTGTACGTGGCTGGCGCCTTAGCCGGCTGAGCCATAGGCGCCGAGCCGGTACATACTCTTAATCCCTGCTACTTGGGAGGTTGAGGCAGTAGGATCCCTTATACCCAGGAGTTTCAGGCTGTAGTGTACTATGACAGTTCCTGTGGATAACCATTGTACTCCACCCTGGACAACATAGCAAAAACCTGTCTCTACAAAAAAAAAGGAAAAGAAAGCAAAATGCAGTGTGAGCTTTAGTGAATCGTCAGGTTATGAAATTATATATTCTAATGATTAAAAACTTCAAACCATACAGAAACATTTAAAGAAGTAATTACAAATCACTGGAAATTCCATCACGCAGAGCTGATAATAATCTTTAGATATCTCATAATATACTATGTAAGTTCATAGTACTTAACCTGTCACTAATATGTTGTGAACATATGCATATATCCAGTTGATAAATATAAATTTATATTATTTTTTATGGCTGCCTAGTATTCTATTGTGTTGTATTACACTAGAATTTATTTAACAGTATTGATGATCATTGAAGTCATTTCTAGATTTTTACCATTTTACACAATAATATATTAAGTAACCTTGGACAAAGATCATTATCCACTTACTTAATTTCCTCCTGGGATAAATCACCCTAATTCAATTACTAGATCAGAAGGTTTTCCCATTACAATTTCTTTCTGTTAGCGAGACCTTAATCAAACCTCAATATACTCAGGGCAAGTGTGGTTTTTGTTACATATTGCTAAACTGCCTCCTAAAACAACTGTATGAAATTGCATTTCTACTGACAGTGCTAAGTTGTGCCCACTTCCCTGTACTCTTGCTAAAACTGAATTCTGCCAATCTGTATAACCTTTGCCAATCTAATCTATTGAAAAATGATGTCTCAATTTTGTTTTTATCTGTAGTTCCAAGATTACCTAATAAGGCTGAAATCTTAAAAACAAACAACAATAACAAAAAACAAAACAAAACAAAACAAGACTTTGCTATGTTGCTAAGCTGGAGTGCAGTGGCTATTCCTAGACGTGATCATTGCACACTATAGCCTTGAACTCCTGGGCTCTAGTGATCCTCCTACCTCATCAGCCTCCTGAGTAGCTGAGACTACAGGTATCCAATACCATGACTGGCTCCATTCTGTTACTGACTTTCACCTTTTTGCCACCAATTCTAAATGTTACCTTTATCATGTACTACATTTCCTTATACACCTGACTCTGTTTCTGTGCTCCGTTTGGCTTAGTAAATTTGACTCTATTCCTTTGTCAAAATTGTTCTGTTTTAGTTGTGATAGCTACCTAATATAGTTTAACATCTGGTAGAACAAATTCCAGCTTATTCATGTTCTTCAAACTTTTTTTTTTTTTGAGACAGTTTCACTTTGTTACCCTCCATAGAGTGCCCTAGCGTCATAGCTCACAGGAACGTCAGACTCTTAGGTTCAAGCAATTGATCCTCTTGCCTCAGCCTCCAGGTAGCTGGGACTACAGGCACCCACCACAATGCCTGAAAAGTTTTTAGATGGGGTCTTGTTCTTGCTCAGGCTGGTCTGGAACTCGTGAGCTCAAGCAATCTACCCGCCTCAGCCTCTCTAAGTGCTAGGATTAAATTACAGGCATGAGTCACCGAGACCCGCCTTTTAAAATTTTCTCGACAGGAGAGTAGAGTGGTTAAATTCATGGAGTTTGAGGTCAAATAGCCTGGAGGTTTAATCCCAGGTCAGCCAGTTACTAGCTGTGTGACCTTGAACAAGTTATTTTTTTCTCTCTGCACTTCTGCTTCCTCATCTGCACAATGTTAATAGCTGTTTCCTCATCTGCACAATGTTAATAACAGTATCAAAAAAAAAAAAAGTATCCACTTCATGGGGGGAGGGAGTGTTGTGAAGATGAGATGAGATATAATATAGGCAGTCCCTGGGTCGGGGCCTGGCACCTGGCAAGTAGTCAGAAAATGTTAGGTCTTTTTATTATGAAAATGATGCATCTTTTTTTCCAGCTGAATTTTAGGATGATTTTGCCAATAAAATTTCACTGAGATCTTTGTTGGGATGATTTTACTTGGTGGGCTAATTTTGGGATAATTAATATCAACATTCTATAAAGTCTTTCAGTCTAGGCTCGGCGCCTATAGCTCAACGGGCTAGGGCGCCAGCCACGTAAACCTAGGGTGGCGGGTTCGGGTCCCCAGCCCGGACCCGCCAAACAACAATGACGGCTGCAACCAAAAAATGGCCGGGCATTGTGGCGGGCGCCTGTGGTCCCAGCTACTTGGGAGGCGGAGGCAGGAGACTCGCTTGAGCCCAGGAGTTGGAGGTTGCTGTGAGCTGTGATGCCACAGCACTCTACCCAGGGGGACAGCTTGAGGCTCTGTCTCAAAAAAAAAAAAAAAAAAAAAGTCTTTCAGTCTAAGGCAAGCTCTGATCACCATTGGTTCAAGATTGTGTGCTTCTTGGTAGAGTTTTGTAGTTTTCTTCATTTAAGACTTGGCACATTTTATTTCCAGTTGTTATAATTTTTATGTTAACTTTATTTCCATTTGTTATAATATTTTTTGTTGTTCTTGTGAATGGAATCCTTTACCTCCATCCTTTTCCAATGGGATTATTTTTGTTTTGTTTTGTTTTTTGTTTTTTTTTTTGAGACAGAGCCTCAAGCTGTCCCCCTGGGTAGAGTGCCATGGCATCACAGCTCACAGCAACCTCCAACTCCTGGGCTCAAGCGAGTCTCCTGCCTCAGCCTCCCAAGTAGCTGGGACTACAGGCACCCGCCACAACGCCCGGCCATTTTTTTGGTTGCAGCCATCATTGTTGTTTGGCGGGCCCGGGCTGGGGATTCGAACCCGCCACCTTAGGTGTATGTGGCTGGTGCCTTAGCTGCTTGAGCCACAGGCGCTGGAATCAAGGATGGCTCTTGCAACCGTATCTTGCTTTCTCTTCCTGACTACAAACCAGTTATAACTCCCAGCCCTGCTTGAATGAATTCATTCAGCCAACATTGATGAAAACCTGCTGTCAGGGTCTGTGCTGTTGGGTCTGGGGCCACAGGGGTGGGTAAGAGCCAGTATCTGAACTCAAATTAGAGTACTGTTGACTTGGACTCTACCTTAGCTTGGGATCTACCAAGCCCACCTTTCTGGCTTTGTCTCCTGTGCCTGCCCCACTGGACTGCTGGTTCCCCCGTACATGAATACACTTGCACTTGCAAGTAGCTGGGACTACAGGCACCTGCCAAAATGCTTGGCTATTTTTTAGTTGTAGTTGTCATTGTTGTTTGGCAGGCCCAGTCTGTATTTGAACCCACCAGCTCTGGTGTATGTGGCTGGCACCTTAGCCACTTCAGCCACAGGCGCCAAGCCTTTTTTTGAAAGACAGTCCATTACTTTCTTTTATTTATTTATTTATTCATTTATTGAGACAGAGTTTCACTATGTTGCCCCATAGAGGGCTGTGGCATCACAGCTCACAGCAACCTCCAACTTTTGGGCTTAAGCGATTCTCTTGCCTTAGCCTCCCAAATAGCTGGGACTTCAGGCACAATGCCCGGCTATTTTTATGTTGCAGTTTGGACAGGGCGGGGTTTGAACCTTGCCACCTTCAGTATATGAGGCTGGCGCCCTGCCCACTGAGCCATAGGCGCTGCCCTATTTATTATTTTTGAGACAGAGTTTCACTATGTCACCCTCAGTAGAGTGCCATGGTGTCACAGCTCACAGCAACCTCCAACTCTTGGGCTTATGTGATTCTTTTGCCTTAGCCTCCCAAGTAGCTGGGACTATAGGCACCTGCCATAGCACCTGGCTATTTTGTATTGCAGTTGTCATTGTTGTTTAATTGGCCTGGGTTGGGTTTGAACCAGCCAGCCTTGGTGTATGTGGCTGGCGCTGTAACCATTGTGCTACAGGTACTGAGACTATATTTTTTTTTTAATTTTTGAGACAGAGTCTCAAGCTGTGGCCTTGGGTAGAGTGCTGTGGCGTCACAGCTCACAGCAACCTCTAACTCTTGGGCTTAAGAGATTCTCTTGTCTCAGCCTCCCAAGTAGCTGAGACTACAGGCACCCTCCACAACGCCCAGCTATTATTTTGTTGCAGTTGTCATTGTTGTTTTAGCTGGCCCTGGCTGGGTTGCGAACCTGCCAGCCTCAGTGTATATGGCTGGTGCCCTACTCACTGAGCTACAGGTGCCGCCCAGTCCATTGCTTTCTAACATATTTCATAAAAGGTAAGAACCACCCAGAAAAGGAGGCACTTTATCAATTGCTATGTAACAAATTACCTCAGAACTCAGTGATTTTTTAACATTTCTTATATCACACAGTTTCTGTGGGTCTGGAATCCAGCTAATTTGGGTGATATTGTGGCTGAGTTTTTTTTTTTTTTTTTTGAGACAGAGTCTCACTCTGTCACCCAGGCTAGAGTGCCATGGCATCAGCCTAGCTCACAGCAACCTCAAACTCCTGGGCTCCAGGGATCCTCCTGCCTTAGCCTCTCATATAGCCGAAACTACAGATGCCTGCTACAGTGCCCAGCTAATCTTTCTTCCTTTTCTTTCTTTCTCTCCCTTCCTTCCTTCCCTCCCTCCCTCTCTCGTTCCTCCCTTTCTTTCTTTCTTCCTTCCTTCGTTCTTCCCTTCCTCCCTTCCTTCCTTCATTCTTATTTTTGAGATAGTTTCACTCTGTCACTCTGAGTAGAGTACCATAGTGTCGTCATAGCTCACAGCAACCTCAAACTCTTGAGTCAAGAGATCCTCTTGCCTCAGCCTCCCAAGTAGCTGCACAACTAGTTTTTTCTATTTTTAGTAGAGATGGGGTCTCAATCTTGCTCAGGCTGCTCTGAGTTCAAGTTATTTACCCACTTTGGCCTCCCAGAGTGCTAGGGTTACAGGTGTGAGCCACCATGCCTGGCCTGTGGCTCTGGGTCTTTTATGAGGTTGCAAGCAAGATGTTGGCTAAGACTGAAGTCGTTTGAAAGTTTGTCTGGCGCTACTGTCTTGTGGTCTCTCTATAAGTCTGGTTTAGTGTCCTTATGACACGGTGGCTGGCTTCTCTCAGAGCATGTGATCCAAGAGAACAAGGCAAAGCTGCAGTGTTTTTTTCTGACCTAACCCCAGAAGTCACATATGGTCATTTCCACAATACCTTGTTGGTTACACAGTTTCAGCCCTATTCAAGACATGAATATCAGGAGGTGGAGTCCTTAGGGTCCATTTTTGAGGCTACCACACGTTTGTAAGGCCTTAGAAAGAATTTGGAATGAGGGATTAGCAGGTGTCCTCAAACTACAGCCCCTCAGGCCACATGTGGCCCACCGAGGACATTTATCCAGCCTGCCGGGTGTTTTTGCCGCCACTGCCTGTCCTGCTTAGCAGCCGACTCTCCCCGGGGCCTGCAGTCCGGCCTTCCAAGGGTCAGAGGGACAGTGAACTGGCCCCTTTTAAAAAGTTTGAGGACCCCTGGATTAGGGTTTAAATGTTGACTCCAGCAACAACTAATTATGTGATCTTGAGAAAGTTCCTTTCTTTAACTAGCCCCAGTTTTCTCACTTCACATGGTGGTATTGATATTCAGGAGTTGAAACCTGTGAAAAGTCATTTAAATAAGGTCTCACCTTAACATTTAGACATTAAAATCATTAAAAGAATAGGGGGAAGAAAAGTATTTGGATTTGGTTTGGTTTTTTACTGTGGACTTTTGCAGAGAAGTAAAGAAAAGCCATTTGGGGTAGGGTGAAGTTTAATTTTGTTGTTGTTGTTGTTGTTGTTTTTAAAGAGGGAGTTTCATTTTGTCACCCTGCCCTCAGTAGAGTGCAGTGGCATCACAGCACACAGCAACCTTCAACTCCTGGGCTTAAGCAATTCTCTTGCCTCAGCCTCCGGAGTAGCTGGGACTACAGGCACCCACCACAATGCACGGCTATTTTTGTTGTTGTTGTTGCTGTTTGGCTGGGGCTGGGTTTGAACCCACCACTCTCGGTACATGGGGCCAGCGCCCTACTCACTGAGCCACAGGCATCGCCCTGGTGTAAGTTTATGTTTTTATTATAAAACACTAAAAACCCATTTACCAATCTCATCGATTTAGCACCAATCTCTTAGGATTTTGGTTTTAAAATGTATTTTAAATACTTTTTTCCTTCTTTGTAAAGAATAAAGGAAATAGCTTAAATTGAGGCCAGAAGCATTTATAGTAGATATGACTTCATCCTTCTGTCATTAAGGAGGATTAAAAATTGGGATGGGCACCTTAGTGAGGTTCTGAAATCTCCACCTAAAAACCTAAAGGATCAGGCAGGGAGCTGCCATGTTCTCCAATTTTAGTATAAACCAGCTCAGGTCATCCTTTCAGGCCTTTCTAGGGGGTTCCCACATTTTTTTTTAAGTAAAATGAAAGGAGGAATTTATTATTAAAGATGTTCTCAGGCTCAGTGCAGTGGCTCACACCTATAATCCTAACACTCCAGAAGGTGGGAGGACAGCAGGAGTTCAAGACTAGCCTGAGTAAGAGTGAGACCCTGTCTCTACTAAAAAAAGAGAAAGATGTTCTCACATTGTTGAGCTATATTGCATTGAAAGCTTTATTATTATGATTATTATTTTTTGAGACAGAGCCTCAAGCTGTTGCCCTGGGCAGAGTACTGTGGCATCACAGCTCACAGCAGCCTCCAACTCCTGGGCTCAAGAGATTCTCCTACCTCAGCCTCCCAAGTAGCTGGGACTACAGGTGCCCACCAGGATGCCTGGCTATTTTTTGGTTGCAGCCCTCATTGTTGTTTGGCAGGCCTGGGCTGGATTCGAACCCACCAGCTCAGGTGTATGTGGCTGGTGCCTTAGCCGCTTGAGCCACAGGCACTGAGCCAAAAGCTTTATTTTCACCTCATAAAAGTAGCACATATTCATTCTAGATTTGGAAAATACAGACAAGTATAAAGAAGAAAAAATAAGAGGGAAAAACTCGTGTCTGCTATCTTAATCTAAATGCTCTGTGTTTTATGGTTGAAATGAGAAAGAATTTTTTCCAATTAGAAAATGTAATACTTTGTAGAAAAAACAGAAATAGGAAAACCAAAATTATCCCTGGTCTTATAACCCAGCGGTAGCCATTATTGACATTTTTGTAGTTTAAACACCTTTTCCAGCCTCTTGGGAGACTGAAAAATAGCAGGATTTAAATGACGGTGAATGGCAGGTAATCTGTGAGTCAGGGCCTCCCATCATATAGGCCGATTCTGTGACCTATTGACAGTAAACAGTGAGGACATGAAGTCTCTATCTCTGAGCATCTTTACAACTTGCATAGTTGGTTTGGGTAAAATTCTAGTCTTTCCTGAGTCTTACTGAACAGGTTCTAAGTATGGCTCAATATACAGGAAGATAGTCCTCAGATATGTTCTCCAATAAAGTAATTATTATTATTTTTTGTTGTTGTTGCAGTTTGTCTGGGGCGGGGTTCAAACCTGCCACCCTTGGTATATAGGGCCAGTGCCCCCAATAAAGTAATTATTGAGATAGGGTCATTCATTCAACAGACTGGGAACCTACCATATACCAAGAGTGGACCAGATTGGGGGATATGATAACAAACCCAAAGAGACAGTAGTGTGAGCACAGTCACTAAACCAAAAGTCATTAAAAGCAACAAAATGTGGAAGAGACCAGGAGAGGTACACATTTGTCAATCACCTGTTATGGTGGAGTTTGCGTATCAAATGTGATTTAATTTAATCTTCTAGGACGTAGGAGAGGTAATTTAACCTCTCTGAACCTCAATTTCATTTAAAAATGGGGATAGAGTTATATAGAGAGAGTATTTATTAGAAGGGCATACACTCGGCTCGGTGCCTGTGGCTCAAATGGCTAAGGCGCCAGCCACATACACCTAAGGTGGCGGGTTCAAATCCAGCCTGGGCCCGCCAAACAACAATGATGCCTGCAACCAAAAAATAGCCAGACGTTGTGGCGGGCGCCTGCGGTCCCAGCTACTTGGGAGGAAGAGGCAGGAGAATCACTTGAGCCCAGGAGTTGGAGGTTGCTGTGAGCTGTGATGCTACGGCACTCTACCCAGGGGAATAGCTTGAGGCTCTGTCTCAAAAAAAAAAAAAAAAGGCATACACTCTTCTAAGGCTCAGTTCACCAAAATATAGAAATTAAGCACTTTTTTTTTTTTTTAAGTTGAGACAGTTCACCTTGTCATGCTGGGTAGAGTGCCGTAGCATCATAGTTCATAGCAACCTCAAACTCTTGGACTCAAGCTATTTTCTTGCCTCAGCCTCCATAGTAGCTGAAACTACAGGTGCCCACCACAACGCCCAGCTATTTTTTTGTTGTTGTTGTTTCGCAGGCCTGGGCTGGATTTGAACTCACCAGTTCTAGAGCATGTGGCTGGCCCGCTAACCACTGTGGGCAAGGAGAGCTGGCCTTTAGTGAGTGTTTATGTGTGCTAGGCACTTTACAAAGATCCCATTTAATCCTGGTTCCACCCTTTGAATTTGTTTTATGCTCTGTGTCCAAATGATGGCACTAAGTCAATGAGAGGCTTCATAACTTCCTCTGGCCACACTGCTAGACTGCAAAGATTCAAACCCAGGCTTGCTGTAATGCAGAGCCAGTTATCTCATCGTGAAGTTCAGGGCGTATTTGAACTTTAGGGAATTCCCCAGGTGTCTGTTGGTGGTGTGTTTGTTACTAAGATTTTTGCTTTGCTCAAAAACTGAGCAATTTGAAAACAGTGACTCATCTCCAAACCAGAGAGGGTTGAATATCGGTCCTGTTTATCTTAACACTGCTCCATGGCACCTGTGTTGACTTCTGAAGATAACGTATAAGAAAAGCACTTGCAAATAACAGAAAACACACAAAAAAAGTGAATAGATTTCTTTTTTGGTGCTTCTGACAAGAAAATAAACTCATGAGTCTCATTAATTAAAAAAAAAATCACATCTCCCTAGGGTTTAATGATTAAAGTCAGCTTTCCAACATGTATCTGTACAGTCTTCTGAATATGCTCTTTTCACATTTAACTATGTTGCCATTAATTAATTGCAAAGCCCTTGAAGTATTCACATCTAGGTTCCTCCGTGGTTTCACACCAACCAAGAATCGCAGTGTTTGCTAAAAGAAATAAAGGTATTTCCACAGTGCCTGCATTAGCTTTCTTTTGTGGCCATAAAAAATTACCACAGATTTAATGGCTTAAAACAACATTCATATATATCACACACTTCCTGTGGCCCAGATGTCTGGACTCTTTGGCTCAGCTGGTTCTCTGTTTCAAGTCTAATATATATTTTTGGAGACTCTGGAGGGTGGTGTTTTCAAGCCATTCCGATTGCCAGAATTTGATAGGCCTGAGGTCCTCGTTTTGTTGCTGGCTGTTAGCAGGGCTTCTTCTCAGCTTTTAGAGGATGCCTACATTCCCTTGCTTGTAGCCACCTTCAAAACCAGCTGGTTGTGTTTCTCTCAAACTTTGAATCTAATTCTTCTTCTACCTCATCTCTCTTCAAAACATCTCTTCTGCTTTTAAGTGTTTGTGCAATTACACTGGGCCCACCCAGATTCTCTTTGTATTTTAAGGTCCTTATGTCCATTTGCAAAGTCCTTCTCCTCATTGAATGTAACATATTCACAGGTCCCAGGGACTAGGGCTTGAACAGTTATAGATGAAGGGGACGTTATTCTGTCTGCCACAAGTGCCTGCACTATGTAACACATACATTTTAGAGTGAATCTTTTCTAGTTACTCCTTGTAGGTCAGAGGGGAATGAAGCTATTGAAGAAGACATTTGAAAGAAGCCAAAGGTCCTTCTCAAAGGTCACTGTGGCAGCTGCAGATTGAAAGAAAAAAGTAAAAAAATCCTCATACAATTTTTGGAGGGTTGTTCCTCTTTTCTCTCTTTTATGGTAATAATGGGACAGAAGATTTAAAAACGTCTTATTTCACCTTTAGAGACTTTTCATACTGTAGGATTTTACTTACTGAACGTGAAAGTCTTTTGTGTGACCAATATTTACTAGACGCAGGAACACCGAACCCCTTGGCATCAGGGGTTGTCTTCTCTCAGTACTGGTTTTATGTGCTAACAACCAGGGGGTGGAGGGTGCATTTCCACACCCAGAGAAACCTTTCAAATGTGGTCAGTGACTGTGTCTTCATCGTTTTTAAAAGCCAGTGATTAATCCAGTTCAGGACTGCTTCACCAACTGTTTCTGGACATTGATTCAACAAATAGGTACAAACCCCCTTCTATGTGTTAGGTGCTTTGAACATGTCATTTAACTCTCTGCAGCCAAGGCTGAAAGGGGCTAAGTATTGGTCACTGTCTCTCAGCTGGTAATAAGAGCTACTACCATTTGCTAAATACTTGCTGTATCCCAGGAGCCAAATTCTATGGACCTAATAATGTCAAAGATTCCCTTCACAGCCTCTTCCAATCTGCCAGGTGTTTTATGTTAATTTTAATTCCAATAGTGCAATGAGATATTAGACTAAGGTATTTGAGAAAACTGAGGCTCAGAGAGGTTGAGCCAACAGTTAGGGAGTGGTTCAGCCAGGATTCCAGTGTAGGTCCGTTTGACTCCAGGGCCTGCGCCTCTCTACAGAGAACTGTCTCTAAAAATGCACTCTGGTGCATTCTAGTCAGTGTAGCACCAAAGTCCAAGTTCTTTACACCTACCTATCATATCACCAAGTATTAACAACGCTCTGGGCTGTTAAGTGCAGGCTCTGCAAATATAATACATAGTAGCAAGAAAGCTGAGGAGGAAATGAGGAACCGTCTATTAATCATGGAATAACCGTTTTACGGGTATGAGTGTCTTTTTGTTTCATTATGCGGCAGTGAGTCATCTAGGGTGGACCAGAAGGGAAAGTCCTGCCTCTCGCCATCTACGAGAAGTGCAGGCAAGAATCACTCAAGCGAGGAGACGTACAAAGTGGGAGTTGGGAGTCCAGCTACCAATTCCCCTTCCCCACCTTCAACCGCCCAGTGGTGCACAGGCAAGAAGCGCCGAAGGGGTTAAATGTGGCCGGGTAGTTCAGCCACCGCCCCTTCCCAGCATTGCCTCCCAGAATCCCTCCATGCACACAGCCAGTTCCCGCACCTCGCGAGACTCCACCCAGTCCCTTCTCCGAACAACTGTCCGTCCCCTTTTCTAACCGAGCACTGCGCGAGGCGGAGGACGGGAAAGGGAGGACGGAAAAGCTGGCCGCAGAGCACGCCGGGAAGTGTGGTCCAAGCGCTTCATGCAACCATATCCTTCCGGAGCGGGGGAGGCCAGAGAGGCAGCTGGGACTACGATTCCCACTCGCCCTTTCGGTTTGTTTTTGTTCAAAAAAAAAAAAACCCCACACTCCCCCTCCTCACTCTTCACACACACTCACACACACCCACGGCGGACACGCACGCACCGGGGCGCCGAAGGGAAAGCCGCGTTTCGCCCTCCTGCCTCGCCACCAGTCCTGTCTCGGTCCTTCAGCAAGGCGGGAAAGCGGAGGCCGGAGCCGTGACCTCTGACCCCATGGTTATGCGGAGCCGCCGCATTCCTTAGCGATCGCTGGGCTGCCGCCGTCGCCGCCGTGGGTGACTGACGCAGCGCGGGCGCGTGGAGCCGCCGCCGCCCCTCCCCCACCGCCGCTCTCGCGCCGGGTCTCGCGCCAGCCGGTCTCCGCGCACCCGCCCCTTCCCCGCCGGCCGCACCCGAGTCCTCGCGCGCCGCCGCCGCCCCAGCCCCGCGCCGCAGCCCCAGCCCGTCCCGCCCGGAGGTCCCGCGTGGATCTGCAGCAGCTGCCGGGGAGGAGGAGGATGAAGGACAAACAGAAGAGGAAGAAGGAGCGCACGTGGGCCGAGGCCGCCCGCCTGGTGAGGCGGGCGCCGAAGAGGGCTCGGTGGGGGGGGTGGGCTCACCGCGCACCCCCTACCGGGAGGGGGAGGGGCGAAGCCTTGCCCGCCGCCGGAGGGGGCGGGGCCACCCTGCCTCTAAGAACGGGACAACCTGGCTAGGCGTTGGGCGGGGAGAGGTTCCCCGCCGGCAAGGGATGTGGCGCCTTTTTCTCCACGCCCCCCACCCCAAATTCCTGCGGAGGGGCGAGCTGGCAGGCCGGCTCCTCCTCCGGGCGACGGGGCTCCAGCCTCCCCTCCCCCACTGTTTGGCAGCTTCTGGGGGTCTGGGGAAGCTCCGTTTATTCACCCGGGGGAGTTAGGTTTCCGGGAAGGGTCGGAAGCTCCTCCCTTGCTTCCTGGTGGGTTATGGGGTGGTGCATTTGAAAAGCGACCCCAATTTCAAGGACGCGAGTGGCATTTTGAGCTTTTCCAATTTAAACCATGTGTGTGTAAGGAGGCAAGTGATTATTCGCAGCTTGACTCCTTAGCAGTGGTTCTCAAACTTTAGTGTCCGGTGGAGGACACCTGGGAGGTTAGAAGTGCTCCTTGTAGGGCCTTAAGAGCTACTGAATCTGAGATTCGGGGATAGAGCCGGAGAATCTTTAGTTTAATCAGCGTCACAGGTGATTCTAACGCAAGTGGCCTACGGACCACACTTTGAGAAACATTCACTAGAGTCTTCGTAATCTAGACTGGGGCTCTGCACTTTGCAGGACACTGAAAACACTTTGCAAAGAGTGTACATTGGGCTAAGACAAAGTATCTGAAGATATTGTTCATTGAGGATTTAGCAAAGGAGAAAGTTGTTTGAGTGAATCTGCCTAGTGAGGGAGGTCGTGAATTTTCTGTTCAAAGCATCAGAGGACTTGTAAGTGAAATATCTGCCTTTTGGATTTGCACCCTCATAGCTAAGACACTTTGAGGCTTGTTCTTGTAAAATTTGCTGATGACAACAGTAACAGGTTATACTTTTCCCTGAGATGTCACTTCCTAACTGACATACAGCGGTGTTATGGTACAGATAGCATAAGTGTCTCTTGACACCCTGTACTTATATGTGTAATTGCTATAATTCACTTTTAAGATGAATGAAACTCAGCCTTTTAATTTTCCCTCTTTTTTCGAAGTGAGTTTTCTGCCTCAAAAATGTTCGACCAAAAAAAAGTATTATTGGAGGTTGAAACAAACCTGGAGTACAATTTTTTCCTTCTTGGTGTCTCTGAAACTCAGTTGTTGATTTACAATAACTCAAACTGTTTGGGCTACATAATTTTTACTTGTGTTCCTGATCCTTTTCTCTAGGCATTTGTTGCTCAGGGAACAGAAACTGTCGTTTTTATGCTAAAGTTCTGTGCTTTTGTTTGTTTTGGTTTGGCATGTGAAATGGTTTTTTTTTTTTTTTTTTTTTTGCAGTTTTTGGCGAGGGCTAGGTTTGAACCCGCCACCTCTGACATATGGGGCTGGCACCTTACTCCTTTGAACCACAGGTGCTGCCCCTTGGCATGTGAAATGTGAGGATTTTCCGGTGCTTAAGTATTTTTTTTCTAATCAAAATTTGAAGTTTTGGTTAGTTTTCGAGATCTCTTGGAAATTTCATGATTTTTCTAATGTTGCTTCACCTGGGAATAAATTTAGACTAAGCAGAGTAAGAGAGAGCCAAGAGGATGTGCTTGCTTTCTCCTGGAGGTTTAGTCTTGTGTGTTCATTGAAATTCTTCTCTGAGTTCCTGTTATGCAGGTGTTAATGATTCTGGGCACCCAAAGGAAATTTGCTTGCCAGAAATTTACTTGTTAGAAGTAGGTGAAAGTAACTTTAAATCCTGTGTTATTTATGTCCTGACAATTCTGAAGTCTGTTTGTCTTAAAGCTCTGTTGGCTTTAACTAGTTGAAAGACTAGGAATTTGAGGTCCCCTGTTAAGGTAAGCCTCTTCAGGTTCTTGGATTTGCTGTGGTCTGAACTCCAATATTGAGGTTGCTATTTCTGTTTTACCATTGGCTCATCTTTAAGCCACATTATCAAAGTAAGTTATTTCTCTTCTTTTTTCTTTTATGGTTCTTCATTAAAAATATGATTGGGAGTTATTTTTTGGTGGGGACTCAGGAGAGTGCAGTTTAATTTTGTGTATCTTTTCTGTTTTGTTTTGTTGTTGTTGTAGAATTTTTCATCCCTTGGAGTGGGACTGGTTGGTAGGTGAGGGAAGCAGAATCTTCTTTCTGTTTAAAATAAAATTTATGTAATGCTGAGGGCTGGAGAGTTTACGAGAGCTTATACTGGACAGAGAGAGACTTGATTAGGAGTGAGTTGTAATGGTAGTACAGTTAGATTACCTCAATGCTTAGTACTCTATTGTTTGGACAGGTGAATTGGAGTGCTTTAAATGGCAATGATATCTGCCTGCTTGGGGGCACTTTCACATCACTCACAACCTCAGATTGGTGACTAAGGTGATACGGGGAACCCTTTTAAAAATTGTTTTTGTAGAGAGAAGAGACTTCTGGAGAATTTCAGCAGAGTAATATAAGCCAGGAGATTGATTTTTGTAGCTGTTAATTGTGTTGTTGAGAAAGAGATACCCTTCTTTCAAACATTTTGTATTGTTGTCTTTTCTGGATGTGAGAAACAGACTTCAGATGGTTGGGTATGTGTAAATCCTTCTGCTTGTTACAAACAATTTTGGAACAAAATATGGAACCAGGTTACTTGGAGAAAGTAGCCAAGGGGATTTCCCTTTAAATTGAGTATCCTTAAATGGGTTCTCTGTGGCTTTGAGAAACTCTTCATTGCATGCTTTATCTTTTACTTTGATTCTTGACTGACCATTCTTACATCAAACATTTTTTTCCCTTTGAAGTAGAAGAGATACTTTTTTTTTTTTTTTAAAGAGTCTAGGAATAGAACACTGCTGAATTGTTCTTACACTAAAAGCTGGAGGCATATACAGTTTTAATAAAAGTGAATACTTTGTGTCTTTTGATGTAACTTCCCTTTTAGAGATTTTGTTTCCTCTGTCTTAAATTCTCAGGCTTTTCTTGACTGTTGTGTAAAGGATCGGTAGACAGTTTTTCAGTCATGCTTCTTTTAAAAGAATTACCTTACAAAAATTCACCAATTCAGATCATAATTCGTGTCAAATAAATGATATGACATCTGTGGCAATGACTATGAGTAGTTTGTAGCAGGGTTTATTTAGGTTTATTCAAGTCAACACTGCCTATCTTGGCTCTTAAGTTCTCCAAATACAAAGATAAGGTTTGCCCTTGAGGAGCTATGGTCCTCTGGGGATAGAGATGATCCAGACATATAAACAGAATTTAACAACAGTCATGATAAGTGTTATCATAGATGTATAAATGGTTAAACAGATGTCCTGGTTCCATATTTTGTCCAGGCATAAGTTATGAATAGTTCCTCTTTTTACTTTGAAGTGTTGTGGTTTAGAAAGTAATTTTTATATGTGTTTGGAACAAGGGGAACATGGAGAAGAGACATTTAACTCTGTCAAAGGTCTGGGAAGGCTTCCTGGAGGAATGTGCTTTCTGAGCTAAATCTTTTTTTTTTTTTTTTTTTGGAGACAGTCTCATTATGTTGCCCTTGGTAGAGGGGCGTAGCGTCATAGCTCACAGCAACCTCAAACTCTTAGGCATAAGTGATTATCTTGCATCAGCCTCCCAAGTAGCTGGGACTACAAGTCCCGCCACAATGCCTGGCTATTTTTTGGTTGTAGTTGTCATTGTTTGGCAGGCCCAGGCTGGGTTTGAACTTGCCAACTTCTGTGTATGTGTCTGGTGCCCTAGTTACTGAGCTACAGGTGCTGAGCCTCTTAGCTGAATCTTGAAGGGTGAGTAAGAGTTAGGCCCACCACAGAGGGTGTAGCAGGAGCAGGTGACATGAGAGTGTGAGAGTGTGTGTGTGTATGAGAGAGAGAACGTATATATGTACTTGCAAAGTGTGGGAATTGGGTAGAACTTTGAGTAGTTACTGGAAAATAACGTTTGTGGAGTGTCAGTTTGGAAGTTAGGTAAAGAGACAGACCACATTGTTAGCCAGTATGCAGGACAGTGAGCACCTACTCTGGGCCAAGCACTGTAGGCACTTAGAGTTGTTTGACAGATTAGAGATAATATAATTAAGAGGAAGGC
Organism: Otolemur garnettii; assembly: GCF_000181295.1. Taxonomy (NCBI): domain Eukaryota; kingdom Metazoa; phylum Chordata; class Mammalia; order Primates; family Galagidae; genus Otolemur; species Otolemur garnettii. The sequence continues at coordinate 14,445,520 of NW_003852420.1, forward strand.
ATTGGTATTTTTATTTTTATTTTTTTTTTTGAGACAGAGCCTCAAGCTGTCCCCCTGGGTAGAGTGCCATGGCATTACAGCTCACAGCAACCTCCAACTCCTGGGCTCAAGCAAGTCTCCTGCCTCAGCCGCCCAAGTAGCTGGGACTACAGGCGCCCGCCACAACGCCCAGCTATTTTTTGGTTGCAGCCATCATTGTTGTTTGGCGGGTCCGGGCTGGGGATTCAAACCCGCCACCTTAGGTGTACGTGGCTGGTGCCTTAGCCGGTTGAGCTATAGGTGCCGAGCCGGCATTGGTATTTTTAAAAAGTGATAGAATGTAGGCTCAGATTGGGTAGGTAACCTAGTTTAGAATGTCAGAATTTGAACCCAGCCCTAATTCTAGAACCTGTGCCTTACCAGTGGGCCATTGGACTTCGGAGCTTCAGAGTTTGCTACATGTGGTAGGGAAGTGTTGGAGGATTTCAAAGCAGGAAAGTGATGAGAACAGATTGGCTTTGTTCTGTTGACCTAAGACTATAGCATGTAAGTTCTGTGAGAGTGGGGATTTTTTTTTTTTTTTTTAAGAGACAAGAATCTCACTTGTCACCATAGGTAGAGTGCTGTGGCGCCACAGCTCACAGTAACCTCCAGCTCTTGGGTGTAGGCGATTCTCTTGCCTCAGCCTCCCGAGTAGCAGGACTACAGGCGCCCACCACAATGTCTGGCTTTTTTTTTATTTTCTTTTTTTCAGTTTTTGGCCGGGGCTGGGTTTGAACTTGCCACCTCTGGCATATGGGGCCGTCGACCTACTCCTTTAGCCACAGGTGCCGCCCGCTCGGCTATTTTTTGTTGCAGTTTGGCCGGGGCCAGGTTGGAACTCGCCATACTCGGTATATGGGGTCGGGGTCCTACTCACTGAGCTACAGGTGCTGCCCAGGGGATTTGGTTTTGTTAACTGGGAATCTCTAGAGTCATGTCTGGCACAAAGTAGGTATTCTGTGTGTTTTTGAATGAAAGATAACAACTATAAGAATGGATTTGAGGAGAGAAGACTAGATGGAGAGCTATTAATGAAGAGACAGTTTTGTTGAGGTCAGGTAAGAGACTGGCTTTGCCTGAGGGACAGATGGGAAGGATGATGCTTGTGTTTCTGAATATAGGTGATAGATAGGATATCAACCAAGGTAGAGAATATAGGAAGAAGGGGCTCTGAAGAAGAGATAACTTAGAGTTGATGATTAAATCAATTAGGGTAGAGCTGAATTAGAGTAGACCATCAAGGAGGTAGTATGTATATTATAGAAATGAATATTTGAATCTGAAGCTTGGAGAGAAATCAAGGCTAGACGTTGAGATTTGGGAGTTAGCAGAATTTAGGTAGTAGTTGAAACTGTGAGAGATGACAGTGTTACCTAGGGGTACTGTAAAAATTGAAAAAGGGGCTCAGAACCTATTGTTCAATGGTTAGAGCACCAGCCACATACACTGAGGTTATTGGGTTCGAACCTGACCTGGGCCTCAATGATAACTGCAACAAAAAAATGGCCAGGCGTTATGGTAGGTGCCTGTAGTCCCAGCTACTTGGGAGGCTGAGGCAAGAGATTGCTTAAGCCCAAGAGCTTGAGGTTGCTGTGACACTACAGCACTCTACCGAGGATAACATGGTGAGACTCAGTCTTAAAAAAAGATAAAACCAAAAAACAATTGAAAAAGGAAGGGCTGAGGATGGGACCATGGGAAATAGGGGTTTTATCTTACCACATACTTCTCTAAATGTTGGCACTCTTCAGGGCTAAGGGCCTATATTCTAGCATAGAGAATGCCTTCCGCAGTAGTCCTATCAGACCTCTTGCTCTACGTGTTGTGACAGCAGTACTTGCTTATTATAGTTAGTGGTTGGTTGAATGGACTGCAACATGTTAGTTTGATGTGGAGTAACCTCAGCTGACTGCACAGGTAGAGAACATACAAAGAAAATGATAGTGTTTTTCTTCTCTTAGAAGTATCCCATTTCTAAAAGAACTCAACTTCTTAAAGTAGGAGAGTCCACTTGTACAGTAAGAAAATACTGCTGTGACTTAGTTAAATGTGATGTTAACAAATGGGACCCTCCACTTCTCATTGTTTGCTTGTACTGGTCACACAGTATCATAGTCCCATGTTGCCAAGTGACAAAATGTACTGTGCCAGTTAACACCAGAATTTCTTTTTTTTTTTTTTTTTTGAGACA
>NW_003852420.1:14448006-14452217 GCF_000181295.1 Otolemur garnettii
AAAAAAAAAAAAAACCCACTTAAAAATATGAATACTAATTATACTTCCTTAGGAAATAAAATTTGAACCCATTTCTGCCTTAGAATTTATTATCCAACACTAGGTATTCTGTAGTTTAGCTGTAGTAACGGTATCAAGTTAACCAGTATGCTAAGATGTATGTGCTTAGAAGTGAAAATTAGAACATTTCAGCTAATTATAGTACTTTTCATTATTTGGGTATATATGTAATTTGGTTTCTGATTATAATTTTAACTGAGTAAAAACTAAATTGTTACTAGTGGTACCTCACACCTGAGAGCAGAACGGTAGATTAGGGTAGCTTAGATACGATTTATTTGACTTGTACTTATGCACTATATAGTGTTATAATTGTGCTTTATTTTTGTTTCTGTGGGCTGTTTGCCATGATACAGATTGATGGATATACAAGGAAACTGCACACTGAAATCAGGATGTTTATGTTTCTTCAGGTATTAGAAAACTACTCGGATGCTCCAATGACACCAAAACAGATTCTGCAAGTCATAGAGGCAGAAGGACTAAAGGAAATGAGGTTTGTATTGCTCTCACTGCTTAACGTGATGGTCTCATAGGACATGTGTCTTGCTGTAGTTGTGTGGTGAGATGAGTTAGTGTTTGTGCTGTGTGTCTCGTGCTTAGGTTGAACTATCCATCTCCCATTGTGTGTCCTCTTGAGTGGAGGGTGGAAGTGAGTGAACATCCATTTGTTATCGGCAGAGGTACAGGGGCTTTCCCCATCTTTGCTGTACCTTATATCTTGTCATAGAGTTTTTTTGGCGGGGGCGGGATATGGAGTCAATACATTTCTCTTATACTGTTTTGCAAGTTTCAATAGTAGAGAAGGGATAGACTCTGATAGGCACTATTGTGTCTATGATTACTCTTTGCTCTTCGCTGTGCCTCTGAAGTCCTTTCTTTTAAAGAGAGATAGTCTCAGCATAAAACCCACTGGCATCCTTGCCACACTAATTCTAGCCATTTATGACATGAATATACTAAAATTTGCGGTGGGCTTGGCGCCTGTGGCTCAAGCGGCTAAGGTGCCAGCCACATACACCTAAGGTGACGGGTTCGAATCCCCAGCGCGGACCCGCCAAACAACAATGATGGCTGCAACCAAAAAATGGCCAGGCGTTGTGGCGGGCGCCTGTGGTCCCAGCTACTTGGGAGGTGGAGGCAGGAGACTCACTTGAGCCCAGGAGTTGGAGGTTGCTGTGAGCTGTGATGCCATGGCACTCTACCCAGGGGGATAGCTTGAAGCTCTGTCTCCAAAAAAAAAAAAATAATAATAATAAATAAATAAAATTTGAGGTGATCTTAATTTTGTTATGATGTAGTTTTTCTAGGGAAGCAACAAGGTAGAAACACAAGGGCTTGCAGGAAATTAGTGACCGTCCTTAATCTTATCTTTCTCTTCTTACCCTACTGCAGACTTTTTTTTTTTAATGAAGAGGAGGAGAACAGGACACAGTCCCTTTCTGGAACTCAGAATAAACAGCATATGTTGTTACTGGTCAAGCTTTAGCTTAGGGGTCCTCAAACTTTTTAAACAGGGGGCCAGTTCACTGTCCCTCAGACCTTAGGAGGGCCAGACTGTGGGCCCCGGGACGAGTCAGCTGCTAAGCAGGACAGACAGCGGCGGCAAAAACACCCGGTAGGCCGGATAAATGTCCTGGGCCGGACGTCCTCAAACTACGGCCTGCGGGCTGCAGCAGCCTGCCTAGGACGTTTATCCGACCTGCCGGGTGTTTTTGCCACCACTGCCTGTCCTGCTTAGCAGCTGACTCCTCCCGGGGCCTGCAGTTTGGCCCTCCAACAGTCTGAGGGACAGTGAACTGGCCCCTTGTTTAAAAAGTTTGAGGACCCCTGTCCTAAGCGGGCTGCATGTGGCCTGTGGGCCATAGTTTGAGGACGCCTACTTTAGCTACTTTAAATGACCTTTAGGGTCAAAAGGTCTTCACTTTCTAGCTGTCAGTTCATACATTTCCAAATTGATATTTTGTGGGGAGGGAAGATTAGGGTAGCTTAGATATGATTTATTTGACTTGTACTTATGCACTGTATAGTGTTATAATTGTCCTTTATTTTTGTTTTTATGGGCTGTTTGCCATCATGCTGCTGTCTCCACTGCTGTTGGACCACTATGCCTGTAGAAGGTAAATTAGTCCTTTTGGGACAGGTGGAATTGAGAACCTTAACTTGCTTCTGCCTCTTGCTCTTATAGAAATTACAAAATAGTCATGGTGGCTCGTGATGAGGGAGCAGCTCTAATTTGTAGACAGAGGTATAGTGTGTAGGAGTTACAGAAGGACTCTGCCAGCATGCTATTCCCCCTTGTAGCAGAGATGCTAGCACACCCACTTGATACTCCAGATATTGCACAAAGTTTCTTTTAGAGATTGGTTCTCTTTTTTGGCCAGGGCTTGGGTTGAACCTGCCATCTCCGGCATATGGGGCCGGTGCCCTACCCTTTTGAGCCACAGGCGCCACCCTAGAGATTCGTTCTTGGTGAAAAATATTTTAACATCCACTGTGTTCTAAGGCAGAATAAGTAATAGTTTTCAAAATGACTTTTTTAGACTCAGAATTTATTTTTAACACCATATAAATGAGGGCCTTTAGTTCTGAAAAACGCCAGGAGGCTTTACTTACAGCATTTATATTTTTAAGAGGAGAGGCACGAGTGAGTTGTAGGCACTAACATGCTAATGCCAAACTTTGTTGTTATTATTAATAGCCATTTGTACTTTTGACAGCTTTTCTATTTTAGATTCAATAAGTAGCCCTATCTCCCTGAGTTGTTAACTGTTTTGCAACCTGTTGTGGTAGGGACCATGAAACAACTTAATATGCCATCTTTTTAGTTTAATGTTTAAGTATTACTGAGTAGTAAGTTCATTTGACTGACTTTTGCATTCAGGTTTAAATGATTATTCCTGAGTAGATTAGAATAAAATAAAATTCATCCTTCCCCCTTACAACAGAGAAAAAGCAAATGAAGTATTATTTCTTTTGCGTATTTATCAGAAAATACTTAGCTGAAGAAAGAGTCCTTATTTTACTGGATAGCACCATTGACTCTGATCTTTGTGATGGTAATGAAGTATGGCACTTTGTGAACATGATGCCTACCTAGGTTGAAATGTAGAGGCTAGAAGCTCTCAGTTTTGTTTTCAATAGTGAAATTTTATGAAAATGTATTTTTTTTTTCTTTGAGACAGAGTCTGTGTCACCCTGGGTAGAGTGCTGTGGCATCACAGCTCACAGTAACCTCAAACTTGTGGGCTCAAGCGATTCTCTTGCCTCAGCCTCTGAAGTAGCTGAAACTATAGGTGCCTCCCACAAAACCTGACTATTTTTTTACTGTAGTTGTCATTGTTGTTTTAATAGGCACAGGCCAGGTTCAAACCTGAGCGCCCCAGTGTATGTGGCTGACGCCCTAGCCACTAAGCTATAGGGACTGAGCCATGTAATTTAAAATACAAAGAAATTGTGGTTTTTCTAAATTTGGGGGGGGGTTTCATATCAAATAGTGCTAAAAATGTGTTAGATATGGATTTAGCACATAACACCTCTTATCTCAAAACTCTTTGTGATTTTTGAATTTCATCTGGTTATTCTTTTACTACTTCACAGTGATAGTGTCCTCACGATATCCTTTTATTTCTTACTTTGCTTCTCAAATTGAGGATGAGTTAGAGGGAGTAGGTCTTTGAGTAAGTAGGCATATGGATTTGTGAGACTCTCATCCATCCTTTTGTGTTTTCCAGTGGGACATCCCCTCTCGCATGCCTCAATGCCATGCTACATTCTAATTCAAGAGGAGGAGAGGGGCTGTTTTATAAACTGCCTGGCCGAATCAGCCTTTTCACACTCAAGGTAAGTAATATAAACTGTGGTTTTGCTCAGTGACTCTCAGAAGTTTTAGTATGTGTAAGAATCATCTGGTAGGTCTAGAATGGGGCCCATAAATTTGCATTTCTAATAAGCAGTCAAGTGTCACTGATGCTGTTGGTTCTTAATGGCACTTTGAAGTGTTCTAGTTTGAATAGTGTATTAAGAATTATTTAGTTGGCTCGGCGCCTATAGCTCAACCGGCTAAGGCGCCAGCCACGTACACCTAAGCTGTCGGGTTCGAATCCCCAGCCCGGACACCCATATGTTGAGTAAAATTAGTTTTACTTTTA
>NW_003852420.1:14452987-14459012 GCF_000181295.1 Otolemur garnettii
GGAGTTGGAGGTTGCTGTGAGCTGTGAGGCCATGGCACTCTACCCAGGGGGATAGCTTGAGGCTCTGTCTCAAAAAAAAAAAAAAAAAAAAAAATAAATAAATAAATAAATAAAATCTCGCTTTGTAATCTTGGATAGATTTAAAACCCCTCCCCCCTTTTTGTGATGGTGTTTGCATCCCTGGCATTGAGTCAGTCCTTAATAAATAGTAGCCTTTATGTTATTCTTAGTTTCTTCATCCTTAATTGCCTGTTAATGGCACTTTCCAAATTTTTTTTTACTTTTTTGAGACAGAATCTTACTTTGTTGCCTCTGGTAGAGTGCCGTGGTGTCAGAGCTCACTCACAGCAACCCCAAACTCCTGGGCTCAAGCAATCCTCCTCTCTCAGCCTCCCAGAATGCCATGATTACAGGCATAAGCCACCATGCCCAATCTCACTTTTCTGTTGTCATATATAATGTTACACATATATTGTGATTATATGTAATTATATATAGTTATACATATTATATATATTACAAATTAATCTGTTAATGGCATATTTCTGTTTAAAGAGGAAGGAGAATTACTTTATGAGTACCTTAAAGGTAGGTAATTTGGCTCTGAGCTGAATTCTTGGCAAACAATAAATAAAACGGGGCTGTGTGTGGTGGCTTAATGCTTGTAATCCTAGCACTCTGGGAGGTCAAGGTAGGAGGATTGCTTGAGCTTAGGAGTTTGAGACCAGCCTGAGCAAGACCAAGACTCATCTCTACTAAAAATTGAAGAATTAGCCAGGCATTGGGGCATGTACCTGTAGTCCTGGCCTCTCCGGAGGCAGATGTAAGAGTGTCCCTAGAACCTGGGAGTTTGAGGTTGCTGTGAGCTAGGTTGAAGCCATTGCACTTTAGTTTGGCCAATGTATCAATAGTATATGATACTCTGTCTCCAAAAAAAACAAAACAAAACTTTGAATTGAATTGCATTTCCTCATTTTAATCTCAATATATCATGAGTAAACATTGTATGAACTTGCTGTAGGCTTGGTAGTGTTAACATTAGTAACACTAATGTCTGCATTAGTCTGCAGCCTATGTCCGAGATGCCCTGATTGAATATGTGCTTAGTACATCATCTCATCTCCCTTTGACTTCACATTGTTTATTTTTCATAGCTTCTTACTCATTGGCCTTGTGTATCTGCAAGCATCACTTCCGTGATACTTACTGTCTTCTTTTTGGATTAGTGGTTTGCTTGTCGGGCTCTTTCAGTTAGACTGCAAACTGCTTGAAGGCAAAGCTTATCTTACTCATTACCCACAGCATCTTTGTACAGTTACCTTCAATAAATGTATATTTAAGCCAGGTGTGTGGTTTGTGCTTGTAATCCCAGCTACTTAAGAGGCTGAGGTGGGAGAATTACTTGAGCCCAGGAGTTTGAGGATATGGTGATCTATGATTGTGTCACTGCACTCCAGGTTGGGCGACAGAGTGAGACTCTGTCTATTTAAAAAAAAAAAACACTCACTAATGTATATTTATTGCATTAATTTAGTGAATAATGGCTACATTTTAGAACTTCGTTATTCTTTTGGCATGTGATAAGTACTATGTAAATTTTAGGAAACTATCCTTAGATGTGCCTCTGGCATATCTAGTGCATATCTCAGAGCCAAAATGAAGGATGCTGTGGCTTTGGTAGAATTTTAGCTTCGTTAATTATGTGTGTCTCTTAATATTTCTGACCCATTGTAAAAGCAATATATGCAAATGCAACAGAGAAAGCAAAATTCAACAGAGGAAGTGAAAGTAACTCATAATTCTACAAAATTCTACTTGCACCTAAATAATTTATATAAATATTGGGAAAAAATTGGATTATACGTTCCTTATTACATTTGCTGTTTGTTTAATTCAGTTAGTATAGTTTGAACCACTTGCCATGATAGTATATATAGACATGTGCCTTTTTTTTTCTAGACTATTATAAGGATTCTAGATTTCAGGTTATGAATATGTGGTAATTTATTGGTCTCTTGTTAAATGCTTCATTTACACCACACTGTCTTCCAGAAGTTGTGCAGGCATTTACTTTATTGTTACTTAGGAATGGATGAGAAAGGATACCAAAAGAGTACCATATGTCTTAGTCTGTTTTCTCTTGCTTATAACAGAATGTCTAAAAATGGGTAATTTATAAAGAAAAGGAATTTACAGTTATGGAGGCTGGGAAGTCCAAAGTTGAGGGGATGTATCTGGCACTGAGAACCTTTTTACTGATGGAGACTCTCTGCAGAGTCCTGAGGCAGCTCTGGGCATCACATGGTGAGGGGGCAGAGGGCAGAGTGTGCTAACTCAAGTCTCTCTTCCTCATAGAAAGCCATAAATTACCCTCCCATGATAATGCATTGATCCATCAGGAATCCATTCATGAAAGCAGATCTCTCATGAGTCAATCATCTCTTAAGGCCTCACTTCTACTGCCATATTGGGGATTAAATTTCAACATGAGTTGTGAAAGGGACATATATTCAAACCATAGCAGAGTGAACTTTTATATTCACCTACCTAGATTTACTAATTGTTAGAGATTTTTCATATTTGCTTTATTTTTCTCTACAAATATATGTATTTTTTCCAGATAGTTTTGTATAGACATGGTACTTTAACTCTGAATATTTTAGAATGTATTTTTTCAGAACAAGGACATTTTTCTACATTACCACAATACCATTATCTCACCCAAGAAGCTTAACATTGATATAATAGTTTATGATACGTAGTCTGTGTTCAAATTTTTCCTTAGTTCCAAAATTTCCTTTTTTTTTTTGAGACAGAGCCTCAAGCTATTGCCCTGGGTAGAGTGCCGTGGCATCACAGCTCGCTGCAACCTCCAACTCCTGGGCTCGAGTGATTCTCTTGTCTCCACTCCCTAGTAGCTAGGATTATAGGCACTTACCACAACGCCTGGCTATTTTGTGATTGCAGTCATCATTGTTGTTTGGTGGGCCCAGGCTGGATTCGAACCTGCGAGCTCAGGTGCATGTGGCTGGCGCCTTAGCCGGTTGAGGTGCTGAGCTTTGTTTTCTTTTTTGAGACAGAGTCTTACTCAGTTGTCCTGGGGAGAGCGCCATGGAGGCACAGCTCACAGCAACCTTAAACTCTTGGGCTCAAGCCATCCTCTTGCTTCAGCCTCCCAAGTAGCTGTGATTACAGGCACCCACGATGACAACCAGCTAGTTTTTCTATTTTTGGTAGAGAGCAGCAAGTCTCACTCTTGCTCAAACTCCTGAGCTCTAGCGATCCACCTGCCTCAGCCTCCCAAAGTGCTAGGATTACAGGTGTGAGCCAACATGCCCAGCTATACTGTGTTTTACAGTTGGGATTTCCTGTTGACATAAGTCTACTGTGAACTGCTTTGTAGTGTTCTACATTTTAAGGACTTCCATGTTGAATACTATGCTTTTGTGACCCAGTGGTTGTGTTGATGGTGAGTTTAAACTGAGTTAGTGAATGGTTATTTCATCATGCACTATCAGGCATAATGCTGCAGTCATCTCAGCATTATTCGGATTTGTTGTATGATGCTCAAATAGAAATGTCACTTACGGCTATTAGGAATTTATTATACCAAATGTGGTAATACAAAGTTCAGTCTTCAGAGTCTATTTTCAATTAACAAGTCCAGTTGAACTTTTTTAAAGTATAGAATAATTTAAAAAGTATTAAAAAAAATCTTTGTAAAAGAAATAGATGATAATTTTGTGAAGGCAAAAAGTGGAAACCTAATAAACACGTGTATGTAAAAAAAATAGATGACTGCACATAAAGTATCTTTCTACTAAAATCTACAGTTTTGGGGGTGGCACTTAGGGCTCAGTGCATAGAGCGTCGCCACATATAGCCAGGCTGGCAAGTTCCAACCCAGCCCGGGCTAGCTAAACAACGACAACTGCAATAAAAAAATAGCTGGGCGTTGTGGCGGGTGCCTGTAGTCCGAGCTCTTTGGGGGGCTGAGGCAAGAGAATTGCTTAAGCCCGGGAGTTGGAGGTTGCTGTGAGCTGTGACACCACAGCACCCTACCCAGGGCCACATGACTGTCTCAAAAAAAAAAAAAAATGTCTACAGTTTTGGGGCTGGGTGAGGTAGCTTACACTTGTCATTGCAGCACTTTGGGAGGCTGAAGTGGGAGGAATCATTTCAGGCCAGGAGTTCAAGACCAGATTGGGCAACATAGCAAGATCCTGTCTCTACAAAAAAATAAAATTAGCCTAATGTGGTGGCACATACCTGTAGTCCGAGCTACTTAGGAGCCTGAGGTAGGAGGATCACTTTAGCCTGGGAGTTTGAGGTTGCAGGGAGCTATGTATTCTAGCCTGGGCAACAGGGTGAGACTCCATCTAAAACCAAACAAACTATACTCCTTCCTCCCCAGTTTGCAAATAAAAGAGGGGAAAAAGCAATGGAGGAAAAGAGATAATTATCAGTTTTTATGCTGTTATTTCCATAACCAGAATTGGAATTTTTATGTACAACTCCACCTTGAACATCAATTTCAAAGCTATATTACCATTAAGTACCAAGAAAAGAACAACTAGAGTAAGCCTAGGTTTAGATAAAATAAAATCATAAAACTTATCATTTGAAAGGCAATATCGGCACCCATTTTGATTTTCAATAGGTACATAGCAAGGAGAGTGGTCTTTTTTAAAAATGCAAATCAGATAATGTCACTCTCACTTCTTGGGTGGCCCTTGCCTATACCTCTCTGAACTGCTCTCCTAGCACTTTCCATTTGGTTATTCATACTTCGGCCACTTTGGCCTTCAGTCTGTTTCTCAACACTTCATTCCTGTGTACACTTTAGGACCTTTGTACTTGCTAGTCTCTGGGCTTGGAAAATTCTGTGGTAACTTCTTGTTATTTGGTTGTTAGCCTAACAGTATCTTTTTAGTGAAGCTTTCTCTTACTACCAATCTAATTCTACACCATAATTATGGTTTTTGTTTTTTCATATTCCTGTTAGTATCCCAGATTGCCTTGATTCTTGGGTTGGTTGGTTATCCTTAGCCTTCCCCTTCTAGAATCTAAGTGCATAGACTTTTATTTTTACTGTGTATATCTGGTACATAATAGGTACTTAATAAGCATTGGCTGAATGAAAAATAAAGATAGTATTAGCAAAATCTTAAGCCAGTTAGTTCTCCTTGTATTTCACCTTGCATTTATATCAGTTTTTGTTATAGAATATGCATATTTGGGGTTATTTTTTTCTCCTGCTCAGCAAGTTAACTTTTAAGAACTCTTTTTTTTCTTGCCCTCTTTGGAGCAGTTCTACATAAATCTGTGAAAGAATCTGCTGACATTAGACATAAACCTTTCTTTTCTCAAGCGATGACTGTAAGCTGGCTTCTCATAATTGCTGAAGGAAGAAACTGAACCATTAGAAACGTTTAAATATTTTAGATTTTTTTTAGATATTATTCCTTTTAGGGTTTGAGTATATTACTTTTTAGAAAAAATGTTTCTGTCTCTAGGACTAAAAAAAAAAAGAAAAAGGGATTTTTACTTTCATTTAAAATGGTAGTGATATTTTTAGACAATGTCTTTTGTAGTCTGAGTTTTATCAAATATATGATCTTTTTAATGCTTAGGATTCTAGAATTTTAGTGGAGGAGGGGATCTCAAGTCATCTAGTCCATTTTCATTTTACGGATAGAAAATTGTGCTTTGCAGTGGCTCACACCTGTAATCTAGCACTCTGCAGGCACAGACAGGTGGATTCCTTGAGCTCACGAGTTCAAGACCAGTCTGAGTAAGAGCAAGACGACATGTCTGAAAAATAGCCAAGCATTGTGGCAGGTGCCTGTAGTACCAGCTACTCAGGAGGTGGAGGCAAGAGAATCACTTGAGCCTGAGAGTTTGAGGTTGTTATGAGCTATGATGCCATGGCAATCTATCCAGGGTGACAGGGTGAGATTCTGTCTCAAAAAAATAAAATAAAATAAAATTGAACTTCTAATCAATGATTTATCTTTTTTTTTTT
>NW_003852420.1:14459455-14460442 GCF_000181295.1 Otolemur garnettii
GCCTCCCAAGTAGCTGGGACCACAGGTGCCTGCCACAACGCCCGGCCATTTTTTGGTTGCGCCGTCATTGTTGTTTTGGCGGGTCCGGGCTGGGGATTCGAACCCGCCACCCTAGGTGTACATGGCTGGCGCCCTAGCCGGTTGAGCCATAGGCGCCGAGCCGAGTTTGATTTCTTCTTATGCCAATTTAGAATAAAGAGTTTTTCTTCAGGTTTTATGAACTTTGGCCACTTCATCTTTTGAAGGATCTTTTGAGTTACTTCTCAGGATGTCAGTTTTACCCTCTTTAATGAAAATTATAATTATTAAGTGAAAGTAGCTTTTCATATTCTTAGATGTGAGTACTTTCTTTACGGCTGGTTGGTTTGAATTTCTGCTGTCTACATTAATCATGTTGGCATTTCTAAAAAAAAAAAAAAAAATTTTTTTTTTTTTTGGTCTGAGACAGAGCCTCAAACTGTTGCCCTGGGTAGAGTGCTGTGGCCTCACAGCTCACAGCAACCTCCAACTCCTGGGCTCAAGCGAGTCTCCTGCCTCAGCCTCCCAGGTAGCTGGGACTACAGGCACCCGCCACAAGGCCCAGCTATTTTTTGGTTGTAGTTGTCGTTGTTTGGCAGGCCTGGGCTGAATTCGAACCCACCAGCTCTGGTGTATGTGGCTGGAGCCTTAGTGGCTTGAGCTATAGGCGCTGAGCCATATTGGCATTTCTAATTGGCTTTCTTTTCTGGCATTTCTAATTGGCTTTCTATTCCATATAGTGAATGTTATATGGTGGTGCTAAAAGCACTAGAATAGGAGTCAAGGTCTGAGTTACAGTGCAGTGCCTCATGTACTGCTTATCTCCACTTGTGCTTCCTCATCTCTAACACTGAGTAGTTAAAATGGATTAGTGTTTAAAAACTGCAGGTGTAGGCTCGGCGCCTGTGGCTCAAGCGGCTAAGGCGCCAGCCACATACACCTAAGGTGGCGGGTTCGAATCCCCAGCCC
>NW_003852420.1:14461231-14467242 GCF_000181295.1 Otolemur garnettii
AGACTCAAGCTGTCCTCCTAGGTAGAAGTGCTGTGGCATCACAGCTTACAGCAACCTCCAACTCCTGGGCTCAAGTGAGTCTCTTGCCTCTGCCTCCCAAGTAGCTGGGACCACAGGTGCCTGCCACAAGGCCTGGCTATTTTTTTTGGTTGCAGCCATCATTGTTGTTTGGTGGGCCTGGGCTGGATTTGAACTTTCCACCTTAGGTGTATGTGGCTGGTGCCTTAGCCACTTGAGCCACAGGCGCCGAGCCATGGATATTTTTCTTTCCTTTTTTTTTGATGATGCATTTGGTATTCACTGGAGTAAAACCCTGTTCCACTATGTACTGTAGGAGAGGTTGGCACAGAAGACTCAGTAGAGACCATTTACTCTGGTTTGCAGCAGCAGTTTGGTTTTGATGGAAGCTTAGCCTCAGTGAAAGGTTCTTTGAGTAATTCTCAAGGGACATCTGGATTTGTGTTTGAAAGGACGAGTATCCCATTGTCAAGGCTTCCAGCCAGCTCAGGGAAAAGAGAGAACTTGTTTTCAGAGCCCTTGTCGGAGTCTGGTTTTGTGCCTGAGAGATGAACTGCCTTTTGTCCTTCTACCTCCTAAAGTTCAGAGACCTGTGTGAATGAAATGGTAAAGGTCAAGTAACAGTGGTTTGAACCACTGGAATGACTGTGTGTGGTAAAGGGGAGTTGGCAGGCTGATAATTTCAGGGTTGCTAAAGGATACATATACTTTAAACAAAAAGATTATAAACATTTCTGTTAAGTATGATTTTAAAGCGCCAGCGTTCTGGGAAAAAGAGGAGATTGTTCATACTATCGGTTCCCTTGGGATGGTGTTTAGAAAAAAAAACCCAAACTTCTTTGAGTCAGCTAGTAGTATTAAAACTGTGCACTTAATCTCTTCTCAATCCTTCAGATCAGACTTTTGGGGAGTTAGTCAAGGAATTTGTTTAGTCTAAGAAAAGTTGTTTCTTCTAGCTTAGCTAAATTTGGAAGAAAAATGGAAACTGATGTTTAATATAGTGCTAACTATATTCCAGACAGGCATTATACTCCTCATACTAGTTCTTTGACAACGTAAATATGCCTCTAACTCCTGTACTAATGAGAAAATGGCCTGAGAGAGTTAAGTAAATGGTACAAAGTAACATTTTTGGTTATTTGAGAGATTTGTATTACACACAGGACAGGTTAGGAACTTTGAAGCTTCAGCTAAATGAGTCAGTTCTCAAATGTTCAAAAAGCTTGCTCAAAGTTCTGGAAGAACTTCAAATTCAAAAATATGTTTATTTTCTTCCGAATGATGCTGGCTTTTGATTCAGTGGTACCAAATGGATATTGAAATGTCTGATACTTCTTAAAAGTGTCAGCTGATACTTTTGTTTTAGTCTATTCTTTAGAAATACAGATGACTCTTTATGCTAGCTTTTTGTTGGAAAGCTATCTGTTATAACAATTCTACTTTTAAAACTTCAACTTTTTTTGGGTCTTCATTTCCATTGCTACCATCCTAGCCTAAATTATCCTCATATGTTGAATACTGAAATAGCTACTGCCTGGTCTACTTGCTTTCACTTCATCCCTTTATAATCCAGGGCTTTTGCTCTTCTGTAATCTGCACAACCTCCAGAGGATTTTTTTTTTCAAAACATAATTTGTTCGTGACATGTTGCTGTTTGATACTGGTCAATGGTTTCCCGTGGCATTTATAAAAAAATCCAAAACTTGCTCCACTACCTTTCAGTTCTTTGAATTCCTTAAACTCTTTCCAGTTTTAGGGTATCCCATTTTGAACTCTCCTTCCTTCAATTTTTCCTGGCTGTAGATCTCAAGAATGGACAATTTCAGAGGAGCCTTCTTCTCTCTTTTTTTTTTTTTTTTGAGACAGAGTCTTACTGTGTCACCCTCTGTACAGTGCATGGCATCACAGCTCACAGCAACCTTAAACTCTTGGGCTTAAGCCATTCTCTCGCCTCAGCCTCCCAAATACCTGGAACTACAGGCACCCGCCACAACACCCGGCCAGTTTTTGGTTGCAGTTGTCATTGTTGTCCAGCAGGCCCTGGCCAGGCACAAACCTGTCAGCTTTGGTGTATGTGGTCAGTGCTACTCACTGAACTGTGGGCACCGGGCCAGAGGACCTTCTCTTATCCTCTAATTCAGATTTTCATGTTGTCCTTGAACTTTGCTTACCACTGACAAATTTATCATTATATAGTTACTTGGGTGATTATTTGATACATCTCTCCTGACAAGGCCTTAGGGGCAGAGAATTGGTATTGTTGAATAAATGCAGTGAAAAAACACATGAAAGGAGATTGTTTTAATTTGCTGTGGTAGCAGTTCTCGATACCATACAGTTGAATTGGTTCAGGATAGTAATTTTTACTGTTAGAATGGAAATGTCAAGATTTCTTTTTCATGATATGGAGTGTTTGGAAACCTACAGAGTAAAAAGCTTTTTTTCTTCCCAGAAGAAAAAAAATAGTGTTAAGTGTGGCTTTTGAAATCTAATGCCATATTCCTGATCTTTTGGATATGCCTCTCCCCCTTCTTTCTACTGCCTTGTCCAGAAAGCTTTTAGGATCTTTTTAGATCTTTTCTCACACCCTTGTGCTATTAGGTCTAGATGCTCATGTCTTGCGGGTCTAGGTAATGATTTTACATTTTTTCTGGATGATGGGTACCCTAAGTATTTGTTCGGATGCTACTACCAATATTTAACTTTGTCGGGAATATTTCATAATACAAACAAGAACTTTATAATTGTATATATTGGCTCACAGCACCTGTGGCTCAAGTGGCTAAGGTGCCAGCCACATACACCTAAAGTGGCAGATTCGAATCCAGCCCAGGCTGCCAAACAACAATGACAGCTGCAACCAAAAAATAGCCAGACGTTGTGGCGGGTGCCTGTGGTCCCAGCTACTTGGGAGGCTGAGGCAGGAGACTCGCTTAAGCCCAGGAGGTGGTGGTTGCTGTGAGCTGTGGTGCCCCGGTGCTCTACCCAGGGGGACAGCTTGAGGCTCAGTCCAAAAAAAAAAAAAAAATTGTATATATTATACAGCCTGTACCTTTACTGTTTGTTCTGCCCTGTTTCTTTCACATTACACTCTTCCTCAGATGTCTGGTGCTCCTTGCTTGAGGGCTGGTGCTTGAGAGTCAGGCTACTAGTAGGGAATTCAGGGCCTTATGGTTTTGTGGCTTCATTTGTCTCTCGCAGAAGTGAGGAAGTGGTTGTTGCTTAGATGTGTGGTGCTGGAGTAGGGTGTCCATCTCCTAATGCAGACTTTTAACAGTCCCCATGTTCTGGGCCCCATACCTCATCCTTTTCTGCCATGGTATGTAGTTTAAGTTCTGAGCCTGTCTGGAGTTTAGGGGGATGAATTTGCTTGCTTCCTTTCAGTATCTCCCCCTACAACACTTAGTTCTCATCTTCCTTAGCTTTGCTAACTTGTGTCCTTTGATTCTCCATCTGTTTCTCTGTCATTGATGACTTCCAAGTTACACCCCCTGGATATTCTCTGTGAACATCACACTTGTATAATTCAATCACCTACTCAGTGTCCTCTATGTATATGGATTTCTAATGGCACTCAGTTTTAACATGGGTAAATTCAATCATGTGATTTTTTTCCATGCCAAACTTGTTCCACTCTTGTCTTGCTTACATAAATTAATGGGAACTCCATTAATTTTAAGTTGCTTAGATTGGAAACTGGATTCTTCAACTTTGGAGTCAGCTCTTTTGCTCTTATGGCACAAGTAATCATAAAGAAATCCTGTTGGCTCTAACTTCACAATGTATGTGTATTCCATTTTACCACTCTTTTGCTACCAACCTGGTTTAAGCCACCATCTCTCCTAGATTTATTGTAGCAGTTTCCTATGACCGGTCTCCTTGATTTGATTCTTGCCACCTTCCTCAACACTGAAGAGGTTTTTTTTAAAAATGTCACTCTTAATGCTCAAAGCCCTCCAGTCTTACCCTATTCTTTCCCCTCCCCCACTTGGAGTAAAGTTCAGAATCCTTTGAATGCCTTGCTGAGCCCTTATTTGATGTGCCTCCCGCTCTCACTTCTAGCCTAAGGTGACCAGATTTTAACATTGGTAAAGGGGGACACCATTGACCGGGGTGGGGGTGTGTGTGTGGGGGGGGTAGAGGGTGGGGGGGGTGGTTCTTAATTAAAAATTTGGTCTATATGGAACAACAAAAATTTTCATAGAACACAAAAATAGTATTGTAATATATATTTTTTTAATTTCAACATAAGTACAATTTACAAATACAATACATTAAAAAAAATTATGTTTAGGGCGGTGCCTGTGGCTCAAAGGAGTAGGGTGCCAGCCCCATATGCCAAGGTGGCTGGTTCAAACCCAGCCCTGGCCAAAAAAATAAAATAAAGTAAAAAGAACAAAAATATATATATATGTATAGTATTATTTTATTCTTTGGCATATTTCTCATTTGAGTGAAGTTTTTTTAGTAGATTGCTGTCATTGTTTAAAATGTCATGAAATTTTTCCCAAGAATTTGTTAAATTATATTTCACACATAAAATGGCTTTCAAAGTCTCAACACTTAATTGTGATTTTTCTGATGTCCACACTTTATTTACCTTAGGAAAAACGTGTTCAGTTGCAGCATTAGTTCCTGGTAAGGACAGCGCATATCCCACAATTTTTAGTGCATTATTGTGTGGAACATGGTTTGTTTCAAAATGATGAAATATTTCTAACTATTTGTTCTCTATTGTGATTTTTGCTGATGCCCAAGAGTTAACCTTTTCCTTATCAATATATTTTTTTAATAATGATACCTTGTAAGTTGTAAGTGTTGCTTTCAAGGCCGGTGTTAGACTTTTTGCCACCACTATAAAATATAAATAATACGAGTACTGTCTGCTAAATTCATGAAATAAATAATAAATTACTTACCTAAATTATCTGAATAGCTGATTTGTTGACATCACTTGTTTAACTAGCACTAGCACAAAGTATGATGTGTATCTTTAGAGAGACAGTTACAAAATGTTTTCATCATTGCCAATGCCAAAAAATGCCATTGTTCATTAAGTCCAAACAATGGTGGTCGAATTCTAACAACTGATCAACAATGCGAACTTTGATAAGCAGTTCTTGATAATCAGTTTTCAGGAATTATTTATTATTAAAGTTTAACATTATAAAATTAACAAAAATAACATAAAACTCATATCCTGGCAAAATAGCCACATGGCAGTGTTGAGACCAGAATTGCTGCTGAGAGACCACCACACACACGTAAAGACAAAAAGTGCTTTATTTTGCAAGCATATGCCTGGGCCACTCTTCCCTTCAGCGTGGCTGGAGGAAGGGCAACCCCCTAGTGAAGGGAGCTGAGGTTTTTAAAGCGCATAGAGTGTTTTGTCGGGCCAGGCTGCTATTGGCTGAGCTGTTTATGGTTAGGGACCCTCTAGAGAGGATGGGGGCTACTTGTTTGTTCCAGACAGTTTGGCTCCTTCTGAGCTAATTGTCCTTGCCTAGAAGTGAGGGAGGGAGCCAGTCTCCTTCTGATAGGATTCCACCTGGGTGACCTTGCCCAGGAGAGGAGTAGGGAGTTTACATTAGCCTTTTCATTTCCAAATGAAGTTACATTAACCTCTTCATTCCCAAATGGAGTTACATTAACCTTTTCAGAAAACCGTATATTCCCTTCCTGTTGCTGTTCCAAAAATTGGGACTTTTTAAAAACACTGTGGGACTTGGGACTTGTTAAAATTTGGGACTGTCCCGCCAAAAGCAGGACATCTGGTCACCTTATTCTAGCCCTTTTCATTTAATTCACTCTCCCTCTGGTTCATTCTGGTCCATAAAGGCACTTCACTTACTTGGTGATCCCTGAACATACTGGTACTGCTCCTCTCTGGGCTCTACCCTTGCTGTTCTATCTCTCTGAAAACTTGCCCCAAATGCCTGCATGCCTTGCTCCAACACCTCCCCCCCCCCCTTTTTTTTGAGACAGAGCCTCAA
>NW_003852420.1:14468444-14469820 GCF_000181295.1 Otolemur garnettii
TTTTTTTTTTTTTTTGCTGCAGTTGTCATTGTTGTTTTAACTGGCCTGGGCCAGGTTCGAACTGCCAGTATTGGTTTATGTGGCCAGTGCCCTACCCACACCCATAAGTGTTTATTACTGAAGTTTAAGGCCTAAATAATGTTACTTAACTTTCCCTGCTTTAAAAAATATTTTTATTTGAATAAGATCATACTGGATGTATTTCTCCCTGACTTGATGCTTTTGCTTATCTTTTTTTTTCTTTCTTTCTTTTTTTTTTTGTTTTTTTTTTGAGACAGAGTCTTATTCTGTTGCTAGGGTACCATGGCATCAGCCTAGCTCACAGCAACCTCAAACTCCTGGGTTCAAGTGACCTTCCTGCCTCAGTTCCAGGTAGCTAGGATTACAGGTACCTGTCCCCCACTATGACTCCTGACTGATTTTTCTGTTTTTAGTAGAGATATGGTCTCACTTTGCTCAGGCTGTTCTTGAACTCCTGAGCTCAAGCAGTCCTCTTGGCTTGGCCTCCCAGAGTGCTAGGATTACAGGTGTGAGGCACCACACCCCACGACTTCACTTGATCTGTCTTGGTGCATTTAATTAAAATATATCATATTTTCTGCTGTATGCTACCTTATGGTATGAATTTACTACGATTTGCCTGTTCTGCACTCAGCATATACTTGGGTGGTTTCTAGTTCTTGCTGTAACACTGAGCACTGCATTGAGTGCTGATGTCTCCTCGTGCATTTATGTATTAGCTTCTCTCTCTCTCTCTCTCTCTCTTTTTTTTAAGAGACAGAGTCTTACTTTGTTGCCCTCAGTAGAGTGCTGTGGCATCATAGCTCAGAGCAACCTCCAGCTCTTAGGCTAGAATGATTCTCTTGCCTCAGCTTCCCAAGTAGCTGGGACCACAGGCGCCTGCCACAATGCCCGGCTATTTTTTGTTGCAGTTGCCACTGCTGTTTTAGCTGGCCAGGGCCAGGTTTGACCCTGCCACCCTCAGTATGTGGGGCCAGCACCCTACTCACTGAGCCACAGACGCTGCCCTGTATTAGTTGCTCTTGTGCATTAGGATGAATGTTTTGTTGAGAGTAGGACTGAGTAGTAGTTTTTGTACCTGATTGTCGTTAACTAGGGAGTAGTTGTTTTTCAAAGTGATCTATGCAGTTACGCTTTTAGCAATATGAGAATTTCTGTAGCCTGAGTATTGTGCATATAAGATAATGTCTTTAGTTTTTTCTTAGTTTTAAAATTGACATAAATTACATATAATAAAATTTACCCTTTTTAGTATGACTGTACGGTTTTGTGTTTGTTTGTTTGTTTTCTTTTTTTGAGACAGAGCCTCAAGCTGAGCCCCTGGGTAGAGTGCCCTGGCTTCACTGCTCACAGCA
>NW_003852420.1:14470008-14473812 GCF_000181295.1 Otolemur garnettii
CCTTAGCCGCTTGAGCCACAGGCGCCGAGCCCGGTTTTGTGTTTTTTAAAAATTTGTTTGAGGACCAGGTGCTGTGGCTCATGCATGTAATCCTAGCACTCTGAGAGGCTAAGGCATGTAGATTGCTTGAGTTCATGAGTTTGAGACCAGCCTGAGCAAAAAACGAGACTCTGTCTCTATTAAAAAGAAAAACTGAGGCAAGAAGATCACTTGAGCCCAAGAGTTGGAGGTTGCTGTGAGCTATGACAGCTATGACAGCCACAGCTTAAGACTCTGTCTCAAAAAAAAATTTTTTTTTTTGTTTGAGGCTGGGTGTAGTGTCTGTAATTTGAGCACTCTGGGAGGCCAAGGTGGGTGGACTGCTTGAGCTCAGGAGTTTGAGACCAACCTGAGCAAGAATGAGACCCTGTCTCTACTAAAAACGAAAAAAAAAAAAAAAAACCCTAAAAAACCTTGCCAGGCATTGTATTGGGCACCTGTAGTCCCAACTACTTGGGAGGCAGAGGCAAGAGGATTACTTGAGCCCAAGTTTGAATTGCTGTGGGCTAGGATGACGTCATGGCACTCTACCCAGGGTAACAGAGGGAGATTCTGTTTTTAAAAATAAATAAAAATTCGTTTGACATTATATTTGGTATTTTAATAGTGCTATTTAAATGTATGCCATATGTGGTTTGAATGTAATTATTCTAGCACAGATGCTCCTTGACTTATGATGGGGTTATAATTCAATAAACCTGTCATAAGTTAAAAATCTTATAGGTTGAAAGTGCATTTAATATGCTTAGCCTATGGAACATCCTAACTTAGCATACCTTAAACATGCTCAGAACACTTACTACCCTACAGTGGTCAAAATAATCTAACACAAAGCCTATTTTATAATGTAATTTATTGAATTCTGTACAGAAAGTGAAAAACAAAATGGTTGGCTTGGCACAGTGGCTCATGCTTGTAATCCTAACACTCTGGGAGGCCAAGGCTGTTGAATTGCCTGAGCTCACAGCCTGAACAAGATAACAAGACCTCATCTCTAAAAAAATTAAATAAAGAAATAGCTAAGTATTGTGGCGGGTGCCTGTAGTCCCAGCTACTTGGGAGGCTGAGGTAAGAGGATCACTTGAGCTCAAGAGTTTGAGGTTGCTATGAGCTGCAATGCCACGGTACTCTACCCATGGTGACAGAGTGAGACTGTCAAAAACCAAAATGGTTGTATGGGTGTTTGAAGTGTTTTTTTCTACTTAATGTGTATCACTTTCACATCATTGTAAAGTGAAAAAATTTTAAGGGGTACTATTTTTTTTTTGAGTCAGAGTCTCAGTACGTTGCTCTCAGTAGAGTACTATGGTGTCACAGCTCACAGCAACCTCCAACTCTTGGGTTTAATCTGTAATGTTTATTGGGTAATTTCTTTATATGAATAATATCCCATCATATAGATGTATCTTATTTTTCTTACCCATTCCTCAGTTAATGGACATTGAGATTATTTCCTCCTTTTGGCTGTTAGGAGTAATACTGCTGTGAATATTTGTATACAAGTCTGTGTGTGGAGATATATTTTTGTTATTTTTGGGTAGATAACCTTCGGAATTACGGGGTTGTGTGGTAATTTTCTATTTGACTTTTTAAAGAAATAGCCAAGCTGTTTTAAGTGGGTTCATCATTTTATATTCAAGGTTTAGTTTTTTTGTTTGAGACAGACTCTCTCCATGTCACCCTCAGTAGAGTGCTGTGGCATCACAGCTCACAGCAACCTCAAACTCTCGGACTTAAGCAATACTCTTGCTTCAGCCTCCCAAGTAGTTGGGACTAGAGGTGCCTGCCACAATGCCCCGCTATTTCTTGGTTGGAGTTGTCGTTGTTTGGCAGCCCTGGGCTGGTTCAAATCTGCCAGCTCTGGTGCTTGTGGCTGGCACCCTAGCCGCTGAGCTACAGGTGCCAAGCCTAAAGGTTTAGTTTTTAGTTTTATTTGTTTAAAGATAGGGCCTTACTTTCTCACTCAGGCTGGAATACAGTGGCACGATCATAGCTCATTGCCACCTCGAACTCCTGGGCTCACGTTATTCTCCCTGCCTCTATGTCCAGAGAAGTTGGAACAGTGGGTACCTGCCACCACACCTGGTTAATTTTTTTTATTTTTTCAGAGACAGAGTCTTGCCATGTTGCCAGGGTGATATCTAACTCCTGGCCTCAAGTGATTTCTGCTGCCTTGGCGTTACAAAGTGTTGGGATTACAGGTGTGACCCACTGTGCTCAGACTCAAGTTGTGTTTTAGTAAAATTTCTGCTCTTCTGGCAGTATTTTTTCTGAAATCTACTTTGGTATTGATATAGCCAATTTGTTTCTTTATTTTTTTATTTTTTATTTTTATTTTTTAAGAGTTTCAGTCTGTCTCCCTGGGTAGAATGCTGTGGCATCATAGTTCACAGCAACATCAAACTCTTGGGCTTGAGCAATCCTCTTGCCTCAGCCTCCCAAGAAGCTGGGACTATAGGCACCAGCTACTATGCCTGGCTAACTTTTCTATTTTTAGTAGAGATAAGGTCTCCCTTTTGCTCAGCCTGGTCTTGAATGCCTGAGCTAAAACAATCCCTGGCCCCGGCCTCCCAGAGTGCTAGAATCACAGGCATGAGCCTCTGTGCCTGGCCCAATCTAGCTGTTTTGATGATTAGTTTTTGTATGATACAGTTTTTATCTTCCTTTTTCTGTTAACCAGTATGTTATCATATTTAAGGTTTCTTTATATTTGTAGTTGGAGCTTGACTTTTTAAATATCCCTATTAATTGAGGTGCTTGGACCATGCACATTAAATGTAATTTTTGGTATGGTTAAGTCTACCATGTAGTTATTTGTTTACTTTTCACTATTTCCTTTTATCACCACTATTAGCTTTTGGCCCGGGCGGGGGTGGGGGGGCGGATTAGAGTCTCTCTCTGTTGCCCAGGTTAGAGTACCATAGCATCAGCCTAGCTCACAGCAACTTCCAACTTGTAGGCTCAAATAATCCTTCTGCCTTAGTCTCTCAAGTAGCTGGGACTACAGGCACCAGCCACAACAGCCAGCTAATTTCTCTATTTTTCGTAGAGATGGGGTCTCACTCTTCCTCTGACTGGTTTCAAACTCTGGAGCTCAGGGGGAATCCTCTTACCTTAGCTTCCCAGAGTGCTAGGATTATAGGTATGAGCTACTACCCCTAGCCTTTTACTATTAGCTTATTGACTATATATCTCTCTTTATCTTTTTAAGAAGTTATTTTATCTTTTATAAAATGTAACTAATCACAGACTACCTTTAAATAGTATTACAACATTTCACTTAAAATGTTGGATCCTTAGGGTAGTACTCTTTCTTTTATCTTCTCTTGGCCTTTGTGCTAGTCATTTCATACATTTTACTTCTCCACTGGTTATGTACTTCATAGACCATTATAACTGTTTTTCCTTTAAAAAGTTCTTCAAAAAATTTTTTTTAAATAGGGGAGGGTTTATTTTTCTTTGCAAATTTACATTTCTGATATTCTTCCTTCCTTTGTGGAGATCCAAGTTTCTATTTATGGTTTCTTTTCTTTCTAAAAAACTTCCTTTAATACTTGTATATGTCGGCTCGGCGCCTGTGGCTCAAGCGGCTAAGGCGCCAGCCACATACACCTAAGGTGGGTTCGAATCCAGCCCGGCCCACCAAACAACAATAATGGCTGCAACCAAAAAAAAATAGCCGGGCGTTGTGGCGGGCGCCTGTGGTTCCAGCTACTTGGGAGGCTGGGGCAGGAGACTCGCTTGAGCCCAGGAGTTGGAGGTTGA
>NW_003852420.1:14474931-14487706 GCF_000181295.1 Otolemur garnettii
CACCTTAGGTGTACGTGGCTGGCGCCTTAGCCCGGTGAGCTATAGGCGCCGAGCCAGATTTTTCTCTTTATGTTAGGTTTTGATAGTGGTGAATGTTTCTGTTCAAATTTGAATTATCTTTAGCCATTATTGTAGTTTTTAGAGATAGAGGTCTCACTAAGTTGCCAGGCTGGATTGTAGTGGGTATTCATAGGTGTGATCATAGCATACTACAGCCTCAACTCAACTCCTGGGCTCAAGTCATCTTCCTGCCTCAGCTCCCAAAGGCAAGTCTAGTAGTCTTTAGTCTAGGGATAGTTTAACTATACAACTAAGGTTATTTCCATTCTATAGTCTCTACCAAATGCCCCATATGTTCAGCAATGTCCCACCACTCTGGCTGGTTGCAGCACTGTGCCTTCTGCTTGCTCTACAAATTATTTGGCCATTCATTGGCCAGCCTTGTGGATTTTCACCCTATTCTTACAGAGTGACCCTTTCAGAGGTATCCAGTCTTTTTTCTTCTCTGCTGAAAATGAGAAGAATAGGGCTGTCTTAGGCTACATATTAAATACACAAGCACTAACATAAGCTGATGACCAAAAAAAGGATCCATGCATACTTTTTGTGATACCTGACACCACAAATAAGCAAAACAGTCCTCAAATAATCTGCGTGTGGCCTGCCAGGTTGGACACCCCTGCAGCCCTATGCACATTTCTGGAGGTAGGTTTCTGCATAGTTTCCTTTTCTGTGGAACTCCCCTTTGCAACTTCCAGCCATCTCAGCCTGGTTTTCTTTTCTTTTTTCTTTCTTTTTCTTTGGGGTGGGGTGGGGCAGAGTCTCAAGCTCTTACCCTGGATAGAGTGCTGTGGCATCACAGCTTATAGCAACTTCAAACTCTTGGGCTTAAGCAATTCTCTTGCCTCAGCCTCCCAAGTAGGCTGCCATAATGCCCAGCTATTTTTTGTTGTTGTTGCAGTTGTTGTTGTTTAGCTGGCCCGGGCTGGATTTGAACTCTCCAGCCTTGGTGTATGTGGCCAGCGCCCTACCAACTGAGCTACAAGTGCTGCCTTTATTTTTATTTTTTATTAAATCATAACTGTGTACATTAGTGCATTTATGGGGTTCAGTGTACTGATTTGATATACCATGTGAAATGCTTGCATCGAACTGATTAACACATCCATCACTTTGCTTACTCGTTTGTTGTGGTAAGACAAATATACTCTTTTCTTAGTAGTTTTGAAATGTACCATTGCATTATGCACATTAGGTGATGTTCCCCTGAATAGCCTCCCTCCTCCCAACCTCCCCCTTTCCTTCCCCTCTTTCCCCTCTTCCCTCCTACTTTCTGGACTATAGTTATGTTTTGCTCTTTGTATGAATGTGTAGGTGATTATATATTGGTATAGTGGATACTTTTTTTTTTTCCATTCTTGAGATACTTAGTACTGAGAGGAACATGTTCCAGCTCCATCCAGGTAAACATAAAAGATATGAAGTCTCCATCTTTTTTTATGGCTGCATAGCATTCCATGGTGTACCTATACCACAATTTGTTAATCCATTCATGGGTTATTGGGCACTTGGGCTGTTTCCATGTCTTGGCTATTATGAATTGGGCTGCAATAAACATTCTGGTGCAGATGTCTTTGTTATAAAATGATTTTTGACCATTTGGGTATATACCTAGTAGAGGAATTGCAGGATCAAGTGGTAGGTCTACTTTTAGTTCCTTGAGTATTCTCCAGATTTCTTTACAAAAAGGCCATATTAGCTTGCATTCCTGCCAGCAGTGTAGAAGTGTTCCCTTCTCTCTGTATCCATGCCAACATCTGTAGTTTTGGGATTTTCTTATGTGTGCTAATCTTACTGGAGTTAGATGATATCTCAAAGTGGTTTTGATTGCATTTCTCTGATGATTAAAGATTATGAGCATTTTTTCATGTATTTGAGGGCCATCTGCCTTCTTCAGAGAAGTTTCTGTTCAAGTCTCTTGCCCACATAGAAAGGGGGTTATTTGTTCTTATTGATTAGTTTGAGTTCTCTGTGGGTTCTAATTATCAGACCTTTGTTGGAAGCATAACCTGCAAAATCTCCCATTCTGAAGGTTGTCTGTTTGCTTTACTTATTGTGCAGAAGCTTTTTAGTTTGACCAGATCCCAGTATCATTTTGTTCCAAAAATTTGATGACTTCCTTCTTAATCTCTTATCTTTGACCCAGCTATCATTCAGCCTCTCAGCGTGGTTTTTCTCTCTCAGCTTTGGAAAAGTGCTTTGCTTTGCTTGGGATTCCCCCTTCCTGTTTTGTAATTTGGATTGTGCCTCCATGCAGAAAGCTGGGGTGTGGTGTGGTATGACTCGGTTTATTTGTTTTTTCTTCTCTTCAGGATTACAGTCTTCTGCCTGTTCTCTAATGTTGAAGATAGTTGTTTTACATATTTTGTCTACTTCCTTAAATGTTTATTGTGGGAGGATAAATTTGGCAACTATTAATCTATCTTGGCCAAAAATGGAAGTGTGTGTTTTTAAGATAACATACTTATTGATAATACCAGTTTAAATTAAAGACTATAGGGTTTTAAATTTTTCTTTTTTTCTTTTTTTTTTTTTTTTGCATTTTTTTTTTTGGGCGGGGCTGGGTTTGAACCTGCCACCCTGGCATATGAGGCCTGTGCCCTACTCTGTTGATCCACAGGTACCGCCCTAAAATTTTTCTTTTCTTTGTGTAAATTTGTGGGATACAATTGTGGTTTTCTTTCTTTCTTTCTTTCTTTTTTTTGAAACAGAATCTCAAATTGTCACCCTAGGTAGAGTGCTGTGGTGTCATACATCACAGCAACCTCCAACTCTTGGGCTCAGGCGATCCTGTTGCCTCAGTTTTTCTATTGTTAGTAGAGACAGGGTCTCATTTTAGCTCAGGCTGGTTTTGAACTGGTGAGCTCAAGCAATCCACCCACCTCAGCCTCCTAGAGTGCTAGGATTATAGGTGTGAGCCACTGTGCCCAGCCACAAGTGTGATTTTGTTACATGCGTATGTTGTGTAGTGGTGAAGTTGGGACATTTAGTGTATTTATTACCAGAATAAAACTCATTGTACCCATTGAGTAATTTCTTAACATTCATCCTCCTCCCCCTCCCACCTTCTGTGTCTTTACTGCTAAGACTATAGGGTACTAACTTGACCTTTTTTCCAGTGTTACGCATGTGTACTTCCTTTCTGTCATGTGGAAATTCTGATTCCCATTGATATCACAGAATTACTCATTTGCTTTTTCCAATAGTATAACATGTAGTACAGCAGTCGCAGAATAATAATACCAGCACTGCCCCAACAATATGGTTAAAGTTTTTTTGTTCTTGACCTCACGGTATATCTCACCAGAAATAATATGGTTGTACCATCAACGTGATACATAGTTTGATTCATTCGTTTTATTTAATTTTGAGAGGGGGTTGCCTTTAGAAATTTTAATTTAAATGTATAGTTACATAAAATTTATATAAGGTTAAATTATAACACGAGGTTTATTCAGTGACGTCTAACGTCTATCCAATCCCTTTTTACCTATTCTCTTCCTCTATGAACATTTTATTTTTTATTTTCCTCCCTTTTTAGAAATATATTTCTAACAAGAAATAGATTTAGGCTCAGCGCCTGTGGCTCAAGTGGCTAAGGCGCCAGCCATATACACCTGAGCTGGTGGGTTCGAATCCAGCCTGGCCCGCCAAACATTGACGGCTGCAACCAAAAAAAGTCGGGCGTTATGGCTGGTGCCTGTGGTCCAGCTACTTGGGAGGCTGAGGCAAGAGAATCGCTTAAGCCTGAGAGTTAGAGGTTGCTGTGAGCAGTGATGCCATGGCACTCTACCCAGGGTGACAGCTTGAGGCTCTGTCTCCAAAAAAAAAAAAAAAAGAAAAATTTATAGTTGTATTTTCCTATTTTCTTTCTGTCTTTCTTTCTTTCTTTTTAAATAGGCAGATTCTCTGTCTCTGGGGCTAGGGTGCACAGTGGCATCATCATATGAGTTAGTATGGACCATTATGACATTGAATGTATGGTGATGGGGGTTGGGGAAAGGTTTGGTATAGTAATGAGGGATGGGGGAAGGTTTGTTCCAGCGATTTGGGTTGTAATCATTAACAAGATGACTTTAGACAAATTACTTGATATCTCCAGGCCTCAATGACACATTTAGGGCCAGGTGAGGTGGCTCACTCCTGTAATCCCAGCACTTGGGAGGCTGAGGCAGGTGGCTTGCCTGAGCTCACAGGTTTGAGACCAGTCTGAGTCAGAGCGAGACCTCATCTCAAAATAGGCGAGCATTGTGGCAGGCGCCTTTAGTCCCAGCTATTTGAGAGGCTGAGGGAAGAGAATCAGTAAGCCTAGGTGTTTAAGGTTGCTGTGAGCTATGATGCCATGGCACTCTACTGAGTAAGACAAAGTGAGACTCTATCTTAAAAGACAATAAAAAATAAAAAAATTTTCATCATCTATAAAACAAGTGGTTGAGTTAGGTCATTATTTTAGTTAACATTTATTGAGCTCTTAATTTGCTCCAGGAAGTAGACTAAAAGCTTTTCATATGTTATAATTTTAAAAAATTCTTTGATTTGGAAGGAATTCCAAACTCCCTTTTCAGTTCATTAGCTTTTTATTTTAGTGGCTGCTTTAGTGTTTATTGTACACATAACTTACCACAGTCTATCTTTAAGTATTATCATACCACTTTACCTATATTACCAAATTTTACAGCAGTGCAAATTCATTCTCTTCTTCAGTCATGGTGCTATTATTTGTCCACCCTTCACCTCTGCATATGTTAAGAATTCGTAGTAAGTTAATATTTTTCATTTAAACAGCCAATTATCTTTTAAAGGGATTTGAAAAAGTTAAGAGTCAGGTTTATTTTTGCTCACATAATTTCCAGTTCTAGTGTTCTTTATTGCTCACATGTAACTTCACATTCTCATCTGGTACTATTTTTCTTCTGTCAGAGGACTTCCTTTAAGATTTCTTGTAGTGCAGGTCTGCTGGTATTTTAAGCTTTTATGTGTTTGGAAAAATACTTCTTTTTATTAACAAAAAGGATTCTAGGTTGACTGTTTTTCTCTCTGTACTTTAATAATGTTTCTCTACCATCTCTGGCTTGCCTTTTTTTTTCTTTTTTGAGACAGAGTGTCACTATGTTGCCCTTGATAGAGTGCTACGGCATCATAGCTCACAGCAACCTCAAACTTTTGGGCTGAAGCAATTCTCTTGCCTCAGCCTCCAAAGTAGCTGTGAATACAGGCGCCCGCTACAACGCCCAGCTATTTTTTTGTTTGTAGTTGTCATTGTTTGGCAGGCCCTGGCTGAGGTTAGAACCCGCCAGCCTGGATGTATGTGGCTTGAGCCCTAACCACTGAACTATAGGTGCCGAACCTGGCTTGCCATATTTGTAATGAGAAGTCTGCTGTCATTTAATCTTTGTTCCTCAGTAAATGATACATCTTTTTTTGCACTTTTTTGGTTCTAAGATTTTCTTTTTATCATTGCTTTTCAGCAATTATGTTATACTTTGCCATAGTTTACCTCTCCTGCCTGAGTTTGTTTTTGAGCTTCTTGGATCAAATTTGGTGAATATTCAGCCATCATTACTTTTTTCTTTTTCTTTTTTTTTTGAGACTTTTTCACTTTGTCACCCCTGGTAGAGTACTATCGCATCATAGCTCACAGCAACCTCAGACTCCTGGGCTCAAGCAGTGCTCTTGCCTCAGCCTCCCAAGTAGCTGGGACTACAGGTGCCTGCCCCAACACCCAGGTATTTTAGAAGCAGGGTCTCGCTCTGGCTCAGGCTGGTCTGGAACCTGTGAGCGCAGGCAATCCCCACCTGCTTCGGCGTCCTAAGTACTGGGATTACAGGTGTGAGCCACCACGCCAGACCTCAGCCATTAGTTCTTGAGTTTTTTTTTTTTTTTTTAATATACTGCTCATTTCCATTTGGGGACCATAATTACATATATTTTTGTCCACTTTAAGTTTTCACAAAAGTCACTGATAACACTTTTTTGTTTAGTCTTTTACTCTCTTTGTTTTGGGAAGTTTCTACTGGTATACCTTTATATACACTAATCTTCCCTTTGCTATGTTAAATTTGCTGTTAAATCTATCCAGACATTGTACTTTTTATCTGTGAATGTTCAGTTTGCTTTTTTTTTAGTACTTTACATTTCTTTTGTTTAACATGTTTAATAGTGAACACATAAAAATAGTTGTAACAACTGCTTTCATAGCCATTTCTACTAATTTTGTCATTTTGTGTATCTTGGGACCTGTTTCTATGTATTTTTGTCATTATGGGTCACATTTCCTGGTTCTGTGCATTTTTGATGATTTTTGATTGGACAGTGGAGATTGTTAATTTACTTTGGATTTTGGGTGTTTTTGTATATGTGTCAATATTTTTTAAGCTTTGTTTTGGTATGCAAGTAAGTTGGCAGTGGATCTTTTTGCAGCTTTTAAGTTTTGTTAGATGGGATATATCCTTTCTATGTTTTGTAAGGCTTATAGTTATTTCCTTCTCTTACATAAATATCTGATTTATTTATTTACTTAGGCAGAGTCTAACTCTGTCACCTATGTAGAGTACAGTGGTCCCATTGTAGCTTATCACACCTTCGTACTCCTGGCCTCAAGTTATTCTCCTGCTTTAGCCTGGCAAGTATTTGGGATTCCAAGTGCACACCACAAAACCTACCTCATTTTTGCTTTTAGTAGAGACAGGGGTCTCACTCTTGCTCAAGCTGGTCTTGAACTCCTGACCTCAGGCCTCTGGTCTCAGCTTGGCCTCTTTAATTCTTAATACTGTAACAGTCTTTTTCCTTACAGTCCTAACATTCTTACTCAAGCAGTAATTACTTCTTGGCAATTACTATTGCATTAGCCTCTTAATTAGGGCTGTAGTTTTCAGACTTTTTTCATCTCTAATGCAGTTGTACAAATTGCTGTCAGAGTGACTCCAAAGCATTGTCACTGCATTGCTGTTCAGTGACTTGAGCAGTGGGATTCACTTTAAAGAAAAAATTATTCCCCTAATGGTAATAAAAAAATTTTTGAACTCGTTCTCATAATATATTTGTTTGAACATTATATCACATACTACTAATGTAACTTAGCATATATTTTACAATATGTCCATTGTGAAATATACTCTAAAACATAAATTTAGATGTGTTATGAAATTACACTATATTTAAAAAGAACTAGCTAAAACTTGGGAAATTACTAAAAGACAGAGGATGTGTTGTCTTGTTAACTGGTAGTATATAATTCTGAATGCTTTGGTTTAACTTCTTTTCAAGCATAATCTGATCACTGTTGATTTTACCTGGCCATCATGTCTGATGAAATTACTTGGTGTAAAAAGTCAGCTCTGTTTTCTTAGTGTCCCTGTGCTTACATTGTCAGTATTAAATCCAGATTGCCTTTTCTTTATGGTAATGTTTTTAAGCCTGGTAAAACTAGGTAGTAAAATCTGTTAGTCACCTAACTTGGCATATGAAACATGCTGAAAACAAATGAGTGATTTTCAGAATACTGACCATGATATATGTAGTATAACTGATGTAGGCATTGGCAAAGGGTCAGCCTATATACTGAATGAGTGAAGCTTAGTTTCTTGTTTTATCTTTAGGTTAAAAATGTGTGTATGTACATTTCA
Source organism: Otolemur garnettii (assembly GCF_000181295.1). Classification (NCBI taxonomy): domain Eukaryota; kingdom Metazoa; phylum Chordata; class Mammalia; order Primates; family Galagidae; genus Otolemur; species Otolemur garnettii. The sequence goes on from NW_003852420.1 coordinate 14,482,617, forward strand.
TTTTGTGTTTACTGACCTCTTCAGTAGAAATGCCTCTGGCCAATCCTTGAGCTTCTCCTGATTATTCTGGGTATGGCTGTAGTGCCAATGGTTGAGGCTGAAAAGGTTCACACTGGATTCAGACAAACTGAAAAAGAGTTGAGCTGAAGATGACTGTGACATGCCCTTTATTCAGCTTGTGGCAACTTGTGAGCAGGCACGGGGACATCTGCCTTCATTCAGCTCCTGGGGACAGGTTGCATAAGAAGCTTTTTTTCCCCCCAGAGGTGGAAAGCTTTGGGGTCTTATCTAGTAGCCAGAACAACTGTGGCTCCAAATTAACCACTAATGACAATTACTTAGGAACACATGGCACCTGTTGATTTACTTATAATTATTTAAAACAGTTGGGCATTTGGTGGCCTTCAGGCCTGGCACCTTGTATCCTTCAGGTGAGAAAGCCTAATTTATCTTCTCCACACTGGCTAAGTATTTTATGTGGTTTGTATCAGCCATTGGCGTATAACAAATATCCTCAAACTTGGTGTTGTAAAACTACCCTTATTTAGCTTGCCATTCCTTGAGTTGGATGAGCTATTCTTCTGTCTAGACTGGCTCAAATTACTTGGGTTGGGCTCTCCTGTGTGTCTGGTCAGTTAATGGCTAGATGTTTTAGGCAGATTTCTAGGATGATCCCTGATAACCCACACCCTTTAGTAATCTTTTTTTCTTGGTGTAGATGGGAACTGTAACTTGATTGAATGGGAACTTATATAACTTTATATAACTTGATTCTTACCTACAAGATACCCAAAGATGAAGAGATTTTGGAGACTAATTAAGGTTCCTGTCAGTTGACTTTAAGTTGTCCAAAAAGAGCTTATGGTGGGTGGGCCCGACCCAATTAAGAGAGCCCTTTTATCCAGTGGTTCAGAGGTAGAAGAAATGAGCAATTCTTTTGCTACCTTTGAAGAAGTAAATTGCCATGTATAAGAGGACAACATAACAAGAACTGTGGGAATCCCTGGGAACTGAATGCAGGCCCCAGCTGACAGGCAATAAGAAGGTGACCATAGTCCTACAACTGTAAGAAATTATTTTCTACCTGTAAGCACACGAGGTTGGGAGAAGATAGCCCTCAGAAAGGAAAACAGCCTAGCTGACACCTTGATTGTAACCTTTTGAGACCCTCAGCAGGGGATCCAGCCAAATTTGCCTGGATTTCTTATCCATGGAAACTTGAGATAATAAATGTGTGTTGTTTTAAGCCACTAAGTTTATGGTAATTTGTTAAGCAGCAGTATAAAACTAATACACTGGACAGTCTAGGACGGCTTTACTCTCTTACCTGGTAATAGGCAGGCTATTAGGACTAGAGTGTTTGGGGAAACTGCTGCATCTGTCACATCACCTAGCAGACTAGCTCAGGCCTCTTCACATGGAATGGTTACAAGGTTCTTGTTAGCAGCAAGAGGGCAAAACTCCCATGTGTAGTTGCTGTGCAGGGCTCTGCTTGCATAACATTAAGGCAATAGTGCTCAACTGACCACTGTTTTGTCCGCCCAGGAAACCGACATTTTGCAGTCTGATGACTTTAGTTCTCAGTACTGGGCTGGGGTGGATGCTACTGCCAGCTAGTAGATAGAGGCCAGGGATACTGTTAAACATCTTATGATACTCAAGACTTTTATAACCAGAAATTAATCTGACTCAAAATACCAAGAATGTCAAAGTTGAGAAAACTTAGATTACTCTGTTGGTCACAAAGCAAGTCCCAAGAGCAATAACAAGGTTCTCTTTTTTTTTTTTTTTTGAGACAGTGCCTCAAGCTATGGCATCACAGCTCACAGCAACCTCCAACTCCTGGGCTCAAGCGAGTCTCCTGCCTCAGCCTCCCAAGTAGCTAGGATTACAGGCACCCGCCACAATGCCCAGCTATTTTTTGGTTGCAGCCATCATTGTTGTTTGGCGGCCTGGGCTGGATTCAAACCCGCCACCTTAGGTGTATGTGGCTGGCACCTTAGCCGCTTGAGCCACAGGCACCGAGCCAATAACAAGGTTCTCTTATTGAGAGGGGCTACAAAGGCACACTATCAAGAAGCACACCTGTAAATGGGAAGAATTTGTTGCAGCTCTTCTTGTGATCGATCACCTTTATTAACTGATATACAGACAAACCTGAAAAATGGCTGGCATTCCATTTTCTACTATTAGCAAGTCTATAGATGCAGAAAATATTTTTAAAGGCTGGGCGCAGTAGTTCATGCCTGTAATCCTAGCACTCTGGGAAGGTGAGGTGGGTGGAGTGCTTGAGCTCAGGAGTTTGAGACCAGCCTGAGCAAGAGCGAGACCCTGTCTCTATTAAAAATAGAAAAAAAAAATAATAATTGGGCATTGGGGTGCTGAGGCAAGAGGATTGCTCAAACTCATGAGTTTGAAGTTGCTATGAGCTGTGCCTCTATTGGACTCTATCAAGGGCAACAGAGTGAGACACTGTCTCAAAAAAGAAAAGAAAAAGTTCATAAATAAGAAAGTACAGGGTGGTGCCTGTGGCTCAGTGGGGTAGGGTGCCAGCCCCATATGCTAGAGGTGGTAGGTTCAAACCCAGCCCTGGCCAAAAACTGCCAAAACAACAACAACAACAACAACAACGAAGAAGAAAGTACAGAGAAATTATTTTTATTTATTTATTTTTTAGAGACAGAGTCTCACTTTATCGCCCTTGGTAGAGTGCCGTGGCATCATAACTCACAGCAACCTCCAACTCCTGGGTTTAGGCAATTCTTTTGCATCAGCCTCCCAAGTAGCTGGGACTACAGGCACCCACCACAATGCCTGACTATTTTTTGTTGCAGTTTGGCTGGGGCCAGGTTCGAACCTGCCACCCTCGGTATATGGAGCCGGCGCCCTACCCACTGAGCCACAGGCTCCGCCCAAGTACAGAGAAATTAATATAACAAATGACTATGAGCCTACCAGTCAGAGTTGAGAATGATGGAAATCTTTCCATAAGTCTTTGATTCTAATTTTTATCAAAAATTCAGGAAAAATAGTGCTTGAAAATTCAAGTGAAAAAAGCAGTTCCTTGTACCCCTTCTTCCTAACTTGATATTCTTTTTTATCTTTTCATTTTTTCTTTTCCTTTTCTTTTATAAATTTTGGAATCTTACGGGGGTACGTATGTTTTGGTTAAATGGATTGCTTTTGTACTTTGCTGTAAGTCAAAGTTTTAAGTGTCCTCTTCACTCCTAACTTGATAATCATTTCTACGTACTGTCCTTCTTCTTCCCCCGCTTCCTTTCTTTGTAGATTGTACATACTTTCCCCAGTGTAGTTAGATCTAACTTTGGATCAGTGTTCAGTGTTTTCATATTTTTTTAATAAGTGAATACAGTGAAATTGAGATATAATTTACATATAATCCATTGTGTATTTAAAGTGTACAGTGTGTGGCTTGGCACTGGCAGGTAGCTCAGTGAGGCCACGTATACCAAGGCTGGCGGCTTCGAGCCTGGCCTGGGCCTCCTAAACAACAATAACAAATGCAACCAAAAAATAGCAGAGTGTTTGTGGTGGGCGCCTATAGTCCCAGCTATTTGGGAGCATGAGGCAAGAGAATTGCTTAAGTCCAGGAGTTTGAGGTTGTTATGAGCTGTGACGCCACCACACTGTACTCAGGGCAAATAGACTCTGTCTCAAAAAAAAAAAAAAAGCGTACAATGTGATGAGTTTTGACATATGTATACACTCATATAATTGCTACTTTAGGCAAGATAGCATACATATTCATCACCTTAAAAAGTTTCCTTGTTTTTCTTTGCAGTCCATTCTGCCCTTCGTCCCCATGCAACTAAAAATTTGCTTTCTGTCACTATGGATTATCTTTACTTTTTCTATAATTTCACATAAATAGAACAGGATAGTATATACTTGCTTTTCCCTGTGTTTGTTTTTCATTCAGTGTGCTGATTTTGAGATTTGAGCCATTGTTGTTGTGTATGCTATTTTTCACTGCTTATTAGGATTCTGTTATGTGCCCATGCCATATTTTATCCACTCACCTGTTGAAGGATATTTGGATTTTTCAGTTTTGAACTATGAAGAAAGATATTATGAACATGTATATACAAGTCATTGTGTGGGTGTTTTCAGTTCTCCTAGGTAACATCTAGAATGGACAAATTGTATAGTAGATACGTTTAACATTAAATCAAACCCTTTATCTAGAAATTTACATTTATAAGAAATTTGCAGAGATAGCACAGAGTTCCTGTATATCTATATAAAGCCTCCCCAAATGTAAATGTCTTAATGGTACTTTTAAAAAATAAGAAATTCACCATGTGTAATGTTTCACACCTGTAATCCTAGCACTCTAGAAGCCTGTAATGGGAGGATTGTTTGAAGTTAGGAGTTCAAGATGAGCCAGCAATTCAAGACCCTGTCTCTACTATAAATAGAAAAATTAGGCCAGGCCAGTGGCTCATGCCTGTAATCCTAGCCCTCTGGGAGGCCAGGAAAGGTAGGATTGTTGGAGCTTAGCAGTTCAAGACCAACGTAAGCGAGAGTGAGACCCTGTCTCTACTAAAAATAAAAAAATTGAGGCAAGGGGATCGGTTGAGCCCAAGAGTTTGAGGTTGCTGTGAACTCTGATAATCCCATGGCACTCTACCAGTGGTGACAAAGTAAGACTGTCTCAGAAACAAAAAAGTACAGATCAGTTATTTTGTAGAAACTTCCTGGATGGAGTCTGTGTAGCATTAAGTACACTGAATACTTGCTTTTTCATTCTTGTGATACTTTACTCTGTTTCTACTCCATCCAGGTTAATACGAAAGATGTAAAGTCTCCATCCCTTTTATGGCTGAATAGTATTCCATGGTATACATATACCACGGACTCCATCCAGGTTACTACAAAAAATAGAAAGTTTTCATCTTTTTTTAAATGGTTGAATAGTATTCCATGGTATACATATACCACAGAAGGAAGTATTAGTTTGCCTACATGCCCACACAAGAGAAAACTCAATCCAGGCTTGGCGCCTGTGGCTCGAGCGGCTAAGGCGCCAGCCTCATACACCTAAGGTGGCAGGTTCGAATCCCCAGCCC
>NW_003852420.1:14487878-14489396 GCF_000181295.1 Otolemur garnettii
AAAAAAAAAAAAAAAAGAAAAAAAAAAGAAAACTCAATCCAATCCAAATTGGGGGGAGGTCCGAGGAGGGAAGAGAATTGTTGTATTCCTACTTAATGGGCACAATGTAAGGGTATATGGAACACCTCCTGGGGATGAGAGACAACTATAACAGGGACCTTACCTAACACATGCAAACATTGTAACCTAATCATTTGTACCCTCATTAATCTAAAAAAAAGTTCCTTAATTTGTGTTTTTCTGACGTTTTTCATTATTAGATTTAAGTAATGCAATTTTGATAAATATCTCAGAAATAATGTCCATAGTGTATCAGGAGGCACATGGTACCGGGTTGTCTGATGTCTGATAATTCAATCACTTGGTTTAGGTGGCGTCCACCTTGTTTCTTACCTGTTAGTATCTTATGAAGAGATACAGTAGTTCCCTCTTACCTGCTGGAGATATATTTGCTGACCTCCAGTGGATGCCTGAAACCACAGAAAGTACTGAATCCTGGATATGTCAAGTTTTTTCCTGTATAGAAGTATGATAAAGTTTAATACATAAATTGGGCATAGTGGAAGATCAATAACAGTAACAAAATTACATTTGCATCTACCTTTTGGCCCAGCATTTCCACATGGTTATTCAAGGTAATGTCATTTCTGCTTGCACAATATTAAAAAGCTGTCTAAATCCCCTTACATGGGGAGCAATTGTATAAAATCTGTTACTTTCACTTCATGAGTATTACACAGCTGAGAATTGAGACAATATCCACGAAATGACAGAATGATTTCCAGAATAAGTAAAAAAGCTAAGTATAATGCTGACTGTAGTATGCAGATTTTTTCTAAGGATGAAAAGGAAATAAAATAGATGTGTATATTGTCATTTTTACAAAAAGAAATAGAAATCAGAAACTTCATGAAGTTGGCTACTTGGGTAAGAGGGAGTAGAGTATTGGAGGGAAGGGACTTGGAGTGAAAGAGAGAGTTAGTGTCACTCTCTGAGTATAACCTTTTATTTCTTTGAGACAGTCTCACTTTGTCACCCTTGGCAGAGTGCCATAGTGTCATAGCTCATAGCAACGTCAAGCTCTTGGACTCAAGTGATTCTCTTGTCTCAGCCTCCCAAGTAGCTGGGACTTATAGGCTCCTGCTACAATGCCCAACTATTTTTAGAGATGAGGTCTTGCTCTGGCTCAGGTTGGTCTTGAACCTTTGAGCTTAGGCAATTCACCTGCCTCCGCTTCCCAGACTGCTAGGATTATAGATGCGTGAGCCACCACGCCTGGCTACCTTTTAAATATTTTTATCTTACAACCATGATATGTTTCACATCCTTCAAAAAAAAAAAAAAAAAAAACAAAGATGGAAACAAAAACTAAAATGGGCTACAAATAGAAAAGATGAACCCCAGTGATGTTAACAGCTGTAAAAAAAATTCTTTTTCTTTCTTTCTTTTTTTTTTTTTTTTTTTGAGACAGTCTCTCTTTTGGTTTTTCTTTGTGGATCTTCTGTTTGTTGGATGTGG
>NW_003852420.1:14489624-14503168 GCF_000181295.1 Otolemur garnettii
GTCCCAGCTACTTGGGAGACTGAGGCAAGAGAATCTCTTGAGCCCAAGAGTTTGAGGTTGCTGTGAGCTGTGACACCACAGCACTCTACCAAGGGTGACATAGTAAGACTCTGTCTCAAAAAAAAGAAAAGAAATAGCACTCTGGCTGAGAATGGTAGCCTGCATCTGTAGTCCCAGCTACTCTGGGAGGCTGAGGTGGAAGGATTGCTGCTACAGCCCAGGAGTTCAAGACTAACCTGGGCAACATAGTGAGACCCCTTGTCTCTTAACAGAAAAAGTAGAACTCTGCTGTTTGTTTGGGGGCTTGCTGTGAAATTTTATTTATCTTTGTTTTCTTTCAGTTTCTGCTTTTGTTTGTGTATTATTATAATCTTTCATGTGACAGATGTACTCAGATATCTGGTGATCATGGATAGGTCATTCATGGTGAGATAACTGATTGAGTCTGTATCTGTGGGCACTGTTTGTTGGCTGTTGTTTGTTTGTTTCAGTTGTCATTGTTGATTTTAGCTGGTCTGGGCTAGGTTTGAACCCGCCAGCCTTGGTGTATGTGACCAGTGCACTACCCACTGAGCTACAGGTACTGCCTTGGCTATTTTTTGTTGTTGCAGTTGTCATTGTTGTTTAGCAGTGCCTGGCCAGGTTCGAACCCTCTGCCTCGGTGTATGTGGCCAACGCCCTAACCACTGAGCTGTGGGCACGGAGCCAAGGTGTATTCTCTTAAACTAGACATTTTTTCTAGGAGGTGAAATCCTCTTATCTCTTGTCAGCTAGCCAAGAGTAGGCAGGGCTTAGGGTTAGGGCCACTACTATTCTTTGAGAAGCTTTAGGAGCCAAGTTAGGGAAATAGTCTTTAACTTCTTGCCTCTGTTCAGAGTGTGCCACCTCACTCCATCCCCCAACCCTTGAGCTATGCCTCATGTCTTCTTTTTGAGAACTTCTCTGGGTCAGTCTAGCCAGAATATAAATCTGTTTTCTTCTGGAGCTGGAGAAGAGTGTTACTTGACTGTGGGGACCAGGAGGAGACCTGAGGGATCTAATTTCTTATTTAGACTTTGAACCAGTTCTCCTATTCTCAGCCCCATGCCTCACCTCTGTCTGTAGTGGTTCCTGGTACCTGACAATCTCTGCCCCCTCTGGAGTTTTACAGAACTGACTGACTTGCTTTCTGTGGCTTTTCTCTCTGCAGCCTTGGACTTCAGCTTTCTTTCCTTGCTGAGTCAGTTAGTTCTTATCTTCCTACAATCCATCTTCCACGTTTTGTTGACATCTCTCATCTATTACATTTTTCCTCCCCCTTTATCTTTGTGCATTTGTACCTTTATTATTTCCTTATAGCCATGCTCATGAATCTTTAGGAAGATGCAGAGCAGGTCTGTTCATTTTGTTGTTTATTGCCCCCTCCCAAAATATAATATTTAATTTTTTTTTTTTGAGACAGAGTCTTTAGTTTATCATCCTCGGTAGAGTGCCATGGTGTCTTAGTTCACAGGAACCTCAAACGCTTAGGTTCAAGCAGTCCTCTTGCCTTAGTCTCCCAAGTAACTGGGACTATGGCGCCCTCCACAACTATTTTTAGAAACAGGGTCTCTCTTATTCTTTTGCTCAGGCTAGTCTCAAACTCCTGAGCTCAAGGGATCCACCTGCCTCATCTCCCAGAGTGCTAGGATTATAGGCCTGGAGCTACCTTGATAGGCCTAAAAATATTTTTTTAATGGAGGCTGGATGTGATGGCTCATGTCCATAATCCTAGCACTCTGGAAGGTCAAAAACGGAAGATTGCTTGAGCTCAGGAATTCAAGACCAGCCTGAGCCAAGAGTGAGACCCCATCTCTATGAAAAATAGAAAAAATTAGCTGGGACATAGTGGTGTGTGCCTGTAGTCCCACCTACTTGAGAGGTTGAGGCAGGAAAATCACTTGAGCCCAGGGGCTTGAGGTTGCTCAACTCAAACCTCATCACTGGTTAGCTGCGGTAATGAAGTGAGACTCACTTCCTCCACCCCCAATTAATTGATATGTAAGTGTACATATTTTAGGGATACTTGTGGTATTTTGGTATATGTATACAATGTTTGATCAAATCAGAACTTACCAAATCCAGTAACTCATATTACTTGTTATAAATTATATTTTCTAATTGGTGATGTTATTGCTGATATTAAGATCAGTTTCTTTGTTGTTGTATTTTGTTTTGTTATTGAGATAGTCTCACTTTGTTGTCCCAATAGACTACCATGGTGTCACAGCTCACAGCAACTTCAAACTCTTGGGCTCAAGTGATTCTCTTGCCTCAGCCTCCCAAGTAGCTGGGACTACAGTCGTCCACCACAACCCTTGGCTGGTTTCTCTATTTTTAGTAGAGAAGGAGTCTTGCTCTTGCTCAGGCTGATCTTAAACTCTGGAGCTTAAGCAATCCAATTGGGATAGCTATCATCTTAAACATTTACCTTTGCGTTGAGAACAGTATAATTCTTCTAGTTATTTTAATAATAAATTATTTTTAACTATAATTTCTCTATTATCAAATAATAGAACATACCACTTCTAATTTTATTTTTGTACTCCTTAACCAACTTCTATTTTGTCGTTGGTTAAATATGGGTTATGGGACCTCAGCTTTTGTGGCAAGAAAGTGGAAAATCCTTTGACTTCCATGTCAAACCCTACCTCTCTACCCCACCTGCCACCAGACCTATAGTCCTTGTTTCTTCCCAGTAGCAGCCACTGTCATTAATTTAGTGTGCATCCTTTCTATTCGTACATGTTCATGAAAAATGTTTGGCTTGTTTATATAGATGTATTTTTATGCTCTTTAACTAATGTTTAATAGTATGTCATACCCCATACCTCATTTTATTTATCCTTATTATGGAGATTTTTTTCCAGTCTTTTGCTATTAAAAAATACTGTTGTAATAGTCATCCTTTTACTTGTAGTCTCCATATACAAATATGTGAGAAATTCTCCAGAGCAGTGGTTCTCAACCTTCCTAATGTGGCAGCCCTTTAATATAGTTCCTGTGGATTGTGACCCACAGGCTGAGAACCGCTGCTCTAGAGTGAGAGACTGTTTCCTTACCTTTTTTCTTTTTTTGAGACAGAGTCTTACTAAGTTGCCCTTGGTAGAGTGCTGTGGCGTCACAACTCATAGCAACCTCAAACTCTTGGGCTTAAGCAGTTCTTTTGCCTTAGCCTCCCAAGTAGCTGGGACTAAAGGTGCCTGCTGCAAAACCAGGCTGTTTTTTGGTTGGAGTTGTCATTGTTGTTTAGCAGGCCCGGGCCAGGCTTGAACCTGCCAGCCTCCATGTCTGTGGCTGGTGCCCTACTCACTGAGCTATGGGTGCTGAGCCTCCTTACTAACTTTTCATATTATGGCATTCTTGGGTGAAATGGGAAATGTGATTTGGAGGCTCCTTCTATGGGGCTTCATGAGAAGAGTTAATTAAATTTTCTTTCTTTTTCTTTTTTTTTTTGAGACAGAGCCTCAAGCTATCCCCCTGGGTAGAGTGCGTGACATCACAGCTCACAGCAACCTCCAACTCCTGGGCTCAAGCGAGTCTCCTGCCTCAGCCTCCCAAGTAGCTGGGACCACAGACACTCACCACAACACCCAGTTATTTTTTGGTTGCAGCTGTCATTGTTGTTTTGGGCGGCCCGGGCTGGATTCGAATCCGCCACCTTAGATGTATATGGCTGGTGCCTTAGCCACTTGAGCCACAATTAATTAAATTTTCTTTACACTTTACCATGATGAGAAAAGTAGAATTATAGAAATTCCAAAATTTAAAAAAAATTTTTTTCTGAGAAATGTGCTTTGTAATGATTACAGTATCAGATTTTATGCTTAAAATGTCTATTTAGAATTTTTTGTATTTTTGATGAGTTCTTCAAACCTCTCATACAGGTCTATGCTTCTCCCCTTTTTTGAGACAGTCTCACTCTGTCGTTCTGGGCAGAGTGCAATGGCATCATAGCTCACAGCAACTTCAAACTCTTGGGCTCAAGTGATCCTCTTGCTTCAGCTGTCCAAGTAGCTGGAACTATAGTTACCATATAGGCACAATGCCCAGCTAGTCTTTCTATTTTTAGTAGAGATAAGATCTTGCTCTTGCTCAGGCTGGTCTTGAGCTCCTGAGCTCAAGCAATCCACCCACTTGAACCTCCCAAAGTGCTATAGGATTAAGGCTCAAGCCACTATGCCTGGCTTATCATCCTTTATTAACTATTCTAAAATCCAAAATATTTTGAGAACTGAAGTTTTTTCCCCCTGATTCATTTTGATAATAAGACCTGACCTGGCTAACCTTATTTGGTGGCTCATCCAGACCAACAAGGCTAAGTTAGCCTGTTTATTTCACTTGGCATGTGTGTATATTTTGTTTCAAAATGTATTTGAGATTGAGTTGCTGGTGATGTTAATATATAATGTATACACTATACAGGGTGTCCCTTAAGTTGCCATACATAGGGAAAATATTTACCAAATATTCATTACAGAATTTTACAAAATATTTTTAAAATATTCTTTGTGTTGGCCACCTTTTCTATAAAATTTTGTAATGAATATTTTGTAAGTAAGGTACATTTAGCTACAGTTTTCTGTTTTCTCTGTGTATGGTGACTTTGGAGGCCAAGTTTGGGGACACCCTATATTACCATACTAAAATTCAATAAATTCAGCTCGGTGCCTGTGGCTCAATTGGCTAAGGCACCAGCCACATACACCTAAGGTGGCAGGTTCGAATCCAGCGCGGGCCCACCAAACAACAATGATGGCTGCAACCAAAAAGTAGCCGGGCGTTGTGGCGGGTGCCTGTGGTCCCAGCTACTTGGGAGGCTGAGGCAAGAGACTCACTTGCACCCAGGAGTTGGAGGTTGCTGTGAGCTTGATGCCATGGCACTCTACCCAGGAGGATAGCTTTAGGCTCTGTCTCAAAATAATAATAATAATAATAATAATAATAAATAAAATTCAAGAAATTCTACATTCTAAAACATCTGAACCAAAAGTTTCATATATACCAGGGATTATAGGCCTGTGATCACCTTTGGTAGAAACTTTGCTTGCAGATGTGGATCGAAAATCACAGATAAGAATTATCTCTGATTAATGGAAACTCCTTTCTTGTCATTAATGAGATTCAGGCAATTTCTTTAAACTGCGTATATTCTAAGAAGGAGTTAATTTTTTAAATAACAGGTCTTTTTTAACAGCTGTGATATTGAAATGGCTTTTGATAATTCAAATGGATTCCAAATTCAATAGGATATTTTTACATCAAGTATTTTTTTTAAATAATGAAGTCTTTGTGAAGGCTGTGTACTAGTTTTAATTTTTCTTTAGAATTTATGTAATAAAATTAAAACATCATTAATGGCCCATGTTAGCCAGTTTTCCCAAGTTGAATTTTAACTTTCAATCTATAAACTTTCTGTACCCTTTAATGTTTTTGTGTGTTTTTCTTTGAGTAAATTCATTCACATTTTTAGAACTGTCCGTTAAATGTTGTAAGGTATCTTTAACTCAGTTTTACTGATACTTAATTTACAGGCCACACAATTCAATAGCTGTTAGGATAAACATAAAGTTATACAACCATCATCATGCTCTAATTCCAGACCATTTTTATCACCCCAAAAAGAAACCCACTACCTTTTATCAAAGTCATTCTCCCTTCATTCCTCTTCCTATTCCTTAGCAACTGCTAATCTACTAATGTCATTACTAGAGCTTTAAAGAAGGCGAGTCTTTTCATGTTTTTCTTCAAGAGTATTTTGTTATTTGTGACTGTTTGCTTTTCCACGTACAATCAAGTTCATGTAGAGAATATTATTGGAATTGCATTGAATCTACAAATGAATTTAGGAAGAATTGACTTCTTTAAAATGTTGAATCTTAATCAAGAACATGATGTAATTTACCATTTAAGTTTTAAAACTTTTTCAACAACGTTTTATGTTTTTATTATAATATGGTTATATTTCTTTTGTGCAGTTTATCCCTAGGTAACTCATATTACTTGTTACGAATTATGTTTTCTAATTGATGATGTTATATTGCTGATATTAAGATCAGTTCAGTTTTTTTTGTTGTTGTATTTCGTTTTGTTTTTGAGATAGTCTCACTTTGTTGTCCCAGTAGAGTACTATGGCGTCGCAGCTCATAGCAACTTCAAACTCTTAAGCTCAAGCAATCCTCTTGCCTCAGCCTCCCAAGTAGCTGGTACTACAAATGCCCACGACAACACTTGGCTGGTTTCTCTATTTTTAGTAGAGATGAGGTCTTACTGTTCTTGCTCAGGCTGATCTTAAACTCCTGAGCTTAAACAATCCACCTGCCTTGCAAGGCCTCCCAGAGGGCTGGGATTACAGGTGTGAGCCATTGCACCCAGCCAATTGATTTTTTAAATGTGATCTTGAGTGTCACAACCTGGCAGAATTCTCTGGTTGCTTCTGAGTCTTTTGGATCTTTGGTGTAAATAATTATACTACATGGAAATTGTTGACACTCTTTTGTCTCTTCTAATCTCTTCTCTTTTTATTATGTGTTCGTTAGGAATTATTGATTGCTTAGTATGTTTTTAGTTTTTAATAATTCATATTAAACACTTTTCAAGTCAGCCTTCTCCTAAAAGATAGTAGTTATTTCTTTACTTTTTTTTCTTTTTTTTGAGACAGAGTCTCACTATGTTACCCTTGATAGAGTGTCATGGTGTCACAGCTCACAGCAACCTCCAACTCTTGGGCTTAAGTGATTCTCTTGCCTCAACCTCCCAAGCAGCTAGGACCATAGGCACCCGTCACAACACCTGACTATTTTTTGGTTGTGGTTGTCATTGTTTGGCAGGCCTGGGCTGGATTCGAACCCACCAGCTCCTGTGTGTGTGGCTGGTGCCCTACCTGCTGAGCTATAGGCGCCAAGCCAGTAGTTACTTCTTGCTTAGGAAAGGTTTATCAGAACTATCAGGAAAGGAGAGGTATTTTATCTTTTCTTTACTTGAGTATCTAATTTTGGACAGTTTAAACTTTATCAGTTTAGATGTTATTTCTGTTTTATTCAGATCTGGAACTTGTTATAGTCATAGTGCCTTTTCCTTTTTTTAGAGACAGGGTCTGGCTGTTGTCCAGGCTGAAGTGCAATGGCAGAATTACAGTTCACTGCAGCCTCGAACTCTTGAGCTCAGGCCATTTTCTTATTTCAGCTTTCCCAAGAACTAGCATCACCATGCCTGGCTAATTTTTTTTTTTTTTTTTTTTTTTTTTTTTGCAGTTTTTGGCCAGGTCTGGGTTTGAACCTGCTACCTCTGGCATATGGGACCAATACCCTACTCCTTTGAGCTACAGGCGCCGCTTAAGTTTCTTTTGGGGGACAGAGTCTCAAGTGTTGCCCTGGTTAAGTGCTGTGGCATCATAGCTCATAGCAACCTCCAACTGGGGCTCAAGTGATCCCCTTGCCCCAGTTTTTCCATTTTTTAGTAGGGATGGGGTCTCACTTTTGCTCAGGCTGGTCTTGAACTCTTGAGCTCAAGCAGTCCTCCCACCTCAGACTCCCAGAGTCTAGGATTACAGATGTGAGCCACTGTGCCCTGCCTAGTTGTTTTTTTTTTTTTTGATACAGAACCTCAAGCTGTCCCCCTGGGTAGAGTGCTGTGGCATCACACTCACAGCAACCTCCAACTCCTGGGCTCAAGCAAGTCTCCTGCCTCTGCCTCCCAAGTAGCTGGGACCACAGGCACCCACTGCAACGCCTGGCTATTTTTTGGTTGCAGCCATCATTATTGTTTGGTGGGCCCGGGCTGGATTTGAACTCGCCACCTTAGGTGTATGTGGCTGGCTCCTTAGCCACTTGAGCCACAGGTGCTGAGCCTAATTTTTTTTTTTTTTAATAGAAATTGCATCTCACTATGTTGCCTAGGCTGGTCTTAAGACTCCTGGCCTCAAGTGATCATCCTGGCTTGGCTCCTCAAAGCTCTGGGATTACAGGTATAAGCCACCATACCTGGTCCCTTTTTATTTTTTAAAACTTCTGACTTAAGGAAGAATATTTTGTTTAGGTTTGTTTATTACTGATGGTTGTTTTTTAAATTCATCACTAACATCTTTTCCAGTTGCCTTGCCAACTTTATTCATTTTAAAGATATGTGTTAATAGGTGAATATAGGTAAAAAGGATGTGGCAAGTGTTTTTTGTGCTGTTTTATTCTTGCACTTGTCTGTAAGTTTGAACTTAATTCCATATAAAAATGTTTGAAATAGATTTGTAAAAGTAATACATGTCCCAGGTCAGAAAGGGTCTAGAATAAATAATTCTTACAATTTAAAAAAGACAAACAATGGGCGGTGCCTGTGGCTCAAAGGAGTAGGGCACTGGCCCTATATGCCGGAGGTGGCGGGTTCAAACCCAGGCCCGGCCAAAAACTGCAAAAGAAAAAAACAGAAAGAAAAAAAAAAGATAACTCCATCAAGAAAATAGGTGAAAGACTTGGATACTTCTTGGGTAAGCGCCTGTGGCTAAAGGAGTAGGGCGCCGGCCCCATATACTGGAGGTGATTCATGCCTGGCCCTGGCCAAAAAAAAGACTTGGATACTTCAAATGGTAGAGATGAGTATAGCTAATAAGGACACGAACACTCTGAAATCTTTAGTCATTAGGCAAATGAAAATTAAAACCACAGTGAGATTACCTTTCCACAAGAATGACTGAAATAAGACTGATCAAATATCACTGAGCAGTTGGAACTCTCATACAAAGCCATTGGGAGTGTAAATCTTTGGAAATCTGTTTGATAGGGCATTTTGGGTTTTGTTTTTTTTTTAAGTTAAATTTTGATTCATCTTATGACTCAGCTATTTTACCCAAGATACCCTAGACATTTACGCAGGATAAATGAAAGTCCATCTATAAAAGATGTTGTACAAGAATGTTCATATTAACTGTATTTATAATAGCCAAAATCTAGAAATAACTCAAATGTCCATTAACAAGAGAGTAAACAAATAGTTGTATATGAATGCTACTTTGTAGTATTAACAGACTAATGAATGCAGTACAAATGAGTATCATGAACATTAGGCTAAGCAAAAGAAGCCAGACAGATAGGAGCACATATTGTATGTTTTCATTTACATGAGCCCAAGAACAGGCAAAAGTAATTTATGGTGATAGAAATCAGAGGACTGATTGCTTTAGTGGAATGGGGGATGGATAGTGTACAGTGGGGATTGATTAGTAATGGGTACAAGGAAACTTGGGGGTGTTGGAAATGTTATCCATCTTAATATGTATTTATCAAAACTCATTAAACTTACTACACTTAGGATCTGTGCATGTCACTGCATATAAATTATACCTTAATTTTTGAAAAATAGGAGAAAGGATATGAAGAGGTGTATGTATTCCAGGGTCATTCTGTGTTGTAAGCAAAACACAGTCATCACACTCAGGAAATTTTTTTGTTGAGGGTTCTTGCTGTTTCTCAGGCTGGCCTTAAACTGCTGGGCTCATGTGATTCCCCCTTCCTCAGCCTCTTGAGTACCTTGGACTATAGCACATTACTCAACTTGTTACTTAGGAAATTTCATATTAATCCAACAGGGGCAGCACCCTTAGCTCAGTAGGGTGCTAGCCATGTGCACTAGGGCTGGTGGGTTTGAACCCAGCCCTGGCCTCCTAAAAACAAAAAAGTAGCCGAGCATTGTGGTGGGTGCCAGTAGTCCCAGCTACTTGGGAGGCTGAGGCAAGAGAATTTCTTAAGCCCAAAAGTTGGAGGTTGCTGTGAGCTGTGATACTATAGCACTCTACTGAGGGCAACATAGTGAGAATCTGTCTCAATAATAATAAAAAAATTAAAAAAGAAATCCAACACTACCATTTAGTATGTAGCTCACATTCAAATATCCCAATATTGTCTTAAAATTTGAGAAGAGTAGGTCCTCAAACCACCTGCCCCCATGGTAACTGTGATGATGGATGTGTTAATTTTGATTAATTATTTCATAATTGTATGCATATAGCAAACAATTACATTGTTCATTTTGAATACATACAATTTTCGTTTGTGAAATATACCTTAATAAAGCTAAGGAAAAACCAAGAAAGTATAGTCTTCTATAGTATTTTTTAATATTTAAGATTCTATGAAAGATCACCCATTACGTATTAATTCTTTTTTAAAGCTTCTTAATGAAAAACATTCTTGCAAAAAAAAAAAAAAGAGAGAAATCTTGAGTCCTAAGGCATATTTTCTGGCACCTATAACTTTCTAAAACCCATTTCCTTTTTGTCAAACTTCTAGAGTTAATGTATGAAAAGTTAATGTTAAGTCTGGGTGTGGTGGCTCATACCTGTAATCCCAGCACACTGGGAGGCCTAAGTGGGTGGATTGCTTGAGCTCAAGGATTCAAGACCAGCCTGAGCAAGAGGGAGACCCTGTCTCTACTAAAAATAGAAAATCTAGCCAGGGATAGTGGCCAGCACCTGTAGTCCCAAGCTACTGTAGAGGCAGAGGAAAGAGGATTGCTTCAGCCAAAGAGTTTGAGGTTGCTGTGAGCTATGATGATGCCATACAGCATTCTACCCAGGACAATGGAATGAGACTCTGTCTCAAAAAAAAAAGTAATGTTATCAAACTTAGAGAGTTTATATGGAAAGATTAATGCCCTTAAAAATTGCAGGATTAGGCTCAGCGCCTGTGGCTCAAGTGGCTAAGGCACCAGCCACGTACACCTGAGCGGGTGGGTTCAAATCCAACCCGAGCCCGCCAGACAATGACGGCTGCAATCAAAAAATAGCCAGCGTTGTGGTGGGCACCTGTAGTCCCAGCTATTTGGGAGGTGGAGGCAGGAGACTCACTTGAGCCCAGGAGTTGGAGGTTGCTGTGAGCTGTGATGCCACAGCACTCTACCCAGGGGGACAGCTTGAGGCTCTGTCTCCAAAAAAAAAAAAAAAAAATGCAGGATTAGAATTGCTAATATTTATTTATTTTGAGACAGTCTCACTATGTCACCCTTGGTGGAGTGGCGTCACAGCTCACAGCAACCTCCAGCTCTTGGGCTTGAGCATTTCTCTTGTAAGCCTCCCACGTACTAGGACTATAGGGCACCTGCTTCAATGCCTGGCTATTTTGTTATTGTTGTTTAGCAGGCCTGGGCTGGGTTCCAACCCGCCTGCCTTGGTGTATGTGGCTGGTGTCCTACCCATTGAGCTATGGGTGCCGAGCCATGTTTTATTTTCTTAAAAGTTTCTTTTTTCTGGCTGGGGGGTATGGCTCACACCTGTAATCTTAGAACTCTGGGAGGCTAAGGCAGGCGGTAGGCTTGTGCTCATGAGTTCTAGACCAGCCTGAGCCAGAGTGAGACCCCATCTCTAAAATAGCCAGGCGTTGTGGCGGCAGCCTGTAGTCCCAGCTACTTGGGAGGCTGAAGCAAGAGGATCGCTTGAGCCCAGGAGTTTGAGGTTGCTGTGAACTATGATGCCACAACACTGTACCAAGGATAACACAATGAGATTCTGTCTCAAAAGAAAGAAAAAAGCCTGGTATTGTGGCAGGCACTTGTAGCCCCAGCTGCTTGGGAAGCTGAGGAGAGAAGATCTCTGGGGCCAAAGAGTTTGAGGTTACTGTGAGCTATGACTCTACTGTGAGCTACTGCACTCTACCCAAGGGGAGAAAGTGAGACTTTGTCTCCAAAAAAAAAAGTTTCATTTTCCTATTTGTTTTTTACTGAAAAGTATATGGCTTTAGAAATTTCTGGGCAGTTTGAATTGCAAACAAGAATACCCTATTTCTGTTTATTTGATTGAGGAGATTTGTAATCAATACTAGATATCTTTACTTAGCGGTTGGTAAAACATTTAGGACCTTAATTTTTCGTTTTAAATATTATTCTCTTGATCACACACAAAAAAATACATGTTAATTGTAGAATACGCCCGAAATTAAAAGTACTTAAAACTCTTACCACTGAAGGCCAGGCATGTTCATTCACCCTGTAATCCTAGCACTCTGGGAGGCTGATGCAAGTGGATTGCCTGAGCTCATGGGTTCAAGACCAGCCTGAGCCAGAGCAAGACCTCTTCTCTAAAAATAGCTGGGTGTTGTGGCAGGTGTCTGTAGTCCCAGCTACTTGGGAGGCTGAGGCAAGAGAATCACTTGAGCCCAAGAGTTGGAGGTTGCTGTGAGCTGTGACACCACAGCACTCTACCCAGGGTGACAAAGTGAGACTCTGTCTCAAAACAAACAAATAAAAAAACTCTACCACTGAGAGAGATCATGGTTAACAACTCATGAGAATTTCACTTGTGTTTTTCTATATAAAAACACTCACATAGGCTTGGCACCTATAGTTCAGTGGCTAGGGCGCCAGCAAAGTACACTGGAGCTGGCGGTTTGAACCCAGCCTGGGCCTGCCAAACAACAATGACAGCTACACCCAAAAAATAGCCAGGCATTGTGGCAGGCACCTGTAGTCCCAGCTACTTGGTAGGCTGAGGTAAGAGAATAGCTTAAGCCCAAGTGTTTGAGGTTCCTGTGAGCTGTGATGCCATGGCACTCTACGTAGGGTGACATAGTGAGACTCTGTTTCAAAAAGAAAAAATCACATGAATTTTTATTTTTAAAAAAGGATTATGTAATAATACTGTAGGAATTTAACTGCCTAATTCATTAACTGTACCATTAGCATTTCTCCTGCCATTAAATACTCTACATGTACAGCTTTATTTTGAAGGCCTGACTATGGTAGTGTTACTTGTTGGAAAAACTATTTTTGTTTTTAAACTTTTTAAATTTTAAAACTATAATACAGTGAAATGCATAGGACACAAATGTTCAGCTTAATGAATCCTTATAAAGTGAACACCCTTGTAACTGCTACTCAGGTCAAGACACTGAACATGGCCAACAGCCAGGAGCCGCCTGCGTGCTCCTTGCCAGTCACAGCCCCATTCTTCCCCCTGAAGGTAACTACTATCCTGACTTTATGGAAGTTACTTTCTTGCTTTTGTTTCCGATGTTTGCATTCCTTTCTTTATAGTTTGCTTGTTTTTAAACTGTTTACAAGTGGTGTCATCACAGCATACATTCTTTTGTGTCTGGCTTTCCTCCGATATTTTGTTTTTAAGAGTTATCTGTCTTCATTTTTTTATTATATAATCCTTTTGTTGAATACACTACGACTTGTTGGTTCTACTGTTGATGGCCACACTGCTTGTTTACAGTCCAGGTTACAAATGCTGTATCCATGAACATTCTGGTTGTATTTCCGGATACGTGTACCCATGCATGTACTTCTCTAGGGAATTTAAACCTAGGAGTGATATTGCTGGGGTAGGAGGATGTTTGTTTCTTCACCTGTACCACATAATGCCAACGTGTTTTCTCAAATGACTCAGGTCAGTTTTCAGTGAACATGTTCCGCATCCTTATTAACACTACTTAATATTCAAACTTTAATTTTGGCTCGGCGCCTATAGCTCAACCGGCTAAGGCGCCAGCCACGTACACCTAAGGTGGCGGGTTCGAATCCCCAGCCCGGACCCGCCAAAC
>NW_003852420.1:14503410-14505083 GCF_000181295.1 Otolemur garnettii
TTTTTTTTTTAATTTGCATTATTTTGTGCTTTCCTTATTGTTAGTAAGGATACCCTTCATGTGTCTATTGGTCATTTAATATATCCTCTTTTGTTCAGTGCCTAATTCATCTTTTTTTCTTCTGAGTTGTTTTTTTTCATTTTACATAGTTTAGATACAAATTCTTCATTGGTTAACAGGGTTGCAAATATCTCCTCTAACCTTGAGGTAGTTTGAGCTTTTCACTCGGGTGTCTTTTGTGAATAGATTTTCATTTTAATGTAGTTTAATTGGTTAATTTTCTCTGCTGTAAGAATTAATGCTTTTTGTGTCCTGTATAGGTCTTAGAAGTACTGGATTAAAAGTTACAGAAATTTTTTTAGGTTTTTGCTAGCAGTTTACTTTCCTGCTGGTAGTGCATGAACCTTTTGATACCATTTTTATTTTCACCAACAGTGTATGTATGATTTTCCCACAAACTTGCCGGAACTGGAGATTTGACGTCAACTTTGTCAATGTATTTGAATTCCTTGATCATTAATTAATGAGTATTTTATCTTAGTTTACCCCTAAGAGTCACAGATTAAGTTTGTTTCATTATTCTGAGAACATGGTAGTCAATAAGCGTATCTGTAAGATTAATAATATTCTTTAGCTTTTGATCCTGAGGAGCATTTGCTGGCTAGTAGTGAAAAGAGAGATAAAGATCTAAAAAGCAGTTTTCTTTTTCATTAATTTGAGACAGCATGAATTTGGCTAAAATTAATAAAACAAATTAAAACTAAATTGATTAAACCTTAATGCACTGTATAAAGAGATCCATTAAATTTGAGTTAGATTGTTGTGGGTTCCCCTTTTAAATTTATGGTATATTTTTAAGAGCTAGAATCGTGACTACCTATTCACACATTTTTATCCAAAGAAGATGACATTTCCATCTTCTACCCCAACTGTTCTCTTCCTCTTTCCAGCCCCCAATATTCATTCCATATTTCTTCCTAGTGTTGGGATATGAGACAGCTAAGTTCTCCTTGGGAATAAGTAGAGTTTTAATTTTGAGACTATATATACAATGAGCCTGTTGGAAGAAGCTTTTGTTAGGAGATAAAATTGGGGATGAAGCTCTCCCCTCTACTCAAGTCTTGTTGCCATAAATTTAGTTTGGTTTAGATCTTCCTCAGTTTTCACTGGACTTCTGTCATAGTCTCTTGTTACAGCTTCTGTAATTCTGTGGTTGACACAATGAAATTCCTAAATCTCAGATCATTCCCCTGATTAATATCCTTCAGAATCTCTGAAACAGTCATAGTTTTAATCTCTCCCCACATGTCCTATTGTACTCTGTAGCCTCCTACTTAACTAGTTCCACATAGCCCTACTGAAATCACAATTTCCTTGTGTTTCGTGTTTGCTTATCTCACTATCTAGAACTTCCTACTTTCTTACTGCTGACAGAAGCTTCTGCTCAGTAGCTAACTTTAAAACTCAGCAGCTCGGCTTGGTGTCTGTGGCTCAAGCAGCTAAGACGCCAGCCACATACACCTAAGCTGGTGGGTTTGAATCCAGCTTGGGCTCGCCAAACAACAATGATGGCTGCAACCAAAAAATAGCAGGGTGTTGTGGCAGGCCCCTGTAGTCCCAGCTACTTGGGAGGCGGAGGCAGGAGACTCGCTTGAGCCCAGGAGTTGGAGGTT
>NW_003852420.1:14505103-14545366 GCF_000181295.1 Otolemur garnettii
CCCAGGGCAACAGCTTGAGGCTCTGTCTCAAAAAAAAAAAAAAAAACAACAACTCAGCTCAGGCAACACATCCTCTTGGAAGCCTTGTCTCCCTCCTCCTGATTCATGCCCTGTACCACCTGTGCCTGCTTTCCCCCATCTCAGTGAGTTAGGTGCCGCCTCTTCTGGGCAGTGTTACTTCTTTTGCTATGTTTATATTGTATTTGATTTTCTTTCCTACTCAGTTGAGCTCCCTCAGGATAGGGCTCTGATCCCCACTTCTTATAATCCCACCATTCCCAGAACAGCATGGTGTAGCTTATAGGAAGCACCCTATAAATGATTAATGCAAAATTATGTCTAACTTTATTGATGATATTTATGAAAAGAACTTAAGAAAGAGGTCAGTTAAACAGGGATACGAGTTTATCAATATTCTAAACCTCTCTTCTCCCAAAGCATACAAATTTAGGAATGCTCACCATGCTTGTAGGATTTGTAGGATTTCGTTCACCTGAGTTGTGCCTTGCTGTCACAGAAGGATGCCCTGCAGTGGTCTCGCAACCCAGCTGCAGCGGAGGGAGAAGAGCCAGAGGACACAGCTGATGTGGAGAGCTGTGGGTCTAATGAAGCCAGCACTGTGAGTGGTGAAAATGATGGTAAGGACCCTTAACTGCCTGGGCGAGGGAGCCACAACAGGTGCTAGGAACTAACCTTTATTTCCTCTTTTCCAGTATCTCTTGATGAAACATCTTCAAATGCATCATGTTCTACAGAATCTCATAGCCGGCCTCTTTCTAATCCCAGAGACAGCTATAGAGCTTCCTCACAGGTAGGGAGACAAGGCTAGGAGGGTGAATGATGGCAGGCACAAAACAAGGTTCTTCCTCCTCTTGCTAGGTAGCTATGGACATGGTCAAAGGGTGGAGAACAGAAGTTTGGTCTCCACTTGTTAGTGCCATTTTGGGCAGTAGGTCTGAGAGGAAAATTTATTTGGGGGGGGGGTATTGGATTTGGGGGAATTTAAATGGCCCCAGGACCATGGCTGAGTGGTTCATTCTTTTAAAACACACATGAACATCTGGGGAGAAATACAGTATAGTGCAGACTGATGAGAACATGAGTTTGGGATTCAGTAGTTTGAGTGATAGCCCTGCCACTTACTAGCTATGGGACTTAGGGCAAATTCTTGACCTGCAAACTGGGGATAATAATACTGTCTTGTAGCTTTGGGTTATCCTTGGCATGATGCCTGGCAGTCAGTGCCCTTGCAAGCATTGCCCAGCAAATCTAATTGATCTATTTTACAAAAGAATAGGTAGAGATGGGAACGAGAAAGAGTGCTGCGGTGGCTTGCAGGTGACTTGGGCTCCATTTTTATTCCTTCTGGGAACACAGGCAAACAAACAAAAGAAAAAGACTGGGGTGATGCTGCCTCGAGTTGTCCTGACTCCTCTGAAGGTAAACGGGGCCCACGTGGAATCTGCATCAGGTATGTGTAAACTCATAATTGTGACACTTTTTCCTCAGGTCCTAGGAACTGAGTCTCTCTCTGTCAGCAGTTTCTGACCTAGTAGTGTGATGCTAGTAGATCTGTTGGGCCAGAGTCAGGAGATCCAGCCCCTCTGGAAGGCAGCAGGCTGTGGGGGTGAGGCCTGCCATGGGTTCCCGTGCTGGGCTGAGCTCCGTGCCTTCCTCTTTGCCTCCCAGGGCAGTCATGAGGATCCACTGAATGATTGTGTCAGTGGGTTGTAAAAGGTGCAGTGCTGTACAAATGCAGGTGATGGTTTGGCATTCTTAAAATGATATTTTAAAGCCAGACCGTGAGCTGGTGGTTTCTGCTAGCCCAGGGCTAGGAAATGGCAGCACCCTGGTCTTGCTGGCAGCATCTCGGGGAGAGTTGGGAGAAACAAGCTTGTCTGAGAGCCATGGGCGTGGCATGTGATGCTTTTGACCAATGGAATGCTGTGCCTTCAGGGTTCTCGGGCCGCCACGCTGATGGCGAGAGTGGCAGCCCATCCAGCAGCAGCAGCGGCTCTCTGGCCCTGGGCAGCACTGCTATTCGTGGCCAGGCCGAGGTTGCCCAGGACCCTGCCCCGCTCCTGAGAGGCTTCCGGAAGCCGGCCACAGGTGAGTGGCTCAGCACTCATTTCTCTGTTTGTAATGGGACCCCCAGCAGGCCTAGTGAGAAGATGATGTCTTCTATTAAAAGTTCCTTTACCGATTTATTTTTACTTCTTGGGTGGCCCTCTATTTTTTATTTTTATCTTATAATTTGGTTATTTCCTGTGTAGATCTCTGCTAGACAGTCAGAGAACTCCTTGCAGGCAGAGATTGTGCCACATTGCTCCTGTATGTCGTTTTAGGGCCTAGCCTGTGCCTGCCTTGATATAGCTTAGCAAGTGTTTGAGTGAAAATTGCTTCTGAGATTCTCAGTGAAGAACTCCAACACCTGTTTCTTTTTTTCTTTCTTCGGTAGCTTCCTGCCACATTTGTTCTCAACATCTGTAGTCTCTACCAGACTCTCCTTTTTTTTTTTATCAATATGTTGGGTGGAAGCATATGTCAAATTTTGGGGATGCAAACAATTTAGGTAATGCTACACTGTGTACCTGTCACCCCCCAGTAGGGTTATTTGCAATGCTAGTATGCTATTTGCTATTTCAGGATTTATTTCTTATGGCCCACATGCTGACGTTTTTTGTAAATGGGCCACATGAAACCATTAAGAAGACTAGCCTTTGCTTCTGAAAATTAATAAACCATTGCCCAAGCGGGAACTAGGTTTGCTGTCTTACTGCTTTTCTAGCTCATCAGCAGTGCTTATCCATGGTCTCACAGGTCTCTATTATTAGTGTGTTTTTCAAATAAAGTAACATTTACTTAGGCTTTTGTGAGAGGTATTAACATCTCACTTGGCTTTTAACAACCCTTAGTACATTTCTACATGGAGATCAGATTTTTCTAGCTTATTCACAGAGGACTTTTGCAGATTTTCTGTAGCATACTAACTAGATTTGCTTTTAGACAACTTCCACCATTTCTCCAGTTAGGCTTTGTGGAGCCTGTTCTCCAGCTTCAGAGGGAAGCTTAGAACCTGCCCCCTGCCTGGTTTTTCTTGAGAAGAATGTCGTCTTCAGGCTGTAATACAGCTTGGTACATAGAGTGTTGTCTGAAGGGATGCAAGGCCAAGTATTCTCTTAGGTTTGATTGCAGCGACAGTAACCTGGAAAGAACAGGTTAGGATGGACTAGATAATTAAGCAGATTGTGTGCAGATAAGTTCTGGGAAGCTTGGGTTCTACCACCAAAGTTTTCCCATCAGTTGGCATTTACTTTTTTGCTTTAAAAAGTTGAATATACCTCGGTGCCGCTTGCTTCGAAAATCACAGGTCAGATGAAACGCAACAGAGGAGAAGAGATAGATTTTGAGACGCCTGGATCCATTCTTGTCAACACCAATCTCCGTGCCCTGATTAACTCTCGGACCTTCCATGCCCTGCCATCGCACTTCCAGCAGCAGCTCCTCTTCCTCTTGCCTGAAGTGGACAGACAGGTACACACAGGCAGCCGCCTTTTTGTCTCTTTCTAGGTGGGCTTCTCTTCTCTTTTAAGTTTATTTATTGGATTCCCCCTTCCTTGATCCTTCTAGGTGGGGACAGATGGCCTGTTGCGTCTCAGCAGCAGTGCACTAAATAATGAGTTTTTTACCCATGCGGCTCAGAGCTGGCGGGAACGCCTGGCTGATGGTAAGTTGACTTTGTCATTCCAGATCAGTTGAGATGGTGCCTTCTGTGTGTGGTGTGGCATGTCTCCTGGCATTTAAAACCTGAGCACTCACTTTTTACCAATCTTTTTATTTTTAAGGGCGATTCTGTATAAGGTAGGCTTTCCTCACAATACTAGTTAAGTGTAGTGGGTTTAATTAAGGTGCCACACAGCTCTGAAGAGGTAACAGGATATCTGGACTCGCACTGTGATTCATGTACATAGAGTGTACTTGTCACTTGGAGTGATGGTTAGCTTCTCTGAATTTAATTTTGTGGATGAGCTACAGGGGGAACGTGTTGGGAGGACTCCAAGATCACTCTTAGGTTTGATAATTTGTTGGCCGGACTCAGAATACAGTCATGCCCAAGTCTGTGATTTATTACAATAAAAGAATACAAAGCAAAATCAGCAAAGGGGGATGCACATGAGGGGAGGTAGTCGGAGGTCCAGAGGAAAGGAGGTGTGGGCTTCCAAGGTCCTCTCTCAATGGAGTCACATAGGACACAATTCCCCAGCAACAGATTGTGACAATGTGTGTGAAATATCTACCAGGGAAGCCTGTTAAAGATTTCCCAGGGTTTTTATTGGGGGCTAACCATGTAGGACGCCAGTGCCTGGCACATATCCAGATTCCCAAAAGGAAAGCAGATGTTCACCATAAACCATATTGTTTGCATAAATAGTTTAGGGATAGTGAGCCACTCCTTTCAGTTATGGTGATGGGAACCCTCCTGAAATCCTCAGTCCCAGATGTCAGCCAAGGGCCATCCTCAAAAGTAGAGAGGCCTTTCTAAGTAAGGGAAAGCAGTCAGGCCTACTATGTTAACTTGCTTCTCCACAGGAAGTGAGAATGGTTCTTTTGTTTGTTGTTTTGCTTTTTTGATCAATGTGTGGTTTGCACTTGGATGACTGAGTACTGTAAAGAAGAGTAAATTCCACTTACAGCAGACTTGTTAACTCTGTCCTGAGTAAAAGCATGACGTGGAAGTGCCTCTGGGAGAGACAGGAGTGTGCTCTTTTAAAACTCCTGGTATAGTAGAACTGGAAATTTCAGATGTTCATAATACCCTGAAGGCATTCACTAGAAAAGTTGTATTTCTCTTTAGGTGAATTCACTCATGAGATGCAAGTCAGGATAAGACAGGAAATGGAGAAGGAAAAGAAGGTGGAACAATGGAAAGAAAAGTTCTTTGAAGACTACTATGGACAGAAGTAAGGCACTTTCAGCTATGAGTCTTGGTCTGGGCTTTTGAGGGGATGGGGTCAGATGGTCTCAATAGTGAATACAGACATTCTATGGATTACGAACAAGATAGGCTCTTATAGGTTGGTTCTTAAGGTTGAATTTGTTGTATGTAAGTTGGAATAGTTACATTTATGTATTACCTATAATGCCCTTGTTCGTAAGTACCAATCATATGCCAGTCAGATGTCTGTAACTCAGAATTACTGTAATAGCCTCTGTAAGTGCAGGTTGTACATAAGTTGGAAATGTATAACTTGTGGATTGCCTATAATATTTGTTGGACAAGAATGTGAAGATTTTGTGACTTGGATCACTTAATGCCTTTCATGGTGAGGCTAATGTATTTTTTTATTGTTAGTGTTATGCACTGTGAAGATTTGTTTTGTTCTGAGATACTGTGCTTCTAGGTGTGTGTTATTCATAGATATAAAAGAGACCTCCTCCGTCTGGCCTGTAACTGATGGTGTGAATCTGGTTTGCAGATTGGGTTTGACCAAAGAAGAGTCATTGAAGCAGAATGTGGGCCAGGAGGAGGCTGAAATCAAGAGTGGCTTGCGAATCCCGGGAGAATCAGTGCGGCCACAGCGTAGTGTGGCTACCCGACAGCGAGATGGGCATTTTAAGAAACGGTCTCGGCCAGATCTCCGAACCAGAGCCAGAAGGAATCTGTATAAAAAACAAGAGCCAGAACAAGCAGGGGTTGCTAAGGATGCAAAATCTGTGGCACCAGACATCCCCCTCTACAAAGATGGGGAGGCTGAAACCAACTTAGCAGGGAGGAGCAGTCCCCACTTGCCAGGCATGTCCTCTGCAGCACCCAACCCAGAGGGTCCCAAGTTCCCAGCTGAACCCACAGGTTCCCAGATCCCAACTGAGCTGGACAACTTGGCACGTGCCTCTGCATCTCCAGACAGAATTCCTAACTTGCCTCCAGAGACTGTGGATCAGGAGCCCAAGGATCAGAAGAGGAAATCCTTTGAGCAGACGGCCTCTGCATCCTTTCCCGAAAAGAAGCCCCGGCTTGAAGATCGTCAGTCCTTTCGTAACACAATTGAAAGTGTTCACACCGAAAAGCCACAGCCCACTAAAGAGGAGCCCAAAGTCCCGCCCATCCGGGTAGGAGACTGTTTAATTCTTGGCTGCCCTGGAGCCAGATTTCCTTTGAGGGTCATAAGATTATAGAGTCTCTTTGCCCTTGGGGCTTTGAGTTAATTCTGTGGGAATGTAGAGTTTCCTATGAGAGAGCCTTTCTGGGACTGATTAGAGAGATAGAGTTCTTCCTTTTTGTTCACTCTTGAAGTTATCTCTAGAGATCAGAATCTTTGGGAGTTTTTAAATCTTTTATTAGGTAGTGTTAGAGTCTTTGCTGTAGTGACTCACACCGTCCCACCAGAAATTAAATTTAGATATGTGGCATATAACAGCCCTTGAGTAGAATCTTCTCCAAATGGTATGGTGTCATGAGCAGCCATTTTACTATGCTTATTTCATTTTTAGGGAAATTGATTCTGTATGCTATGACTCCTATGCTCCTAGAATACTACTTTTGCTTTATAGTTCCTAGGTCGGATTTCTTCGTCAATTAAAACTATTTTCTAACTGTTTTCTTGTAGATTCAACTTTCACGTATCAAACCACCCTGGGTGGTTAAAGGTCAGCCCACTTACCAGATATGCCCCCGGATCATCCCCATCACGGAGCCCTCCTACCGGGGCTGGACTGGCGCCAGGACCCTCGCAGACATTAAAGCCCGTGCTCTGCAAGTCCGAGGGGCGAGAGGCCACCAATGCCATCGAGAGGCGGCCACCACTGCCATCGGAGGGGGGGGTGGCCCGGGTGGAGGTGGCGGCGGGGCCACCGATGAGGGAGGTGGCAGAAGCAGCAGCAGCAGTGGTGATGGTAGTGAGGCCTGTGGCCACCCTGAGCCAAGGGGAACCCCGAGCACCCCTGGAGAGTGTGCGTCAGATCTACAGCGAACACAACTATTGCCGCCTTGTTCTCTAAGTGGGGAGCATACCCAGGCTGGAACTGCTGTGTCTAAAGCCAGGAGAGAGGACCTGGCTTCTCCTGAACAGGAGGAAAGCTGCCCACTACAGAGGGTTCCAGGTGTATTCACAAGAGGGCTGGAAGATGCCTCCCAACTCCCCATTGCTCCCACTGGGGACCAGCCATGCCAGGCTTTGCCTCCACTGTCTTCCCAAACCCCAGTAACTGAGAGATTAGTTGAGCAGCCTAAGTTGCATCTAGATGTTAGAACTGAATGTGAGTCTGGTACCACTTTCTGGGAAGGGGATTATGAGGAACAAGGACCCAGAGTCCTCCCAGAGGAGGGTCCTGTTCAGTCTCTGGTAGGAGATGTATTAGAAGAAGGAACTGCCTTGGCTCTTGATAGTGATCCCACTGTGACAGGTCCTGTAGATGTGACCCTTAGCTCCATACCTGAATCATCATTGGGTGATTGTCTGCAGGACAAACCATTTGATGACAAAGTAGGACTTGGTGACCCATGCCCTTACATGAGGGAAAGTGATCCTAGGCGAGAACACTTGAAAACCAAGGTTCTCATTTCTGACAGTGCTACTCCTTGGCTGCCAATCCCATCAGATGATGAGGTAGTAAAACAGCCTGATTTAGAATCTAGAGAAAACGTACCACGTATTGAGCCCCAAATTGGGGAAGAGTGGGAGAAAACTCCCTTCATTCCTGCATTGCCTGGGGGGTTGACAGCTAAGGAGAGCCTAGATCCCTCTGGCAGCCTTCCTTCACACTGGACGGTGCTATCTAAAGGAGGTGTTGACAGCATTGGCAGTGCCTACAAACAGGTGGACGCTGAAAAGTTAAAAATCAATGGAGACTCTGAAGCAGTGAGTCCTCACAGCGAGTCCACAGAGACAGCCTCTGACTTTGAAGGCCACCTCACTGAGGACAGCAGTGATGGTGACACTACTGAAGCCACAGTGGTAAAGGGATCCTCAGTAGACAAGGATGAAAAACATGATTGGAACCGATTTGCCTCACTGTCCAAGGTGAATGGTGACCTGAATCTGGTTACAAGGACAGACGGAATGGTTGCTTCTCAGAGCTGGGTATCTCGAGTATGTGCAGTCCCCCAAAAGATCCCAGACTCCCTGTTGCTGGCCAGTACTGAGTACCAGCTGAAACCCACATGCCCAGCCAGGCCCGGTCCCTTGGTGGAGCCTACTAACTCACTTGTGATACAGTTCCTACAGAGTAAGTTGCCCCTAGAGAATGTTCTTCCTCCAGCCCATGCTGGCAGCAAGCCAGAATCCCCACAACTATCACTTACAAAAGAGCAGAGCCATAGTGGCATGGGGGGTTTGCATCATCCTGGGGAAAACGGTCATGGGGTTATCAGAAGCAGCCCCACTTCTTTGAGCACTTTGAAGGAGCCTCTCCTGCCCAAGAGCTATGATGTAGGCACTAATCTTGCCAGGATAGGGACCACCCAGGCTGCTGGAGTGCCCCAAAAGATTTCTAAGACAGCCCCAAGTTTTGACTCCCTACATACAGTGACACATCCAATGACTTCCTCTGGGAAAATTGAAGGGTTGGGTTCCAAAGAGCAGTTCTCTTCCTTTAATTTTGAAGATCAGAAGGAAATCCATGCCATGTCCCAGTGCAGTAATTCAAATGCTGCTCCAGGCAAAAGTCCAGGAGATCTCACTACCTCGAGAGCACCTTGTTTCTCATCTCCAAATGTGATCTCCTTTGGTTCAGAGCAGACAGGCCGGGCCCTGGCTGATCAGGACAATGTTGTGGGACAAGGGAAGAAGCTCTTTGGCTCTGGGAGTGTGGCTGCAACCCTTCAGCGTCCCAGGCCTGCAGATCCAACACCACTGCCTGCTGAGGTCCCTCCAGTTTTTCCCATTGGGAAGTTGGGGCCAAGCAAAAACTCTGTGTCTGGTGGAATACAGACTGCAACAGAAGACTGGGCTCCAAAGCCGCCACCTGCCTCTCTTGGCAGCATCAAAAATGAGAAGACTTTTGTTGGGGACCCTGTCAAGACAAGTGCTGAGAGCAAGAAAGCTGTTGGGCACAGTCCTCTGGACCTGGTAGGTCACTTGCAAGGGATGCCTTTTGTCATGGATCTGCCCTTCTGGAAATTACCCCAAGAGCCAGGGAAGGGGCTCAGTGAGCCTCTGGAGCCATCTTCTATCCCCTCCCAACTCAACATCAAGCAGGCGTTTTATGGGAAGCTTTCTAAGCTCCAACTGAGTTCCACCAGCTTTAATTATTCCTCCAGCTCTCCCTCCTTTCCCAAAGGCCTTGCTGGAAGTGTGGTGCAGCTGAGCCACAAAGCAAACTTCGGTGCGAGCCACAGTGCATCACTCTCCTTGCAAATGTTCACTGATAGCAGCACAGTGGAAAGCATCTCGCTCCAGTGTGCATGCAGCCTGAAAGCCATGATCATGTGCCAAGGCTGTGGTGCATTCTGTCACGATGACTGTATTGGACCCTCAAAGCTCTGTGTATTGTGCCTTGTGGTGAGATAATAAATTATGGCCATGGGAAAAACTGTATATTTAGTGTGTGTATTTTGATAATGATTGATCTTAAATCTGTATACAGAATATCATTGATATAATACTCTTTCTAGGCAAGAGCATTCTTGCCTTCCCCAACGTTTATAGTGCTAAAGCCCTCTGTCACTTGTTGACCCTTCTGGTCTTGCTGGAGGGGCTTCCTTGGGGGGCATCCACTGGCTGCCCAAGGCCAACCTGAGCTTTCATTGCAAACAGTCAGAGTCTGGTGTGGGTTGGGGAGCCTTCCTGACACCCAGAGGGACTTGAAACTGAAACACAACTGAAGGTTGTGTTCTCCACCAAGGGAACTGACCTACTGGAACTGAATAGAAATGTCAGTCTTCCACTGCCCCCTCCTTGCCATCTTTTCTTCTGCTACGTGGGGGAGTTGATGGTGGGTTAGAAGCCAGCACAGGGTTAAAGTAACTCCCAGCATTGCCCACCAGGGGGCTTGAGCACCTGCTGACCTCAGGGTCACAGTTCAGTCATTTGCCAGTTGATGGAGCCAGTTTTACCTTTGGTTCTGTTGCTCAAGCAAATTTGGAACTTCTCTCCTCAATATGATCCACTAGCCCACAGGATTTTTTGAAACCTTGAATAGCCCTATTTGGACAATGGGGTCTAGGAATAGGGTTGTCTTTCTTACAAAGATGCCATCTATAGACCTTGTGAGTTAACTGTCCAGATGTTTGCAGGTGAATTCCTCTGCTTGACACTCTTCCTCGTCACTTGGGACTCTGTGGGAGTGGGCATCTCCACGTACCTGTGTATGTGAAAGTCATTTTACATTTCAAAGCAGTGTGTTTCTTATTTTTATATTTTTAACTCTTTATTCTTGGATGTATAAAGTGAACTTTTTGGCTTCTGTAAGTATGCTCTATGCACCTCTAATGTTTTATCATGTATTTATATGTTGTACACAGTACTGGCCGATTCTGTAAATGGATGTATTGTACAGAGAACATGACTGTCTCCTCCTTATTTTACATCTTCAGCATCATTGCATTAAAGTGGTGTAATTTACTTCTCCACACCTGTTGTCAGAGCCACTGAGTGCTGTGCTACTTGACGTGAGGGCAAAATGATTGACTTGTGACCTGCCAGGCTGGCCCGGCACCCCATCACAGGTCCCTGGGTGGATCTACCACAGCTGCAGAGCCACAGGCAGCCCATCCACATGCTGCTGAGCAAGCACATCCTGCTTCTCACGTGTCTTCTCCAGCCTTTAGTGGCTGCTTGCTGCTATATGTGACAAACCACCACCACCAGTGTTAAGTGCTTCTGGATTCATGGGGGAGTTACTTGGGCAGTCCCCAGGCAGGCCTTCCAGATCTGGCTCCAGGTTACCACCTGTCACAGCAATACCTAAGATCATGCTTTCTGTGGCCATGAGGCTCATCTTCATGTACTTTTGACAGCAGGCATGTTTGAGAAGAAACAAAGCCATGCTTGCTGCCCGCTGCCTCCCAAGGAGTTTCCAGCAAATAGATGCTCGTGTTTGTCATCCCTCACCCCGTTCCTGCCTTATTTCTTATGTTTCAACTTACTACCAAGTTGAGAGTCCTCATTTAATTTCAGTCTCCCCATGTGAGTGCTCTTGTATGCAGTATAAAATTTGTATGATTTTGGCAAATCTCATTTTATCTGATAGGTTTTTTCCTCCTCATTTAATCTGATAGGCATTTCTGTCACTTGAAGCATGAGTGAGAAGTTGGCAATGATAATGGTGACTTAATACTTAATGTGCAGTATTGGCCAAGTCCAAGTTGTCAACTTAAATCTGTTTACCAAAGCCTGGGAGCCAGGGGCCCATGCCTGCCTGGTCCTCCTCTTCCCTTTGTTGGGACCTTTGGGGCCATTGAAGGGTACAGTCTGACACTGGTCTGGTCCACAAGGTGGCCCAGAGCACTGCTTTTGTATGTCTCTTGTGGTATTGGAACAATAAACGTATACAACCTGCAGTTGTGGTCTCAAGTCATCTTCCGGGCTGGGCCGGAGTGTGGAGCTGGCTGGGAAGGATTAGGCACCAGCTCGCCTCACCTCTGCTCTGTTCTTCACAGAGCTCTTTTAGGAGATTAGTCCAAGAGGAATGACTTGGCAGCTTCACTGGTCTTTAGCCTCTGTTCATGACTTGGCAAATCTTTCTACTTCATGGGGTGCAATAAGAAATCTATTGAAAGCAATGGGAGTGTTTCCCTTTGTGAATGAAAGTCAAACTGCAACTGCTCATCTTAACTGGCCTCACTGAGCTCGAGATTGCCAATCGGATTCTTCGTGGTTGATGGTCTTCTGTAGGAGGGTACCCAGCAGTGACCATGAGAGGCCTTAAACCTGAGCACAGCTTCTGTGGCCTTGGGAGGCAGGGAGGTGCCTATGGTGGGACCTGCTAGTTAGTGAGCCTGGGTGAATGGCATGCCAACAGGGATTCATTTTGCAGTTAAAGTCCTCAGACTTCTCTTAGGTACTTAAATACATGACTGTACTCGTCAGAAATAATTTTATTAGTATATGGATAAGCCAAAGGTAAAAATCATGGAAGTAAAGATCTAATATATATCCATTCACTTTTTTCCTGGGCATTGGAAAACTGTGATGAGACACTTGGTCTGTTGAAGCTGCCATTTTGTGGTGCTGCCGTTTGATAGGCACTTTGAGAATTTATAGTTCAGTGGCCCTGTGGTGACTGCGCAGCTGCCTGGTGATGTTGATTTGTCTTTATGCCTTTGTGTCATAGAACCCATTTGGTCACTTACATCTATAGGAGCTTAGAATGCAGCTTTGGGGCCTTGCGTTGCCAATCACGTCTCATCAGAGAGGCAGAGTTAGTGCTTTGGGTTCATGGAGGATAGGCTTTGTTACCTTCCAGCTCTGGGGTACTATCCAGTTGGGGTCGTGTTACTTACCCTCTGTCAACTCCTACCTGTGGATGGGGATAATAGTTCTTACTTATCAGGTTGTTGGTGACTATTAGGTTACACTAGGCCAAAACAATAATTGCTACATGAACTTAGTTAGATACCTGCCATAGCTACTGCTTCCCCCTTGCCTCGGGTGGAGCTGTTGAGCTACAGGCCTGAGTGTGCTGTGCTAAGGCTGGTGCAGGCTGTGAAGCTGGTTCCTGGCCTCACTGTAGTCACTGGGTGCAGTCCAGAGCTTAAAGAGTATTTGGTAAGGGAGGTTTATGTTGCTCATGGTCCAAAGAACAAGGGACATGATGTTTCGGGATACGGAAAGAAAATCATCATACTGGCCTGGTGAAGGATCATTAATTTGTTTGATACCCAGCCTGCTTTTGAGGAAGTAAGACCCTGCTTGAGAGGGGTGTATGGCTATGTGGGTGAGCTAAATGGAGCAGCATGCATCCATCAGAGGTTTCAACAGATCAAAGTGTCTGTGTCCTGCCTTTGCCTGTGTGTGTGGGTGCTATTTGAAGCTATGGGAAGGGTGAGGTGTGTGACCTTGGAGTTTGCTACTTGAAATAGAGTACCCCATGCTCCCTCTCTTGTCTCTGCATCAACTTGAAAGCCTGGAACAAATATCTTTGCTGCAGGACACAGGCACAAATGGCTTGTATGAACAGCACAGTTGTTAGTGCTGCTTTACCTGGCTTTGGTGAGTTTTCACCTTTCTGTGGATACCACCTGCCAGTGTATAAAGTTGTGCATGCTATTACAGAGGGTTTATGAATTGCTTAGGCAGCTCGGGCCTCTCATATAAGACCACTGGCTGACAATAAACCTAATAAAACCTGGATTTATAGAAAAGATTGACCAACGAAAGATAGGACTTTACCTGGATTCTTCTTTGAAGGTTTTGTGTAACTACTAAGTTTCCTTGGTACATTTTAAGTATTTTTTTAAAAATTAGCTTATATGTGTTGTAAGGTTTGCCTGTTTTGTCATTGAGTAAAATTTAGTTCACCGTTTTAAGGGACATGCCTGTCTAATGATGTCCTGTGTCCACTGCTAATAAAATGGACTGAGCCTCGTTTAAAGAAGCCAGACTGGAGAAAGCCTATACTTTCCTCCCCTCAAGCAATTTCTCCTGTGGACTTCAGTGCTCCTGTGGACCTGCAGCATTTCCTGTGGAGGGAGGTAAGTGTTCCCTGGGCTGGTCAGGCCAGTGGGGTCTGTGTTCTGGAGATGCCTCAGATTATGGGGTTTCAGTAGTCTTCATAGTTTTTTTGTTAGAGACAGTTTCATTTTGTCGCCCTTGGTAGAATGCCGTAGTGTCACAGCTCACAGCAACCTCCAGCTCTTGGGCTTAGGCTATTCTCTTGCCTCAGCCTCCTGAGTAGCTGGGACCACAGGTGCCCACCACACACCAGGCTATTTTTTGTTGCAGTTTGGCCGGGACTGAGTTTGAACCCGCCACCCTCAGTATATGGGGCACCCTACTCACTGAGCCACAGGCGCTGCCCCGTCTTAATAGTTTTAATAGTCTAAGCAATAGTAGTTTTGGTAGGATGAGGAAAGTTCATGGTTATCACAGAGGATTTGCTGCCCCTGGATCCTCATACCTTGGGAAAGGTGAGGTCCATCTTGCACTGTGTGCGGACCTGCTCCTATCCTCACCAGAGGCTCAGCCCAAAGTCACACCCTGTCACACCCAGTCATAGCACAGGGCTTACTTATTTGGCTACTAATTAGAATTTCTATTAAAAAAGATTCTTGATGCCATTACTAAAAAGTCAAGGTTTTAATAACAACTGCCATATAGTATGCATATATACACGTTTGCAATTTTAACAGTAAAATGTATGCTTTTCACTTACACACAGTTGTTTTTTAACCCATGATAATCAGGTTTGTTCCCAGACACATTCCTGTAATTCTTCCTTGAAGATTGACCTAAATGATATATGTAGTGTGAAAAAAAAATCCTTATAAATAAAAGTCTTTGGGAAAAGTAGCCCTTTTGTTTCCTCCAAGGTGGGGGCTCAGGGTTTTGGATAGAATGGAATGTCAAGTACCAAAGTTCAGAACAAGGGATCTTGTTCATTAAGTTTTCTAAACTAGCATTTACAAATTGTTACAGGAATTCAGTTTCAGTTCAGTGGCCACATGCTAGGGTGAGAGGTAGGACAAAAGCTAAGTTTCTTCAAATACCCCTGTGCAATCTGCACCTGCCAGTAGGGTAAGGAGACTGGGAACTAAGATAGTATCTGGGGAGCTCTCTGCCTCTGCTCAACACCTGACCAACGAAAGGTTTATTTCCTTCTCTAACAGGTGAGGTGCTAAATTAAAGGGTTATTCAAAGAACTTTACTGAGGACCTTCAGTGTGCCAGATTATTGGCTAGAAAAGGTAGAATCTACCAGTAGCAAATGCTTCAGAAACTAGATTCAGAAGGACTGGAAACTGGTTGGCGGTGCTGCTATTAATAGGAGACAGTGTTCGGTTTGCTGTTCAGTGTTTATTAAGTAGATTCAGTCTTATATATGATATACAGGTTCAAAAGGAAAAGGATTCCACATACTTATGAAATCAGTGCATTTAGCAAGTAATACCATGGAGATAACAGCTCGATTAACAGCTCATTGGTCTTGTTAAGTGAGGGAGAGAGGGAGTCGGCCTGTGCTAGTCATTCCACAAACAAAACAGAATTTAGTCGCATCACGTAGAGAAGACACATTCTAAGAATTAAAATATTAAGCCACATTTACTGGAAAAACTCACTATATAGAACACAAATAATTTTTATAGAGAGCATTGAGGAGGAAGTCCTCACCTGCTTAGAAGAGCCACGTTAAGTTGCATAGGTGCATATCTGTAAAAATATAATTTAGAGGTGAAGCCATTGATTAACGAAGAGTCACCTTTAAAAATTGGTGCCATCCACTGTTTGCCTTAAGTGCCATATTCTTGCTGTCTGGACCCCCTCCCCCCCGCCCCTCCTCCTTCCCCAGAGGTGGTGCTGCATGAACAAGCTGCCCCTAGAGGAACCTTCAAGAAATACTTGTACCATCTACACTGAAAGTTTGAAATCTCATCTCGGATATGGAACTCATGCTCTTCCAAAA
Organism: Otolemur garnettii; assembly: GCF_000181295.1. Lineage (NCBI taxonomy): Eukaryota > Metazoa > Chordata > Mammalia > Primates > Galagidae > Otolemur > Otolemur garnettii. The sequence continues at coordinate 14,520,664 of NW_003852420.1, forward strand.
CACGTCTAAATTATGCCAGAGGATTGACGACCTCTTGGATTGCCCCTAAGTCCTGGTTGGCTTGCTCCTAAAGGCCACGTGAGTCATCTTGACCTGCTCACTCCCAGGCTGCCCAGAAAACTGTCTTCATCCCACAGCTCTGCAGTGCAGTCCTGCCTTCACTCCTGTCCAGTGGGCAGTGCATTAGCAGCCGACAGGAGGCCGGTTCTGACTCTTGTTCCTAAATGGACCACGTGATAGAAGAACGTGGGCCACCTACCAGGTGGAAAGTGTTTTTCAGCAAATCTAAGTTCTACATAGTGTAGGATTTTTGTTTTTATTTTTAGGTGGAAACACAGGTAAAAAGTGAGAGGTTTTTGTTTTGTGGCTTTGGTAAGCAGATGAGCTTAGTGAGGTGCATCTTCCTCCTCAAGAGCAAGTCTTGCAGAACACACAGGGACTGGGGGCATCTGTACATGTAAACAGTACACTTTCACTGAGTCCAAAATTAGGAGCAAAAATACAAAGGTTCACATTGGTCTTAGGTAGATACAGGCGAGAAAGGATTGAGCTGTTTAGCTCCGAAACAACAAAAACAAAGTTTCTAAAGCACCACTAAATTATATAAAAATCAGACCATGGACGGATTGAAACTGGTATTCTGGTGAAATACTTTACTATCTTGTAAAAAGTTTTACAAAAAATTACAAATTAAAAGTATCAACCCTCTGAGTTCAAAGCAGCATTTTGAAAATGAACTGGTAGTTAATCCTATAACCACCCCTGGAGTTGTAAGTGGCCCTTGGGAATAGGGATGGATGGGTTCTGTTTGAAATCTTCTAAAACCCTTCTAGCCCCCCACCTGTTCCCCTCCCCCTCAACACTGTCCTTGGGAGTAAACTGTTCTTTGTAAGAGTGGTGATGGTAAAAGGAATTTTTGATGGGTTACACATGCTTACCACTGGTCTACTCAAGGATTCCCCACTAAGACCAAAGGCCCACTTCTCTGATTCTACCCTTTTTGGGTTAGCCCCCCTACAAAGACTCTGGAATTGCTACTCTTGGATTTCCTTTTTAATTTAGCATCCCAAATGATTACTTTGTGCCCTGTAGGCCCTTCAGAAGATTTTTAAATGTTTGTGGGGCTTTGAAGAAGGCAGTCCCTCCAGGGAGGGTGAGACAACAGTGAGCTTGGTTCATCAGAACCAGCTCTGGTGCTCTCCAAGTCAGGTATAAAGGGAAGGAGTTGAAGCTGCATCTCTTAAAACAGAAGCTGACTGAAACAGCTAGTGGAATCCTGTTTCCATGCACTAACTTGCTCCTGATTCTGCCATCTCCAGGGCTTAAGGATAGCTTCATTGGGAAGAAGCCCACTTAAGAGGTGGGGTCAATGTGACAAAATCCATCCTGGATTGGATGGGGGCCCCCTGCAGTCCCAGTGGACTTTTACCACTGGCGTGTCCTCTCCTTTTTCTTTAAAACACACTGAACCCACACTCTTGCCGCAGTACTAAGGCAGGCTGGAGGTGCTACAGCTTGAACTTAGCTCAACTTCAAATGGTAGCCTATACTGATCTATAAATCCTTTGTGTGGGTGGTGAGAGGGAGCTCCTTCCCCAGCCTTGCTCACTTCTGTCTGCCAAAAATTGCAAACCGTTCCTGTCCAGCTTGGGTACCGCCTTTGGGAGAAGTGAGTGACACATTAAGCAACATATCAGGAATTCTAGGGTGGCGATTGTCTCTGCCAGGTTTTAACATTAAGATTTTCACAAATTGCCTGGGGTAACATTTTGCAAAAGATCTACTGATTACTTTGTAGTATTGTTCACACACAAAAATAAATATTTACATAAATTCAAACATCCGGGGTAGTGCTTGAGCAGGTGGGACTGGACACGTGGATGCCGGGTGTGGGGGAGGCCTTGGGCACTGGAGCTTGTGCTGTGCTAAGGGTAAGTCTCAGGTGTCCTGGCCCTGCCTAGAGGCTTGGGGGTTGATCAGGTGGAAGGCAGAGGAGGTGTGGCTGGGTGAGGTGTTGGAGGCCACTTGAGAGATAAGACCACCACTAACCTACAGGGCTAGAAGTAAGCAGGGGGTGAGGACCCTACCTTTCAAAGTTTCTGGATCTGAGGCAGGAGGGGGCATACGCACTGGTGCCCCCTTCCTGCCCCTCCTGAGGGGGGGCCTGCCACAGTGCCAGGAGGAAGTTGGCTGCAGAAAACTAGTTTGGGAAGGGGTGCCTGCTCTGGGGTTGAGTGGCTCTCTGCAGCCATCCGGCCCTGGCTCTCCTGGGACCTCTTTGCTCTGAGGGAGGAAAGGCAACAGAGGGCTTCTGCCAGCTCTGGGCAGGGACGGACAGCAGAGAGCTGCTGTCATGGCTACGGAGTGTTGCATGGAGAGGCCCCGGGGGCCCGTGGAGGTCTGGGCGAATCCCTGGTTTTAGCAGCACTGGTAGGTATTGCACTGAGCAAGAGGAAGTGCCTATCAGGGAGGAAGGAAACCAGGCCAGCTTTTTCTTTTTGCCCTTTTTCACACTCCAGGGATTATGGGCTTCTTCCAGGACTAGCCCCTCCAGAAAAAGGGCTGGTCCTAGGAGAACCCAAGTGGCTTCTCCACTTCCACTGATGATCCCTTTACTCCAAACATGGGGTGAGGGGATGGGAACTGCAGTCTCCCCTGGAGCTCACAGCTGCCTGACAGCCAGGGGCTCACCCTGAAGAGACCTGCCCTTCTTGGCAGGTGTCTGAAGGCCCAGCCTATGCAGAGAAGTGTTCAGACCTGGCTCCCGGGCAGCACAGTGAGGGCAAGGGCTCTGCTGACCAGCTGCCATCTCCTAGCACTCTGTCCCATTAAGCAGCTGAGAGGGCCAGGGGCCTTGGGCAGCTGGTCAACAGGGGCAGGGCCCTCTCTGGGCTCTAGCTCCTGGATGTCCAGTCTGGACTTACCTCCCAGGCAGACACTGTGGGGATAGCTGGGGTAACAGCCTTTCAGAACAGGCTCAGGGCACATCCTGGAAAAAGCCCACGCTGGAGTGTGAGGTAGAATACAGGTGACCATGTAACTGGGGCTTCTGTAGAGTGGGGTGGGGTGCCTTTTTTGTTTTGCTTTGCAATACATGTAGGTGAAGTCCTCCTGCTTGGTGGTACCTGAGGAGGTGCCTGGCAGTGTCCCTGTGGCAGCACTGGGCACTCAAAGGCACAGCCAGCCTGGCACCATCCTGCCCCTGCCAGCCCCAGCCCGCATCAGTGTAGTGATATGGAATGTTAGGTATAGGGACACATCCTTCTGATCAGACAGACACAGACTGGCAATCTGTACAAACACAAAAGAATCCATTTTCAGAAAAATAAATTACTAAGGGGAGAGGAAGAAAGGGTCCACTTTGTTTTTCTCAATAAATATGCAATTCTGCTCACCTAAGACTTGAAAGGTAATTATCTGGGGGTGGGATTCTAACATCAGGGTCCACGAAGGTGATTCTAAATAGAGCCACAGCCCTGGCGCCTTGTCAGGGGAGCCCCACCCTTCCAGAGCTGCCCGATTGGCCTCTTCCAAGCAGGTCAGAGCACCCGTGTGGTGAGATTCCAAAAAAAAAAAGTGTCCTTGTGCCCAAAGTCTCAGGTGCTTGGAGTGTGGCTAGAAACAGCTCTTTTGGATCCCACCTCTTTCAAAAAATGAAATGTACCAACTGGTGAGGCAGGAAGCCAGGTTCGGGCTGGGACACTGCTCCTTCCCTAGGGCAGTGTACTCCAGGTGCCAGCGGGGTCAGTTCTGCTGTAAGATGAGGTTTTCCAGTTCATCTGCTGAGCGCAGCAGGAAGGCAGCGGACTCCCGGTAGCCAGCGATGAGCTGCCGCACGGCGCTGATCTCCGTGGGGCTGAGCTGGGCGCTGGGCATGGTCCTGCTGGTGCTGTTGCTGGAGGGGGTCGGTGTGGGGGTGGTGGAGGTGGTTGTGGCCCCGCCTTTCATGCTGAGGTCTGTGGGCCCTGTGGAGAGGGATGCAGGGTTAGGGTAGGGTGACCAGATTTTAACATCAGTAAGGCGGGACAACATGGCCGGGAGGCAGGGCGGGGGTCAGGGCCTGACAACAATGCAAACTTTGATAAGCAGTTCTCGATAATCACTTCTCAGCAATTATTTGTTATTATTACAGTTTAACATCGTAAAATTAACAAAAATAATGTAAAACTCATATTCTGGCGAAATAGCCACATGGCAGCCCAAAACTGTATATTCCCTTCTTGTTCTCTCACCCGTTCATGCATTCTTTCCAAAAATCGGGACTTTTTTAAAACACCGCGGGATGTGCGACAAATTGTTAAAAAGCGGGACAGCTGGTCACCCTAGGTTAGGGAGGGTTCAGGACACCCTCCTAGTATGTGGGAGATGAGGCATCCTCTATGCTGTGAGTCAGGCATTGGACTCTGAGGGCCTGGGCTGTATCCCTAGTGGATGAGGCCTGCCCATATCAGGGGTTCTCAGTTAAGCCTCAGGGTGATCCTGCAAAGAAAGGGGTGCCCTCAGTACCATGTGACAGAGGCAAGCTGCTGTTGAGAGGCTTGTTCAGGATTACACGGGGAGTGCATGCATGGTGGGTGTCGGGAGGGTGCCATGCGACAGACTCATGGGCTCTGGTATCAGGCCTTCTACTCTTGCTTCCTGGCACAGATCATGCCCTTTGCTTCTTTCTGAGGACCCCTGACAGACACACTGTAGCTCTGGCTCCAGGTGAGGAAGCAGAGGCCTGAGGCCAAGGTACTTCCCGAGATTGGCTCCTGCAACGTGGTGAGCAGAGCTGGGGGACGGGAATTAACAGTCCCATAAAAGAACTGTGGGGACAAGCACTGAAACAAAGTTCTATGTGCATGGAGAATGATATAGACCTGTGTGCTATCCTGGGAGGGGAGACGGTTTGCAAGAGACCTGGCATGCAGGCAGGGGCCCAACACACCCAAAGGATGTATGTGTGGAAAACCCAGGAAGAATCCACAGTGGAACCACAAAAAGGCAGTAAAAGAAATGCCTGAGCATACACAGAAGGACGGGGCTTCTGTCCAGCTGGAGGGAAGCCAGAGAGGCAGCTTCCCTGGTTGGCTGGAGAAAAAGACAGAGACCAGGACATGATGGCACCCCCAGAAGAGAGGGGGTGCAGGTGCCTGTGGGTGGAGGGAGGAACTAGGTTAAGCGCTCTCTGCTGGGCCTCAGCACCTAGTGCCCCTTTCCTCTCAGGAGTTCTTTTGTCCATGAATGAGACTCAAGGTTCATGCTGCTGTGACAGGAGGGGGGCTGCTGTCAGGACAGGTCCCAGACAGGTTGTCTAGGGAAATGGCCTGTGCTTTGCCCTCAGATAGTGGCAGCAGAGAGGAAGCCCCTCTTCTGGAACATACCAGGCCTTGATACTTCTCAACCTTTCCCAAGTTCTGTGGGGTAGACTGCAGGCTTTGGAGCTCAGTGTAGAATTCAAGTCCCGCTCTGCTACTTCATTGGAAAATCCTTCAAGCCCTCTGAACCTCAGAGCCCTCATCTGCAAACTGAGAGGCTCTTGCAAGCAAGAGCTGGGACACCACAATGGGAAGCTTCTCAGCCCCCAGGAGGCAGGACTGCCCAGTCCCAGCCACCAGGAAAGGGCTTCTCAACAGGTTTGGGGGCTTTATGAATGGGCTCCTAGGAGATCTGGGAGCTCCTGGAGTTTAAAAGGCATTCTTAAAGTGTTTGGCCAGCTACAGATGAGAGGATCTGGGGCTTGCTTAGGAGGCCTTCTCTGACCCAGTGAGGTCAGCTTCCCTGTTACCTGCCCCATAGACCACATCCCACTGCACTGGGAGATCAGTCATCTCCTCACTACCCTGTAGGTTCTAATGGCCGCATCTGTTCATTATTACATCTACAGTGGCAGTTTTTATGGTGTTATAAACAAATGGATAAGTGCTTGTCACTGGAGACATCTAGACCTTTTTTTTTTTTTTTTTGAGACAATCTCACTCTGTCTCCCTGGGTAGAGCACCATGGTGTCATGGCTCACAGCAACCTCAAACTCCTAGGCTCAAGTGATTTTCTTGCCTCAGTTTTTCTATTTTTGATAAAAATGGGGCTCTTGCTCTTGGTCAGGCTGGTCTCAAACTCCTGAGCTCAATCAATCCACCTGCCTTGGCCTCCCAGAGTGCTAGAATTATAGTCATGAGCCACTATGCCCAACCCAGAAGTAACATCTTGTGATAAATTATGGCAACTTGACAGCTGCTAAAAGGAAGCTGGTGTAGCCTCCAATGGGAGAAGGAAGTTGAAGTCTAAGATGAGACAGTTTGTCACATGAGCTTATTTCCTCCCTGACCAGAATCCATGGACATCAAGAAGGAGGTCCTAGGAACTACTTCACTAAAAATGTCATTATAATTGAGAATTAAGGGAACTGTTAAACACAGGAGAAAGGAGTTGGGGCTGCGTAGTGCTGGCAATAGCAGCCAAGCAACAGACTGACTCCCTGCTTGGTGGCCAAATGGGCAAGTGGGCCAGGCTGGGAACAGGAGTACCTCTGTCAGTTATTGCAGGGCCTGGGTCCAGAGGGATAGGGAGGAGAGGGTTTGGTTCCCTCTCAGGTAGCTCTGGTCTCCTCCAGACAATGCTTTGGGTAGCTGGAGCCTTCTGCCATAATCAATGTGAGTAGTGGCCCTGGGCTTCATCTCTTTCCTCCTCCTGTTCCCAAGTCTTATCCTGTTCTCGTCTGTGCTCAGAGCTTTCCTCTTGTCTCCCCTGGGCTGCAGCTAAAGCCTGGAAAGGAGGAGCTCCCTGTTTCCTACAGCCAATCTGATCTGGAGACATCCTTGTGCAGGCTCTGGTTACAGCCAGTTGCTCAGGTTGCCGGCTGTTTGCTGGAGGGGCAGGAGTGGGCAGGAGGTGCCCAGCACCCCAGGCAAGACAGGCAGAGTCTGATTCTATCTAAGCTGATTTGCATCTCCAGATGACAACATAATGAGCAAAGTGAGGAGCTCCGAGCCATTAATACGGCTGCCCAATGAAGGTACCAAACTGACAGAACAATCACTTAAAAACGCCATGCCTGGGGAGGGCAGTGGGACTGGGTGGCCCTGCAGCCACATGTACTGGGCTCAAACCCAGATTGAAACATTGTTTTTCAAATGAGGTGCCAGTGCTCACAGGACAGGGGCTGCCCCAGACAAGGAGGTAAATGACCAGATCCCTGCCTCAGTCACCTCCTACCCATTGCTAAGCAACCAGATGGGAGACTGAGGCCCAGGACGCACAGTGGCAGAGCCAGCCTGTTGTCTGTGTCTCTGGTAGATATGAACAGGGTAGGGCATGCAGCAGGCTCTGCACCCCACCAGAGAGGCCCTCATGAGAGAAGCAGCCCTGAGATAGAACACACCAGGTGGTACTAGGGGAGGCTTGTCTCTATTGCTTACTGCCTGGGAGGGACCATGCTCTAGGTCGCCCCCCTCCCAGTCCTGCTGGGCCCCAGACTCCCCATGTGAGTGGGTAGGGCTGGCAGAAGGCTCTTCTTCCTGGAAGGAAAGCAGCCTCCTTGGGATAGCCACTCCACCTCTTGCTGTGCTGGCTGCTCTGGCGTTAGCTGTAGGGATTAGGGCCAGGCAGCCTCTTATTTTAGGTTAAGAGGCATTAGGAAGGGATGAGGAGTTAAGCCCAGGCAGGAATCTTACAGGGACCTGCAGTAGACTTCCTGGTTCTGGGGGGGTATGGTGAGTGTGGTGTAGGGACTAGCTCCAGGCTTGGAGCAAGGAGTGGGGTGAGTGAGTGGAGTGGCCTGGGCTTCCTGCTGTGGGTAGAACTTGCCCCCTCCTTTGCTGCCCTGTTGCTGAGGACAAGGGCCTAAGGAATTCTCAGGCATGTTCAGCTAGTCTTCCCCAGCTTGCAGGAGGCTGGTGTCCTCAACTCCTCCCCTCACTTCTGGCCTCTAAACAACCCCCAAAGCACACAACTTCTGTCTCCAGCCCTCCCCATTCAAATCTTGCCACAAGGGCAGACAGAATGATGTGGATGGCACAATTCACTGCCCTTCCATGGGCAAAACCTACTGGCAGCTACTCCCCAGCACAGAACAAAACCCACATGCCTAGTCTGAGAGGTCCCAGATGCTCTCCACAGGTTGGCCCCACTCCTCTCCTGCTGCCTGCTGGCCTCAGAGTAAATGGGCCAGAGGTGCCCACTCAGTTCCTGTTCTGAACAGCACTTAACTCCATGAGGAAGTTTCTGGTTCCTCAGGGACTGTTTCTCTAGTAATGCTCTGTGTCCCATCTGTAGCACAGGTGCTTGGGAGTCGTTACCAGGAAAATGCCTACCGAATCACTCAGCAGTGGGAATAGAGCCAAGGAACCAGGTGTGTCACCACTGCCCCAGGTGACTGGGATGTGGACACCATGAGTGCAGGGGTAAGGACTGAGGCAAGAGTCAGGCCATGAGCTGAGGCCTGGGGAAGGAAGTGATCTGCTCAGAGGTCACCTCAGTAGGTCAGCTGTGCCACAGCTCAGGGCCAGACCTGGCTCTGTTGGAAGCACCTCCCTGAATCTCAGCCATCATGGGTAAGCTGGGGTGTGGAGAGGATTTGACTCAGGTAAAGGACAGAGTCTTGGCTGCGACTCAGTCATGCTCACAAGGGCCTGGGGGAAAAGAACCAGTGAGAGGCACCGGAAGAGAGTAAAAGCAGCCTTGGAGCCAATGTCTCTGCTGGTGAGGAGGAGGTTGTAAGTTTCTGTTTTAAACCACTGGAGTCTCCCTCACCTGCTAATCTAAGGGCTGAGAGGGTGCCAGAAACCACCTCAAGCTCCCGGAGCCATAAGGGAGTCCCTTTGCTACCCTGGCCTCTGCTTTTCCCCTGCCCTGCCCTCCCTGGGACAGTTGTGCAGACTGCGCTGGGTGCTAGTCAGGGAGCCCGAGTCTGGGCCTCCCCCCACTCACCGTTACTGTGATTTCCTGTCTGGAGGGAAGCAGGGGGCTGCAGGTTGCTGCTCAGGGCCCCGTAACCACGATAACTATAGTTGAGGCCGCCATTGACGTACACAGGGTCCTGGGAGTAGGAGGAGGCTGGCAGTGAGTAGGTGGAGTGGGTGATGGCTGCGGAGTCCCGCGAGTGCTGCTTGTCCAAGGCTATGGGCTCATCCTGTAGAGGAGAGAGAGGTACTGGGAAACCCAGGGGCACCCAGCCCCAATCTCTGCCCCTAGATGTGGCCTGTCTTTGGCTTGCCCTGTGGGATTTTGTCTGTCTCTCCCTTGGTCGCCTTGCCCCTTAGGGCTTCCCCCTTGCCGCTCATCTCCCAGTGGGTGAGCACTGGCCTGAGAGGGTGCCAGAAGCCACCGTAAGCTCCCTGATCCATGAGGGAGCTCCTTTGCCTCCCTGGCCTCTGCTTTTCCCTTGCCCTGCCCTCCCTAGTTGCTCTGTCACTGCCCCTCATCCTGGGCTTCTGGTCCCAGGATGAGGGGAGACTTCCTTAGGAGGCCTGCAGGACCTTTGGCTGACTCTTCCTATCTTCCCAGCCCCTCTTTTGGCACCTCCCTGGCCCTGTCTTGGCCACACCCATGTGAGGATGCCCTCCCTGCAGGGAGCAGGTACCTGGGAGGACTGGTAGATCTCCAGGCGCATCCTCTTGGCCGCCTTTCTCGTCTCGCTCTCACAGGCGGCTGCCAGGATGTTTTCTGCCATGGCCGAGGTCAGGTGGGGTGGTGTTGGTCTGGTCTGCAGGCAGAACAAGGATGCAGTTAGTATGGGGCTTAGGGGGACCTGGGCTTGTGCACAGACCCTGCCCCAGGGGTGGGTGGTGCAGAGCTGAGGTTTAGACTCTGGAGCCTTCATTACAGAGCCATGTGCCTTTCTGGGCCTCAATTCCCTCATTTTCACCGTTTCTGTTTTTTGTTTTTAGACACTTCTGGTAAGTGGAAGTTCCTTCATTTTCAAAACAGGGATTATAGAACCTGCTTCCAGGGCCACTGGGAAGATCATGGTAGAGTGTCTGGGGGACACCCAGGAATTCCAGGAGTAGGGCTGGAGGTCAGTGGCGGCACAGGGAGAGGACAGGCTGAGAGACAGCGCACCATCTCCATGCCGTTCTTCTTCATGCGCCGGCAGGACTTGAGGTATGTGCGGATGCGCTTGCGGGCCCGCTCCTGGAATTCTGGGAACTGCCGGCTGCAGGACTCAATGATGGCCTGGATCTTCTCCTTGGGTTGCTTGGAGATGGGCACCATTCGGTCCAGGTTCTCGTCCACAAAGAGGCGCACAAACATCTGTGGAGATACAGCCATCAGAGGGCTGGCCCTGGTCTGCCTGGCCCCACCCCCACCCCACTCTCTCCCAACCCTGTGCTCACATTGAAGGCCTTGAGACGCTCAGGGTCCATGCCCTCAGAGTCATTCATCTTGTCATTGTCCTCATGGTCATCATGGTCATCATCATCGTCATCTGCTGTGGGGGCCCGGCCCACCGTCAGGTCCTCAGGGCAACCACTGACCTCAGTCTTGATGGAATCATAACTCCCAGAGCTGTAGGGGGGTGACTGAAGAGAGGGGTGGGAGGCAAAGGTTGGACCAGGCAGCTGCCCATGGCCTTGCTTAGTAAGCTTGGTCACCAGGATAGCAAGCCTACCCAGCTGCCACATGAGCCACCGCTGCAAGTCACCCACCTTCCTGCTCCCTTCATCTGTACAATGGGGATAGCAATGCTACCATCTCCCTCCTGGACAGTGGGGGCTGTGGGGACCTGACTGGAGTAGCATGTCAACTATTTGCTTGGCAATGGTGAAGGAAAGGCAGACACAAAAGGACAGCCCCGCTGGCTGCTGCTTGCTCTGCCAAGATCCATTTGGCTTCAGGGTTTTCCTCTCTGGTCCCCAAAAGGCTGCCACCCTGAGCTGACAACTCAGCTGTCACCAAAGCAGCAAACATGCTGCTGGGGAAGGGGACAGATGGGCTGGGAGATGGAGTCAGCCAAAGTGACAGGTCCATTAGGCAAAGTGTGTCCCTGCCACTCCCGTGTGTCCCCCAGTGATGCCCCTGAGGCCCCAGTGAGGATGTGTGGGTAGAAATGGGCAAAAGGACCAGACCCAGCCTGCTGTTCTCCTGCACAAGCTCCTCCCTGGACATCTCTCTCCTTGGAATCAGCTCTCCTTACATTTTCCACCTTGCCACCCTTAAGGTGAAGTTCCCACACCACCTGTCTCCTGCCTCTGTCAGGATGCTGCTCTGGGCCGGCTCTCTGAGGACCATTTGCCTTTTAGAAAGTCTGTGCCTTTGGTATGTCCTCACTTCACTCATTGGTATCCTGACTGGCAGTGGCCTGGGGATGTGGTCCCTGCCTTAACAAGGAAGTTGCCATCTAGCCAGTAAGATGGGCCCAGGAAACAAACAGCTGCACAGTCTGAACTTGTGACATGGCAGCCTACTGTGGCGCAGCCTGGAAGACATCACAACACTTGTGGAGGAAAAATAGACAAAGATGCCACTGCCTGTGGCTGGTCTCACAGTGCTGCTTCCAGCAGGGCCCTCTCCCTGGGACCATGCCATGGAGGTCATAGGGTCAGCCTTCCCAGAGGCCCTGGCCTGGTGCTTGTTTCTTCATCTATAAGGGGTAAGTAGGATGCCGAGACTCCCAAGCTGCCTACCAGTTGACTATGTGGTACATTCCCGAGGTATTCCTTAGCCAAATTCTTAGCCAGGGTCAGAGCAAACAAAATCAGAGAAAACTCATGAGATGGATGGAAGGTGCTAGTGTCACTCCTGCTCCCATCTCACCTCCTTATGTGGTGAGGGTCCTGCTAAGCCAAACTCCTTCCTTCCATAGAGCAGCAGCTTTGCCTGCCCCTTGGATCTACTCTAAGATTGGCTGCTCCTTCCAGGCTCCTGTAGCCTGAGCTAGACACACAGTGACACTCGATACCCATCGCTTTGTACAGAATTTTCTCATGAGACTTTATCTGAAGCAAGCACTGGTACCTACCCTACCTTCTCTGCAGAGAGAAAACAGGGAAGGGAGGGAAAAGGAGGGAAAGAGCCTATCCCAGGGTGCATGGCTGGGGCTCAGGAGTGTAAGGCTCCCAGGCTGGAGAAATTCATGACTGTAGGAAAACTCATTGGAGGGAGGCCCCAAGAAACACCTGCATCAGCCTGGCCAAGAGAGGAGTTCTACCACCCACATCCCTGGGCCCTCACCCTTTTTCTGCACCATGTGCAGAATGGTACAGGCATGCAGAATAACAAGGAAATGTGAGGCCTTGCTAAATGTAGCCACTTACTGCTGTTATTCACAGCAGACTGTTCTAGGGAAGGGGGACAGGCCACAGGGACACACATCATCTACCACCTGCACCGAGGCAGGGGCCACTTCACAGGTGGGGAATCAGCTCAGAAGAGTGTGGGTGCTTTGCTTGAAGGGGCACACTCTAAGCCAGTGGTTCTCAACCTTCTTAATGCCACGGCCCTTTAATACAGTTCCTGTGGGTCACGACCCACAGGTTGAGAACTGCTGCAAAGCCATCTCCCATTCCAGAGCCTCTACAAGAAACAGCATATCAGCCCCGGCCACTGCCTTGACTCAGTGTCATACACAGGCTGGCTCCAGCTAAGCTCCCAGCATGTGCGATTTCATCCCAGCTTCGTGACAACCCTGCTGCCTACAGAAAGACTCTCAGCCACAGCCCTACACACCTCAGGGGTGCTCTTCACCCCGTACTTGACGCGGCTCCGCAGCCCATCAGTGCTGCAGCTGTCTGTGGGGTAAGAGGGGGTGCCGAGTGTTGTGCCTGGTGGGAGCTTGTCACACAGATTGATGGGCTGATCCTCAGCGGTGGCAGTGAAGTCCATGGGGGCCACAGCGCCGTTGCCATTCATCTCAGGGAAGGCAGGGTCACCCTGGGTGCTGCTTGACGTAGATGGGTTCAGGGTGGAGGAGCCATTGCCGCTACCACTCTCAGAGGAGGAGTCATCTGGAACAAGAGGCCTGGATGTGAGGCCCCATCCCAGCACCTCCCCCTGAAATAATCCCTCCCCCCCAGCCCTCTGGGCATAGTGGCCAGAGAAGCCACTTTGGAGTACCTGCCCTGTGTCTTCCACACGAACATGCAGGGGAAGGGGAGTGCGTGACTACCTTGTATCAGAGTTCTCTGAGAGCCTAGCCTCACCCCAGCACGAAGCCAAGGTGGTCACAGGGTTCTTCTGTCTGAGTAGTAGGGCCGGCTAGGGCGGGCAGGCACAGAGCTGCCACAGCAGTTCCTCCTGCGCTCCAGACCCACACACACAGCCAAGCCTGCAGATGCCCAACTTCTAGGGTCTGTAAGTGAGTGGCCTACCAGAGGTCCCTAAACACTGCAGAGGCTGCCTGGGGCCTGGCCAGACCCTCCCTTCTTCCCAGCTGCCACAAGGGCACATTCCCACCCACCCTGTTACCCCTGCTTTGCCCCTTCACATGCTCAGAGCCCCTCTCCACAGTGAGCCCCTGAATTTCTTCCTCTGCTTGAGGAAGGAGTGATGGCTCCATTGTGACCCTCAGTAACCCACTCCCTCCTGCAAGCAGGCACAGCTCAACCTCAGCAGTTTATGAACATCCCCGTGGCCTGGGACATCAGAGCCAGGGCTGTGGAGTCTGGGGTTTACATCCCTGGCGCCTCAAAGGGCCATCCCAGCTTCCCTGCAGTGGGCAGCCCAAACAAAGCACTGCAGAGGGCGCCCCCTGCTGTGGCAAGCACAGCATGGCATGCCTGGAGGATCTGGGAGACCAAACTTTAACTGGGGAGACCGGACGTTTTCAGATAAAGTCCAGTCTCTTCCCACCTGGCCCCAGCCGCCTGTTTGATCCGCTGAGACAGCTGAGGTCAAAGTCACCATGGAACTCCCAGGGTCACTATCAGGTGAGCAACCGCGTGGTTCCTGGAGGCTCTGCACCTGCACCCAGCGCCAGTAGGGGAGGGAGTAGCCACAGTGAGCCCTGGCCGCATCCCAGGCCGCCCCTTCCCCCAGGCCAGGGTCGTGCTGGACCCCACCCCCACCCTCCTAGCCAGCAGATTATGAAGATTTAGTCCCCAGTGCTGGGCACTGGGCACGCGCCTCCAGAGCGTCCCCATGGCGACCGAGCGGCTCTAGAGCCCCAACCAATCGCAGGCCTCCCGGCTGCCCAGGGGCGGTACCAGGCTGCCCATCAACCAGCCTGGCGGGGCAGAGGGGGATGGGAAAGGCCCCAGCACAGCGGCACCCCTCCCCCTCGGCTGCCGCAGGTCCCCTGGGCCTGGAGTCCTGTCCTCCTCTTCCTGGCATCCGGGCTCCACCGTTCCCTCCGTCCTCCTGCAGGGGAGCTCTAGGCTCTGCTCAAAACCCGCCCACAGCTCCCCTACTCGGCCCACATCCCAGAGTCTACCGGCCTACAGCCCTGGGGACCTCAGCCTACCTGCCCATCCTCTGTGGTAGTGTTTCCAGCGACCAGCCTGCACATTTGTGGAATGCACAAGTCACCCAGCATCCTTACTGAGCACCTACTGAGCGCTTCATTTGTCCCAGGCCAGGAAACAAAGTAATGACTACAACTAAGGTGACAGCCCTTCTTAGAGGACAGACATGTGTAACTGAACGTCATGGATAACCCAGAAAGTGGATTTTGGGAACAAGGGCACCCACTGTCCTTTAACACAGGGCCCCCCATGGCCTTCCTGAGCTGCCCCACCCATTTACAGCCCCACCTAATGGGCTCTGCCCTGTTCCATAACCTTCCTGGGCCCTGTCTCTGTACTCAGTCTCGTGACCTCTGCAGCTTCCCCCAGCTGTACCGTCTCTGCTGTTTGCCTTCCCAGCGAAGCAAATGTCAGTCTACCTTCAAGGCCTGACTCCATTTTGCTTTGTCAGGGTGGGCTCCTTCCTCTGCCACCCCTAAGAAGGGGTATAGCTCCAATCCCAGCTTGTTATCCGCCTTCCTAGAGATATTTCCCATCTCCTTCACGAGGCCCAGGGTTGTCCTGAGGGCTGCCAGCCCTACCAGAGCAGGCTCTATCACCAGAGAAACTCCCACAGAGGCCCAGGAGCCTCCACTGGGGACAAGGACTGACACCCACACTGGACTGCCCAAGCTCCCAGGAACTCAGCCAGGCCCCACTGTTAGACTACCTTGCAGGTGCAACTTCACACCCCAACACCACCCTCATAGGCCACTTATTTGACCTTGGAGGGCCCTGGATTCCTCCTCTGCAAGGAGGTGCTGCTCCTCAGCAGGCTGCATGCCAGGTACACTGTGAGCCAATGGTCACTGTGTTCACCCCCAGCATCAGGCCCAAAGCCAGCTGCACTGCCACACCCCAGGCCAGAGGTGGCATCCCATCATCTGCCTCCCTGGCCAGGTTTCCCTTGGGAGGACAGGCTCGCCCTTCCTGGGTGTGAGCACAACTGAGACTTGGGTGCTATTCAAGTTGCACAGAGTGCTCTGGGACCCTGCCCAGGTCAGAAGCCTGGCCCAGGGGACCCACATTGTCTAACACCTTTGCTCAGCGTTGTGTACTTGTGTTGCCTGGCCAGGAAGCAAAAGGTGACACCCTCTGGGTATTCAGATACCAGTCTGGTAAGGGAAGTGGTGTATTCCAAGTTTTTTGGAAGAAACTGGAAATCTGTACCATTACGTAAACACGCAGACTGTAAAATATTGGTCGCTGATTTACATTGTTTACATTTTGACAAACCTCAACAAATAAATGGACAGACCAAATGTGGTCTAGCCAAACCATGGAATATTGGTACTCAGCCATAAGTTTGGATACACGTTCGATGTGGATGAACCTTAAAAACATTATGTTAAGTGAAATAAGCCAGACAGAAAAGGACAAATATTGAATGATTCCATTTATAAACAATCTGTAGACTAGGCAAATTCAGAGACAGACCGTATAATAGGTTAGCAGGGCCAAGGGAATGGGTTATTGCTTTAAGGGTGCAGAGTTTTTGTTTGGTACTGAACAAGTTTTAGAAGTAATGGTGCTAAATTGTATACTTAAAAAGGGTTAAAATGGCAAGTTTTATTTCGTGCCAAAACCAAACAAAACCCTGAGCAGGCCTATGGGCACCTGTTCGCAGGCTCTGATGCCAGTTGGTGGCCCCATGCGTATCTGGGGTGGGGAGGTCCAGCCACATGCACAGAGCGCACATCATTGGAACAAAAAGAAAAAAAATTACAAAGCCTGTGCTCTCCAATCATGTCAAGGTCTAGCCGACCCTGAGGCTGTTTTTTGGCACCCTGACCTGCTAAGGTATGGGCTCCTTGCTCTGCCCACAGAGCCTGCTCCTATATGATCTGTTCCCAGGGCTGCCTACAACTGGGGGCTCCCATTTTGATAACTGGAGAGGCTGAAGGTTTTAACAGAATGGGTGGGGCTGGGGGGACATCAGTCCTCCTTGAGCCTCAATTTCCCTTCAGAATGAGTCTCATGACAGTAAAACAGAATTTAGACAATGGAGATAATACCTGGTATAGAGTAAGCACTCAAAAGGGAACAAACAGCTGGTTCCCAGGGCCCATCCTCTCACTTCACAACTCACCTACTTCTTACACACAAGGCCTCCACGCTGGAACACAAGCATCTGGGGGCCTGGAGCCCAGAGTGTGCTGATTCTGGGTTGGGCACAGTGAGGGCAGGAGGGGAAGATGAAGGGGCTGGATGTGGCTGTGCCTGTCCTTGCTCCCTCCTCTCCTCAGCACCTACAGAATGCCAGCCCTGAGCTAGATACTGGTGAAAAGGCAAGGGTGGGTGTTGCCCTGGGGCTCATGCAAGTGAGAAACCAAACTAACAGTTCTAGAGGAGACCAGGCCCCGTATCACCAGCTTCTTGCCTAAGATCTCACTCAAGTGCAGCCACCTCAGGAAAGCCTCCTCTTAGCATGGCTGTGGCCTACTCCTCTGCAGAACTTGCTACCAGGGCAGGTAGGCTAGGGCTGGACTGGGAGGACTCAGGCTGAAGCTGCCTGATCCAGTGGTCAGAGGTGCTGCTTGGGGTAGGGCTGACTCGGTCTGTCTCTGGCTCCACAGGCAGTGGCTGTGATCCTAGCTGCAGCCATACAGACTCAATTCCACCCCTAGGCCTCTCTGTCACCCAGCTATGACCCAGGGCTCCCACCTGCTGTTCCCTCTTCTGCCACATTCTGTCCCCCATGCCCCTGGCTCCTTCCCTCTCTTCTAGGGCTTTGCTTAAAGGTCACCTTCTCAGCAAGACCTCCCATGACTAGCCCCGCCCACCCCGACACACTGACCCCTTTACCTACTTATTCCAGAGCACTTCCCAACTTCTCGAAAAACTATTATGTTTACAGTGGCTATGGCCTGTACCCAGCTTCCATGGAAGCTGCCCCAGCTCTGCCCCAGCGTTGGCAGACCTGTGTTATGTGGGCCCTAATGGCTCCTAACTCCCCAGAAACCACACCCTTCCCTTTGGTGAGGACCTGAGTCTTCCCAGGTTCCCCAGGCCTGGCCAGCTAGCACAGCCCATCACAACCATTGTTGATAGCATGTGACCAAGCTGGATCCAAGGAAGTCAGTCCCGTGGCTGCTGCTGCCACAACTGGGAAGAAGAGCTCCTCTACCCGGGCTGCTGAGCCCACGGGAGGTCCATGGGGGGCAAAGTGGAGCTGCCAGGCTGGCACGGATGGACCCCCTAAATCCACCTGTGTCTAAAGCCAAAGAAGCCCCTAGACCAGTGGTTCTCAACCTGTGGGTCGCCACCAACAGGAACTATATTAAAGGGCCGTGGCATTAGGAAGGTTGAGAACCACTGCCCTGGACTCTTTGGTTAGAGGAGCCAGTAATTTCCTATTGCTGAAGCTAAAGGCAGGTTTTCATCACGTGTGTCTGGCTTAGTCTCTGAGTAATTCAGGGTATTCCCCTTGGCAAGGGCCAAGGGATGGAACCTGGGAACCAGGCTCTCTCCATGCTGAGACCTCATTGTGATTGTCCAGTCCTGCTCCCCCACCTCAGTCCAAGGAGGCTGGTGTCCCTAGGAGGGGCTGGGCTCTAAGCCCCCCTACCTTGGTGCCTTGCATGGCACCTGGACCAGAGAATGTGCCTATCACCATTTAGGGAAAGAAGGAATACAGAGACTAGGGCAGCTGGGATCCAGTCTGCTCTGAGTTCTTTCTCATGCAACTCTTCCAAGAAAACTTGATTTAAGAGAGACACAGGCACCCAAACCCATGTGCAATGGAACACAGTGGGGCCCAGGCAAGGGTAGAGAGGGTGCGAGGCCCTGCTGTCTGCATGACCTTGGGCACAGCCGCCTACCCAGCTCCTCTTATCTGTGTCCAGGGAGTTGCCGTGACGCCCTCTTGGGCTCTGATGCTTTATGACTCTAAGAAAACCCAGCTGGCCCATGGGCACCAAAGGCAAACACACAGACCCTTCCAGGGTGTAGGTCTCTGGCTGAGGAGCTTGTGGGCAGGCTGTGTGTTCTGGCTGAACCCCCACAGACCCAGAGCTAGAAGTGGAATCTAAAGGTGCTTCTTGTCCCTACCTGGTCCCCATCTTGCTGCCCTGCCAGGAGGCCTCTCCAAGATGGTCCCCCCGGAGGTCAGACTGCTGGGGTCCACAGTGATACTAGCAGGGTAGGATGACCCCTTCTGTGGAAGGCCCTCAGGGAAGCAGCTGGGGACGCACCCCTTCTGAACATTTCCACAAAACCAGGCCACCCCAGCTCTGGTGAAGGGCGACTCTCCAGTCTGGGCAGGAACCAGAGCCCACCACCTGTGCCTGGAACGCCTACAGGCAGGGAAGGACAGCCGTGCCCATCTATTTTAACGTGGGGCAATGTGCTGCTATTCAAATGGGGGAATTAGTGATGAATGGGGGAAATTGTTCCTCCCTCTGTCCTGGCTCCAGAAGGAGACAAAAACCCCTTTTACCTCAGCAAACAATGCCCTTATGTGGGCGCCAGCGCCCCACAGCCTGCACAAGCCCGGCTCTGTGCAAACCTCTGATCACCACACCGGGTTCTGGGGCCACAGCCAGGGGCACCCTCTCCTGGAGGGTGGCCCACTCCAGCTTCCAGGCCAGGCTGGGGAAGATGGGGAGGATCACTACCCCTGGGACCACTGGCCAGGCATGTGGGTGCAAGGGCTGCCTCCTGTGGCCAGAGGTGTGGCTGCTGGCAGCCTTGTTGCTTCCTCTGTGAGGCCTCCACGACAGCAGCCAGGCAGGGGAGAGGACAAGGCATCAATAATTCACACCCAAGAGAGGCAGGCAGGGGAGGAGCAGAGGGGCGGAGGGTGCAGGGATCTGGGCTGCAGCCTGGGGACATTCACTAGGCTCTGAATTTGGGGTGTGTACCTCACCAGGGCTGGCCCCCTGCCTGCTTTGACAAAGGCCAGTGGCCTGGGCCATGTTTACAAGATGCATAGTTCCAAGGAGCACCAGGGTTCTGAGGCTCTCTGCCTCTTGCTCCTGGAAGGCAAGGCAGGAGGAGCCCAGAGGTCAAATCGGGGACACTGGGATCCCACTATCCTGGGTAATGGGCCACAGTGGGCACCTGCCCCACTGCACCAGGACTGTGTTCTCCATCTGGCCCTCGAGCCCCTGCTGCCTGTTGTCCCTCCTGAGTACCCCTGTTCTGTTCCTGCAGTTCAAACAGCCCTGCCTGACCCCAAAAGGGACACAGGAAGCCTGTGCTCCTCATCTGGGCTGCACTCTTGTCCGCAAAGTGCAGCCCTAGGACGCCAGCACCTCTGCCCCCCAGCACTCATCTTCCCTGCAGGCGCACAATGGTGCCCTGGGGATGGGCACTATTGCCCAGCCCTCTGACTCATTCCTTAAGCAGGGGACCAAGCTAGGGCCCTCAGAGTCTGGAGCAGTGCCTTCAGCCAGAAACAGAACCCCAAGCCACATGTATAATGGTAAGTTTTCTAGTTCCCGTATTTTAAAAGAGTAAAAAGAAACAGGTGAAATTAATTTTAGTAATCTACTTTATTTGACCTAATATATTCAAAATGTTATTTCAACGAGTAATCAATATCATATTAATATTAACATTTCACCTTCTTTTTTCATATGAGGTCACAGGAACCCAGCATGGATCTCATACATACAGCACCTGTCTGCCCTCACCTTTTTGAGGTGCCCACTAACTGTCTTTGGCTACCACATTAGATAGCACAGGCCTATATTTTCCCCCTAAAATGGAAATCGTTTCTCTCTGCAGGGACCCTGGGATTCTGGCCCTTAGAGAGGTGTCCAAGCTGCAGATGACACTTCAGTTCTTAGAGCAGGTGGCCCAAGTAGTGGGGCCCTAGACACAGATGCCATTTTCCTTTTTTTTTTTGAGATGGAGCCTCACTTTGTTGCCCTTGGTAGAGTGCTATGGTGTCATAGCTCACAACAATCTCAAACTCCTGGACTCAAGCAATCCTCCTGCCTCAGCCTCCCAAGGAGCTGTGACTATCAGTGCCCACCACAATAGCTGGCTATTTTTAGAGACGGGGTCTCACTCTTGTTCAGGCTGGTCTCAAACTGATAAGCTCAAGCGATCCACCCTCCTGGGCCTCCCTGAGTGCTAAGATTATAGGCGTTAGCCACCACGCCAGGCCCCAGATGCCACTTTTGGTAGGGGCTGGACAGCAATTATGCATCAGGCACTGGGTAACTCGTCATGCCTAATTTGCACAGCTACCCTTACCCTCCAAGAGAAAAACATTACTGGCCATCATCCAGAGAGCTCCCAGTGCACCACATGGCCTACTCTTGTTGTCCTTGGACATTCTAGGAGTCTCCAGGGCCAGCTCTCCCCTCTATGCCTTGGTTTGTCCATCTGTAGTACAGAACATCTCCCCACTCTTGCTTCCTTCGGCCCCAACTTCCTGAAGCCCCTCCCCCAATATCCACTGGCTAATTATCCCTGGGAGAAGCACTCCCAGTAGGGACAGCCTGGTGTACCCTCCCAGGCCAGGTGTTCTCAAAGTCCCACCCTCTAGGCTAGTGGTTCTCAACCTTCCTAATCCTGCAGCCCTTTAATACAGTTCCTGTCGGTCATCACCCACAGGTTGAGAACCACTGCTCTAGGCCAAGCACAGGGAATAAGAAATAAACTGATTCAACGTGCAAAGCTCTACCTGAGATGCCCAGAGCTTGCCCCATGATCATGTGTTCTGAGAGCAAACAGAGCCACTTTGGGTCTCTGTGTATGAATGATTCACAGGGCAGGGCCCTGGCCCCAAAGCCTGGGTGGTGTCTGAGGGCCCTGGCAGGCTCTCCGCCAGCCCTCCCGGAAGCCTGTCTGGGTTCGGTGCATCCCAGTCCTTAGGTCAGGGTGATGACGCCAACGTGGCTCCAACCACTTCCTGGTTCCTGGGAAAGTCATCCTTGGATAGGCTCAATTTGTATGTACCCCGGCTCCCGCCCCCAGCTCTCTTCAGCACAGCTGAGCCAATCTGGAGGGGCTCGATATGCATCCTGGCTGAGGAGATACGGTGGGACAGGGCTCCAGACTTGCTGGATAGGATGGACCTGTAGGCCTGGCTGATCTTCCAGGTCCCACTGAGCTTGTCCTTGCCAGGAATCTGGGGTTCTGCGGGGGCCTAAGACCTAGCAGCCTGGACAAGGCCAGGGCTATACAGGCCCTGCCTGCTCCTAGGATAAAGGGACCTCCCTGTGCTGTCTCCCAGCCCAGCACTGTCAGTGCCGCCTGCAGCCCAGCCAATGACGGACACTTCACTATAACCCAGGACTGCCAGTGTGGCCCACAGCCAATCCCTGGAAGGGCTTGGGCCCCAGCACTGTGCTCCTGGGGGGAGGGGAGGATAGAAGGCTGCTGCCTGTCCATCCCATCCCAGGAGGACATTTGGAGCCTTGAAGAAGAGCAAATAGCTCTTGCTCTGGGGGGTGTGAACTGAAGCCAGAGAATGTGGCCCCGGCCTGGTTTCTAACCTCAGCTTGGATAAGCAGAGTCAGGGCAAAGACAGGGCCAAGACTGGCATGTGGGGGAGAGAAGGCCCCTGCAGGGAAAGCTCTCAGAGGCCATCCCAGGGAGGATGGGGTGCAGAGGCCACAATCCTTCCCCCAGGTGACAATGGCAATCAATGTCCAGCCTTAAGTGTTAGATAACAGGGAATGGGCTATAGCAGGCCACAGAGCTCTGTGACCCCGGGAGAGGCTGCTCTGATCCAGGGATGAGACCAGGGCAGGGAGGGTGGCGCCATCCAAGGAAGACACTATAAATGACCAGCTCTGAGCCCAGATGGCGGCCTGGCCCCAACTCCCTCCTGCCCCCTCCCCACTAGCCATAGGCCTGCCTTATGCCTGTTCCCTCATATGAGCAGCTTGGCTGCCTGGCATCATGGGAGCATCAGGTGGGTCAGGATCCCTGGATGGGCCTGGCACATGCGATGTGGGTAGGAAGGACAGGAACTCAGGGTGCGAGGACAAGCTGCGGGTGTCTGGGTCCAGCTGGCACTAGGGCCCTTCCAATCCAGATCCCTTTCCAAAGAAGCAAGACTGCGGGGCTGAGAGGAGGGCAGGGAATACTAGTCTGAATGCTGTGAGTAAGCTGTGCTCAGGGTCCTATAGGGCTTGGACAGTGGGGACCAAGAGAGACCTGACCAGCTAAGGAGGAAGGACAGAACCAAGTGGGTCCAATGAAGGGTTCAGAGAATCTGGGAGAGTTGAGCATGAGGACCCCTCGGCCCTTAGGGAGACTGCCCCTGACACCCTGCCACCAAATCCCCCAGCCCGTGTCTACCAGGAGCCATGAACCCCAGCACCAGCCTGGCCACTGAGGAGCCTCTGCAATGTCCACACATCATCTGATCTTAACCGCCCTAGTGGGGAAGGGCAAGATTATCATCCCATAGTCCAGGGGTCCTCAAACTTTTTAAACAGGGGGCCAGTTTACTGTCCCTCAGGCCGTTGGAGGGCAGACTGCAGGCCCCCGGATGAGTTGGCTGCTAAGCAGGACAGGCAGCGGTGGCAAAAACACCTGGCGGGCTGGATAAATGTCCTAGGGGGGCTGCATGTGGCCCGTGGGCCAAGGATGCCTGCCATAGTCCAACCTGGGATGTGACTAGCCCAAAGGCCACAGTGGGGAGGGAGCTGAGGCAGGATCTGAGCCTGGAGCAGGAAGCCAAGCTGGGGTCTGGCACTTGCCCTGTACCTCCCGGTAGACTCATCTGCAAAGCCCAGGGGAGAGAGACCCAGGCCAGCAAAGGAAAGAGGAGTCCTGGGCCGGTAAGTAGATCACACACCTGCTCCCAGGGTGCTTCCTGCTCCTGGCTCCTTCTACCTGGGTGGTAGAAGGCTGCATCTGAGGGCAGCAGGAGCCAGGAGGCGGGAAGCCTCGGTCTTCTCACAAAGGTCTCCTGCAGACACGTCAGCAGGATGGCCTAGCCACCAGGTCGTGGCACAGAAACAACTCAGGCTCAGAGAGGGCAAGCAACTTGCCTAGGTCTACACAGCAGGATGAGGACAGATCAGGACCCATGTGGGAGCCTCACAGCAGAGTGCCAGAACCTGCCTATAGGATGCCACATCCAGTGGCACAGAGGTAGCCCTGACCACTCTCCATCCTCCCAGAACCCATTTGTTCCAGACTCTTGCCAGATGGGCTGGCTGTGGCCTTTCCTAGTTAGAACTTGGGGTGAGAGGGAGCTTTTGGAAACAGGTGACCCAGGAAACCCCCAAGCCTGGCATTTGAGCACCTTCCTCCTTTCCTAGCCCCTGCTGCATTCGTCCCAAACCCAACTCAGTGGCTGTTTACTGAGAACCTACTCTGGTGGGGGCTGAGGATAAAGCCCATGACAAGAGACTTGGGCCATGCAGAGTCTTGGGCCTTGGCCCTGAGGATGCTCCCTGTGGCACCAGGGACATGAATATCCTTTCCTAGGAAGATCCAGAATCCGGCTGGAGACACCTGCTCCCAAGATTTGGGCAAGTCACTTCCCTCCCGGAGATGATGTTTCATCCTCTGTGAACTGAAAACAATTACAGTTCTGAGCTCGTGGGGTCAATGCCGAGCAGAGTGGGCTTAGGAATGGGGCTACCGGTCACTGGGGTGACTGGATAAACTTTAAAACTGCCGCTGTTAAAAAAAAAAAAAAACAAAAACTGCCGCTGTTCCACATCAAATTACATTATGTGGTAAGAAGGGTGGCTGCAACACCACACAATCCTCCCACCTTATTTATTTATTTATTGACAGAGTCTCAGTCTGTAGCCCCGGGAAGAATGCCATGTCGTCATAGCTCACAGCAACCTCAAACTCCGGGGTTTGAACAATCCTCTTGCCTCAGCCTCCCAAGTAGCTGGGACTATAGGCACCTACCACAATGCCCAGCTATTTTTAGACACAAGGCCTCCCTCTGGCTCAGGCTGGTCTCGAACCTGTGAGCTCTGGCAATCTACCTGCCTTGGCCTTCCAGAGTGCTAGGATTACAGGCATGAGCTGCCATGCCTGGTTGGGCTAGTTTTTCTATTCTTAATAGAAATGGGGTTTTGCTTTGCTCAAGCTGGTCTCAAACTCCTGAGCTCAATTGATCCACCCATGCTCCCACCCCCAGGCCTCCCAGAGTGCTAGGATTACACTGTGCCAGGCCCCTAGTTCTTTAGATGAAAAAAAGCTTCAGTTATATGCAAAGAAAAGTCTGAGGAAAATATGCCCCCAAACGCTGGTGTTTTTAATTTTCTTTTTTTCTCCTTTATTTTTTCTAAATTTTCTACATTATACAGCCTGCCAGGGACCCCACCTTCTTTGCTTGTCCCTCTCAA
>NW_003852420.1:14545432-14553852 GCF_000181295.1 Otolemur garnettii
CCCCCCCCCCAAGGCCATGGCACTCAGCATGTACTCAGCTACCCTGAAAACAAGCCCTGGAAGAGCTACAGGACCTTAACGCTTCAGAGCCTGGACAGAGGGACACTCCCTGCCTCCTCAAAGGTGAGGAAGTGGTGGGAGCATCAACCCCCCAGGCCATGGCCACGGCACTCAGCCTGCACTCGGCTACCCTGAGAACAAGCCCTGGAGGAGCCGCAGGACCCTCAACACCTCTGCCCAGCCTCAGAGCCTGGACAGAGGAACACTCCGAGGTCTGGGGGGGTCCAGGGGTCCAGAGGCCTAGGCTAGAGGAGCAGCCTCATTTGAGAGGCGCGCACACACACACACACACACACACAGAGCTCCCGCCCAGCAACACCCAAGACCCCATCCTGCGGAAGGCAAGGCGGAAGCTGGTCCCAGAGCAGCAGACCCTGCGCTCTCCCCTCGTGCTGACTTCCTGTCTGCCTGGGAGGTGAGTAATGTCCGCTCCCTGCCCCCTCGCCATCCCTTCTGGAGGCCAGGCCTCACATTTTCCGTTCAGGAAGGGGCAGAGTAATGGGCCTGGTGAAGCTCAACAAGGGGGAAATGGAAGGAGCAGCCACCTGTGGGATCAGGTCCTGGTCCAGCCCTGCACCTGGCCTTCAGGAAGCATGTGTACACGCGTTCACTCACCTTTTCATCCACTCGTCTGTTCCCTGTGCTAGGTGCTGGGTGATCACGGTACAAGGGGTAGAGACTGACACCACACAGGTGATCCCATGGATGAGGGTGTGATTAGGCGCTGTTCAGCCCCAGGGCAACGCCAGACCATAGTGTCTCAGAACAAAGTCTTAAGAGCTGGCTTCTCCCAGGTATCCTTTCTCCGCACCCTATAATGTGCACAAAGCCCTATTCAGATCCCAAAGAAAGCCCAAAGCTTCAGCCAGGGCTTAGCAGGGGGTCTGGAGGGGATCTGGTTGGTGCATGTGGAGGAAGTGGTGGCACGAAATGGCCCGCACCTCATTCTGGGCCCCAATGAGACAGTGCTTGGAGTGAGGCAGCCTCCTCTGGTTTCCCAGCTCCCTGCCCATCTTCTGAGGACCCTCACTCACTGCCTCCTATGTACCTGCTAAAGTGGAGGGGGAAAAGGACTGGCATTCTCCCCAGCAACCCCCCTATCCTTGGGCTGCGTCACCCAAAGTCTCTCCTGTTTCCTCCCCTATGAGATGTGAGCACATGTGGGTGGTGCTCCCTGCCAAGTGGCAGTAGCTATACCATAAGGACCCAGGACCAGAGCTTCAGTGATGGGTGTAGGAAACTGTAAAGAGCTCTGAGAAAGGAAGACTCACAGACTGTGGCAGGATTGGGGCAAAAGTGTAACTGTCTTGGAATAAGCAGACACCCAGCACTGGTCAAACCTCAGAGGTAAATTGGGGAGTGAAGGGTGGCACACTCACAATTCACTCTTGGGCTCAGTGGTCTTAGCCATGGGAAGTGCCCTGCCAAGGCCCAGCCTTCATCTGCCTTTGTTAAAATTTCATAAAAAAGAAGGGCCCCAACAAGCCCACCAACAGGATAAATTTGTATAAACTGCCTGGCTTCTTCAAACCACTTCTGGGCTGGTGAGGAAGGGTGGATGTCCCAGTGGCACAGCTATGGAGTTCCCATACTTCTAGCTAAGGGAAAAGACCCATGTGCTCCGATTGGGGAAATGTCCTCAGGAACAAAGAATACAACTTGTCCCCCACAGGGGCAGACCCACACCTTCTCTCTGGGAGGTATGCTTAGAGTAGGTCTCAATAAATGTTGGTTTATCAATTCACTCAGACAACATTCAGCAGGCCCCTACAACAAGCCACCCACAAAACTTGTGTCATGCGGACATGGCAGGGACCGAGACTGACATGGCATACCTCATAGAGCTCCCAGTGGGGGCCTCAGATGTTTATCTAACTTGCTATGTCCACAAAGGACTGAGGGACAGAGGCTACACACCAAGCCCATCTGGGCAATGGTGGGGTTGGGGAGGCTTGGGAATAGAGACCTCCAAGCAGAGAATATGGAGGGCTGTAGTTGGATGGGGGCCCCTAGATTCCCTGCATGGCCTGCCCCTGACCTGCATTAACGGGGGCCCTGAGGCTGGGCATGGCAGCTAACACCTGTGATCCTGCCACTTTGGAAGCCAAGGCAGGTGGATTGCCCTGAGCTCATAGGTTTGAGACCAGCCTGAGCCAGAGCAAGACCCCGTCTCTAAAAGTAGCTGGTGTTGTAGCAGGCACCTGTAGTCCCAGCTATTTGGGAGGCTGAGGCAAAAGAATTGCTTGAGCCCAAGAGTTTGAGGTTGCTGTGACACCACGGCACTCTACCTAGGGTGACAAGACAGCTCTGTCTCAAAACAAACAACAACAAGAAAAACAGGGGCCCTGAGAGCACCCTGACATCTCCCCTTGGTGTACTGCTGTGGCCTGCTGCACCATGGGTACCTTCCAAGAAGAGCTGGCTGTGTGTTGCCATGGGGAGAGAGGCACATGAGGCTGAAGACTCCAGGCCTGTCTAGACCCAGCCAAAACCTTCTGGGAGCCTACCACTCTAAACAGAAATAGTGGTTATCCACAGACCAGAGGACCCGGAAAGTACAGCAGAGCCAAGACCAGCACCTGGGCCTCTTCAAGCTCTGCACCTCCCAGGAGTTTCAGCCTGCCTGCACAGAGGCCCATGGCCCCCAGACATAGCCTGAGTGACAGTCAGATCCAGGCATCACTGGCCTGCGCATCCCAGCACGGCTGCCCACCTTGAGAAACACCCTGTCCTCTCAGAAGGCCAGTCTGCCTCAGCTCAGCCCTGGCCAGAAGGGGCCAGGGGTCAGGGGGTACATGAACTCCCCTACCCCCAGCTGCCCCTGCACTGGCCTCCTACAGACCATGCACAAAACCTACCAAACCCACCAGGATGGGCTGACCTCTGGGCAGTGGGGCAGCAGATGCCCAGGAAGACCCTGGCACCCACAGAAACACCTTTTGCTGCTTGATGCTAAAAGCCCTCGAATCAGGCAGCACCTGTGGCTCAAAGGATTAGGGCGCCGGCCCCATATGCCAGAGGTGGCAGGTTCAAACCCAGCCCTGGACAAAACTGCAAAAAAAAAAAAAAAAAAGCCCTTGAATATCCAATCCTCCCCAGGAAGTATGTCTGACACAGATCACACTCTCAGAGGGTGGTTGTAAAGAACAGCAACACAAGAAGGCCTGTTGGAGGCAGGAGAAAGCAGGGGGACCACGGCCCCCTTCAGTCCTGGATCTTTCCCAAGGACATGTGGCAGATGGGCCCCCTGGCTGAGTGGTGCTGGCGTGGCCCTTGGCGTGCCTTTGGGTATGGACTCAATTAGCTTAGGCGAGGCAGGAGGTCAGCTGCTGGGCATGTCTCTGCCTCAGAGCCCCCCATGGCATGTGGCTGCCCTACCCGGTCCCCGCCACCGTGGGAACACTGGAAGGCGGCACTGGTCTGGGAGGCTGGCAGCACGAGGGGGTCGCACTGACCTCACGAGGCATCAGGCACAAAAGCCCTTTCTTTCCTGCAGCCTCGCACCCCACTCCACACACAGCCACTCCCTGGGCTCCCCAGCCCCTGGCCCAGACACCTCCAGCTGCTTGGGCTGGGTCTCCTTCCAGACAAAGCCGGATTCAGGCCTGGGAGGGCAGTTGTTAGGCAGGCGCGGGTTCTACCATGGAGATGAACTTTGACCCAAACGGCAAGGCTCCTACCCCTTATTTACTCTTTAAGGCTGTAGTTTCACAGAGTTAACATTACACCCCCTTTTAACCCCACACATCCCTCCCACATTCCAGGCCCCGACCTTCAACCCCCTCCTAATTACAGCTCCTTCACCCCAGTTCTCTGAGGCCCAGCTTATCTCTCACCCCCAATCACCTCCTCCCTGGAAATAAGAACCCCGCACGCAGGCTATCCCTCCACCTATAACCCTGTCACCAGAGGCAGATGCCAGGGCCCTGGAGCCCAACTGCCCAGGGATCCACATGGGAGCTCGAGTGGATGGACCTCTGGGGTCTGACTTCTGATCCTTTTCTCTACCTTTCAGAAGGAAGCCCCAAAGGGAGGGGCTGCATGGCCGGTCCGGGGGCCAGGGGTACATGTGGACAGCTGCACGGTTGTCACTCACCAGGTGACCCCATCCTACAGCCTCACACTAAGCTGTGGAAACACAGCTCTTGTTTTCATTGCTGGGCGGCTGAGCTGTTCTGGGTCAGGCGTGTCGTTAACCTTCCCAGACCTGAACCATGGTAACTTTGAAATCCACACCCCAGAAGCCCATAAGCATCGAGGCAGACAAACAGGCATGATACCCCCTTGGGATGTCAGTTCCCAGGGGCTCTACCAGGGGCTGGGGCAGATGCTGAGAACACCAGGGGCAGCTGCAAGCTTAGGCTGGGCCACCTCCAGAGGCCATGGCCCAGATTCTTCCACCCTGGGTTTGCCCACATCTCTGCTGCCTCAGGACAACTAGGAACTGAGCAGAGCCCCGCCCTCTCCGGCCACCCGGGTACTCACCATCCTCTTGGCTGTGGAGGTTCTGCGGGCTCCGCATCCTCTCGTCCTGGCTGGGGCTCAGGCTAGAGGCCAGGTGTGGGTCAGCTGACATCCATGTGGAGTCGTTCATATCAAAATCTTCACTGCTCACAGAAGTCTCATCCTGAGCAGGGACAAAGAAGGCGGGCGTTCAACGGGGACCGGCTCTCATCAGGTCCAAGACAGCCTTTTGGGTGGCCTCTGGGGCCAGTGGGCATTTGGAGGTGCCCCAGAGGTCACCAAACCTTGAAGAGAGGGCTGGGTGGTATGCCCTTTGCCTTGTGGAAGTGGCCTGGACTCTGGTTCCTGTCGGAAGCTAGGGCTAGGGGCCCGCACTGTCTGTAATTGAAGACAATTACGAGGTCTCGCATCCTGTGAGGCGGATGGCAGGGCCTGGCTCTTACCCTTGTGAGCCAAGGTTGAAATGCACTGTAAATAAGGGCCCTGCTCCTTGCTCCCTGTCTGCAGCTTGGGGAAGAGGCCTCACTCCATGCGGTACCAGGCGGCCAGAACGAGGTGGCAGGACTTGCGGGGCCTCGCCAAGCTGACCGCCCCCCAGGCCTGCCCTGACTCCCGTGGAGCATGCATGGAATTCCTTTCTCCCACTCCCCCAGCCCAGAGGACATTTCTGTCTTCCTCCTTCCTAACCTTTGCTGTGCTTCAAAGATATGCACTTGGGTAGCTTCCAGAGCTGAAAAGGCCAGCCCCAGAAGTGTGGAGAAGGAAGGGGGCAGGGCGGGCCAGGGTTCGCACCGCAAAGGGGGTTCGGCTGAAGGGCCTGGGGGGCCGCCAGGGCCTTCTAAACAGCCGGATGGCCTGCTAGAGAGGACCACGCCTGCTCCTCTCCCCTCGCTGTGGCTTCAGTGAGCCCTTGGCTAGTCATCCGGGAACCCCCGGGGCGGGGCCCCTTCAATCCAGCCCTCCCTCGGGAAGGGCCCCCACCTCCTTCTGGCCCAGCCTCTCAGGAGCAGCAAGCAACTGCATTTGGGAGCTGGCTGTAAAATGCCAGGGAGAGATGACCCAGCAGCTCCCACGCCCTGAGCTCTGGCCTCCCCCCGTAAGATACAATGGCCTCTGTGGGCCCCCAGTAAGGACCTCTGGCAGAGCAAGCCCCCAAGCCTCCCCTCCAAGGCCCCCTCACTGATGTCTCTTTATAGGGAGCAAACACACTTTAGGATTGAACTTTCCTAGGCTGCTGTCCCTGAGGCAGACACATCTGCTCCATGTGCCAGGGAACTAGTGTGGATTAGCCTCTACTCCCTCCCCCACCACAGGCTGGTAGGGAGTTTCCTGGAATTTGCAGCTTCTGTGCAGCAGAATCCAGAGGACCAGAGTAGGAGCATGATACCCTGGGTCCTCAAGAGGTACACTCAGAGCCTCAGGGGAAGGAGCCCACTGTCCTCTGGTATCCTCTCCCCATGCGCGCGTGTACACACACATACTAACACACACACACACACTCACTCTGCATCCTTCTCCCTGGCCGCCTGCTCCATAAACACAAGCACACCCACCCACAGCCTTCCTCCGTGAAAACGCTCACTCACATTCACTCACACTGTCTTTTCACACCCAGAGGCAGGCAGGCAGGCAGACAAACAGACAGACACTCGTGCTCAAAAGGCTCTCTCTGCACAAAGGGTACAAAGGGACAACAAAACTCCCCCCTAAGCTAACTCCATGGGTGGGGGGTAAAAGGGAGGCCTGCAGCTGGGGGAAGGTCCCTTGGAGGTAGAGAGCAAGGCCATAAGGGGCAAGCAGCTCTTGGGTTTTTAAACAGTCCTGCCACGTGGGGACCAAAAGCTGGGAACAGGGCCTCCACTTGGGCCCTTTGCTGCTTCCTGGTTGCCCTGCAGGTACCCTGCTTAGGGTATGACCCAAAGTCGAAGCCAAAAAAAGGAAGACTTATGACTTCACAGACAGGGTGCTCTAACAGCGAGTGTTTAGAAGCACCACCTACTCCAAACTTCATCTCTTCCTCCCTTCATTTATTTTTTGACAAGAGTCTCACTATGTCGCCCTCAGTAGAGTGCTGTTCCATCATAGCTTACAGCAACCCCCAACTCTTGGGCTTAAGTAATTCTCTTGCCTCAGCCTCCCAAGTAGTTGGGACTACAGGTGCCTGCCACAATGCTCAGCTATTTTTTGTTGCAGTTGTTATTGTTGTTTAGCTGGTCCAGGCAGGTTTCAAACCCACCATCCTCAGTGAATGTGGCTGGCGCCATAATCACTGTGCTATGAGTGCCAAGTCACCATCCATTCCTTCAGTAAGTATTTACTGAGCACCTACTATGGGCCACATACCCTTCTAGATGCTGGGATATTTAGCTGTGAACAAGACAGACTCCTGGCCTGCCTGGCACGTACCATCCTAGGAGAGATATGGACAAGCAGAAAAATATGTACATGTTATCATTGGGGATAATGAGGGTGACAGCAAAAGAAAGCAAAAGATGGAAGTGACCTGCAGAGCTGAGCTTACCAGGATCAGGGGACACTAAGCAGGCCTGAAGGAAGTGGGTATTCCAGGTGCAGGCGACAGCAAGACAGGCACACGATGCCAGGTTTGAGGAGCAACAAGGAGCCCACTGTGGCTAGGAGCGGTGAGCACAGAGGGGCAGTGGAGTCACATAAGACTGTTCCCGCCCAAGGTACACGTAACCCTGGCAGGGCTGACTTGCTGCCTCTGGCTCAGAGAAGGTCATGTGGTGTGTTCCACTAAATACACTGGGGCTCACCAAGGAGCAGGAAAAAGCCAGAACTGCGGGGAGCAGCATGGAAGGCCCTGTACCCTGACCTCACTCAGCCAATTTCAAAATCATAATGACAGAAGGCAATGTGTCACGAGGCTCCTCTCATTTCACTCTCACCACAGGCATGCCAGGCAATTACAGTTACCAGCCCCATTCTACAGATGAGGAAACCAAGGCTTCAAAAGGTTGAGGCACTCGCCCAAGGTCATGAGCCAACAGGCAGCACAGCCAAGTCTGTGTCAATACAAAAGATCACACATACCCTCTTAACCCCTGCCAAGCCTCTGGTGGAGCTGACCCTCACCTATAATACCCACACTGTTGCTAGGCGCCACGATCCTGATTCCAAGCTGCATCCCTCAGCTGTAGCATGTCACTGTATTGTAGATCTCTGGCCTGTCTTTCCCCAGAAGATCTTAGGTCTTTCTAAGAGTAGGGACCAGGCTGTATGTCTTCCGTAAGGCCAGTGAGACTCGCTGAATCTTTGAATTGCCTGGGACGATTTGATGTTTAATGAGGATGCTGCTTTGACAATTAAGGACTCTGGTCCCATTGCACACAGTTCTTGAATGGAAGACATACGAAAACTGGGGTGCTGGCTGGCGAGCCAGTGACAGTGGGCTGTCTTGTAATATCCCCCTCCTGCAGCCACCAACCACCCTTCACACAGCCCGGTGTGCCTCCAGCTCAGATAGCTGACATGTCTATCAAAATGCCCCCCTCCACCCTTCCCTACTCTGAAATGTCTTACTGGAAAGAGGTGGGCTGTATTTCACCCCGACATCAAAATCCCCTGAAAGGAAAGAGCATCCAGTGCCCACAGTGTGGGGATTTGGGGCAAGGGTTGTGTGAGATTTCCTTGCAGTGGTCCCATAACATAGGCACCCATGTCAGGCCCATTTCCAACTCTGGTAGCTGCCCCTGGAGGCCTGCCCCAACTGCTGGGGTATGGA
Source organism: Otolemur garnettii (assembly GCF_000181295.1). NCBI lineage: Eukaryota > Metazoa > Chordata > Mammalia > Primates > Galagidae > Otolemur > Otolemur garnettii. Next base: position 14,553,702 of record NW_003852420.1, read on the forward strand.
ACTCACGTAGTCTGTGCCCAAAGCAGACAATACAGTGTCATCACATCATGGGCCACCTCATAATTCTTCCTTCAACCCAAAGAACCAGATTCCTTACCAACAAAGCCTCTAAAGATGAAACTCAAAGGGAACTCAACTCACTCACACATGC